>NC_141691.1:1959298588-1959912425 GCF_964263255.1 Lissotriton vulgaris
CATCTACTCTTTTTTCTATTCACAATCCTGCGGGAAACCCTCAAGATTGTAAAAATGAGGTAAAAACAATATAAATCTATTAACTTCACAGTAGTTATTCCTTAGACACCGCCTCTCTAAAACTAGGGGCACAGCATGCCTTTCTGCTGCCCCCTTATATAGCTTTTTTACTTCATCTCAACAACACCTCCAATTTTTCACAGTAAATAGTAATGGCGGCCATGTCATTAAGATTACAAACGCCGGCCAATCAAAGTGCTTGCTTTCGCCAGACTCGCTGGAGCCTCTCGCCCCAGTGAAAAGAGTGTGAAGGCTAATGGGAAAAAATGGTGCCTCGACCAATCACAGGGTCCATTTTTCATTTCACTCTCATGCGGAAGTCTCACAGTGCTGGTGTGAGCCCAAATGCAAAAATGTACAATTATTTTGGACCCTTCATATCTCAAAAACTCCACAATAGATTTTCACCAAATAACAAAAAGCACAATCTGCAGACCAAGCTCTAGCTTCTTGCTAAATTTTGTGTAATTCGGGTCAGTACTTTTTGCTAAAATCTGTCTTAAACAAGTTTATGGAAAATGCATGGAGATTTAAAGTTTTGGAATCCCCCTTTTTACTAAGGCGATACTTGATTAATTACCCTAAAACTTTCCAAGAAGGAGCTGAGGTCAATAAACTTTTTTGGGGAAAGTTTCAAGAAGATTTGTAAAAGCGATATTTTTAAAAAAATTATTGTTTATGTGCAGGAAGGGGAAACGTTCCTGCACATAAACAATCATAGGCAATTTGCTGTTTCTATGTGTGCTGCACAAGGCAGCACAAATCGAAACAGCAAAAATGAGGAGAAACAAAGCATTTCTCCTTGTTACCCCTGTTAAAGACTAGGTTTTCTCTGGTCTTAATTTTGGCACTGCCTCCAATTTACGCTGCCCTTGTAAATATGAGGCAGCATCAAAATCAATGGGTGTTGCGGTGGAATTCCCACAACAACACCCATTTCCCTCCCCTTTCATGCTAAATACAGAGTGAAAGGGTGCCTTATTTACAAGGCAGTGTTATGCCACCTTAAGTGGCTTAACACTGCCTTGTAAATAAGGCAAGGCCCCTATCGCCATCACGTCACCGGACATGACGTTGTAATGGCAATAGGGGCTTGCGAATATGCCCTTTGTCTATGGAATTTTGGCACTGCCTCTAATTTACGCTGCCCTTGTAAATATGAGGCAGCATCAAAATCAATGGGTGTTGCTTTGGAATTCCCACCACAACACCCATAGCCCTCCCCTTTCACGCTGAAGTTGTAATGGCGATAGGGGCTTGTGAATATGCCCCTTTGTCTATGGAAAAGCAGACCTAACTATAACTACCTACTGTTCATATATATGCTGACTTCATTGTACATAAAGTACCAGCACTCTTGGGAGACTTTTTAAACCAAATTTATTAATATTAACACACAAACAAGACACGTTTTGGCGACCGTCTTCCTCAATATAAGGCGGCGGTCCGAGACGATGCCATTTAAATATGATTACAAATTCATTGGTGGTTTCAAGGTGTCACAATCAACGAAGGACTATCATCCATACTACAACCATTTCGGCCATCTTAAAACATGGAAAGTAATAACTTACATTGCAGTCCACTTCATTGAAATGCATTGAGCCCAGACTAATTCCACCCTGAATGGGCATATGAATATATACATATCTATTTACATTTTAAGAATCCATTTAAACAAAATTCAAATCCACATAATTCAATTCATTAAATCATGAACACAATCTCACCCTGAATGGGCTTATATCTATTTACATCTGATAACATCATATTGTTAATTGCATGTTCGGGACAAATTACATATTTCGCCTACGATCGGCCTGACCCAAATAAATACTGGTCAAATGGCACAAAATTGAATACCCCACCCATACCACCATATTTGTAAATAAACAGACAAAAAGAAAAGGTAGCCAGAATTTCATTGTATCGATACCTATATACATATTTACAGATGTGCAAACCCACTTCAGATCACTTGACTACAATGCCCCCATTGTGTGGAAGTATAGATGTACTGCCAGCTCTTCTCCACCTTTCAAACCATGGGGCATTTTAGATTGCAAGTCTAGAGTGTACCTTGACTCATACATATAAAATTCAGATCTCGCGTTGGCTGGTTTACATGTGATCAAGGCCAGCTTGGCTGGCTGAAACGCGTTATGACAGGTTGTAGGAGCACAGCAAGCACACAAGAATAAATAAAAAAATAACCAAATCACAGCAATTTGAGTTTGTGTGTCTCTCCATCGTCGTTCGGAGGTTGGGGAGTTTTTGGATTTTGTAATTATATATATATATATATATATATATATCTCTCAACACAACGTTTGTAGCTCACCCAAGCCTCTTTCCTCGGTGGGCACACAGCAGGGGTAGCCACCCCCTTGTATCAACATGATCTCACCAACGCGATCCTTTCTGCAATCCTTTCAAAGAAACAACAATGGAGCCGTGGAGTCAGGTTTCGGTGCAGTTTTATTCAGATTCAACACCATTGTACCGCATGGATTGAATATGGACGAAGAAATGTTTGTGCACTTGCAGGGTGATTAATTTACAACTAATCATTCGCCTTTTTCTGCTAACTTTCTGAATGTTGTTTTTAAGAATTTGTGTCTTTAACTCTACAACTACTTTATTTTAGGTTGTAGAGATTTTAATACGACTTTGTCTTTTCATCTCCTATTTGTTTCAGACACAAATGAAAGAATGGACTCCATCTTGAACAAGAATAGTTCTTGCAAGAACAAGCCCACTGGGGCAATATTTTGTTTTGATTGGTTTTAGACTCGGTTTAACCTCACTAAACATGAACTGTGTCATTAACATGTGGTATATTGAGCCCACTTGGGCATTAATTATGTTGATTTCTTTGGTATCACTATATTTATTGAATCAGTCTTGGTCTGAAGTACTTGGTATACTAACGATATACCTAGACCCTCTAACAAAAATGTGTTGCGACTAGGACCATGACTAACGTAGCACAAGACACTAATACAGCGACAGCAATTGTCTGCTTTTGAGATCGTGGGTTCGAATCCCGGGCCCATCAATTTTCTTTCTAAATTTCGAAACTGTGACCCAATACCAAAGAGGTACTGTACAGGCGCTTACATTCATTATCGTAGTAGCTGAGGCATTGTTTATTTATCTAATTGATTGTAATCCACGTTGAAAGTATGATAAGTGAGACTGCGAGTCTGTTTCATTTTGGAATTCAATGATTTGACTCATGTTAAAGTACTACAACCATGATAGTGGTAATAATGAGCCATCAGGAGTTCATAGAACAAGGTTATATAAATTGTAACAATTTAAAAATGTAAATAAGTCGGAGTTACGAACAAGCCAAAGTATTTTGTTTATGTTGACCATCACGTGATGTTTTACTTTTCTTTATTACTTGTATTGAAATGCACAAACCTTGCCCGTGAAGAAGGAGTAGTCTTACTCCGAAACGCGTAGGACATTGTGTTCTGAATAAAACTGCACCAAAACCTGAGGCCACGGCTCCATTGTTGTTTCTTTCAAAGGATTGCAGAAAGGATCGCGTTGGTGAGACCGTATATATATATATATATACATATACATATACATATACATATATATATATATATATATATACACTTTTTTCTTCAGGGGTGAAGGGGGGTTTGCAATAAATATTCTTTAATCGGATTCCAGTGTGCTCGCCTTTTCGACTTGGACAAGTTGGAGTGTTGTGCAATATATATATATATATATTATATATATATATATATATATATATATATATATATATATATATATATATATATATATATTACCTACTGGCGGTCGCCAGTAGGTATATATAGTTAGGATTTTTTCTCTATGGAACTTTTGAAAATTCTATGTCTAATAACTTTGGCGTTTGTGGACGGAATCGACTGAAATTTTCAGGAAAATGGCACATTTTGTTTCTGAGCAGCCCCTGGAAATTTGGGGGGGTTCCGTCAAGGGGGGGTCGAGAAAAAAAGGGGGTCCCAAAACGCGTTTTTCCCATTCATTTTTCCATAGGGCGTTTGACTTCACTTTTAGCTCGAACGGCTGAATGGATTTGCACGAAACTTGGCAAAATTGTAGGGACTGTTAGCCCGATGTGCCTTTGCTGGGTCTCAATATATGTGCTCCAGTGGATTTTGAGAAATTAACGTTTAAAAAAACAGATATATCTGTGACAGCGTCCCGGATAGCGAACCGGTTCGCGTACTTTTCGCGTAACGGAGCTTTGCGAAGCGAAGCTGATTGGCTCTCCTGTGTCTGTCAACATTCTAAACAGTCTGGAGCGGCCGCCATCTTGTCTCTCGGTAGGATTGAGAGACAAGAGGAGGCCAAACCGAAGGGGGAAATGAAGGAAAGGGGGCAAGGTAGACCCCTTCTGACCCCCTAGGATTGATGAGGGGGATATTAAAGTGCCCCGCGGGGCCCAAAAAAAAAAAACAAATTGCGATTTTTTGTCGTAGAGGCGCAAATCAGTACGTGAACCGGGCAGCTAACCGGGCAGCTAACCGGCAGCGTAACGGGAGTCTGAGGAGAAGCTGATTGGCTGTCAACATTGTAAACAGTCCGGAGCGGCCGCCATCTTGTCTCTCGGTAGGATCGAGAGACAAGAGGTGGAGAAAAACGAAGGGGGAAATGAAGGAAAGGGGGCAAGGTAGACCCCTCCTGACCCCCTAGGATTGATGAGGGGGATATTAAAGTGCCCCGCGGGGCAAAAAAATAAAAAAAAAAAAATTGCGATTTTTCGCGGTAGAGGCGCTTCCCGGTACGCCAACCGGGCAGCTAAACGGTAGCGTAACGGGAGTCCGACATTTTGTGTTTTTGGAGCATCCGGTTTGCGTACCGGGTAGCGTTCCGGTAAGCGTAACAAGGGGAAAACCAAGAGAAACAGTAAAATAAAATTTAAAGGAATAGATTTTCACCAAACTTGGCAAAATTGTAGGGACTGTTTGTTTGATGTGCCTTTGCAAGGCCTCAAGATATGTGCACGTGTGGATTTTGTCTAATTAAGGTTAAAAAAATATATAGATATCTGTAAGCATGCTCTGGCGCGCTTACGTTACGGGTTTTGTTTGCGATGTCATTTGAGATGTCATCAGTGATGTCATTTGAGATGTCATCAGTGATGTCATCAGTGATGTCACTGACCATGTCATGAATGATGTAATATGTGACATCATCAGCAGTGGATTGCGGGTGCGCGATATATAGTTTTTGCAACTAACTACATATGCGAATTTCTATGGTTTTGTGCGAGTAAATTAAGGTTTTGAAAATGCTAATCCCTAACTATATATGGTCTATAACCAATGGTTTTTTCTGTGAATTTTCAAGGTTTTGTAAATGCAAATTCCTAACTATATATGGTCTATAACCTATGGTTTTTCCAGTGAATATATATATATGATCAAGACACATTGGTGTCGAAACGCGTAGCGTGTTTAACTGAGAATAAACCCTTGATGCTAACTATGGATTCCTGAGTGCGCAATTGTTTGTTGCCGTGAGGCGATCCCTGGATTATGTGATATCGGCTCTCTGTGGTCCGCCGATTTCTTTGCGCCACCTGGCCCGGGAGAAGAATCCCAGCAGGACTCAGTACTTTCTCTTTGGATATATATATATATATATAGATATTCACTGAAAAAACATAGGTTTCAGGCCTAGAGATTGAGTAATAGAGAATAGAGAGCGAGTAGTAGAGAGTAGTTGAGAGCAGTGGAGAGAGTAGCAGAGAGTGATTAGTAGAGAGTAGTAGAGTGAGTAGTAGAGAGTAGTAGAGAGTGAGTAGTAGAGAGTGAGTAGAAGAGAGTAGTAGAGAGTAAGTAGTGGAGTGAGTAGTAGAGAGCAGTAGAGATTGAGTAGTAGAGAGTAGTAAAGAGTGAGTAGTAGAGAATAGTAGAGAGTGAGTAGTAGAGAGTGAGTAGTAGAGAGTAGTAGAGAGTGAGTAGTAGAGAGTGAGTAGCAGAGAGAATAGTAGAGAGTAGTAGAAAGTGAGTAGTAGAGTGAGTAGTAGAGAGTAGTAGAGAGAGAGTAGTAGAGAGTGAGTAGTAGATAGTAGTAGAGAGTGAGTAGTAGAGTGAGTAGTAGAGAGTGAGTAGTAGAGAGTAGTGGAGACAGAGCAGTAGAGAGTGAGTAGTAGAGAGAGAGTAGTAGAGAGTGAGTAGTAGAGAATAGAGAGTAGTAGAGAGTGAGTAGTAGAGAGTAGTAGATAGTGAGTAGTAGGGAGTGAATATTAGAGAGAGAGTAGTAGAGAGTAGTAGAGTAGTAGAGAATGAGTAGTAGAGAGTTAGTATTAGAGAGTAGTGGAGTAGTAGAGAGTGAGTAGTAGAGAGTAGTGGAGAATATTCCAAAGTTTGGCACAGCACCACTTGCACAACAAGTCCAATCAAATCATATCACTTAGAGTCCTTATTGAGGCGCTGAATCTTGGTGTATATTCAAATGCTTTTATTTTCCTTAAGTTTATGTACCACAGCCAGCCGACGAGTTTCGTTCTGTACAACAGCACTTCTTCAGGGCGTTTTTATTTCCTTCATGTCGGTATCCTGTTGTCATATAACTAGATATTTCTTCTAAATGTTAGACAAGACGTAAGTACATTCTTATTCAAAGTGACTACGTATCAATTTTACCCACACTATTCGGGCCGACTTGAGTAATTTATAGCATCCTTAAAGTCAGTCTTTCAAAAATTCCAAAGTATAGGACATGATAATCCAAATCCAAATGTTTCTCAAGAAAAGTAATTTTCAATCGTTCGGAATATCGCGATTTTAAAAAAAATAAAAAAAATGGGGCCTGGGGGGTCCTTGTGGGAACCCCTGAGCAGGCCTAGGGGGTCAGGGTGCTTCTACCCTGCTCCCTTTGCGTGTTTTACACCTTTGTTTCACTGCTTTCTTGTGCCTTCGTTCTACCGAGGCACAAGATGGCTGCCAACACTTCATGGTTTGGAGTGTTGATAGACAGTGGCAGCCAATCAGCATGCCTTCCCGAGAAAGCTGCATGCTCATTGGCTGTCAACACTTCTAACCAGGAAATGTTGGCATCCATCTTGTGCTCGATAGACAAAGGCAAAAGAATGCAAAAAAACAAATGTGAAGAACACAAAAAGGGGGCAGGGTAGATACACCCTGACACCCTAGGGCTGCCCAGGTGGTCCCACAAGGACAAAAAAGGACCACATTTTTTTTTTAAACCTGGTCTGTTTTTTAAAAAATTACCCCACGGGGGACCAAATAGCGGGGGCATAGTAATAAAGAAGTGTGGGGGGTCCAAAATCCCCCCACACTTCCCCGAGGACTGCCGCCCCCGGGGCAAAGCAACGCAGCCCCTTGGCGCATACTGGAGGCTCCTGGTGGGCTAGTTGGCCCCCAGGGACCCCCAGTATGCAAGGGGAATTAGTTCCTACTCTGCAAACACGCCAGGGGTTGCGATGCAGAGAGGTCTAAAAAAGAGTGTGGCCTCATTACACCTCTCTGAATGCAGCCCCCTGGCGCATACTGCAGGTTCCAGGTGGGCTAGTTGGCCCCCAGGGACCCCAGTACGCAAGGCAAATTAGTTCCCCCTCTGCAAACACGCCCAGGGGCTGCGTTGCAGAGAGGTGTAAAAAAGGGTGTGGCCTCATTACACCTCTTTGCAATGAAGCCCCCTGGCTTATACTGGAGGCTCCTGGTGGGCTTGTTGCCCCCCAGGGACCCCCAGTGTGCAAGGGAAATTAGTTCTTCCTCTGCAAACGTGCCAGGAGTTGCGCTGCAGAGTGTTGTAAAAAGAGGGCATGCCCTCTGAACACCTGCCTGCAAAAATGTAGTAAATCAGTATAGAAAAAACCAAATTAATACATTTAAAAATTGTCCTTTAAAAAAATGTCGAAATTCAATGAAAAAAAGCATAGGTTTCAGGCCTTATGTAGTTAGGAATTAGCATTTAAAAAACCTTGCACATTCAATTAAAAAACCATAGGCCTTACATAGTTAGAAATTAGCATTTAAAAAAACGGGCAAATTCACTGAAAAAAACCATAGGTTTCAGGCCTTATGTAGTTAGGAATTAGCATTTAAAAAACCTTGCAAATTCACTGAAAAAACCATAGGTTTCAGGCTTTATATAGTTAGGAATTAGCTTTTAAAAAACCTTTGAAATTCACTCAAAAAACTATAAGTTTTAGGGGTGTTATAGTTAGCTGGATATTTCACTCATACAAAACCATTGAAATTGCTCCTATGTAGTTAGTTGTACTAACTATATTTCGCGTACCCTCAATCCACTGCTGATGATGTCACATATTACATCATTCATGACATGGTCAGTGACATCACTGATGACATCTCAAATGACATCAATGATGACATCACTGATGACATCATCCAGTGAATGTGGTTTGCTTCGTTATTTAAATATGCATTATATGTATAGCAATTTGCATTGAAGTATGAGTGGATATATAAAAATAAATATTTGGATGGAGGACTTTAACAATGTATAGTGTCTCACTAAATATAGTGGATAGTGACTAAACTGTGTGAATATCTGTATCACTTTGTCAGTTGTTGTGTAAACTGGTTCTCCAGTTGGTTACTAGCTATGTGAAAGTCTATATTAGTTATTGATTAGTTAATTGAGTATTTGTATGGGAGAGTGAATGTGTGTGTGGTGGTTCGGTGGAGGGTGTGTGAATGCCCAAAGATGTGTGCATAGTTGATTCAGTAGATATATGACGTTAAAACTACATGTTCTAACAGTTGTTTGGGTGAGTGAATATCTTTATGGGAGTAGTGATGAGCAAATATATTTTATCAATGGTACAAGTCCAACAAACTAGAAAAATAAAAGGCAGTGTATGTGTCAGTTGTTGTATATAAATAAGTATACTTAAGACTCAATGATTTTGTCAGTGACTGCATGGATAACTGTATACTTGTAATAATGATTTTATAATACACTAAATGTGACTTACTATCTAAATGAATAGATGAAGTGGTGTTTGTATAAGTGTGTAGCTAACTAAGTATGTAAGTATGATCCATTGTTTGCATCAGTGAGTAGGATAACTTCATATGTGAATAGGTTGTGTGCTGGTGTGTAATGTCGATATAGGTGTATAAGTATTTTTGATAGTGTTCTATTTTTCATTGACAGCATGTATGAGTGAATCTACAGTGATTAGATGTGTGTATACATCTAGGAATCAATGAGTGAGTTTTTAAATACTTGTATTGCTGTGTCAATGGATTCAAATATGATACTCTGTATTTTACAAAGAGTGATGAAAGATTTTACTAGTGTATGAAAAGGTGTATGTGATTGTCACGTGGATGATGTCATCAGTGATGTCATCATTGATGTCATTTGAGATGTCATCAGTGATGTCACTGACCATGTCATGAATGATGTAATATGTGACATCATCAGCAGTGGATTGCGGGTGCGCGAAATATAGTTTGTACAACTAACTATATAGGAGCAATTTCAATGGTTTTGTATGAGTGAAATGTCCAGCTAACTATAACACCCCTAAAACTTATAGTTGGTTGAGTGAATTTCAAAGGTTTTTTGAAAGCTAATTCCTAACTATATAAAGCCTGAAACCTATGTTTTTTTCAGTGAATTTGCAAGGTTTTTTAAATGCTAATTCCTAACTACATAAGGCCTGAAACCTATGGTTTTTTTCAGTGAATTTGCAAGGTTTTTTAAATGCTAATTTCTAACTATATAAGGCCTATGTTTTTTTAATTGAATGTGCAAGGTTTTGTAAATGCTAATTCCTAACTATATAAGGCCTGAAACCTATAGTTTTTTCATTGAATGTCGACATTTTTTTAAATGACAATTTTAAATGTATTAATTTGGTTTTTTTTATACTGATTTACGAAATTTTTGCAGGCAGGTGTTCAGAGGGCACACCCCCTTTTTACAACACTCTGCAGCGCAACTCCTGGCACGTATGCAGAGGAAGAACTAATTTCCATGGCATACTGGGGGACCCTTGGGGGGCAACTAGCCCACCAGGAGCCTCCAGTATAAGCCAGGGGACTGCTTTGCAAAGAGGTGTAATGAGGCCACACCCTTTTTTACACCTCTCTGTAACGCAGCCCCTGGGCGTGTTTGCAGAGGGGGAACTAATTCCCCTTGCATACTGGGGGTCCCTGAGGGCCAACTAGCCCACCAGGAGCCTCCAGTATGCGCCAAGGGGCTTCGTTGGTTTGCCCCGGGGGCGGCAGTCCTCGGGGAAGTGTGGGGGGGGGGATTGTGGACCCCCCACACTTCTTTATCACTATGCCCCCGCGATTTTGTCCCCCCGTGGGGTAATTTTTAAAAAAACAGACCAGGTTTAAAAAAAATAATAATTTGGTCTTTTTTGTCCTTGTGGGACCACCTGGGCAGGCCTAGGGTGTCAGGGTGTATCTACCCTGCCCCCTTTTTGTGTTCTTCATGTTTGTTTTTTTGCTTTCTTTTGCCTTTGTCTATCGAGCACAAGATGGATGCCAACATTTCCTGGTTAGAAGTGTTGACAGCCAATGAGCATGCAGCTTTCTCGGGAAGGCATGCTGATTGGCTGCCACTGTGTGTCAACACTAGCACAAGATGGATGCCAACACTTCCTGGTTAGAAGTGTTGACAGCCAATGAGCAGGCAGCTTTCTCGGGAAGGCATGCTGATTGGCTGCCACTGTCTATCAACACTCCAAGCCAGGAAGTGTTGGCAGCCATCTTGTGCCTCGGTAGATCGAAGGCACAAGAAAGCAGTGAAACAAATGTGTAAAACACGCAAAGGGAGCAGGGTAGAAGCACCCTGACCCCCTAGGCCTGCTCAGGGGGTCCCACAAGGACCCCCCAGGCCCCAACATTTTTTTTTTAAATCGCGATATTCCGAACGATTGAAAATGACTTTTCTTGAGAAACATTTGGATTTGGATTATCATGTCCTATACTTCGGAATTTTTAAAAGACTGACTTGTAGGATGCTATAAATTACTCAAGTCTGCCCGAATTGTGTGGGTAAAATTGATACGCAGTCACTTTGAATAAGAATGTACTTACGTCTTGTCTAACATTTGGAAGAAATATCTAGTTATATGACAACAGGATACCGACATAACTTGAAGGAAATAAGAACGCCCTGAAGAAGTTCTGTTGCACAGAACGAAACGCGTCGGCTGGCTGTGGTACATAAACTTACGGAAAATGAAAGCATTTGAATATACACCAAGATTCAGCGCTTCAATAAGGACTCTAAGTGATATGATTTGATTGGACTTGTTGTACAAGTAGTGCTGTGCCAAACTCTGGAATATTCTCCACTACTCTCTACTACTCACTCTCTACTACTTCACTACTCTCTAATACTCACTCTCTACTACTCATTCTCAACTACTCTACTACTCTCTACTACTGTCTCTCTACTACCCGATCCCTACTACTCACTATCTACTACTCTCTACTACTCTCTACTCTCTACTTCTCACTCTCAACTACTCTCTCTCTACTACTCTCTCTCTACTACTCTCTCTCTACTACTCTCTCTCTACTACTCTCTCTCTACTACTCTCTCTCTACTACTCTCTACTCTCTACTTCTCACTCTCAACTACTCTCTCTCTACTACTCTCTCTCTACTACTCTCTCTCTACTACTCTCTCTCTACTACTCTGTTTCTACTACTCTCTACTACTCACTCTCTACTACTCACTCTACTACTCACTCTCTACTACTATTACTACTCACTCTCTACTACTCTCTCTCTACTACTCTCTACTACTCACTCTACTACTCACTTTCTACTACTCTCTACTATTCTCTCTGCTACTCACTCTCTACTACTCACTCTCTACTACTCACTCTCTACTAATCTCTACTACTCACTCTTTACTACTCTCTACTACTCAATCTCTACTGCTCTCTACTACTCACTCTACTACTTATGCTCCACTATGCTCTACTACTCACTCTCTACTACTCTTTCTCTACTACTCTCTACTACTCACTCTACTACTCTCTACTACTCACTCTCTGCTACTCTCTCTACTGCTCTCAACTACTCTCTACTACTCACTCTCTACTCTCTATTACTCACTCTCTACTTTCTACCTCTCTACCTCTCTCTACTTGTCTCTACTTCTCTACCTCTACCTCTCTATCTCTTTCTACACGCACACATATACACATATATATGCATATACATTTATATATATGTATGTGTGTATATATATATATATATATATATACATACATATATAATCTGCATATCTATATAAATACAAATATAAATGCATGCATACATATATGCATACATATGCATGTTATTTACATGAAATTTTGAAAAGCACTAATAAAAGCAAAGCTAAAAAGCCACCTCATTATAAACAGAATGGCTTTAACTTAAACGAGGGCGAGATCTATTGCATTTTCAATGCTTGTTTACTTTGGTTCCATCAAGAAGGCATTCAGATGTATCACACATTTGCCATAAATTCTGAATGTTAGCACTCTAGTTGCTCATTAGATCACTGTAGTACAGCTACTGCTCACCAGGGAAGTCTGCTGCTGGTATTCAAAGTGCATGTTTCAGTCTGCATGTCAGAATTTATTTTAATGAAATAGAAGAGGATTTGAGAAGTCACTCAAAATGTGCCCTAATTTTTCTTTCTGAAGCACTAATCATACTTTCTATGGCAAAATGAACCCCCTCATGTTGTTCCTTTTTAAATTAAATGTTTTCAGACTTACCACTTCATTCCAATCAAGATGGCTTCAGGTGTGCCATACCTTTGTCATAAGTAAGACTGTTAGCGCTCTAGTTGTTCTTTAGAACACTCTGGCACATTCTGTCATTGGGCTATACTTGGGCTACATCTGGGTGATATTTGGGCTACATTTGGGCTCTTCTGTCTCTGGTGGCCATCTTGGGAGACTGCATGTCAGAATTGTTTAATGAAATACAAGAGGATTTGAGAAGTCACTCAAATGTGCCCTAATTTTTCTTTCTGCAGCACTAATCATACTTTCTATGGCAAAATATACCCCCTCATTTTGTTCCTTTTTAAATTAAATGTTTTAAGAGTTACCACTTTATTCCAATCAAGATGGCTTCAGGTGTGCCATACCTTTGTAATAAGTAGGACTGTTAGCGCTCTAGTTGTTCTTTAGAACACTCTAGAAGGCTGCAGTAGAACACAAAGGATTCAACTGACAGTCTCTGTCCTTGTTGGATGTACATATTTTACTGAGAATGTCATACTTCATTCTCACATGACTGAGAAAGATAATGTGAATTTACAGAAAATATGCTTTCAGCTTAGCTTATAGATCCCCTTCCGAACCACTGTGGGAAAAGCATGAGATAATAGTTTTCTTTCAAACATGATTCATGATATCCCAGCAGAAGGCTTTTTCACATGGTAAAATCACCTTAGAACACACCACAATTCCTAAAATGAGAATGGTACCATCAACAAATGATTTATAATGTAACTAAATTCTTAAAACCTTCTATTAACTGAAATGCTTTTTAATGAGGTGCTATCATGTATATTGGTCCCAAGATGGCTGCCAACACTTCTTGGATGAAGTGCTGACAGCCAATCAGATCCCACGTTGAGATGTGTGGTTAGGCTCCGCCCAGATATATATATTTTTTCCTTTTGATTTTCTCAGGAACTACTGGAGGGATTTACACCATTTAAACAAAAGGCACTTCTGCGTTCCAGTCCCTACCATTTTGCCAAGTTTGGTGTAATTCCAGCCAGCGGTTCGGGCTGTAGCCGTGTCTGAACGTCCTATTGAAATTAACATGGGGAAAACACATTTTGGGACCCCCCTTTTTTCTCGGCCCCCGCTTGACGAATCACCCCGACACTTTCAGGAAAGGAGCGGAGCGGAGCTGGCCTAAATTTTGGAAAATTACACGCATATTCCTCAACCGGCGCAAAAGTTATTCCCAATAGAATGTTGCGGATTTCCTATGGAAACAAAGTCCTAACTATATATACCTACTGGCGACTGCCAGTAGGTTATATATATATATATATATATATATATATATATATATATTACTGTTCGGAAAATGCACTTTCAGAAATATGCTGAATAAATTTTACCTGCGGCTGCGGTAAAAAGAACATTTGGTGTCCGTCTCTCTTTTCCCTTGGAAACTTGGGCGCTGTTAGGAAAGCGGTGTGAAGAGTGGTCTTTGGATATATATATATATATATATATATATATATATATATATTGTTTAGAGCAAAGACCTTCCAAAAGAAGACGTCGCACACCACTTTGAATCCTTAATTCTTATTTTATTTTCTGTAGGTTCCCCACCTACGCGTTTCGGACAGCAAGTGTCCCTGATCACGGTACAAACATTTGTTCCTCATTACTGTTTGTTATTTAACCGATGACTCCACGTAGCGTGTTAGGATGCATTGTGGGCTCGGTAGTTTGTAAATGGTTATTTTACATATTCTGGCAAGGTTTAACGCCGGACTTTTGCAGTTTTTGACACAAGCGAAAATATAATAATGCATGTTAGTCATATTTGGACTTAATGAAGACAAATTTGTCTTTGTTGACATTTATTAATCACTGTTCGCGCATGTTTATGCATTACAGGACTGAGTGTCCTTGTTATGGCTGAGTGCCAAATAAGGCGATTGTGTCGTTAATGCATCAATCAACAGTGTCAACCGTGCCAGAAAAGGATTTTTTAAAACACTTTTTTTTATATAATAGGCGCAACAGTTTCATTTTTCTATTCATTACCCCTTATATCTGAGACAATTCTTATGAATGCATTTCATTTTCATTATCATTGGATTCAGTAGCAAAATAATAGTTCATTAGTTTAGATCAGAGTTTCATAGATGAACATATAGCTCTTCATCCGCGTTCGAGCCCCACGGGCTTCTTGTTTATAAATCTTATTATGAGTTTATATTCTATATATATATATCCAAAATACGAGCTTGCTCGCTCGCAACGCCTCTCCCAGACACTTTGTAACGGCGGTCTGTGACGAGGCAGGCAGCCTCTTAACAAATATTCCACGGCGGTTCTCCTTTACGAAAACAGCAGTCACGGACACTCAAGAGATTAAATGCAGCAAACCTGTATTTATTCAAGCATTAGGTCTGGCAAGAAAAACACTCATATATATATATATATATATATATATATATATATATATATATATATATATATATATATATATATATATATATATATATATATATATATATATATATATAAAACAGTCCAGGTTCCGGATAGATATCGGCAGTTGACACGAGCCTCAAAAAAGTAAATCCACCAGTGGAAAACAGGGAAGACGTTGTTTATTTAGGATGACGCGTTTCACTCTACGAGAGAGCTTGTTCACACAGCGCGCCAGAAACAAAAAAAGTGTTTAAATAGTAAACAGAAACAAAGGGTTGAAATGAAAATCACTAATGTTACACGCCTTCTCCAGGTAATAAACACAAAGGATGGACTAAAAAGGAACGTAATATAGAGACAAAGTATCAAAGAATGTAACATGTTAAATACTGAAAAGCTCATGGTCACACATGATTACTTGAAGTGTAAACACACTGAAATATATCAAGTCTTAATATTATGTACACAGGGATGATTTACAAAAGGGAACAATGTATTTACAAAAAACATTGACGGCAAGTGCCTGAATGACCCTTCTAAGGCAATGCTGTTTGAATGAACATAAACAAGAAAATAATGACATAGTGCCAAAATAACATTGCCAAGCTGAACTTAGAATAAGCAGCTAAGAATAAAGTCCTGTGCAGTGCATTACTAACATATTGCATGAATGTAAATGGGACCAAAGCAAAGTACTTCGAAGAGTAAAACTTAGACCAAAATAAAACAAATAATGAATGAGAGAAAGCAAGAAAAAATGAAAAAAAGGTAATAGTAAAGGGGAAGGTATAGAAAAATTATATAGACAGTCACAGCTTTAGAGGAATATGTTTGACAGGACCAAACAAAATTGTACAGCATGAAACTTTGCAAGTAGGTGTCAAATATACCAAAAATAAGTATTTCAATATAATTGAAAAGGAACACCTAAACAAAGTATGTACAAATGAAGGCTGACCAGCCGGCCAACCACTCAGTGATAATCTACTCCACATCAGAAAACATGAATCAAAATATACAAAGAGTTTACATCATAACCTGTCACTATACAGTTTACAGAAAATTGCTCAGATCTTCGGTCAAGTTTAAACCATTCGGTGCCTTGGTGTCTAAGGCAAGAATTAAATGAGATTCTTTCTGCCGAAGAAGTTTCATCCTATCACCTCCCCGTCCGGGTTGAGGTACAGAGCACAAAACTGTGTATTCGAGATCCCTCAATTTTTTATCGTGTACAGCTCGAAAATGTCTCACGACAGGATAGTTGTTGTCGCTATTGACAATAGCACGGATGTGCTGCAATATCCGTTGGTGTACCGGAAGTTTAGTACTTCCGATGTACTCCAGATTGCATGTGCATTTGAGTTTGTATACAACAAATTCTGATCTACATGTGAGGTGTTCACGAATAGGGACAGGTGTGGAGCAAAATGCTGTAAAATAATGGGTACTATTCTTGGCAAAGGTGCAGGCTCTGCACGAAGTGCAGCGGAAGAACCCAGTTTTAATGATTAGACTCCTTTTAGGTGGATCTTCGAGCATGGGTCTGTCAAGAGCGTCTCGCATGCTAGGAGATCTTCTGAATGTGATGTTGGGACTTGTAGATGGTATAGGTCCAAGAATGACATCCGTGAGGATTATGGGCCATTCAGAAGTATTGATGCCCCTGATTTTGTGCTCCTGGGTGCTGTAGTTAGTAATAAGGCGCACAGTGCTTTCATCAGTGGAGATATTAGGAGTTTTGGGCTTCAATAATGTTTTACGCTCAAAAGCGCAAGCTTTGTGGAGAGCCTTATCAAGGATGGAATCAGAGTAACCCCTAAGAATAAAACGTTGTCTAGATTCATTGAGACATTTCTCAAGGGAGTCATTTTCACTGCATATTCTGCAGATGCGAATGAACTCCCCATAGGGGGTGCTTCGAATAGTGTGGGCAGGGTGAGAACTGTGAGCATGCAAAATTGAATTGCCTGCAGTGGCCTTTCTGTGCAGGCAAGTTTCAATTTGGTCGTTCTTAATGAAAATGTTGACATCAAGGAATTCGGCTGAGTCAGTCGTGATGGTGGAGGTGAATTTGAGATTAAAGGGATTCATATTAACCTCTTTAACAAACATTTCAGCCTCATTTGCTGAACCCTGCCAGATGATGCAGACGTCATCTATAAAACGCCAATAGTGTTTGATGTAAGGTAACCAGTGGCGATGTGTGGTTTTGAGCTCGTGCTCCTCCCACCAGCCCACATGCAAGCATGAGTAGCTGGGGGAGAAACACAAGCCCATCGCCACACCGCAAAGTTGTTGGTATATCTGACCCTGGAACTTAAAAAAGTTAGTAGTTAGACAGATATTTAACATTTCCATTAACATGGTGTTATGCTCACGAAAACAAATGTCTCTTCTGTCCAAATAATGTTTACACGCTTGCATGCCATGTTGATGGTGTATCGACGTGTAAAGCGATTCAATGTCAATTACCAAAAATAGTAAATTCGCATTCCATTCCACTTCCATGAGCTTAGTGAAAAAATCCGTGGTGTCCTTAACAAAGGACAGAAGATTCTGCATGTAGGGCTGCAAAAAAAAAAAGTCAATGTACTTGGAGAGATTTTCATTGCTGCTTCCGATGGCAGCTATAATAGGACGACCTGGAGTGGGTGTTACCGGTTTGTGAATTTTCGGTAGAAAATATAATACCGGTGTAATGGGATGATCTTTTACCAGAAAATTACACTCGTCTTTAGTAAGCAAACCTTTCCGCTTCCATGTGTGTATTTGTTTGCGTGTAGACTCATTGCATTTGTTCATCGCAAACTGGGAAGTTAAATGATAGCAGGAGGTGTCATTAAGGTGTCTCTGGGCTTCAGTGATGTAGTCCTTAGTCGACCAAAGCACTGTATTCCCTCCCTTATCAGCATTTTTGATTATAATGTCTTTGTTCTTTTGAAGTTTGCTCACAAGTCTATGATATTGCTTATCATTGTAGTTGGACTGATTCTTCTGACTAAGAATTTTCCTGTTAAGTGTTTTCAATTCAACAATCACTCTGTCACTGTAAACATCTACCGAATCACGGGGCATGATTGCTAGAAAGGTAGATTTTGGGCGAAAAGGAGTGATAGCTGAGCAGCTCGTCTCGGTACTCTGACTCACAGTAGGAGTGGGTTGTGAATCATTGTCGAAAGCTAGATCCAACAAGTTTTGTAACCCAGCAGCATCTTGGACTTGCAATCCTGGTGTCATCGTGTTGACTTCAGTACTAGATTCAGTTTGTTTTCTTTTGGCTTCGAGTCTGAAATATTTGATAAGTTTAATCTTGCGGATGAACTTATAAATGTCAATCCGGGTTTGATTATATGAAAACCTGTTGGGTGGACAATATGACAGCCCCAGAGAGAGCAATTGTTGTTCTTTTGTAGACAGAGGAAAATCAGTCAGATTGATAACAGTATTTTCTACCTTGGTCGTTATCTTCTCCAATTCTTTTTTGCTTTTCCGCGTGTGGTATTTGCGTTTGAAGAGGACCCTCCTTGCGTGCCTGCGCTGGCTGTTTGATTGCCTGGTTTGTTCTGAGGTTGCCGGGAGCGCAGGGAGTAACGCCGGTCCTCGCTCACAAAATTCAGTTCATCGATTAATGTGAAGTTTTCACAGTTGGAAAGACCTTCTACAGATCTTACTTGTGCAATGTCGTCTTCACTTCCGGATGTAAGCGAGTTCAAAGAGAGATTGTCACTATTGTCAGGTGGTATAGTATTGGCAGAGGTTGATGGTTGATTGTCTTGAGCGATGCCTGCATTGGCCACTGCTTTACGTTTTAGATTATCGTATTTTCTAGAGAATGTAAAAATTCTCCCTGTGGCATAGTCATTCTTGTCTCTGGCGAATTTTGTAATTTTACGCTCAATGATGGTTTCTTCCAACTTTTTTATCCTTATGTCAATCTCTGCCTTGGTTTTCGTGATTAGATCGGTTTCTGCTGATGCTTCCAATAGACCATTCACTCGGTCAATTTCAAGTAGCAGTTTGTTTCAGTCAGATTCAGCATACTTGATTAAAATATGTAGCATATTCATGGAGCTTTTCAAGTTGTTTTCTGCCCATTCTTGGAGCATCTGGGGGTCCGGATTCTCGTAAGTAGGGACAATAAGTACTCTTAACCCACGCGGTATTCTGTTGGCATCCCTACACTTCTCGAGGGATTTCTTCTCCCACCATTTGGAAATTTCACCACGTGATATATATATATATATATATCACCTTTTTTAAATTTACCTGCATACTAAATGCATAAGTGTAGTAAAGGCTTTGAAATAAATATGTAGGAAAGGCATGTGTGGTAATTGCATGTGTTGTAATGAGGGTATTAACCCCGGTTCTTCACACTTACCATAGCCTCAAACTACTTAAGCAGAATTCATTTATACATTTTAATGGCAAGCAGTCCTACAGGCTGCATTCATAATAAGGTTGTTTGTGTGGTCAGGGCACAGGAAGGTGCAAAACGGCCTGTTTATCTATTTCACTGAGGTATGTGTTTTTAACACTTAAAACCAGCTTCTCCTTATCACACCTGGTCTTAAAGGAAGAAGCTACTAGAGGGCCCGGCTTTAAGTCTTAGAGCCTTATTAGGATGGCGGGCGGACCTATCGGAAATGGCACCGACCGACTAGCCGTCGGCGATCCCAATATAGGGATTACGATGTGACTGTCTGCAAGGCGGTTGCACTATGTATTTCCTTGCATTGCTGTAGGTGCTGCTGGCTGCAGCACCCGTCACAATGCAAAAAAATCACCATGCACATATCCCTGCACTATGTGGCAGGCTCCATGCGGGGCCTGCCACATGGTGCAGGGATAATTAGGGGGGCACCCCCAATGCCCAGATTAGAGGGCCAGGAGGGACGGGGTCGCGCTAAGTCCCTTTCCACCTGTCTGTTAATGGCCTGTTAACCGCCATGAACATGCAGGTGGAAAGGGACATCATAATCTATACAGCGGCACCACAATTGTAGGGAATATGGCCCGTCGGCTGCAACGGCGAGCTAAAGGAGCCCGTCGGATGAGTGGCGATCGGTCTTTCTGACGGTCACCCATATGATGGGTCCGATGGTGGTGGGACTGCCACCGACGGGCTGTTGGTGGCAGTCCCACAGTCATCCTAATTGGGCCCTTAGTCTGAGGTAATTTACGTTCTCACAATGCCTTTAATTCTACCAAAGGTACAAGAAGACTACAGATAAATGAAGTTCAAAGGATGCTTTATTATACAAAGGTCCATGACAGAGCATGTACGATATTTTAGGCTGGCGAAAAGCATTGATATATTTTGCTGATTAAGGCACTGTGAGAATTCATCCAGTGCGCACTTTCCCTAAATGCTGCCCTTCAGCTCCTATTCTGTCTCCGAGATCGGTGATGAATCGCATTTAAAGCGCGAAGCAATTTGTGCTCCTGTAGAAATGGAATACATTAGTTCCATCTTGAATCACTTAGTGGGAGAAATCAGGTGAGTGTTGCATGTTGGCAGACAATCCGTCTTCGTTTTGAATGCAATATTTGCACTCTTCATCCTGTAAAAATGGGAGCAGTAAAAAGTGAAGATGGATAATGGCAAATGGCTGTCAATTCCAGCAGACTACAATGACGAAGTGCACCATCACAGGCAATTAGCAGGCACCTGGGGCACAGCCGCTGCATCTCTAATGGCAGCGTGATTCATGAAATGTTTTCTTTTTTTTCTCTGAGTCAGGAAAACAAATTTTGATTCCGTAATCATGCTGTCAGACAAGTGCCTGACACGTGGACAGAGGGCATCTCTGAACACATAGTATTTTGTTTGCACCGATTTTTTGAACAGTGTTTTTCTCACCGACTAGTTTATGTGATGTGTGAAAGCAAAGCAATTTAGGGGCACATTGCCTATCAACAGACTATAAAATCGTACCCTAAAATAGTTTGCGCTCTTGGATTTACATCTTTGAATCAGTCTTTAATTTGAGCCAGTGGTTTCCGGTCAGCACTGGCACTTATACCAGTCTGCCCCAAGGTGGTACTGGCTGGCTAAACAGAGGTGACCACAACAACAGTTAATTATTAATTCAATATATATCACAAATGCCTTTTACCTGCAACCCAAGCCATTCTTATAGCTTTGGGGGCCTGGAATAGTCTGAATTGTCACACTTGTAGGAGTGTTATGGTTAGTAGTTGTGTTGTTACTATCATTGGCAGCATCGGAGGGACAATATCAATCAATCAATCAGAGTATTTGTAAAGCGCTCTACTTACCTGTGAGGGTCTCAAGGCGCTGAGGGGCGGGGGGGAGGGGGTGCTGCTACTGCTCGAAGAGCCAGGTCTTGAGGAGTCTTCTGAAGGCAAGTAGGTCTTGGGTCTGCCGTATGTGGGTAGGGAGGGTGTTCCAGGCCTTGGCGGCGGGGTAGGAGAAGGATCTGCCGCCGTAGTTCGTTGGTTGGATCGGGGGACAGCGGCAAGGGCGAGGCTGGGGGAGCGGAGCTCGTGGGTGAGGGTGTTGGAAGCTGAGTCTGCTGTTCAGGTAGGCTGGTCCGGCGTTGTGGAGTGCTTTGTATGCGTGGGTGAGGAGCTTGAAGGTGATCCTCTTGTCAACAGGGAGCCAGTGTAGGTCTCTCAGGTGGGGGGTGATGCGGCTGTGGCAGGGGACATTGGCGATCAGTCGGGCGGAGGCGTTTTGGGTGCGTTGTAGTCGTCGTAGGTGTTTGGCTAGGATTCCTGCGTAGAGTGCGTTGCCGAAGTCCAGTCTGCTGCTGACGAGGGCCTGTGTCACCGTTCTTCTTGTTTCGGTCGGCATCCACTTGTAGATCCTGCAGAGGATGCAGAGGGTGTTGTAGCAGGAGGAGGAGACGGTGTTGACCTGCTTAGACATGGAGAGGGAGGAGTCGAGGATGAATCCTAGATTGCGTGCATGGTCTGTGGGTGTTCGTGCTGTTCCCAGTGTGGTCGGCCAATAGGAGTCATCCCAGGCTGAGGGGGTGGGTTCGAGGATGAGGACCTCCGTCTTGTCCGAGTTCAGCTTCAGGAGGTTGCTCCTCATCCAATTGGCGACGGCTTTCATTCTCTCATGGAGGTTATTTTTGGCAGTGTGTGGGTCTTTGGTGAGGGAGAGGATGAGCTGGGTGTCGTCAGTGTAGGAGATGATGTTGAGGTCGAGATGGCGGGCCACTTGTGCGAGGGGGGGCCATGTAGATGTTGAACAGCGTTGGGCTGAGGGATGAGCCCTGGGGGACGCCGCAGATGATGTTGGTGGCTTCAGATCGGAAGGGTGGGAGGCGGACTCTCTGGGTTCTGCCGGAGAGGAAGGAGGTGGTCCAGTCAAGAGCCTCCTCTTGGATTCCGGCTTCTAGGAGGCGTGTCTTTAGAGTGCGATGGCAGACCATGTCGAAGGCGGCTGACAGGTCCAGGAGGATGAGGGCTGATGTTTCGCCGTTGTCTAGTTGGCGCCTGATGTCGTCTGTGGTGGCAATGAGGGCTGTCTTGGTGCTGTGGTTTCATCTGAATCTGGACCGGGACGGGTCCAAGATCTTGTTGTCTTCTACGTGGTGGGCCAGTTGCATGTTGACGATTTTCTCGATGACCTTTGCCGGGAACGGGAGCAGGGAGATGGGCCGGAAGTTCTTGAGGTCCTTTGGGTCCACTTTGGGTTTCTTGAGGAGGTCAATATGTGGTGCAAGCTGCAGTGGCCTCCTGAGAAGTGCCCTGGCAGTTAGTTGTCTAAAAAGATTAAGCATTGCTTTGAATAATTTGGAAAGGTTGTATGTTGCAACCATGCAATCTTCAACCACGCATGGCTGAACAAGGCAGTATTAAAAAAGACCCCGTCTTAACTACACATGCCTTTACAACAAATTTAGTTGTAATGACATTTGGTAAAAGGCATAAGCATGGTTGAAGTTCTACCCTAGTCTCCACCCTCAGTTCTAAAACCCAGGCACCTGTCCTGAGTATGGCCCTAGCCGTAAAAGCACCCCAGCCCCCTGCCCTGAATCCAAAAATTGCACCCCAGTCCTAAATACAAAGCCCCCCCAGCCCTTAAAACATCCTAGCCCATTTGTGCACTGAGCCCTAAATGTTGGCCCCCAGACTTGAATTCGGCCCGACCCTGCCCTTCAGCCCTAAATCCTTCACCCCACAACTCGACTCTGGCCCCCCATGCCCTAAGCTCTAAAACCTTTACCCCAGAACCTATCCCTTACCCCCCTTCCCTGAGCCCTAAAACCTTCACAACAGAACTAAAAAATACTCCATGCCATAAAACTGCCCCCCGTTTAAGGAAATATTTCTGACTGAAATCCACCTTGACTTCCCCCGCCCCTAACCCCTAAATCCTTTACCCCAGAATTCGACCCAGCCCCCCCACCCTGGGCCCTTAAACCTTCACCCCAGAACTAAAAAACACCCAACTCCCAAGCCCCCGCCCTAAGTCGTTAAACCGCACCCATTTAAAGTATAAATAATACCTTTTTTTTAAAACTCCCCAGGCAGAACTAATAAAAAAAATTGTGCTTACTAAGCCTTCACTAAGTTCTCGTCTGGGCAGGAAGTCACCTCTGACCCTCCGTCCGAGTCAAGAGCGCTAACTACCACTGACATCTTAATCATCCGTATGCGTGGATTAGACGTCTGTGGTTCTTCCTGCGTTGTTAAGCAACACATTGTTTAGACTGTGTGGTTTAGGCAGTTTCCCAGTTTGGAATGTAAATGTTTTTGGTTTAACAAAAAAACTGAAGTTCACTGAAAAAACAAAGGTTAAAGTGACATTATAGGTAGGTGAAAATGTCAGTGACAACATTAGTGTTTTGAAGAAAAAAAAAGCAATTTGCCATTTATAGTTATCGATTGTTGCGAAAGAGCCCATTCTGCAGGGTCACCCCCAAACTTTTTGCCTACCTCCTCCACTTTTCTGACCTTGTTTTTGCTTCTTTTAGAACTCTATGCACTTTACCACTGCTAACCAGTTCTAAAGTGCTTGTGTTGTCACACCTAGTAAAGTGCACTACATATGCCCAGGGCCTGTAAATTAAATGCTACTAGTGGACTTGCAGCACATATTGCACCACTCATTTAAGTAATCTTCTAACCATGACTCAGCCATTTCGACCTTGTGAAATAAAAAAAATTCCAGGCACAAACCTTCCCTTTTTAAACATGTATCATCCCTATGGTAGGCCCTGGACAACGCAGGGGGCAGGGTGCAATGTATTTAAAAGGCAAGATATGCACTTTTATGTTTTACATGTCCCGGTAGTGAAAAACTCTCAATGTCATTGTTCACTACTGCAAGGACTTACTCTCCCATAGAATAACATTGGGATTACCTTATTACATTTTATGACTGTAATTCCCAATTGTGAACAGACTTTACAAGTTCTGTGTCTCAGGAATCACAATTTAAAATCCAAACATATGGTGAAGTAAAATTTTAAATTGCAATTCTGCACAGGGTTTTTATCCCTGCAGTCACTGTAAAGCCTGCAGCAACAGTGTCTACAAAAATGAACTTGTGTACAATGGAGTCAGAAGAAAAATAACCCAATTTCTTACTTGTAGTACCAGCTATGTTGTGTACGCTATTGAATGTCCATGTCACCTATGGTATATAGGAAGTACAAAGTGTAGTGCCAAGAAAAGAATATTGGAGCATCGGAGGGCCATAACCAACCAGGACCCTAAATACCCGGTGGCACGACACTTCAGGGAGAAACATTACTCAGATGCCAACTTGTTGAGCTACATGCTCATTGAACAGGTTCAGGTCAAACCCAGAGGAGGAGATAGATTGTTATCCCTGAGACAACATGAGTCAAGACATATTATTAACTTCCAAAGTAAGTACCCGGGTGGCCTCAACTGGGATGAGGAGTTAGAAATACATCTTAGGGTAGACTCGTAGGGATACATTCGAGTTCGAGACTATGATTGTACTCTACCACCCGCGTCCCTTACAGAATTATTGCCCATCATGCAGGACTGTGATTGTTGTTTTTAAACTACTTGCTTCTCTCCAACATGTTTAATTGTGTGCTGGAAAACTTTAAATGCATTATTTTAATTGTATTTTCTACCTTTTGTGTATTTGATCTACAGGTGTACAGGCAGGGCTTCCCAGTATGAATGGATTCCTCAATTGGGCACCACTGTCACTGGCACTTGTTCCGGTTTTCACCTCTTCCTTTAGGCACTTTTTCACGGTCAGTTATTTTTTTCGCACCTGTTCTGCACTTTTGTTACTGTCGCCAGTATGGACTATGCTGAGTTGGATTATGAGCACTAGACTATGATACTGGCTTGAATTCTCGGACACTCTACTCATATGGACACTTGTCATTACGAACTTCTGCTCTGATTTCCCCCTTGATTTAGGATGAGGGAATTTTGCAGGGAATTATTACCTATGCAGGCAACTGTTTTGATGCATGACGCACCTGAGCACTTTACACGAGCAGGTATTAGCCTGGTGGGAGGGAGTCTCACCCTCATACCCAGTACTGAAGTCTACATTATTATTCTGCTGTGATTTCCCCCTTGACTTTTTATGAAGGAACTCTGCAGGGAAGCACTACCTTTGCAGGCAACTTTTTGATGCATTACGCATTGGTTACATATCAGCACGGAACACAAGCAGGTATTAGCATGGTGGGAGGGAGTTACACCTTCTATCCCAGTACTGATTATGTTTAGATGAATTGTTCATTGATCTTTTCATCCCGCTTTGACTCACGTAACTTCCAGATTACCTAGATCAAATGTGCCCTATCGAGGTTGTTGAATCATGTGTCTCTAATCCTGCGTGAATGTACTGATTTACAGTGTTTGGCATATCCTACATAACACCATTCCAATAGGACCGATGTCGTATGTATTTCTGTACGTAGTCCTAATTTTTGTTTGAAAGACGAATGGACACTTGTGAATACCAGCATCACCGCTCTATGAGTATGTGGGTTTGCAACGGATAGGGGTTCACACTATTAATACCCAGTATTTGTTGGATTATGTGGTATGATAAATTATTGCCGTATATGTGCATTTCAAAACCAATACGAGTCACAAGATGTTTAACGCCAGCAAGATTGTATGCTTCTATGCTAAACTTAACCACTCCAAAATGGCCGACGCGAAATGTTTATTTGTGCATAGTCCTACTTTTGTTTTGACGTATCTTGATTGTAAATGGCACACTTTTTTCACATTCTTTGTCACACGTGATCAAGGCAAGTCGCCGAAACGCGTTGTGTGAATAAACCAAGGTTCTATCTCACTTTTGGACTGTGTTTTGATTCCTGAGAGCGTACGATATTGGAACTTTTTCGTATGATATTGATTTTCCGGTTGCTTCGCCGGAGTGTACACCACTTGTCAATGGGTCTCAGCGTTGCAGCAGAAGCAGCTGTTTGTTTGGATATATATATATATATATATATATATATATATATATATATATATATATATATATATATATATATATATATATATACATATTCCAATAACATTAAGTTTTTATTACAATGTCGGCCCGAGTTGCCTCCGGCTGACATTGT
Source organism: Lissotriton vulgaris (assembly GCF_964263255.1). Classification (NCBI taxonomy): domain Eukaryota; kingdom Metazoa; phylum Chordata; class Amphibia; order Caudata; family Salamandridae; genus Lissotriton; species Lissotriton vulgaris. Next base: position 1,959,325,391 of record NC_141691.1, read on the forward strand.
CCCGGTCACGGGACCGAGCGACCTCTGGTCAGTGGTCTTGGAACCAATTCACAATGAGAAGACACATGGTGCAGTCGCATACTCCCATTTCTCAATGGGAGCATGTTCTATGGCCGTAAACCAGCCGTAGCGCAAACTCCCATCGAGAAATGGGAGATTCAGTTCATCCCTGCACCAGGTGCCAGGCAACTCCAGGTACAGGGACCCCTCGGCCCCCAACTGGAGACCACAAGGAGAAGGGGGCCCTGCTAGGGGCACCCAAACTCGCTTTCTGACAGGCTTTTCATGTCAGAAAGCCCAGCATGGAAAGCCTGTCAGAAAACAAGCATCATAATCCCAAGTGCGGAAACGCTGTCCATTGGGATTACGGGCTGGTCTCCGACTGGCGGACGGGCTCCTTGAGTTAAAATGTATTTACTCCTCACCCTTTACCCCTACATACCCCACAACCTACACCTAAACAAATTAAATTAAACAATTATTTTTTAATAAGAGTGTTTCAATTCGTAGTATTGAGTGTCAGTTAGTTGAGTGTTGGTAAGTCTGTAAAAACTTTATTCTTCCAAAACTGCCCATAAAAGATATACCTTCACAGTTAGAATATCCTGTTAAAGCACAAGAACAACCTGCAAACAATATAAAACCAATACAGTACAATACCGGGCAAAAATCGTCTGGAACCAAATTACAATCTTATACAGCAGGAATAAAACTGCTACTCAAAATCTAGGAGTGATACAGCTTACAGTTTCTATAATAGGAAGAGTTTGTTTATAGCGATGTGAAGGAACAATCAACATCCAGGAATTAACCGTCCATAGATTTCTGGCATCTCGCTGCAGCTTTGACCCTAAAAAACCATCAGGGCTATTTAACTGCTCAAAATAAAATAACTCTTCCCTACGTTTCTGGTGCCCTAGAGAATTTAGTAAGGGTTTAAGAAAACACTGAAAAAAAGGGTTAACAATGCCTACAAAGAAACACGAAGTGCAGCAAGGTTTGGTCAGCCAAGCCATCACATGCCACGGCGGAGCAGGACACCCTACCCCCAAAGCACTGCAGTCCTCTCAAAAACAATAAAGCCCCCAAACAGTTCCTGCCCTGAAATGAAAAGGGACAGACCTCTCCCAATGTGTGAGATCTAGGGTCAGATAAAGCAGGCGCTAAGAACCTATAATATTCCCTCACAGAGCTTAAGCTCATTTCATTGTGGAGCCTCTGCGTTTTTCCAGAGCTCCAAAAAGTGATGCTTAACCTTTAATTTGTCATCCCTTTTAATACTTGAAGAGACAGGGAATAGGGCAGACAAGGGAATTGAGAGGCTCTTGTCTAAACTAAGACAGTCAGCAATGACATCCCTGCACAAACTAGCATTGGGGTTAAGCCGCACACTGACTCACAGATGTAAAAGGGCCAAATTTAAATTATCTGCGATGTACAGTAGGTTTAGCTCTGAATGCATGACAAGATTTGAGCTGAGAGGGGAGATAAAGTAACCTCTGGAAAATTCAATTTTCCTTGGCTTAGAGGAAGGAAGCGTTGTGATGGGATGTATGACGGTACGACGCGGGCTATTACCACGCTTACCGTTACAACGCGTGTTTTACAACGCAAGTCGTTACCACGACTTACGCTGTACGGTGCGGATTTAGGAATAGTTTAATTTACTATTCCAACACCAGTCCCTGTGGATAGTAGGGAAGGTGTTGGAATAGTAAATGAACTATTCCTTGTCCTTGAGCGCCCTCCAGTGCAAGTCGTGGTTACGACTTGCGTTGTAAGAGACGCGTCGTAATGGTAGCGTGGGGTAACATCGGCATCGTAAAGGATGTTCCCCGTTGTGATGCCCACAGACCCCTGCACCATATAGGGCAGCAGAGACAAACTGAATATTATATATATTTTAAAGGCGGGAATGGTCCCTTTCCCAACAGCCCCAGGTAGGTTGAATACTGTGCCGGACGCCCTGCTGTGCTTTAGTCCTAAGCTGTTGAGCTACGGTTGCCTGGAACCCATGGAGTTAAAAACAATCCCTAGATAGCTGAAGTTACTCATGGTGCTTAGTGATTAGACCTTTTATTGTAAGCTTGGTAATGTTTTTTCACCTGGCACTCAAGCCACAATGTGTGACTTCCCATAATGTGTTGCCGGATCTAATCAGCTCATGTACGAAGCAAAACAGTCCAATAGTGCCCAAAGAGCAATCTGGGTTCTTGCCAGAAATACCACTTCATCTGCCTAAAATAATGTGGCCACCTGTGTATTAGCAAACTCAGGGATATCTACTGAGGCCTTAATCAGGGAGGGACACAGTCCATTAATGTAAATAAAGAAAAATAGCAGGCCAAACTGCACCCTTGCCGCACCCCTCGTGCAAGGGGAAAAACATCAAAAGATTCACCAGCCAGGCCAAAACATACTTTCTTAGTAAGATTGTTGTGTAGGATGTGTAAAAAGTTCACTAAAGCCACCCCCACCCCAAGATCCAGTGACATCATCCATAGCTTGGTTCTTTTGACACTGTCAAAGGCTGTGAAGAGGACCATGAAGACCAGGTACAGTGGGCAGCGCTTGGCAATGGTGTACTTGATAACTATCAGATTCAAATGTAAGCACTGCTCCAATGGAACCCAGACCAGAAAGAAAGCCAAATTGGAAGGAAAAGAGGATATTATCATCTTTGGCCCAGGATGTAAGGTGATTGAAAACTGTGCTGCCAATTAATTTTTCAGTGCTTTCAGTGAGGGTGATAACATTTGTCCAACAAGCTATCCAGGCACTCCCATTCCCTCCTATGCAAAGCATCCTTCCTTGTCTTCAAGGTGTTTTTTTATAAAACTTCTAAGCTTCTCGGACTTCATCCCAGTCTTTTGGGCTAGCTACAAAGGCCTTTCTTAACTTACGATTGGTTGCTGGGCAATGTCTATCAAACCACTAGGCGCTCCCCTTGTTAGGCCGAAGGGGTTTTGGCAAAAAGTATCTGATACCCTGGCCTAAATTTTCAAAATGAGATAACATGGCATCCCCACTAGTGTCTGAAAGACAATTGAGGAAAAGTCAGGTTATCCCTTGGTTCCTTAAAATGCCAGATAAGCCTGAGGCCATCATTAGAATGTTGGGTGGAAGAGATTACCTCAGTGGGATGATTGATCCTGCTCACAGGGAAATGGCCCATAGGTAAAAGAGCAGTATGCTCCGCCCCATTCTGTCTGCACTACCCCCTCCTTAGGGAACCAGAGATTCCTCGACACAAACATATAGTCAATGACTGACGCCTGATCGTGTTCTCTGTATAAGGCTATGGGTGATCTGCCCCCTCTGAAAATATTGTCAAGGTCGGCCAGGTCATCTGCACCGATATATCTACCCAGCTCGTCACCTCTGCTATTGCATGGCCCCCGGGATGATTCCTCATGTCACAGTCCTTCAACCTTGGAGCAGACTACCGATTTCACATTGACGTGCCCACACAAAAAAGAATACGCCTGAAACATTACAGCAAACCCAAAGGGCTTGAAAGGGAAATAAACAAATGAGTAAAATGAACACAGACAGGATTAGAAAAGTCGTTATTATATGAGTTAATTAAATAAAAATAAGAAGGGGGCAGCTTATACTGAATAAGCAAATCTAAAAATGTGGAGCTCCCAGAGTCAGGGGCAGTCACTTCCACTTGAAGGGTCAAGTTAAAGTGAGACGGAGAGGCTTCCCTTGGCTCTGCCAGGAGAGGAAAGGATGAAAAAGCCCTTGTACGATGATAAAGAAGAAACCCAGGTTTCCTGCATACAGGTAGATGCATCAAGCATTTTTGCGAGCGCAAATGGTGCGAATCGCAATATTCGGCCATTTGCGCCAGCAAAAATGGCATTTGCGATGCATCAAGGGTTCATGCACTCACAATTTAAGAATTTGCAAATAATTGTGAGTTCTCAAATTGCGATTGCATTTAAGGAATCGTAATTTGCGATTCCTTAAATGTAATGCATGAACCATTCCAAGATTGCGAAATCGCAATCTGGGGTCTCATTTACAGCGAATCCAAACTACGTGGTAAAAAGCAAAAACTTAGAAATATGCACTTTAGTGCATTTTTCTAAGTTGTATATTACACACACATGTCCTTGGGACATGTGTGTGCGCAACACCAGTGAACATTACCATTTCAGGGGTGCAACAGGGTGTCCTTTGGACACCCTGGCACCCTTGAAATTGCAGCACATTTGCGATTCGCTAATTGCTAATCGCAAATAAGGAATGGCTTTCCCATTCATTCCTATGGGCCTTTAGGCAAAATTTATTTGGCAAAATGGAAAGGCAACCCTCTGTAGTGTACAAGCCAATCTAAGGTTGTGTTGTACAGTTCCTCTTTGGTTTCCTTCTGCCCATTACGCAGAGGGAGAACCCTGTTAAGAACAATCACATAGCGGCAGGCTTCAGGAGAAAGATTAACTGTGACCTGTATGGAAAGGAAAGGCGGCTCACCATTCAAAGACCCCATCCTTTGCAAATTACTTGGAGCACCAACAACTTCTCTGTCTGAGCAGAGTGGTGGCCTAAGGGCTTTGTTTGTGCTCCGATACCAGAGCGGGGTGACTGATCAAGTTTTTTCCTGTGATCGGCACACTGGTCGTCCTCGGGGGATAAGAGCAGGGATAGGAAGAACCACCTGAAGGGGCTGTGGAGCAGGCACCCATGGTATCTCTCTAACCAGAAAGTCTTTAGTCTTTAGTCTTTAGAAGTCTTTAGAAAATGCAAGCTTAATAGTGCCACGAGCTGGACTTCAATAGATTCAGTGTGAGAAATTTAAAGGAAAAGTTCCACGCTCAACAGTGTTGTGAGCTTCTCATGGCAAACCTCCATAAAACGTTCCATACATTGAGGACTGAAGTTTGAGGTTCTCACAACCCCTGTTAAGCAAGTTGGAGAGGTGGAAGGATCTTAGACATCCATCCCAGTAACCACTGTTTGCTTTGCTTGTAATGCTTTCGTGGCGTTAGCGTTATGCTTAGCGCGAGTACCCCTCTTGGGGATGTCAGTCTCACATGCTACCATGGATGCTGAGTTGGTAACCTCAGTAGATGAAGTAAACACAGAAATGTGGATGCTTGAATTGTGAGGTTAGCCACCGGGGCCCTGGAAGCAATATCCTTCGGAGGCATACCTGGAAGAGCAGTACCCAAGTTCATCGAGAGCCTTCTCTCAGTGAGGGCTCGGAAGTAGAACTTACCAATTTCCATCTGTGGATCAATGCACAGAATCAGCATCTACAATTTACATTAGAGAGGAACACAGAATCTATCAGCTTCTTAGATCTAACTATAAAAAACGAGGACGGATATCTGACAATGAGCCTATATACAAAACCAACGGCCAGGAACACCTTGCTGAGGTACAATAGCCATCATCCTCGGAACCTGCGGGATAATCTCCCTTTTGGTCAATTTTTAAGAATAAGACGCAACAGTACCAAAAGGGAAGATTATTTCAGGGAGGCCAAAATATTGTCCACAAAATTGGTGATGAGGGCATATCCGTACCGACTAGTGAAGAAAGCAATGAAAAGGGCGTGGTACTATGATAGGCATGCATTGGTTTTCAAAGATGAAAATAAACATGATGAGATGGAGGTTGCACAACCTATAACATGCGTAACTACCTTTGGCACAGAATCTAATGAGATTACCAAGATAATAAGAAGTAATTGGCACCTTATCAAAAAAGTTGAACCACATTTGAGTACACCCCGGTTCGCCTTTAAACGGGCGAGAAACCTTCGTGACCATTTGGTAAGGGCTTACAAAGAACCATTGCCTACGACAATTCAAAGCATTTGGGGTCTTCCCCCGGTTACAGGCCATTTTCCATGTACAAATTGTACTGCTTGCGCCACCACTGTTACAACTAAGAGTTGCAATATAAATGGAAAAGACTTTGTGTTTCACCATCATTCCAATTGTTTAACAAAAAACGTGATATATTGTATACAGTGTCCATGTTCTTTGTCATACATTGGTAAAACAACTCAAGAAGTGAAAAAACGTATCATGCAGCATCAATCGCGCATTCGTTGTAATGTGGTGAATGCACCCTTAGTAGAACATTATCAACAGATGTCCCATATGCCAACACAAATGCAATGGTTTGTTCTAGATGTTGTAAAGAACAATAGAAGAAACACTAATGTTGATCGTTTGTTGACTCAAAAAGAAAACAAATTAATATGGTCATGTAACACGGTACAGAATGGCTTGAATTCACTTGTAGAGTGGCATACCTTAGCGACTTTGTAACTTATGGACCTGGGTAAAAATGATTTCTACATCCTTCATACATACTTAGTCCTTAAAACTGGATTATTCATCTTACCAGAATGGGCTGTATTCAAGTTTTTTGAGCTGCTAGTTTTTTGAGCTGCTGGTTATGTTCAAGACGATTGTGTAGTATGAGCTTGAGTTACTCATTTACCTTTTTGAGTGCTGTTTTCGAATCTAATCTGAAATTATACTGTGTCTGACCAATTCTTACTTTCCGTTTATACAAACTGACCACTGGGAAGCAATTGTATAGATATAGATACACCTATAGATTACAGTGCAAATGCCATTCTAAGATGGCCGCGCTCTTTTTCAGCCTAGTGACGTCACCTAGTAGGTGGACGACTTCGTAATCATAAACCGCTGACAAACGCCGGGTTTGTATTCGAACTCGGGTAGTCGAAGGTCACGGTCTGGATTCATACGGATGTGACAGTCTGCGAATTAAGTAAGTCACACAGTTTCCTAATAATACTTACCGGCTCTTGAAATCTTTTGGTTTTGGTTTTGGTACTGAGCTCGTGGGTGTGTATTTCACAGATATCGTGAGACGGACTCGGAACACTCAGTAGGTCAGTAAACACGTGTGGCGGTGTTCTGATAGATTCTAGCTGGATATATAAATAGGGAAGGAATGAGATTAAATGGCATGCTCTTCTTTCTTTTTCGTTTCAGCTGGGAAGTGATAGTAAATAGAGACCCTGTGAGTACTTGGCATTTTCATATAATACCTCTGGTTTACAAACTGACGTAGGACATTTTTAATCTAGAATTTCCTGTGTTTTCTTAGTGTTTGGGCAGAGTGAAATTGCTCGTTGACAGGACACTTCCTATCTGTGAGATTGAAGTAAGTGTAGTGTTAAGTTAGGTTAACTTTGACTAGTGATCTGGGTCTTTTGGTGCTTTCACTGTCACATTATTGGTTGGTGACGTTTGTTTCTGTGATTTATGTCCCTGGGTAGCACATCCTTCACCTTAGATGTTAGACTGGTTTTGTGTTCTTTGTGAGTGAACAAACGATACCTTATTGTGTAGGAGTAAAAAGTCTGTTTCATGTGTTTTTTAGAACTATTTCATTTGTGCAACGTCATCGTCCTGATGATGGTCCTACGGATCGTCTAGACCAACGAGGGACCGAAACGTCGACATTTAGCACCGTTTTGCATATTCAATCTGATTCAAGAGTTGATGTATTAGATGAAATAATCTGATGAACTGTCATTATAATGGTGATTTATTTATCCATTACCTGAGCAAAAGGTGTTTGACATTGCTGCTAATGAGAATTGGAATTATCAGCTTTGTGATGGTTGCCAAAGATTGTGTATAGAATCAAAAAAGTTTTTATGAAAATACAAATAAATATATAATGTTTTTGATACATTGGGGTATTTTGATTTAATTTCAGGTACTTCCTCCTACTTGTTGAGTGATGCTCACGAATGTGACATAACTTAAAAACTATAAGAGAGTTAAAATAATTCCTTTAGGGACATTTGTATTGTGTTATTCTCTCAGTGAGAGCAATTTCTGTGCTGATGACCCCCATTGCTCTTTCCAGAATACGATCGATAGGGGTTCATTTTACAGGAGGAGTAGAAGCAAGATTACCCCGTGCAGGTTTGTATTTACTCACTTAAAGACAGATGAATGGACGATCCCGGAGAATCAAATCAGAGCAAGCAAGAGAGTCAACCAGTTCAATGTGCAGAAAGAAATTCAGATAAGGAACCTTGAGAGGAGCTAAACGGTACCTTCAAAGCACAAAGCCTAAGGGGCTGGTCAATCCCAACATCTTCCGGGCTCTGATTGGCACAGACAGGCCCGCTTTTGGCCTGGTCTTAGAGAGGGCATGCACCCAGGCACGTCCCATGCTGAGAGAGGCAAAAATCCTTGTGTAGAGCCCACCCAGCGCTGATTGGTTCAGCTACGGCTTCAAATGTCAGCCACTGCTCACAGGGGAATTCCCCGGGCTCCGGGCGCGTAGGCTGCGGATAACTCGCCGCACTGCGGGAGCCAAGCGTCCATGTGAAGCGCCCACCCGAAGCTGATTGGAGCAGCTGTGGCTACAGACTCCTGCCCTTGTTCACAGGTGAATCTCCAGGGCACTTAGGCTGCTGACGACAGTTTTGTTGTTGAGTGGACTGTCTTAGAGTATAGTGGAAAACAGTGCCATAGAGTATAAAGTCGTAGAATGTATTGTTGTACAGTGTAATATAGTAGAGTCTAGTAGAGTGGATTGACATAGTGTACAGTGGAGTAAAGAGTTATATAGTTCTGTGGTGTGGTGTCATATAGTGGGGTCGAGTATTGTATAGTGGAGAGGTGTGTTGGACAGTGGAGTGGCGTGTTGATCAGTACACATGAGTGCTGTACAGTGAAGTGTGGTCAACCGCAGTGTTGTGGTGTGTCATCGAGTAGAGTGTTGTACAGTGGTATAGAGTGGAATAAAGTGTTGTGCAATGTAGTGGCGTGGAGTACAGTGTCCTATAGTTAAGTGTTGTCAAGTGGACAGTAGTACATTAGGGTGTTGGAGAGTCTGTTGTATAGTGGAGTGCCATAGAATGAAATGTCCTACAGTGGACTGTGGTACAGTTTCATATTGTGGAGGAGAGTGCTGTATAGTAGAGCACTGTGTGATATGGTGGAGTGCCGGATCATTGAGAGATGTGGATTGGCATACCCTATAGTGCCACCCCGTGTGGTACAGTGGCGCTGAGTGGATGGGTATAGAGTGGAGTAAAGTGTCATAGAGTCCACTGAGTGTGGCAGAGTCTTGTAGAGTGGAGATGCAGAGTAAACTAGTATGTCGCACAATGAAGCAGCAAAGAGCGGATTGTCTTACAGTGGCGTAGAGTGAGGTTAAGTGTTGTGCACTGGAGTAGACTGGAGTGGAGTAACGTAAAGTGAAGCGAAATTAATAGAGTGGATTTGCATGTCAGAGTAGAGTGGTGTGGGGTCAATTTGTTGTGTAAACTGCAACTTTGGCATAGTTCTAAAAGGTGTGCTTTCCCACTCAAGGGTGACAAGGTGTACTTGGTTCAATGCACCAACAATGTGGAAGACAAGTTATTGTAACCCTGCAGAACACTACTCAATGTCCTGTTAAAATAGAGTTATTGCTTTTGGGTTACTAACACCTTGGTAACAGTAACAACCCTATTTCATTATTTACAATATCACACATTCAAAGCACTCACTAAGAAAAATAAACACTTTTAAAAAAAAGTACTTATTACTACAGAAACAACCTGTTTCTCAGTATGTCCAAAACAATTACAGTCTTCGTCCAGCGCTCTGGAAATCAGCTTTATTTACTTCAGGCGAGATGTAGCATCTGCTTAGTGCAAAGTGTGCTGGCAGTAGGTGAGACCGTGTCTGGCAGAATCTCGTGTGATAATCTGAGAAAGGGACCTCTCCTGACAAGTGTTCAAGTGGCAGTGCATATATACTAAATCTTATCAGAAATTGGAATTTTGGACATACGTTTAGGAATGTCTGACATAGATTATGTGCATCAAGGTATGCATCCCAGTCATTTCCTTATGTCAACTCAGACAACACTATTGCGGATATATTTCTGTTTTTGTTCTTATTTAACCTTGACATGATGAAAACTAGACATTTGTCGCAGATGATTGTTGCATCAAGTGTTATATCTATGTCACTAGTCGAATGACTTGACACTTTCACAGTTCTTAGACAGATCCGATGATATGTGTGGTAAATGGCAGACATAACAATGATTCTGCATAAATTGGGAAAGATGGTGACCGCCATTGTCTAAGATTGAAAAGATGGGGACCTCCATTACCTAAGATGGAGTCATGGCCTACATACAATGAAATAAAACACGATGGCGCCTTCACAAGTGCCAATTCAAGCTGCTACAGCCGTATTATTGAATGAATTCAATCAATCGAAAACCTATTTAGATGCTTTGCTCTTCATTTAATCCATATTTTGCTCCTTTATTCTTCTTCTCCATTTTTACAAATATTTCAATTCATTTTACTCATTCAGATGCTGCGTGAAGATGTGAACTCAAACACAGAAAGCATCATGGTATCCATATGTCACGTCTTTATTTGAAATTGCCCAATGCATTTCGGGAACTGAGTCCCTTCGTCAAGGGGAAGCTAGAATGCAGAAATCATGTATATTGTCATTAGCTACATAGTTATGCATCTACTCAAAATGACAAACTTAATCAAATATATTATTTATAGAATCCATTACTGGCATCATTTTAAGCAACGTAAAATCAACACAGCTTTAAGATAGCCACCCCTTTAAGGCAACCACCATATCTTTAACTGTAGTCACAAGTTTGATTAAAAATCATGCACTTAACTCGCAGCCCTCCCACTGGAATTCAGCCCATCATTTAAATACCTTCACCAACTAAACTGTGACATGCTTACCTTGACTAGAGGATGAACATTCATTTAAAATAACCCGAACTTGCTCAAAATTCAAGTTATTTAGATAGTAACTTCATTTCGTCCCGTAAACATTTCAGAAACGTGCCACAGCACCAAATTTCAGAAACGTGCCACAGCACCAACCTTCCTCTGCATGGTATCTAAACTAACTGCTAGTGACTAACTCGACTACATATCCCACCTCCCTAATTATACACAGGTGAGTGGTCACGTGTATTTTTTCAAAAAGCTCACGCACCGTTGAAACCTGGGGCCTCATTTATGAAGCCCTTGCGCCACTGGTACGTCACTTTTTCCCATTTTAAAAGTGACGCACCGGTGGCGCAAGACCTTCATAAATAAGGCCCCAGACTTCTAGAGAGCCGCACTCGAGCCTCTGATCAAACGCTTGTAATCTACACAACATTTCCCAGAATTCCTCAACCCAGGTTTTTACTCGCTACTCCCAGTCACCTCTATTACCAATGCGATTCTTATGCTTGCTGAATAATATTAGTCATCAGTTAAAGGAACACATCAACATTGCGCTGTGTTAATACACCTATAATTGCTGTGAAATTAATATCTATAAATATTTAAACAGTTCTACATCCCATAAAATCACAGTTCATTGTGGATGCTAAAGAATGCAAATAAAAGTGCATTGTAACCGACATCCCTGGAAAATCGACTCCTGTGTCCAGCTTCTGGAAAAAGTAGTGAGATGCACACCATGTCGTACTCCTGATTTAAAGTCACTTAACCCAACATACTTTTTCTTGTGTATACAAAATCCCGTCTTCCTTGTGAGATTGCACCCATATAAAAAACGGAAATAATATGTTGAGAACAGAAAAGGATGATTTAAATGAAAATGGACATTAAGATGCTGGACACAGACTATTCAAGTGTAAGTAAGTAAGTCTAAATTGGACTGGGCTTAGCTCCTCCCTCCCCTTCTGCAAGTGATTGGCCATCCAGGCAGACTTAAGCTCTCTATTGTGTGTGGCTATCTAGGAAAAATACACAAAGTCCACTGTCAGTTACACCCAGTCATTTGACCCAGAGACAGGCTGCAAGCACCATAAGGCAACGGCAGAAAATGCCTTTTTCGAAAAGTGGCATTTTCTGAATGTTAATATAAAATTGAAACATTATAAATTAGGATTTTCATTACAATTCCAAAGACATCAAACTTAAAAGGGCATCTCTTTCCATTTGGAGGTTACAGCTTATTAAATGCAATAAGGTAACTCCAATATTATCCTATTGGAGAGGTAGGTTTTGCAGTAGTGAAACACGAATTTAAGATGTTTTCACGACCAGGACATATAAAACTTAAAAGTACATATTCAACTTTTCAAATGCACTACACCCTACCCTGTGGGTTGTTTAGGGCCTACTTTAGGGGTCACTTATATGTATTTGAAAGGAAGGGTTGGCCTGGGCAAAAGGTTTATTTTGTGAGGTTGAAATGGCAGCATAAACTGTACACACAGGCTAGTAAATTAAATATGCCAATTGGATGTACCCCAATGTTACCATGTTTTAAGGAGTGACCACATGCACTTTAGCACTTGTTAGCGGTGGTAAAGTGTGCAGAGTCGTAAGGCCAGCAAATATTAGATAGGCTAAAATAAGGGGAGGAAGGCAAACATTTGAGAGACGACCACCCTAAGGATGACAGGTCTAACAATTCTATGCTACTATAGTGTACAACACTCAAGGCCACAACACTCACTGCCATGACACTCTATGCCACAATACCATGCAATATGACACTCTAGGACACTCTACCACACAACACTGTACGACACAGCACTCTATGCCACTTCAGTCCATGCAAGACAGGTGTACTCCGCTCTACAACCCTCTAGTCCACTCTACAACACTCTACATTCCTCCACTTGCCAAAACTCTACTGCATTATAGACTGTTCAACACAGTACTCCAGCCCATGTCACTGTACAACACTGAATCCTACTCCGCTCCACATTACTCCACTCAATGGCACTGTATGCCATTTGGCTCTGCAGCACTCTATGAAACTCCACTGTTCCACACTCTACTTTACTTTAACTCACTCCACTCTACAACACTGTATTCCACTCTATGCCACTCCATACTTCTCCAGTTTCCCACACTCTAAGACACTCCATTCTGCTCCACTGTAAGGCACATCACTCCGCTACATGACACTTTACTCCAAAGCATGCAAAACCACTCCACTCTACTCGATGGCACTGTGCTGTATGACACACCACTCTGCTCTATACCCCACTGTACAGTACACTCCACTCAGCTCTACTGCATGACATTTTACCCCACTGTACGTAAATATTTGACACTGCACTCTGCATCACTCTACTCTACACAAGTCCACTCTACAACACTGTACTACACTGTACACCACTGGGTGACCCTGGCCTCCAGTCTATGCCTATGCTATGTGTACAACATAGCACTCCATTCTACTGTACAAGATGCCATTGCAATTTATGATAGTTTAATTAATGTAACTCTATACCACGCCACTCTGATGTAAAGCCCCTAAGATCTGACTTCATTGTATGTAGACACAAGAAAAAATAGTGAGATGAACACCATGTCGTACTCCTGATTTAAAGTCACTTAACCCAAGTTGGCGTGCAAACTTGATTCGCGCTCCGCCCAATGCGCACAATGAAACAAAACACGATGGCACCTGAACGTCATAGGAAAACCTCTAGAAGCTTCCCCCACTTCTACGCAGTGGCTGGCCTCCTTACATATGTACAGAAGGCTCTCACAACGTCAACTCCAGCACCTTGACTCTGCCAACTGTGAGTATACCCTGCCCCGCTTCCCTTCACCTTCACCGCTGGCTCCGCTACCTCCCGTTCACAGCGCCATGAAACCGTTTGGTGTAAGTGCGCTTTAAAAGTAATTTAACACACAACTTTAACACACAACCCTGTCCTAGACCCTTGTGAACCCTTGGTAGAGAGCCTAAGATGTTCTTCCAGCCTCTGTGGACACAGCTAAACACATGTATCTCTTCTGCTGCATGGCACAAATAGGCCCACGAGTTAAATGATTTTGCTCCGCTTACAAAGTTTGAGGAAATTTGGAACCCCTGGGCAGTGCGTGAAGTTCCTGGATTCTGCCTACCGGGCACAAACCAGAGGTTTTTTTCTGTTTTCGCTTTCGAGATTTGATGTGGCCCTCGCTCTCTAGTGCCATGATATTCTCTGGCCAGTAGTGAGCATGTGCAAGACTTCACGCCCACTTACATGCCTTCTGGCTGTAGCAGCACCAATGTAGTGCCACTCACAGTTGCGAATGCACCACTCAAGTGGCTTTTGTGCCTGAGAAGCTGCTAAAAGGTTTTTTGAGTGGATTTTCTGTTCCAACGGCTTCTGGAGTTGTATTTTTGTGCGAGAAGCAATTTAAAAAAAAAAAAATGTCCAACCGTAAGGAAGTACCCAAGAGACTCCAACTTCCTGTTCCTGTCCAGCATGCTCTTCCCAGTTTTTGTCCCAGTGTTTTGTCCATCTCCTGGTCACTTTTAATTTGGATTTGGAGCTGGCAGGATTACTCTCCTTGTCTGCTGCATATATACCATTGGATTTAAGGACTTTGAATTTGAGATTTCACAAGTATAAAATCTCTTGTATAAGGCATTGTTTGTTTGATAGAGGGCATCCACTAGTAATTATTTATAACTTTTATTCACTTTTTCAAAGTTATTATTGTGGGTGGCCTGCATTATCAGTAGGGGCCTAGTTACATTTTTTCAATTATGTTTTCTTCTTTTGTAAAGGAGCATTGTTGCACAGTTCAGTACATTTTCTCCATACTTAATAAATGGGTAATATTTTTTTTTTTTACTATGTGGCCTAGTCTGCAAAGGGACCATTCTGTAGGCAAAGGCCAGAGCATAAAACAACTGTTTCTAAGGTATTAGTAATTTTAAATAGCATTTCCGGCTGGGATGGCATTGGATTAAATTAGTAATACTTGGTGCCTTGGTAAAGATGTGCTGTAAAATGTTTCTAGCTCAGACTGTTTGTTTTTGCAATTGCCCATAGTGTTGCATGTGTTCTCTGTTCCCCATGCCTCCTTGCTTGCAGTTGTTGTAAGGCCTTGTGGCTGGCAGCTACTTTGTGCAACCAGATAGCGTGCCTTTGCCATAGTCTTTCATGTGTTCTTTGCTCCCATGCCTCCTTGCTTGCTGTTGTAGTTTGTAAGTATGGGCACAAAATCCGCTCTGCTCGTGAAATTTGCGCATTTTCAGCAATTTCGCGATCCGCGAATCTCGCGAAATTGCCGAACATTTAGCGAATTTGCAAGCTGGCGGATTTTGTTTTTGGGCCCACAGGAACCACAGTTAAGGCAGGTGCTCGAGTTGAAGCTAACTCTGTAACCATTTTAGAATGGCGCCGGCAAGCTGCCAGAGTGCTTGCTTGCGCCATTCTAAAATGGTTACAAAGTTAGCTTCAACTCGGGCACCTGCCTTAACTCTGTAAGTGCTTCCTGTGGGTCAAAAATTAAACCTAAACAGGAAGCACTTACAGATATAAATAAAGCAGGTGCCCCAGTTGAAGCTCCAATTCAGTAACGTTTTAATCAGCCCAAAACATTAGTGAGCAAGTGTGCTTTAACCCCATATCTGCCGTCGAAAATTATCTGTAATACCCGAGAGAGGTCTTTGCATCCCTGAGTTTCTCGAGCGCAATCCCTGTTCCTGTGACCAGGAGGCTGCTTTCTCCTCACCTGCTGCCCTGCTCGCTCTCTGACCCTTTATACACAAGAGGCATGTGAACACGCATAGAACCCCTGCACCACACACTAGCGGTATCAAACGTCTTCCCCCCCCTTTCCCAACTATGATGGACAGCTCCCGCAAGGGACCCCGGCGCCTTTTGGCGCTGTGGCAAAGATACAGGCACACATGGTCAGTGGAGACAAATCTTCTGGCCCTACGCAGCTGCAGTGTAGGAAAAGCACTATCATTTATCCAACGAGGTAGCACTTACTGGATTAGCCAGTAGAAAGTACTCCAGTTGAGTAGAGGTATTGTACAAAACCATCTCCGTGGATAACTATGCAGGGCAGGATTCATTCTGGCACAAGGCTCCTGTCACAAAAATTAAACCTCAACAGGAAGCACTTACAGATATAAATAAAGCAGGTGCCCGAGTTGAAGCTCAAATTCAGTAACGTTTTAATCAGCCCAAAACATTAGTGAGCACGGTAGAGGCTGGGCAAGTGTGCTTTAACCCCATATCTGCCATCGAAAATTAGCTGTAATACTCGTAGGAGGTCTTTGAATCCATGAGTTTCTCGAGCGCAATCCCCGAGTAGTTCATGTGACCAGGAGGCTGCTTTCTCCTCGCCTGCTGCCCTGCTGGCTCTCTGACCCTTTATACACAAGAGGCATGTTGTTGACACGGATAGAAGCCCCGCACCACACACAAGCGGTATCAAACGCCTTCCCGCCCTTTCCCAACTATGATGGACAGCTTACTCAAGGGACCTCGGCGCCTTTTGGCGCGGTGGCAAAGTTACAGGCACACATGGTCAGTGGAGAAAAATCTACTGGCCCTTTACGCAGCTGCAGTGTAGGAAAAGCACTAAACATTTACCCAACGAGGTAGCACTTACTGATTAGCCAGTAGAAAGTACTCCAGTTGAGTAGGTATAAATCGCAAAAAAATCCGGGATTTCGCCTGAAAATCCGCAAATTCACTGACTTTTTTGCGATTTTGTGCAAATTCGTGGACCGAAGATCCGCACAATTCACCCATACTTAGTTGTTTGGCCATGTGGCTGGCAGTCATTTTGTGCATCCAGTATTGTTCCTTCGCCATAGGCTTGCATGTGTTCTTTGTTCCCCACACCTCCTTGCTTGCATGTTTGCTTTGTTCCAATACCTCTTTATTTGCTGTTGTTTTTTGACCATGTGGCTGGCAGCCATGTTGTACATCCTGCAGGTGTGTCTTCAAATCCCCTTTCCCGTCCATTCATCGAACCTTAACCCTCTTCCCAAGGGCTGCGTGAGTAATTGAGGAGTGACGTCATTTACACAATAAATGGATCATACATTTGCTGGTGTGAATGTGGTGAACGCAACTCCATCTCACTGCAGGATCTTCTATTACCCCCCCACAAGCATTGAAGTGATCCATATTTTAGTTGTAATTGTGTAGCAGTCGTCAGCATCAGCATTCAGGCCTTGTGTTGGTAAATGATTAACCTTGTCCATTCCAGACTTTGAGTCCACTTTTCATGGCTTGAGGATTTTGTAACTTGAGTTGTATTCAATTGCTAGCTCCCCATTGCTCAGATGAATTACTATTGCTATTTTATTTATCTTATCACTTTCAGGTATAAACCACGAACTCTGTGTTTTTATTTCCATTTAGTTGTCTGTGTTGGATAATCACTTCTGATTAATTCTGCAGTTGGAGCTCATCTGATTGGGAGTGGGACCTCACTTGTAAAGTTGTGAGGGCTTCCCTGTTATTGCTTCATCTATATTCAGAAAAGAGAACTTTGGAGTGAAGTGAACTAGTTAAGTTAGTAAGTGTGCAACTAGCTAGCTCTCGCTGGTCCCCAAAGTATTGGAACCAGCTCCCATTGACCCTACGCAAATGCACTTCCTACATTTGAAAATGTTACTGTTTTAACTCATATCCATTAATCCGTCTTTCTCTCCCTCCGACCTCTGTCTCGCCTAGATAAGCGCCAAGATGTCCCGGGGTGAGTCGAGCGCTATAGAAGAGCACCCTAACATAACATAACATAACATAACATAACATAACATAACATAACATTGTTTATCTAGGTTTTTGCAGGCAATATAGGTCATTCTACCATCCCCCTCTAATGGTCAAGATTGTGACAGATGCATGTAAAACTGATCTACACGTTTATAAGCACATTCAAATAAACAAACTGTGTAAAAAGGCAGCAGTGCAAAATAAATGTAAACTACAAATAAAATACTTCAAGCATAAATTGTGATGAGAAATAATTTTACCCTCTCCATCGACAACAGACCCATGCCTCTCCCCAAACAAATTCAGCCATCCCCATTCCACAAGCAATGTCTATGAAAATGTCCAAAAAAATTTAAAAAACGGTCCCGACTTCCTTTCCACCCTCTACACCCACAAGTCCCTCCCACAAAAACCACATTTTTAAAAAGGGCTAAAAGAGGGCAATGTTTATTTGCATCCGGAACTGGTCCAGGCTCTGCTCTAGCCTGCTGAGATGGCTTTCCATGTGGCCCAGACACTGCAGGATGCTCTGAGGCAATGTCCTATCAGAGAGGGAGGGGGAAGCAGCAGTTCTAGTCAGGGCGCCTGACGGCTGATGGCGGCACCAGAGAAGGAATGGCCAGGGATATGGAGCTTGTGGGTGACTTCTGGCTGTACAGAGGCCTGGCTCAGAGGCAGTGGTTTCCGCCTCTTCATCCGCCAGGATACACCACCCGATGATATTCCTGTTGAATATGGTCTAGCCACTGCTACCACAGATGGGCCGCTATCTCCTGCCTGGTGGGCGATGCGTGTGGATCAACAGTTGTAGCTCTATCGAAAAAAACAAAAAGAGAAAAATTATTAATAATGCTCTGTGCAAACAATTGTATACAAGTAGTAAGTGGCACAGCAGCAGAACATTGCTGGTCCCTAGGGCCATTAGAATTTGATGTGATTATGATCGGGAAGATAACTGAGGCCAATTTTATATTTTACCCACACATGGCTCTGCAAAAGCACTGACTGTGTGGTAGAAAACTATTAAGGCAGAGTAACACCAACATAAAAAAGTGATTAGATTTGTTCGTCTCTTAAAGGCTTTTCTAATAACTAAACAGACACTTTGAGAGGGAAAATAAAAATAAATTACCTCTCTTTAATGAGTAAGACGTCATGCATTATGGAAGTGTGCTGTGTTAAATTAATGGAGGCATGCTAGCCAGTGCGTCAGGTATTTTGCTACTGTCTGAGGTTGGGGCAGCTTTAGGTGACAATTAGCTTGTTTAATTCTAATGGCCATGCTCTTCTCCAAATGCCTTTGACTTCTCACCCTGACTCCAAAATGCAGATGAGTGATAAATAAAATACCACGTCACACACCTGACTTATAAAATGTGGGCATTATGCTATATTCTGTAATTAGACACTTGAGAAAATGATGCAGAACACTACAGGGAAAGGAATGGGCTATATAGATTGTATTTGTCACGTTCATCACAGAGTATCCCATACAAACTTGAAATGAAATCAGCCACTTAGTGCCACTGTACTCAATGTCCGTGCCCACTGCCACAAATTATTTCCAAAAAACTTAATTCACTGGGCAGTAAGGAAAGGAAACTTGACTTACTCTACTGCAGGGTAAGCTACAGGAATTAGGCGAGCAGGTAAAGCTTTTGATATAGAAAAGAGAGTGTCATTAATCATTGATTCACCATGTGACTGTTAAGCTTTGACTTATTCAGTCACTGTAGTTCACGAAAGTCGCAAGGGAAAATCTGAACAGGCGAAATATAAATCTGTTATGGGAAACCATTAAATATTTTTTAGAATCACCTCACATGGCCATGAAATGTGGCACATGCCAAGAATGGATTTTTTCGTTTTCTGGTAGACTGGGACAGAAGAACATGAACGAATAAAGGAGTGCAGTACCAGGAGGTGACTGACTGAGTGAAGGGAAAACACCTTGTGTGTTCAGTTTGATATGAGCTGAAACTTATGAAATACTGCATTAACTGAAGCAGACGCACATTGCACAGCCAACATTGTGCAGTCGCATATTGAACCAAACTGCACTTCGGTCATGGGTGGTGATTTGGCAAAATGACACAGGAAGGGAGGGGGGTGATGAATGATGATCGGTGGAATACATATCTGCCCCGTTTAACAAATACAGTGAGTCAAGGGAGTAGAACACATTTTTTTAAAAACCTGACCAATAGCTTTGAGAACCATATATTAAAGTACGCAAAGTAGGTGAGCAGCATGCCCCTCTCTAGAAGAGCTCCCTAACTTATTCATCCCAGGAGATAAAAATATTAATACATCTTTTCTTTCTTCTATATTCACCCATAGCCACCTTGAAAAAGCTTTACTTTCTCTCATCCATTCTTTCACCAACTCATTATCCATCTATTCAGTATCCACCCTTTGTTTCAACCATCTTTTCACCCATCCATCCATTTACCCGCTCACGCACCTTTTCTCCCACCCACACATCTTTTCACTCATATATCATTGCACCCATCCTTTCTTTTAAGCTTCCCTTCTTTCCTGTTTTCCTCAAATCATAATTTTTAGCATTCATTATGCAAGCTTTTGCTGAGTTCGCAGATATGAGTCCATAACTCTACCACCGCTGCAGCTGGTAAAGTGGGGGGTTCACGATCACGAGTCACAAAGACGACCTTGTAGCTAGTGAGTATAACAGTAATTGTCAATGAGCAAGCAATCTGACTTACTCCCGCCAGAGCCTGCCTCATCTTTTCCCCCTCCAACTGACTCCCCTCCTGCAGCATCACTTGAGCCACCAACATTTGAGGTCTATGGGCCATATGTAGGTAATTTAATTTTACAGATTCCTAAATACCGAATTTTACCGATTCAGTATTTAGGAATCTGTAAATTGAATGTAGGTAAAAATTCGGTAAATTTTACTGAATCGGTAATATTCGTTATTACCAATTTGATATTTACCGATTCGTAATTCCCATTCAATCCTATGGGCCTAGAGGCCCATAGGCATGAATGGGAAGCCATTCACTATTACTGATTCGGTAAATAACGAATCGGTAATGGGGGGAGCATTTTCAAGGGTGGCAGGGTGTCACATTGACACCCTGTTGCACCCCTGAATCATGCATGAGTGAACATGTGGCGCACATACATACCCTAAGGGCATGTATGTCTGCCACATGGCACTCTTAAAAAAGCACAAAATTGCTTTTTTAAAGGTATTCGATATTTACCACCAACTTGCAGTTGGTGGTAAATAACGAATCCTTAAATCAAAAATGCACTCACTTGAGTGCTCCTTAAATAGGATTTAAGGATTTGGGGCCCGATGTAGGTAATTAAATTTTACCACTTCTTAAATACCGAATGATACCGAATCGGTATTTAAGAAGTGGTAAAATAGAGGGGGGGTGTAGGTAATACAGATTCGGTAAATACTGAATCGTTAAGATTTGGTTATACCGATTCTGTAAATACCGATTCGGTAATGCCCATTGATTCCTATGGGCATTGAAGCCCATAGGAATCAATGGGCATTACCGAATCGGTATTTACCGATTCAGTAAATACCGATTTCAGCAAGGGTGCAGGGGGTGTCACTTTGACACCCTCTGGCACCCCAATTCCGGACTTGTGTGCCATGTGGCACACATACATGCCCTAAGGGCATGTCTGTGTGTCACATTGCACAGGTGTGCATGCACAGATGTGCATGCACACCTGAATTCGGTATTTTACCACCCAATAGGATTGGGTGGTAAAAAACCGATTTTTAAGGGCCTGTGGCACTCTTAGGAGTGCAACTTACATGTGGATTTACCGAATCGGTAAATATACCGATTCGGTATTTTACCGATTCTGTAAATTTACCGATTCGGTAAATTTACAGAATCGGTAAAATATAGGTCCCCTACATCTGAAAACCCATTTACCGGCCGGTAAATGGCCACCTACATCGGGCCCTTGGTAATTTACTGTTTCGGTATTTTAAGGATTCAGTAATTTACCGATTCCTTAAATTACTGATTCAGTAAATTACCAAATCCTTAAATCAAGGCACCTACATTAGAAAAAGCTAAATACCGGTCGGTAACGGGAAATTTGCAGATTTCTGGCCGTTACCGACCGGTATTAGGCTACCGACATATGGCCCTATGTGCCTAGAAAAAAAATACTTTTTTTGATGCCAGATACCCTCCCCTTAATTTTGTAATCAGAAAAAAATACATGTGCAATACATCACTTCAGTTCAGTTTGCACTGCAGTATCTTCTAACAACAATATCACTCTGGGATTTTTTAGTTGGTTGACATTGTTAAAAAAACCAGGTAGTGAAGCCAACCAAAAATGTTTCAGAGGGCAAAGCTATAGCCTGTGATGATCATAATGACTCTGAGTCATTGAAACACATTGAAGGTATGGGATAATGGTCAATGAAAGGCAAATGGTGTTGGTTAACAAATGCAATGGGACCTCATATTTTATAGCCATGGTGCACTGTCATCGAAACTGCTAATATACTGGACCTTTTAACATTGGGAGTTGGGGTGTGGTCCTTCATCATGCCACTCTCTCGTTAACTGTTGGAGCATGAGCAAGAAAAGAAAGGCTTCTCAACAAACAAACATTGTGAATATTATTTATAACTCTTGCTTCCTTGGGCCTGCAATCTCCATGGTAGGCAGTAGAATACCTAAAATCTGTTGTTAGTCTTACAGTACCTCAAAACATACAGGGGAGAGGGAAATATTACCAACAAAGCAGAGGATAAGAGAACTAGAGACCTGTGGAGACTGAAAAAAGTCAGCTACCTCAAAAAACCATAAATTAAGAAAAAAAAGATAATGGATGGGTAACATAATAAAACAAACATTGGATTGGAAAAAAAGGCGACAATATAAAAAAGAAGCAAGTCAAAATTTAAAAGTAGCATCATTGGCAGAGGTAAAACAGCTAATCCATTATGATTTGCAAGCATGGGTTCATATCCCATTCTCATCACCATGTGAAAGGAAGATGGCAGGTAATGGTATCAGAGTAACTGTATTTCTCACTAGCAACACCAGGCTCCAGGCATCAACTCCAATTCTGGAACCCAGCACCAGCATTGCAATACACCAAGTTTCTACCCTAAGCCCACAACAATCATAAAACTCAACATAAGGGAAATAATAATAATAAATATTAGGACTTACAAGGCTGAGCATAGCCCTCAGCAGCTTTGCTGGTGGTCGCTGGCCTCCTCCCCAGCTCTTACTAGACCCGCCTCTACACTGTCCGTCTTCTTGCACTTAGGTGCTGATGTAAGAAATGAAAAAGATTAAAAAAATAGATTAGTGGTACAATTAATCTCCCAAAAATTATTATGACAGGCAAATGCAGTAAAATTGTACTTATCTAAAACAGATTTCCTACAGTGCTAGTATTGAGTCTATCGACTGTCGTTGAGTTGACCAAACTAATCTTAAATCCTTACTCCAAATTTTCTTCCCAAAAACTACATCTGTAACTAATGTATTCTCATTTCTCAACCACCTTCATGGACCGACTCAGTCTCCCTTTTTTACTATGCATAGATGCATACAACTATACATCACTGTGAAATAGCTTAAGACTGTGCAAGCTACATAACGAAAGTCACAGAGAATGTTAACTTATTGATATCACTGATTCACTATGGTGACAGGAGGATACAAGAGTCTGCAATGGCTTCTCAATTGATCAGCCAAAGTGAGCACCAATGAGTACGATTAGGGAACGAAAGGTGTCAGAGGAGCACTGGGGTGGCTTGTGGAAGCATATGCTTGCAGTAGGGAGGGATACACTACTCACACTAGCAGTAGTTGACCAGACCAAGTATGCAACCATGAAAGCCATCATTGTCACTAAATTTGGGCTGACCCCTGAGGGATACCACCAGAGGTTGAGGGACAGCCAGAAACGTCCACAACAGTCTTGGGTAGACTTCTTAAATTACTCTAGTAGGGGACTGAATGGCTGGGTTAGGGACAGCAAAGTTAATGATTATGGTGGGCCACATAACCTTATTGTAAGAGACCGCATGCTCAATATTCGTTTTACAGAGCTGCACCAGCGCCTGGTGGATATCAAGCTGACTAATTCCAGGAAGCTTTCTGAAGAGACGGACATCTGCGTGAATACCTGAGTATCAAGAAGGAATCCTGGGGGCACTCCTAAAAAGGTGGTCAGGTTTTCCACAAGAAGGAGAAGGGGGATAAACACTAAGAGGAGTTCTCGCAAGGTCGCCAAAACAATTCTCTGGGGAAAGGGTTCCATTTCCAATCTAGCTACCAATAGAATCTTTTTGGACAAAAATACTGGTAATTTTGCCCCTAAGTGCTTGGACTGCTACTATTGTGGGCATGTCAAGGTTGATGGCACTTGCTCAAAGAGTAGTAAATTGAATATTAATGGTTCTGTCGGTGATACAGTACTCTGTCCCTAGTCAGGATACAAAGATAGCAGTAA
The DNA here is from genome assembly GCF_964263255.1 of Lissotriton vulgaris. Lineage (NCBI taxonomy): Eukaryota > Metazoa > Chordata > Amphibia > Caudata > Salamandridae > Lissotriton > Lissotriton vulgaris. The sequence continues at coordinate 1,959,349,382 of NC_141691.1, forward strand.
TTAAGTACACTTACCACAAGATAAAAAAGAAAGCAAATTTTTACTCAAACACTTTCATATTTTGAATTTGAAACACAAAAAACTACAGATGCTGTCCCTAAAATACACTTAAAACATAATTGACACATAAGCTTTGTGCAAAACTAAATACACCATTAAAACAACAAGTAAACTTGTAAATTCATATACTCATTGATGAAGACAACTACATATGCAATAATCTGATAGGCGCAACAGTTTGATCTTGGTTCCAAGGAGATTTTGAGTAGTTGGTTCATATAAGGAAGGATTGCAACGACGTTTCGACCCTGGGGAACGATGCAATGATTTAGCGCATCAAGAGCGGGTCTTCATCAGGACTGTATACATGTAGGACAGCCTCTTGTGGACCTTGCTCCACTTGGAGTCCTGGTCTGTTTCTCAAAACTACTGCCAGTCAGCCGACTCAGACAGCGTAGATCTTCCTCATACCTCTGCAATGATTATTTATACAGGAGGCAGAGAGAAGCGATTGTTTCTTGATTTAATTTCAGTACAAGCCGTTGTGTCTCTAAACCTTCCGATTGCTGTAGGGGATCTTCTGTCAGACCAGGGTGGAATTCTGCAGAGTGCAGAGAGAGTGCCCAACTATTGAGGGGCTGAGGTGGCAGGCAGACGTCCACGCACCTGGTGACTCTTCTGGAGATTATCTAACTTACTGGGGGAACAACCTCCTTAGCAGTGAGACTAAGGCTCCTGTGTATCGGCAGCATGTGTGCTGGTGGTCCTGCAGTATTACAGGACCTTCTTCTCGGTCTGGCTCATGCGATACATTTGGCAGGACAGCTGAGGCAAGGGAAGACCTTTGACAAGCATATCACCACACTTTAATTAGCCCAAGATGTGAAGAGCCTCAGATGCTCTCTGTAGGACTTGTCTCACCTGCAAAGCTAGTGGGAAGATAGGGAAGAATTTCAAAGCTCCCATGCATGTCCTTGGCACACTTTTTGACTGGGGGATGGAGGCATCAATGTTTTTGCACACTTGAACCGCAAAACAGCCTTGGCCAACATTTAGACCGTGCCACACAGTACCTATCCCTCTGAGGACTATAGCTGCACATCTGGTTGCTAGGGCCTTGATAGGGATTTTTACTTGGATTTCTCCAAAGAGGCACATACAGGTTTTCCACACCTTACCACCCCTAAACGAATAAGCTAGCTGAGAGGTTCAACAAGAACTTTAAGGGAATGATCACTGGTGCCCATGAGGGGAAATTGGGACCTATATTTTCCCTGTCTACTTTTTATCGACAGGGAGCTACCACAGAAAGGAGAAGGGTTCAGCCCCTTTTTCAGCTCCGCCATGGTCACACGTTCACCCTGTCAGGGGACATCTCAGTTTGGTGAAGCAAGGTTAGGAGAAAGCTTCCAAGAAACCACCTCAAGATGTGTTTAGGTACATGTTAGCCCATCGCAACCAAATGCAGAAGTTCTGGAAGAAGGCTTCTGAGAACTTGGAAGCTACCTGGGAGGTGATGAAGTAGTTGTATAACCAGAAAGCCACTGTGGTAGAGTTTCAGCTTGGCTTAAGGTGTGGGTGATGGAGCTAGGTGTGTGCAGGGTCCTCTAAGATTGTTGCAAAGGGCCTTATGAGGTAATTGAGGGGATGGGAAGGCCACTTACCTAGTGGACCTCAAGACTCACAGAAGCGCCCTACAGGTCCTTCACCTCAATTGCCTGAAGCCCCACTGCTGTGGCTCTGAGATCACATTTTGGTGGTGATAGATGATGGGGTAATCTCCTGTCCAAGGAGAAAGACGAGTCAGTGGATGGAATCAACCTCTCCCCTACTCTGACACCAGGGCAGCAGAGGGACTGTCACCAGTTTTGGGACCGTTAGCCTAGCTGTTCTCCCTCACTCTTGGGCACCCTTATGAATCCATCACATTGATACTAGTGACAGTCATTTTGTCAAGAACACAATCTACAGACTGTCAGACAATGTGAGGGCCAGCATCAAGGAGGAGGTCTCCAAGATCCACGAGATGGAAGTGATTGAGCTCTCCAGTAGTCCCTAGTCCATTCCAGTGGTACAGGTTCCACAGGCTGCCCCGCTGAGCACCATCCCACAATGCTGATACTGTGTAGACAACAGAGATCTCAATTAAGTCACAAAGACTAAATCTCACCATATCCCCTGAGTTGATGAGCTCATTGATCGGTTGGGGGCTGAAAAGTTACTGAGTACACTTGTTGTGACTTCAGGGTACTGGAATATTGCCCTAACTGAGGGGGCTAAAGAAAAGTGAGCATTTTCTACACCAGAGGACCACATCCAATTTAATGTAATGCCCTTTGGCCTGGGAAAATGACCCTGCCACCTTTCAGAGGATGGTGAAGCAGATTATGGATGGAATGGAGACCTTCAGCACTGCTTAATTGGATAACATAGCTGTCTCAAGTACCCACTCGGAGGTCCACCTGTTTCACCTGCAGCAAGTGCTTCAGGCTCGACAACAGGCAGGCCTGACTATCAAAGTATGTAAGTGCCAGATAGGGCAGGGGTCAGTGGTCTACTTGGGATACCTGGTGGGAAGGGGTAGGGTACAGCCTCTCCAGGCCAAGGTAAAAACCATCATGGACTGGGAGCCCCCAAAACACAACGGAAGTGAAGACAGTCTTGGCCCTCACTGCTTACTATAGGAAGTTTGTCAAGGGGTAGGGCACCATTGTTTCCCCCTTGACTGAGTTGACTTAGAAGAAAGAGCCAGAAAGCCTTTGACTCAAAGAAAAAGGCCACGTGTATAGCTACAGACTTTCCCAAGAAATGTATTGTGCAGATTGATGCCTCAGACCATGGCATAGGGGTAGTATTGTCACATTTAAATGTGGAGGGCCTAGACCAACCTGTAGCCTTCATCAGTAGGTTACTTCTCCAGGAATAGAGGTAGAGAGCTATCGAGAGAAAAGTCTTTGCTGTGGTCTGGATACTGAAGAAGCTAAGATCTTATTTGTTTGGGGCCCACTTTATGGTCCAGACACAGCACCGACCCCTCAGATGGTTGATGTAGATGAAGGGTGAGGATCCCAAATTGTTTGGGTGGTCCATCACCCATCAGGCAATGGACTGGTCACACCTTGCCAATGCTGATAGTCTCTCAACGTTTTCTACCTTTGTGATGAGAACACCCAGGAGGTTGGGTAGTTCTCTCCAACTTTAAGGTGGGGGGGACAGTGCTAGACCTGTCAGCCTTAGGACGTTTCCGCAAACGTATTGCCTTCCTCCTCTTATTTTTTCTGATCTTGTTTTTGCTGGCCTAGGACTCTGTGCACTTTACCACTGCTAACCATTGCTAAAGTACATGTGATCATTCCCTAAAGCATGGTAACATTGGCTTTACAACCAATTAGTGTATTTAATTTACACATAAGTCCCTAGTAAAGTGTCACTACCTGTGTCCAGGGTCTGTAAATTAAAAACTACTCGTTCGTGTTCAGCACTGATTGTATCACCCGCTTAAGTAACCATATCAAACATGTGCCATTGTAGCCTGTGTGTGCAGTTTTAAGCTGCCATTTCGACCTGGCAAAATAAACCTCTTATACTTATAAATCACCTCTAGGGTAAATCCTAAACTGTCCATAGGGCAGGGTGCACTGAATTTGAAAAGTTGGACATGTACATTTACATGTCCTGGTAGTGAAAAAATCTTACATTCATTTTTTGACTACTGCAAGGCTCACCACTGTCATTGCTTAACATTAGAGTTAATGTATTACATTTGAAGTTGTAACTTCCAAATGGAAGCAGATACACATTTCATGTTTGGTGTCTTTAGAATTGTAATAAAATATTTCTAAGTGATGGCGAAGTTGGATTTTAAATTATCAATTTTGAGTAAGCCACTATGAGAAAGTTGGCATTTTCCTGCCTTAGCCCTTTGGCGCCTGTAGCCTGTCTTGAGGTCACATGACTGGGTGTAGCTGACATTGGGCTTTGTGCTCTATCCTAGAAAGCCACACACAATTGGGAGCATAGATCTGCCTGGAATGCCCATCACTGGCCATAGGAGGGAGGAGCTAGGTCCCACCCTACATGCACTTAATAGGCTGTGTCCTTCCTCCACACAAAGGGCTGCATACCCTCTGTATTTAGTCTGGAGTCAGGGAAAGGAAAGCAGGGTACCTGTGCTCTTCAAAGTAAGCTTGCCCCACTTTTAAAATAGAACTGGGTATAAATATTGGACCACAGACACCAACTGTTCAGTACACTTCTGGACCTGTGCATACTCTGCCAGGAAGAAGGACTGCTGGGCTGCTCAAAGGACTGCCATTATGCTGGACTTCTGCCCTTAAGGACTGCTGTAATGCTGTTATGACCTGCTGCCTTTTTGCCCGGGTGGGAAAAAGTATCTCCAAAGGCAAGTTGGCTGGCCTCCTAAATAGAAGTTCTTGGACAGAAGGCTCTCACAACTCTGACTGTGGCCTCATGTTTAGCTCTAGGGCTAACAGGGAAGCCATGGGTAGTCTGGGTGTTGCACTGCCGTACTACTCCCTGTACCATCCCAAGGGAATTTCAGTTGTGGAGAAGAAAAACAGGGACTTAAAGTAATCTTTAACAGCAAGGGTATTATGTTTGGGTGGTAGTTGGGTCAATCACTTATATGGGGCACAAAGAGCCCTTAATCATTTGCCAAGAAGGTCCATAGGAGGTGTCGCTCCTTATGAAGTCCTTTTTAGGGATGAAAATGCGGGCATCTGAACTCGATTTTGAAAGCACAGTGGCGGATGAAAAAGCATTTGACATCAAGAAACGTTTGGCTGTTTTACAGGATCTCAATGAATTCCAGGCACTAAAAAGCAATGTGCAAATAAAACACACCACCACTAGGGAAGTCAAATCAGTCACAGCAATAACTTCCTGGATCCCAAAGTCAGGGATCTGGTCAGAGGAAAGATGGTGGACAAGAAAGAATATTGGCCACCACACAGAAAGCCAGTCCTTTTTTTTGGCTGTCAAAGGAAGAACTATACTTCTTCGCCTCTTGCCGGTAAAAAAGAAAAGAGATTTGTCTCCATTGATCTGATCAAGCCACACTATGTGGCCGATACTGAATAGAAGGCCTCATGGGCTCCTGGGTAGCCTACTCTCTCCTCTCGCTTCCATACAGGAAGTTCAGACAGAAAGACTTATAACATTTGAAGGCATCACTACAAAATAACAGATATCAATTTGGCCTAACACCGAAGTCTACATCAATATGCCTCTACAAGAGACGTCTGCCAGTTCAACAGAACCTGCAGAGCTACCAAAAATAGATCGAACTGCATCTGGCTATCGCATCGATTTAAATACATTTTCTCTGGATCCCACTGAACCTGAAACAAGGACAGCTCCAGTTTCCAGTAAGCAACAAATTTGTGACTTCTAAATTTTTCTGAAAATGACTTACTTAGTATCACCTTGGCTCCAGCTCTGGATAATTGGAATATTGTTTTTTCTGCTCTGGGTTGGCCTAGTCACTGTCTTTTGCTTACTCATGAATGGAAAATATCTCCCAGAATGCTCTGCAGTATCAAATGTGAACTTGGGGCCAGATGTACGAACATTGGATTCAGCACCTTGCAATTTGCCGCAAATTGCGAGTCACAAATTGCGAGGCGCTAATTCCAATGTACAACAGTGTCTCAGACACTGTTTGCGATTCCCAATGGGGTAGCAATTGTGAGGCTAATGAATATTAATGAGCCACTCGCAATTTGCGAGCCCATTGGGAATTACTGGCCCTCCCAGGGATGGTGGCCTACTGGGCTCAGCAGACGACCATGTCAGGTACTGCTTTTCAATAAAGCAGTTATTCTTCTTAAAATGTAGCCCATTTTCCGTAAAAAGGAAAACAGGATGCATTTAAAAAAAAATTATGTTTTTGATTCATTTTTTAAGGGCAGGTATGGGTCCCTGGGACCACTGCCTGCCCTTAAAACATATTTTTAGAGCTGGTCACAAAGGGGTCTACTGGGGACCCCTTCCCATTTGTGACTCCAATACCACCCTCTTGAAGAAGGTGGTAGTTTGCGAGTGTTTTGTGACCACAATTGCGGCCACAAAACATTCATACATGGCTAGGGACTCGCTATTAGAAAGGGAACACCCCTTCCTAATAGCAAATCGCAAAACACTATTTTGCAAGTTACAATTTTTTATGACTCGCAAAATAGTGTTTGTGCATTGACCATGTAGGTTTTTGCATGCGCAAACGGGTCGCATATTTGTTTGCACATGCAAAAACTGGTCGTACATCTGGCCCATAGTACTGAAACCTCATACATCTTCTCATCATGAAAAAAGAGGCCTGTCCTTCGTGAACATTACAGCTGTTACAATTCCTGATGGTATAGTTTGGGACAAGGTTGATTATGACTTATTTGGTCCCACTGAACTTTTGAAAATACCACATTTATTTGAAATTTCTCTAAATGATTTCATTACCTCCAGTACATTTCCTGACGATGGGGATTTTGAAACTGTAAATAATATGTTGTCTGATTTGGAACAATCCATTGCAATTTCAAGCACTGAAATGTTCGAAAACACAGCTGATTTTAACAATATGTACTATAGCCATCATTATGGTCTATACTTTTTGCACAAATCCAGTATCCATGAAATGTTTTCACATACCACCAATGGGAACATTGCTCAATACTACCAAAAGGTAGTTCAGGGTTTAACATTTCAGACCCAACCTCATATTACTATAAGGTTGCACCTACACCTGCACAGAAAATATGTTGACTAACACCAAACAGATGTATTCTGCATCCTTTATTTACCAAGTGTCTGAACAGGGTTTCCACTTATGGAACAATACTATAGACATAAAATCAGTCTGGGGTGCAAAGGAATGGCAGGTCCAGGGAACTGAAGCACTATTTTGAGCATGCCTCATTCCACAGCAGATAATATTTATGAATGAAACTGTGACAGACTTCCTGTCTTGAACTAGCCAAGAACAAGGATTTGAACACACCTCAGATCCCAACACCATCACACTTTGAGGTCACGTCAAGGGGATGAGTAGATGACATCAGACAGTACAGTTCATCAGACCCCAATTGGAAGGGATGGTAAGTTTGGCCCACAGACACAAACAGATGTCAATCAAGATTCAGAGGTACAACCAAAGGGTTTAGTATCCATAGGCCGGACCAATACTATGTACAAAGAGAACAGGTGGTGACATCATACAGTGCTGGGAAGTTATGCCTCGATTGGCTAAAAACCTTGACACTGTTCCAGGTAAAACAACACTTATCCTTACTCTGAGATGAGGAGGATTTAAGGGATCTTTTATTAGGTCCCCGAAAGCCAAGTCAGAAACGTTTCTTATAAGTTGTTTATAATGAAATCTGGAAAATCTCTCAACAAGAAGCTGCAGAGAGACTCCGTGAAATAGATAGACTAAATCTAGAAAAGGCTTTAGCTGTAGTTGGCAATGGTATGACTACATTAACATCCAGGATTATTCACTGGGCAATATTGTATCTTCTTCTATAGATATACTACAGCATGGACAATCTCAACTATATTCTATTATGTTATTAAGCAGGATGCTGCAATCATTGCGCGCTGGTTATGGGCCTAGGCAATTTATCAACAGTACATTCTTGTTCTCTGTATTCAATCTAACTGAAAAACAGATAACAATGGAGCAAAATATAAAATGCTGCGTATTGAAAAATGGGACCTGTGGCAGAATCACCATCCACAGAATGCTTAATCCATTGCCATATAAAATTACCGGTCACAACTTTCCAATTTCAGTATTGCCTAGAACAACAGGCGGGCAGATATGAAGCAATGGGCAGGGAATTCATCAAGGAATCTTGGGAATTGCAACGCTAATTTCAATGCAGGATTGGGGACATGGATGTGTTTATAAGCGGTACAAACTGCGAGAACGCTTTAAGTGGATCTCTCATATACCAAGAAATCATGCATCACGGGGCCTGTAATGGTTCCATTGCTAACTTATCCTGTCACTTAAAAGGGTCCCCAGCTGCCGTGATTATTCTGGTATTCAAGTTACTTTCAAATGGGAGTTACTTGATGCTGAATGATCAAGGTTGTTGTAGGATGCGCCCGGGCATCATATATCTTGTCATTGTAAGCTCCTGGGTTACTTGCTGTATGCAAATATTGTTTCCATCGACCCATACAGTCAGGGAGGCACCGTTTTGGCCTTTTTTTAATGTTCCTTTATACAGTTTGATACTCTGAGCCGAATGAAAACAATGCTTTTACAGAAAACCATGCCCATAACCTCCGCCTGAGAAACTTATGATCTCCAGGTTGCAAGGTCCTCGGCTGAGATACAGGCACTAGGACAAACAAACTGCCCTTTCAATTTCACAGAAATGCTACAATGTATCTTTAACATGTCTGATACGACTGGTATAGTACACCTATGTAAGACAATAGTTGTTGGACTATTAAGCACCTTCCAAACAATCTTCGGAGTTATTCCCAACTTCAAACACTCCGTATTTGGAAGCATTTTTGGAGGGCTTCCGCTAATCCTGTTCCTAATGGCAGGTATAAACTTCCAAGTCAACAAGGAGAATGAAAAAACGCTCTTGGAATGCTGATACCGTGATCGCATGGTACTCTATTTGGGCACAACTCGCCTTCAACCTAGGTGAATCTTCGTTCCTATCATTTAGACCAGTCTGGATCAACTGTATTCTGCTTGTCCTCCGATGCCTGTTCTGAGGACAAGATTGCGTGTTCGATCTCTGTCTAACACTTCCATCATTTGCACCACCGGACGTTGATGCTTTACTGGACCCAAAAATAGCCCATGTTCTGCTGTGTCCTCAGCCTATTCCAATGTTGCAACAGCTGTGGAGAATACGGAGAAACATCTTTGCTCAATCGACCTAATCTATGAGGTGTTACAGGGACCGATATCTGTGACTGAAGGCAACAGTGATGTTGCGTCTCCCAGCCTGGACACATACACATTTGGCTCATTATGTGCTGGGAAAAATTCGGCTTTTTCAAAAACAACCAAATTTGGAATGTTTAAACAATCAACACTTTTTGCTAAGCTGCATGGCTTTCAGTCACTCATAGTTGTTCAAACTATGTATATATATATATATATATATTTATATATATATATATATATATATGAACAAAATTGTAGTAACGACTTCTCTTGCTTAAACTATTATCGTAGCCATTTTTAAGAATTTATACATTTTTAAAAATTGTTCTTTATAATGGTATTAGTTGTTTGCATACAAATGCCGGCAAATACGTTCAAATTGAAGTATGTCGCCCAGTCAGATGAGGAGTGGATGTTATGTTCCATATGGGTACCCCAATATAGGCTCGGGTAGCACCCTACCATTTCACCTATATTCTCCCCTACGATTACACTACATAAAGGTTTTTTGGACTGACCTTTTACCTAGTTGTGATACTGCTAACAGGACATGGGGTTTTTCCTGAAAACTAACCTCATCCATTATGCATGAGGATTCTTGGAAACTCAGCAGGAATAACTATGTATAAGGTTACATAAACAACATATCTTGCTGAGATATTCAGAGGAGAAAGGGACTTCCATGCTGACACACTGATACAAGATCCTGAAATTCCTTCATGCAGACACTCTAGCTCACAGTGGTCTGACATCCCTCGCTGGGTCTTCATCTCGAGACCAAGATGGGGACCCACAGTTTCTCACTTCAGGTAACTTTATCCTAGAGGGATTCTTGGCTTCACACCTACATACATGCTAGGTACACTCAGGTACATCTAGTTACGGTTGCAATGTAGGAGTACGCATTTTCTTCTGTCATGTATTTTAAATACTTACCTATATTCATTGTTTTAGCACAATGGTAGAAATCTACCATCCTTTTACTCTGTTTGTGCTTCTAATCACTTATATCAGTTTCTGTCTAATAGTTGTTTCAGCACACCCATTTTACGCTAGAATGACGATGGTTCAATAAACGCTTACTGGAAAACGTCCCCACCGTCTAATCTGTGTTTTTCTCTGAGACAAAGTGAGCACGCGTGACCGAGCGAAACGTATAGCACTGTTGCCACGATCCCTGATGGGGCAGAGTTGTCATGTCCGATAGTTGCCAAGAACTATTCTCTTCCTGTTAAGAGGGGTTTCTAGTGGCACTGTGAGCTAGCTGGTATACAGGCTAACACACCCGTTGGGGGTGTCTAGAATCAGCATGGTAACCAATCCTACAGTGTATATTGTCTAAACATGCAGATCCTATATAGGTTTATAGGAACTACATGACAGGACTCCTTTGTTGTATCGCTTTTTCAGCCAAGACGGTGAGTGCTGACAGGTTTGTTATTGTCCCCATGCCTGACCTAACTGCTGTTAGTGTTTTTGCAATTAACTTGTTCTCATTCACCCCACGTCTGAAGTCCTCGGAGTATGCAAGAGGCATATAATTTAATTTCAACATCTATTAAGGATATTAGGTCATAGTTCAGTGGGGATGGTTAGATTAAGTACGCTCCCTCTCTATGAGGGCGTGATGGCATTGGAGCTATTAATCCAGTCGAAACTGGTGTTAAATGGCTTGCTAAGATGTTGTCTTGCTTGAACAGGGCATTAGGAAGGCAGCTAGGGCCCGGTGTGTCCTCAGTCCTGAGTTTATTTAATATCTGCACCAGCCTTGTTTGCATCTGTTAATGGTTCTTCGTAGTTGATTAGAGTGTTAAAACTTTGTGAAATCAGCGTGATCCTTTGAAGGTTTGTGGAAAGTGAGCCCATACTTCTATCGATGCCCGGGCTGCTGGCGCAAGTCGCCTCTTAGTTCCCATTCTGAGTAGTTACCAAATAAAGAGACGGGCGCTGGAAGCAGGAATCACAAGAACCGGATTTATTACTCATGAGGAGAGCCTGTCATTTCGGACACGAAACACAGTGTCTTTCGGGAGGTGCTCTAACAAGTGAGCTGAGACATCGTCTTTTATACCTTACAAAACACTTGGCATTACAATCATGACATTGTGAAACAAAGAAAAGACATCCCCATAATCCTCGTGTCAATCCTACCCCACATATGTTTACAATAGAGACCCTTGAACTGTCGATAAGAGAAGGGGCAATGACGCAGCTGAGTGTTCCGCTGATTATTAGGATATGTGCGCCTGATCGTATCCCAAGGGGTGGGGAAGCTAGGATCAATAGTGGGTTCTTTGAAGAGGAGTGACTCCATACAATAAGGGGCAATAAACAGTATCTTCCGGCTTAGGCGATGGCCTCGGACATGTGGACAGTCCATCGCGGAGGGAGGGTTCACTAACAGAGGGGTTATTCATGAAAGGAAAGGAGGTGCTGGTCAGGTGCGGCTGTGACTCCCAAGGACGGGGTCTTGCAGAAGAAGGAGGTTTATGACTTGCCCATGTGAGGGAGGAGGGGAAAGCCAGGGTGCGCACAGGGACAGAGTCGCACAGAGAGAGAGAGAGGCCTTGTGACCCGTACATGAGAGAACGGTGGCAGTCAGATACAGCTGGGGGGGGTTATGTCAGCTGAGGCGAGGGATGCTGTTTCAAGAGGAAATGGGGGACTTTGCGTGGGTCAAGCAAGAGGATTGCTTTTCATAGCAGGGTCGCGCAGAGGGAGAGGGTTGCATGGTCTATGTATGTGAGGGGGGGGGGTTCAAATACGCGCAGGAGGGAAGCCGGGGATTCCGATGAGTGGGCAAAAGGCCATGGTGCCTAAAAAATGGCTATCAGGTACATGTGGGCACGGGCTTTTACTGGTGGAGTGGTGTGGTTAACGTACAGGGAAGGGAATGGGAAAGGGCAAATGAACGCTGCTTATGTACATCAATTTCGTTATTTTTCCACAGTCGCCGCTTTTTACATAACAAAGTTCATTTTCCCTATTCTTCCTAGTAAATGGGTGTACATATAAACATGTGTGGTTGACGAAACGGCATTTGTCAATACTAACATATTGCATATAATCATGAACAGTTGGTGTGATTGGCAGAATGCAGCACATAGGAAATTGCATCTGCAAATGAACTTTATAGCATAAATGCTTCCGACTTTCTCAAAAAGGTGACCAATGAACATTTTGACCAAGCAATTGAGGGAGGAATTCAGTCCAAATAAGATCTCTTCGTCACAGTGTCTTTTTAGCAGTGAGCCATCACTGGTAGGCTCTAGTCCGTGTCCTTTTGTTGGCGCTGTTGAGCACCGGCGGTGGAGCTATAGGTCCAGCTCGGATCCATCCTTACGCGTTGCAGGGTGCGGTCAGTCCTCTGCTGTTAGACCACAGTCCTGTTCCTTAACCAATCCTTTAGTGGCGCCCTATGCTCGGCACCTATATTCCTGTGGCGTAACCCCATTTCCACCTAAATGCTGTTCTTCCTTTCGGCAAAAAGTCACGTGGAAAAGGGGGTACGGTTCAGTAGTCGATGGGAGAGAGAGAGAGCGGAGTGGGGTCGGATTTCCTGGGACACACCAAAGGGACCAAGGGAGCAATGGATAACAAGCGGGCAGGCCCATCAACCGGGCTTGAAAAGGGGGACGGAGGCTTCAGGCACGCGTGGGTAGGCTGACAGAGGGCTTCAGGACAGCCTTTCATCCTTTCGTTTACCACATTGGAGAGTGCTGCCTCGTCCCCTATTCCTGCTGTGCTGTGGCTCCACCTTTGGTCGAGGTCGCATGTGTCTCATGATCTCCAGCCAGGCTGTGCGCCACGTCTGACCCTTCTCCTCCGATGATCGTATATCTTGGAATGGGTAAAAACAAGTTTTAGAGAACTGGCAGGAGAAGAGATTTTTAACATTTGAATTCCACTCGCAATCCTAGCACCTGGGGGTCATGCTCATTGGTCATAGTCAGAAGTCTATTACCAGGAAGTACGTATGTGGGTATTTCTACTGTGTTTGTACCAAGTCTAATCGGTGTTCATTCATGATACAATGGACAGAGGTCAGATTCCTATCACTTGCGTATTTCATCAAAAATAAACATTCGGGGGAGACTCGTCCTTCCAACCCGAGCCTTAGCAGTCTTACATTTCCCTTTTTAGAGCCGGCCAACTCTTTGAAACAGAGCGAGGGTGCAATCATCGTGAGACAGGATTAAACAAGTTTCTCTCGAGGGGCGACAGGTACTCATGGCCATTATATATATATGGGGACAGCAGCTGGGGTCAATCAAGTGGGGCGGGGACGCCTCGGGCATTCGCGCTTGGGTGCAAAGGGGGTGGGGCAATCTGGGCATTGGGGGTCAATCTAGACATTGGCGCTTGTTTCTAACAACAACAAAAATAGGGTGCCATTGACATATAGTTCCCCTTTTAAGAGGGCCAGATTAGGGGACCTTAGTCGTCTCACCTGTCCTTTCTTTCTTAGCCAATTCGAGTTCATTCATTTTGCAGAAAGGAGAGGTAGTAACATGGCAAATTACAATCATTTTATTTTCTGTCAATTTCGCTGAACACCTATGTGTTCAAAGAGTATCCAATCAGACTGGTGCCAGCGGGGCACAATTTTTATCACAAAAAGGAAGATGGAACAGGGGGACTCTCGCAGAGAGTGAGAGTCGTCCGCAACCTAAACGAGCTATTCAGTACACGTATGACATGTAGAGAGAGAGAGAGAAAGAGAGAGAGAGAGAGAGAAAGAAAGAGAGGGAGACGTGTACGAGAATAGGTCATTTAGTGTGCTCACAACACAGAACAGCAGGGGTTAGGTAGCACAGAGACACGAACAGAGGGGAGACATAAACTCATGCAGTACATACACGCAAAACTTCAGACGAAGGAAGACAGTACATATATTACATACAAAGAAAGTCATGACAAGACATAGAACAGTTATTGGCCAAAAAGATCTCTTTTCATTTCTAATATCCTACTTATCTACGGGTTGAGTTCTTTTTACCTATTCCTCCGTTTTCCTCTCGCTTGCTATTTTTGCGAGTGTTCTCATTTACTGATACTTACACCTCGGTCAGCCGGTCAGAAGTTAACCTGGTCAAGCTATTGCCCACGGTTGGATCTTAAAACGCTTTTTAGTTTCTTCTTTTGGTGGGAAGTTCTCCAGGCTGAGGCAACAGAGGGTATTGATCAGGAGTATAGTCGGACAGAGGTTTTATCTATAAGAGTGTGAGAAGGAGGTGGTACATTTTGAACATCAACAACATTCCTACCTTCCCAGACGGGTGGTGCCTGGGTAACCCTTACCTCAGGACTTTCCCTAGTCCTTTCCCTATCTAATTAAACGTCATGGTTGCACTATTAACGTGCTAATTTCGAGTCAATTTTCGTCATACAGTACCCGTCAAGTTTCTATGTCAGTCCATCCTCCCAGTCGATCTAACGTGCTAATTTTGAGTCAATTTCCGTCATACAGTACCCGTCGAGATTCTATGTCAGTCCATCCTCCCAGTCGCTATGTTCTAAGGAGGAACAGTCATATCTAAGTCTAGCATAAGTACTATGCTCAAATCTCCTCCTTCCCGTATCGTCGGTCGTTCGATCATCGCTCTTCCATACTTCAGCCGACGTTCCAACGCGACCTGCAGAAGGAGAAGAAGAAGGGGGTGGGGGCAACATCCAAAATACATCAACTTGCATAAATCCGAGAATGTTTTTACCTACCACATACTCGACCTATCTCCACGGGGTGCATTCTCTACCATCTCGGCGTTTAAGCCCAGAGGGACCAGCAGTGTTAGATAGATAATCGTTGATGGTCTGCGTATCTACATGAATCACCTGATCGTGGCTTTTTAGGTCATGTGCAAGGGTGGTGGTCAGGGGGCATTTCTTCGGTATCGTTTTAAGGGCGTCTGAAACACTTTTCCGGCTGTCTGTGACACATAACATAGCTGCTAAGTATCGGACCCTTTTAACCTCCAACCTTAGTCATACTGCATGTATTTTACTTATGTCGGTGACAGTAGCCATACATTTCAATAACATTCATAAATACAAACGCTACGATAATATTTGCGTGTTCAAAAACTTTAATGAAAAGGTTGGCGCACAAATACGGGCCTACAACCCAGTGGGCCGGCTACGGAGCAGACTGGAACTGGGCATAAGAGGAACGAAATCGGTGGCCATTTATTTCATAAAGTGCAGCAGTGCAATGAAAATCATATCGAACTTTCTTAAGGGGCAAGTAAAATGCGTGTCAATCGTTCAATAATATCATCTCATTATTCTACTATTTACTCAAGACCTACGTATATCAATTCATTGTTCAAATGCTCATCCAGTGCCTATTTCATACCAATTCATCGCTTCCAACACATAATTAGTACCCACTCTAAATCAGTTCATCGTCCCAGCACATAGTCAATATCCATCTTATATCGTTTTCTTTTCCAAGCACATACTCAATATCCTTCTTATCTACTTTCAAGTTTCATTTTGTGTCGGCGCCATTTTGGGCGAGGTCAGGCAAGTCCCAGTATAGTCAGATTGCCTCCACTGACTCGTAGTAGGACCAGAACCTTCCGTTGGTGGTTTCAAAAGTTTTTCGCAATGGGTTAACAGTTTAGCAATATGGACCATCAGTCAAAGAGTGGGGAGGGCGGTAACAATTTTCCTACCGGGTCATTCTGGTGTTCTACCGGAACTGAACAAGTCTGTACCTTTGCTGTATTTTAGCCATTTCCAAACTGAGGCTGGTGCCGGCAGGAGTGCGCCGGTGTCGCGGTTCCCAGTGAGGGGGACGGGGGCGCCCATGCGGAGGGGTCGGGGGGGCCCCCTGGCTCTCATAGAATCTTCAAAGTTGAGGAGAGAAGGCACGGGGCGTGCGCCCGTCCCGGGCAAAAAAACACTTTTCGATGTGGACCCTCTTTAAGCAGGAGCGTTGGGGTGTCGCTGGAAGCCTCCACCTGGAGGGAGGTGGGGGAGGCTCGTTCGCGCCGCCTCCCCCTTCCAGCGACCCTGCGCCATTCCTCGGCTCCAGCACTTCGGTATTGGCCGTGCCAGCTGATGAAGATGGGGGGGGGGTCGGTGGCTGAGGCAAGACATCCCCCCCCTTCATGTGGCGGGACTATCTGCAACTGTCAGGGGTTGCCGCTTGTGGCGGGACTACCTGCAACTCTCAAGGGTTGTCCAAGACATAATTGGAAAAACGCTGACGACCTCGCCTTGGCTCCGGTCTTCGATGATGGCCGGATCAGGCAAGAGAGGGGGGGGGGATGGTCGGTGGCTGAGGCAAGACATCTCCCCCCCTCGTGGCCTGCAGGGCAGCAGAAGAGGGGAAAAGGAGAGACCTCCATGATTCCTCGGGCCGTCCGCCCTACAGCCTCCCCCTCCGATGGCGGCCAGCCAGGCCCTGCTCTGCACACGCTGAGGCCTCGCCTTCCGGATGGGCGTAACCGCGGACCTGCAGCACTTCGGGAGTTTTCCGGAATGGGGGTAGGTGTCTTATTGATTTGTATCTATTTCATGTTACCGTTATTTGGGTGTGGCAGACAATGAGGCAGACATGTTGGGAGCAGGAATAGGCAGCGGAGCCTAGCTACCTCGTGGCTATTTTTGCTGTCAAACTTTTCGCCATTTTATATTTCTTATTACGAACTGTTTCTAATGTTTCTTATTTTTAGTGAAGTCGAAAGCTCATCAGGGGGTTACTGACTTAGCCCGATTTCTTTTTATTTTTCCTTCTTTTCCTTAGCGTGTTTCGAGCTAAAGTTTCTGTTAATAGGGGACGGTGATCACTTCGTATTTTATATGTCCTTTTCATTAGGGGTAATCCTGGACGGACCAGGTGAGTTACCTCCAATAAATGGTCCGGGTTGGAACTAGATTATCAATCAGAGGGGAACACATATCCCTTCGTTAGGGTATCATCCTGGACGGACCAAAATGATGTACCTCCACTTACTAGGGTAGCCTCCTGAACGGACCAGATGGGTTACTTCCAATAAATGGCCAACAAGTGGGGGCATGTGTCCTCCATTAGGGTAGCCTCCTGGACGGACCAGGTGAGCTACCCCCAAATAATAGTCAATCAGTGGGGAGTGGGTAGGACTGACGGATTACAACGGAGACAAAGGTCTGCATCACCTACCCTTCTCTATCTGCAAAGACTAGACAGAATATTTCTATTCCACGTGTTTGCAAACAGAAAATACCTCAAACGAACAGTTCCTTGGACAACAATGTCCAGCCAATCAATCAATCAGTGGGGAGAAAAACAGGCATGACGGATTACAACGGGGACAAACGTCTGCATTACCTGCCCTTCGCTATCTGCAAAGGGAGACAGAATATTTCTATTCGTCTCTGTTTGTGGACAGGGAAGATCTCAAAGAGCAACAATCGATTATTAATCGATATCAAACAATCAGTGGGGAGAAAGGTAGGCATGACGGATTACAACGGGGACAAAAGTCTGCATTACCTACCCTTCTCTATCTGCAAAGAGAGACGAACGTTCCTATTCGCCGCTGTTTGCAAACAGAGAATGTCTCGTTCTCAAGAAGAGAACCAATATTTCAAGTAGCATCCAAAGCTAAATGAACCAATAACCAAACAATATCAGTATCCAAATACCGATTCCAATACAATCAATCAAACAATCAGATGGATAAAACCATCCTACCAATCAGGCGTAAAACGCCCTACTTAATCTTACCCGGACCGGACCATACGGACAGTTCTTCGTCTTCCTCCTCCAGCGCCCGATCGTTCTCTTACTCCATGCAGCATTCCTGTGGGATCCCAGTCAGGACAATAGGTCACTCAAGAGAGGTCCGTTCAGAATCGGTGAAGTTCATTCGACCGGCAGCCGGACGAGGGCCCTCTCAAGGCAGGTATACTCCGATCATTTAGATGTTCACCTCTTCGTCTGGATCTCTCTTACTGGACCTTATGTCACTGATGGGCCCCGCGTTGGGACGCCAATTGTGGAAAGTGAGCCCATACTTCTATCGATGCCCGGGCTGCTGGCGCAAGTCGCCTCTTAGTTCCCATTCTGAGTAGTTACCAAATAAAGAGACGGGCGCTGGAAGCAGGAATCACAAGAACCGGATTTATTACTCATGAGGAGAGCCTGTCATTTCGGACACGAAACACAGTGTCTTTCGGGAGGTGCTCTAACAAGTGAGCTGAGACATCGTCTTTTATACCTTACAAAACACTTGGCATTACAATCATGACATTGTGAAACAAAGAAAAGACATCCCCATAATCCTCGTGTCAATCCTACCCCACATATGTTTACAATAGAGACCCTTGAACTGTCGATAAGAGAAGGGGCAATGACGCAGCTGAGTGTTCCGCTGATTATTAGGATATGTGCGCCTGATCGTATCCCAAGGGGTGGGGAAGCCAGGATCAATAGTGGGTTCTTTGAAGAGGAGTGACTCCATACAATAAGGGGCAATAAACAGTATCTTCCGGCTTAGGCGATGGCCTCGGACATGTGGACAGTCCATCGCGGAGGGAGGGTTCACTAACAGAGGGGTTATTCATGAAAGGAAAGGAGGTGCTGGTCAGGTGCGGCTGTGACTCCCAAGGACGGGGTCTTGCAGAAGAAGGAGGTTTATGACTTGCCCATGTGAGGGAGGAGGGGAGAGCCAGGGTGCGCACAGGGACAGAGTCGCACAGAGAGAGAGAGAGGTCTTGTGACCCGTACATGAGAGAACGGTGGCAGTCAGATACAGCTGGGGGGGTTATGTCAGCTGAGGCGAGGGATGCTGTTTCAAGAGGAAATGGGGGACTTTGCGTGGGTCAAGCAAGAGGATTGCTTTTCATAGCAGGGTCGCGCAGAGGGAGAGGGTTGCATGGTCTATGTATGTGAGGGGGGGGTTCAAATACGCGCAGGAGGGAAGCCGGGGATTCCGATGAGTGGGCAAAAGGCCATGGTGCCTAAAAAATGGCTATCAGGTACATGTGGGCACGGGCTTTTACTGGTGGAGTGGTGTGGTTAACGTACAGGGAAGGGAATGGGAAAGGGCAAATGAACGCTGCTTATGTACATCAATTTCGTTATTTTTCCACAGGTTATGATATTTAGATATTCTCTATGCTGTGGGTCTGCTGAACTCTTTTGGTGTTAGGGTTGTCTCCTGTGGTGTCATCCTTTGGAATACCCATATTGCTTATATTCAGACTTTTACCACTGATAATTTCACTGTCTTGGGGTGTGTACATGGCATGAATGTGCGACACCCAGTCTTCCTCATATCATATAGATTCCCTTGATGCAGGCATCATACTTAGCTTTATATTTCCAGCCTTATGTTATGTTATGTTAATATTTATTTATTAAGCGCTCGTACGTCCGGAGGCTTCATGGCCCTATCGAAGGGAACATAACACATAGTAAAACTCAACAGTAAGCCTGATTGAAAAGCCATGTTTTAAGAAAGTGTCTAAAAGTGAGAAGATCTGAGCTCTTTTTTAAAGAAAACGGTAGCGAATTCCAAAAGGTGGCTGCAAGATGGTCAAAGCAGGAACCGCCAAGGCGTTTTTTCTTAAAGGGCGGGACAACCAATAAAGCTTTATAGGCAGAACGAAGATTTAGTGAAGGGTTATATCTAGAAACAAGGTTTTTTATAAATTTCGGACCTGTGTCCTGTAAAGTTTTAAAAATAATATATCCAGTTTTAAACGCAATTCGCTGTGCCACAGGCAGCCAGTGAAGTTGTTTCAAGCCAGGTCTAATAGACTGCCATTTTGCTTGTTTAAGAATAAGCCTAGCAGCTTGATTCGGAACAAGCTGGAGTCTTTTTTGCAAGCCAGCTGGAAGTCCCAAATAAAGACTGTTTGTCGGGACAAAACAAGGGCAATGACAACCTGAGTAAGTGCGGCTTGCGTAAGGAACTGGGCTATTTTTTTTATTTTCTTTAGTTGAAAGAAGCTGGCAGAGACTACTGGCCAACTTGTCCTTTCAAAGAGAGATCCGCACTAAGTGTAACTCCCAGACTTTTAATCGAGAAAGATCTCATTGGTGGAACCCCCATGCTAGATGGCCAAAAGCATGGACTCCAACTTAGTTTGCTTTTCCTAGGCAATATAAATTCTGTCTTGCCTGGGTTAAGCTTCAGGTGATTAAGACTCATCCACCTCTGTATGTGTATCATGGTGTTTTGAAATTCCACCACGGAGTCTGTGGTATTAAGAGGAAAGACAAGTTGGAGATCATCCGCGTAGTTATAGATGGTGACTTTGGCATTCCTTAGGGAGTATAATAGTGGGCGAAGATACAAATTAAATAATAAGGGTGACAATGATGATCCTTGCGGCACCCCACATGTAGTGGGAGTTATAGGGGCTGTGAAAGTGCCAAGTCTTACTGATTGCGTGCGTCCTGTGATAAAAGAGGTAATCCAGCTTAAAGCAGGACCCTTGAGGCCGGCTTGTTCAACACGGTTGATAAGAATGGTATAATCAACCGTGTCGAATGCTGCCGACAGATCAAGGAGCACAAGGGCCTGGTGGATGCCTCTATGGGCATTTGTGTCTTAGAGTGTTTTGGACAGCAAGGATCACGGCTTCCGTCGAGTGACAGGGGCGGAAGCCAGCTTGGTTAGATTCAACATTTTCAGAATTTTCTATAAATTTGGACACACAAGAAGAGACATGGGCTTCCAAAATTTTTGATGCATATGGTAAAAGAGATATTGGCCTGTAATTTATCGGGTCATGTGGGTCTGCTCCTGCTTTTTTAATCAATGGAATGAGCAAAGCTTTCTTAAGGCTGCTGGGCACTTTGCCCTGTGACAGTGATCGATTTAGCAGCGAGAGAACGCCCTGTGGGATTGCCGACCCCACCTCCCTAAAATTATGTGGGGGGCAGATGTCATCAGGCGAACCAGACTTATCACGTGCAAGGAGATCAGACAGGATTTTAGCATCAATGGAGGGGAAAGTTTCTAGAATAAGAGGATTGTGATAGACATCATCCAGAGGAGGAGGAGACAAAGAATTTAAAATACTCTGCTTTATAGTAATGATTTTATTTGGAAAAAAAAAGCATTCAAAGAATTACAGAGCTCTTGAGTAGGAGTAACCAGAGGGGTAGTTCTATCGCTATTACTAAGATCGTTCACAATGTTAAACAGGTCTTTTGTCTTGTTCTGCGAGTTCAAAATTTTCTCAGAAAAATAATCTGTGGGCCATGCAGTAGTTTGCTTTGTCTTGTGGTAGGTACCTTGTCCTCCACTTCCTCTCTTTTTGACGCACTTCAAGTTTTAAGGTCTTCAGTGTGAACCATTTATGTGCGTCATTAGGGCGTGAGCGGGGGAAATTCACGCAAGGTGCATGGATATCAGCTGCCCGTTGTATCCAGTGTGAAAAGGCTTCTTCAATGACGTCGATGTCTTTAGTCATTGGAGGAAGGGTAGTGGCCAAGGTGTCCAAAAAAGCCGCTGTATTAATGCCCTTCCATTTCCTAATTTTCCCACCCGCTTGAGATGACTGTTTTATGCCTCTATCAATGGTAAGTATAAAATATATGAGGAAGTGGTCAGACCAGATGCAAGGAGTTATGGAGGAAATGGATAAGGAAAGGTTATGAGACCAAATTGGATCCAAACTGTGCCCTTTCTCATGAGTAGGAGAGTGGATCTGTTGAATTACATTCAAATCTAAAAGTAGGTCCATAAGTTCTACTGCCTGGGTGTCTACCTCAGTGTCATCAAACCAGAGATTAAAATCCCCAATTAGGACAATTTGTGAGTAATTTGCTACAAGAGAAGCCATTTGTTTGGCCAGTGAAACAGAAAAGGTAGGCATAGATTGAGGGGGTCGATAAATCAGAACTAATAATAGTGCTCCACTATCGGTGTCAGTCTTAAAAACGACATTCTCCATGCTGGTCAGGACAAGAGATGGGAGTATAGTAAACTTGTGAGTGTTGTGAATGATGGCGGCTACTCCTCCCCCTTTTTTCCCTGAAGATCAGTTGACATTTAAAATATAATAGTCAGATGGAACAGAGGCCAAAATATCTGGTAATGAATCCTGGTTAAGCCAAGTCTCAGTAAGAAGCATGATATCAGGTTTCTCAGATGTCAACAATAGAAATATGTCCATTTGGTGTTTAACCATAGACCGCGTGTTGAGATAAATGCAGTGAAGTTTAATCTGTGGTTTTAATGAAGGCTGAGGGCCAGTACATGGACCAGAAAGAATAGAATTACCAGCTGTACACTTGTTTTTAGAAATGCCATAAAGGGAAGTGGGTTTTAGTACATACGGGGGTATTTGCGGGCAAAGGTATTCGGGGGTCTTAAAGTAAGTAAATCATTAGAGGAGTAAATATATGTTTGCCCATAAGTTTTGGCCCCTGGTCCCGGCCGGCCGCGGACGGGCGCAGACGGGCTTACCTTAGGCGCAACTTCGGCGCGCCATCGTCGCGCCCGCAGAGCTCGTCCGCTGCGCTCCCGGATGCACATGGCGTTTTAAGCCCTGCCTCCCAGAAGAGCTAGACCGCTAGCTCCGGTCCAGCCCGATTAAAGATGGCGCCTCGTCCTCCACGCAAATGGCACCTTCATCCACGGTGGAACGGGCGGGGTACAGTTCAAAATACACAGCTACACAGTGCAGATAAATGGTAAGTGGTTTAAAATATTTAGTTTAAAAATAAGGCAAGACAGCCCGACATCTAAGTCATGCCAGCACTGTCTTAAGCTATCAGCAAGTGACTGGGCGCGGTATAGCGCTGGGTATTACAATCGGTCGGTTCCCACAAAGAACCTGAGGTGCTGCCATCAACCTTAAGTCCTCGAGGGGCCCTGGGCTCTCGGTCGTTTTAAGCCCTGCCTCCCAGAAGAGCTAGACCACTAGCTACGATCCAGCCCGATCAAAGATGGCGCCTCGCCCTCCACGCATCGGCACCGTCAGCCGCGGTGGAACAGGGCGGGGTATAGTTCAAAATACACAGCTACACAGTGCACATAAATGGTAAGTGGTTTAAAATATTTAGTTTAAAAATAAGGCAAGACAGCCCGACATCTAAGTCATGCCAGCGCTGTCTTAAGCTATCAGCAAGTGACTGTGCGCGGTATAGCGCTGGGTATTACAATCGGTCGGTTCCCACAAAGAACCTCAGGTGCTGCCACCAAACTTAGGTCCTCGAGGGGCCCTGGGCTCTCGGTCATTTTAAGCCCTGCCTCCCAGAAGAGCTAGACCGCTAGCTCCGGTCCAGCCCGATCAAAGATGGCGCCTCGCCCTCCACGCAAACGGCACCGTCAGCCGCGGTGGAACGGGTGGGGTACAGTTCAAAATACACAGCTACACAGTGCACATAAATGGTAAGTGGTTTAAAATATTTAGTTTAAAAATAAGGCAAGACAGCCCGACATCTAAGTCATGTCAGCGCTGTCTTAAGCTATCGGCAAGTGACTGTGCGCGGTATAGCGCTGGGTAATACAATCGGTCGGTTCCCACAAAGAACCTCAGGTGCTGCCACCAGCCTTAAGTCCTTATGCAGCCAACACATGTTTCATCTCTTGAAATGTCATGCAAGTCTGAGGCTTTATCAAGGCTGAAATAACATTATGGTAAAGAAAAAAGAAAAAGGAAGAAAACCATAACATCATCCGCTGTTTGTTATGAAAATATATAAACATAAACATGTACCACACTGTGACATTTTTTTATCAATGCATTCAAGACATTAATATTTAATATTAATCTGGGGGGTTTGTACATTCATTACTGCATATAGATTGATTACTGAGAGTTGTGTGGGACTGCCCTCTACATGGGTGTAAAAAAAGACCATCCTTTTGGATCTTTCCAAATACCCAGTAAGGGTAATATTGAGCAGGTCCTGAGTGTATGGAGCTTCTAGAAAAGACTCTGCAATGAGTCAAATATTTCTCCTAGCGTTTCTCCCGCAGGCAACGATTAAGCAATATTGCATAATGGGAAATTTTGAGATTACCGAATTTCTAAATTTCCCAGCGTAATAATAATTTTGTAAATGTCTAACATAAACACAAGTATAAATGTACTACTTGGGGCCTATGCATAAAGGTATTTTTGGCCGTAAATAGGTTTATAGCTGAAAATACCTCTTTTGAGCCTTCCAGGAATACACAATGGAATT
Organism: Lissotriton vulgaris; assembly: GCF_964263255.1. Lineage (NCBI taxonomy): Eukaryota > Metazoa > Chordata > Amphibia > Caudata > Salamandridae > Lissotriton > Lissotriton vulgaris. The sequence continues at coordinate 1,959,373,456 of NC_141691.1, forward strand.
CCTGACATACATAAATGCATTTAATTTTACTGATTTATGTGCCACATGTGCAGATAAGTGTGCAGAAGTAAATCCTACACAAGGGGCAGGAAGTGGGTGTTTAAAGGTGTGGGCTTAGGAAAACCCACAAAGGTACACTTCTGTGACAATCCTAAACTCCTCTCACATCCCTTTTCACCCTGAAATGCTTGAATATTTACTCTCTGTAAGGAAATGCCTATTTTCGCATGATCGCCCCCAAGGTTTTGGACTAATGCTGCTTTTGTTTCGACTGAGAGTGCACTGGGGACTTCAAATCAGACCTCAATGCAAATGCCCTGACCCTTTAAAGTGTAATGTTAGATTGGCTATTCCTAACTCTCGTAACTTTACCTACTTCTAAGTCCCTAGTATATGGTAACAGAGGTACTCAGGACATGTAGGTTAATGTGCTGCCCCTCCCCCCCCCACCCTAGAGCTGCAGCATGATTTGTGCCACCCTAGCTGTGAAAATATGAAAACATGTCTCCTAGCATGCCACTGCAGACTAGTAGGGCAGTGTTAAAACTAATGGCAAAGCTCACAACCTCCACTTTTTAATATATAAGTCACCCCTACAGCAGGCCTATTAAGTCCTAAAGCAGGGAGTTCATTAACCCCTTAACTGCTGCCGACGGCCAACGTCGTCACGAGCACTACCTCCCCAGTGCTGCGCACGACCGTTGGCCGTCGGGCCAGCATTCGTTCTTCCAACGTTCAGCACTGGGCGCTGAACGTTCGAAGCTCTGATGAGGTTAAAAAGCAAGGAATATATTGTTAAATGTCCTAACAGTAAAAAATCCAAATTGTTGTTTTTACTGTGGAAAGGTTAGTAGCCCTTTTGCAAGTATAGGTTTACATGGTGACCACTCAGCTGTGCTAACTTCTGAATGGAACTACTAAAGTTGGTAATTCAAGGTATCAAATTAATCATAACATTGAATAACACATGATGTCCTTGAGATATTTAATGTGAATTTTTAAATAAGGCCAAAATTTAGAAAGTTGCCACTCTGTTGCCCAAGTATTTCAGCGGTCACACCCATTTGTTGGCCACACAACAGCCTTCTGCCCTCCCGGGGTAAACATGAACGACTCCCAGGAATACAACAGGAAGCAACATGGTTTGAGTGCAAAAGGCAAGATTTAAAGGGAAAGCCTCCTTTGAAGGGCAAATGGTGGACACGCATGACAGGGGCAGTTCTTTTGCTGAGGTAGATGGCTTGGCGTGAGAGACAGAGAAGGAAGACCAGTTGCCAAACGTTTTTGTGTGAGTGTGTTGCCACACCTCTATGGTGGAGTACGCAGTTCCACACATCGAGAGGGGAGTCCTGCTATCATGGGAGTGGGCAGAATAGTGCACTCAGACATAGTTAAATGCCATACCTCACACAAAGTTTCTACTAGCTCATTGGTTATGACTGCCACATTCCCGAGGGCATTTTCTGGGCATAAATATGGCACCCAGACCTCAAATCACATCTGTAATGGAGAGAGAACTGAAGGAGGACTGCCCTGCTGTTTCCTGCACCTGGGAAGAGAGGTTGCACGAACCACTGGACTGCACCCGTTGATACTTGAGCTAATAAAGACAGGACTGTGCCTGGGTCATGGAAAAGTCATTCCAGAGCCTCAGACGAAGAAGGTGTACTTCAAGAGTCAGTTGGATGACTTCTTGTTATATCTCCATGGTCAAAAAACTTTAGGTTGCCTGGTCTGGCCAGTCAGTATCCAAAAAACCCTTGCCGCCAACATGTAACCTGGATAACCTGATGCTCAAAACTTGACCAGAGTCTGCCGGACCTAGGAGAGTCATCTAAATGCAGTTTGGTCACTCAAGATGGACACTAATCTTCACCAAAAGAACCTCCTGGTTTTGCTGTGACCAGAGACCAGTAGTTAAATCATGTTAAATGTTAAATGGTAACTGGACTTCTGCTGGAGCACAGAGGATTTCAAGGGACATCGATCCCCGTGGTTAAATTATCCCACTGGGACCCCAGGAAGACCCTTGTTGACTGCACAGAACCCTCATCATCTTACATCATCTGCAGCATCCTGTATCCCTTGCATCAGGACCACTCCTTTGAAGTCTATGGTGGTTCGCCCATAGATCATGGAACAAGACTGGGAGCTGCTTTGGTAACATTCCTACTACTCCTCACTACCTGACCTTCCCTCTTTAGTAGTTGGTCGCCCAACGTAGGCCAGAGTAGTCAAGCACATTTCTTTAAAGGTTTCTACACTTTTTTAAATTTTTGCAGTTACCATTGCTTGCTTGCATTTTGGAGTAAATGTTGAGATTTATGTTTTACTTAAAATATACATTTCCAGAATGCTCTGTGGGATTTTGTTCCAAATAGTGTTGGTTTTCTTTCATGTTGTGTGATTTTCAAATTATGTTGTTTTTGTACATCTACATGCTTTAAACTAGTTCCTTTACTTAGCCTGACTGCTCGAAACCATAACTACTCAGGGCCGACCTAAGTGTAACAAATACGCCTGACTCTATAACATACCATACCATAAAATACATCACAATTCCTCACACTCTCTGATAGCAAAAGTTTGTTATTGAAAAACAAAAATCCCTAAAATGCTTAGAGTTTTGTGTTCTGGATCGCCAAGCTTTCCCTGGGAGTCCGGAACAGAAATAAATTAGTATTACGTCTGAATGTTTGCCCTATGTAGCCAGGATGGTCTAAAATACTTTTACTGAAGGCCCATTATCAGTCAGGCCCTTGATCAAAGGTTTGCTATGGCGAAGCCAGCTTAGGCTCTGCCAAAGGAAATATGGATGTTCCCCTGACTATAAGTAGAGAAAGAGGAAACTTTTTTTTTTTTGAAAACCTTTATTGTGCAGACGGAAGCATACATATACGGGCCTACAACCAATCAGGCCGGCCACGACACATTATGAAAGCACATAAGACAATAATGAAATTTTCCGGCAGTCGCCCAGCGTGACAAGCAAGTGATCCAATATTAAAGGGCTGAATATGACCGCTGGAAGCAGGATTAAAGAAGGTTAATTTTATAATATATTAGGAAGTATAGCAGGATCAGTTGTAACTTTTTAGTCATCTAAGTTCCCATGGCGGGCCACGTGTCAAACATCAAAACAGAAGGGCATCGATAAAAACGGGTAACAGCAGCGGTTAACAGGAATCAACTTATAGACATCCCAGTTCAAAACAGTCCCCACCGTGGCCCATCACGCACCCATCGACCACCTAAATATGTGCTAGTACATAACAAAGGAACCAGAGCAGCAGCTTAATTATATTCATCCACTATACTAACCCAAGGAAATAGAAAAAGAAGGGAAGGGGGGAGAAAAGAATATTAGAAAGAGAGATAGAAAGAACGCCGCGCTGCTGCACGCGCCCCACAGCGATAAAAGTGCGCAAGACTGAAAGACCCGCTATCGGGGTTAGGGCGTGCAAGTCATGATATATGTGCAATCAATACCGTAGAAGCGAGCAAGTCATCCCCATCCCCACCAGCCATCACACCATGGGAGACACGCACAGACACAGCGTCCCGATAAAGCAATACAAAAGAGCCATAGAACTAAAGAAAACGAACAGTAAAGAATACCCATCCCACCCGCCCCACCCTGCACCCCTGCAGAAGGCTACGGCCTACCCCCACCAGCAGCGTGCCTGTCGCCCTAAATAGAACCCGAAATATAGAAAAATTAGAAATTGAGAAAAGAAACAAAACAGAAAAGAGGAGGATCTACAATCGATTCATTCAGCCCCTACCCCCCGCCTTCACACAAATGAAACCCACATCAAAGCGAGATCGACACAACCTCAAGTATCAGAAACATTCGAAGAAATCGGCCATGTTATCGCGGCTGCGGGCATTCCTCATCTCCATCCGTTAACCAGTAGTCCGCCGGGTCTAGTCCGGCTCACCCTTGTCCTCTCCTGATCATAGCTATCGTGCGCAATAGAGTAGTGGGCAGCAAATAGTTCGAGGTGGAATGGACACAGGATCGGAACAAATCAGGCCAAGGGTGTAAACCAGAGGACCCCAATATAAAAAACGGCAAAGCAAGCAATGGCTGCGGCAGTCTAGACTTTCCAATAACAACATCAGGAGCAGCAAACAGTATGGGTGCAGTCTCACCGCCCAAGAAAGCGAGGTCTCTCCCCGCAAGGTAACAGCGGGACCACACCAAAGCAGTTCAAATCGAACGTCCACCTCGCTCCCCAGTCATTCGGGCATGAACGGGTCCGGACGTGGGGCCCACGCCCGCGCCCGCCACAATCAAAGCTACCTGGAGATTCGGGGCCGCAGGCGTACAGTCTTGTAGATGCACGGCGGCAGCACTCCTCGCAGCAGCCGAGGGGGGCGAAGAAGCACATACTCGAGGTCGAGCCGCGTCCATGAGGGACGGCCCAACAAATATGGCGGCAGACCTATTATCTTGCACAACGGCGCCGAAGACCACGGCCTCACGTAAAGAATATAGGGCGCCAAGGACATCACCAATCGTGGGCTCACGCTCACAGGACCCGGCCCTCGTGCACTTCAGTGACCCAGGCTCGCCGCTCCGAGCAGATCTGTGACTCAGGACACCGGTCGCCATCTTGCAAGTTCAGCCGTGACTCCCCGCGCCTCAACCTCTGGAGTAGGCTCTCAAGCAAGGCCCACCGCTGGAGTCCCCTCGAGCCCCAGAAATGGCAACCTGGGTGCAGAAAGGAGGGGCACCAAAAATGGGGACCGCCAGCGCCACCGTCCCACGGGTGCCGCCCGCTGAATCCGGGCGAAGGGTTTCAAGATGGCCGGACAGGGCAACAAAGGGGGGGCATGCCTCCTGCATGGTCTACCCCCATCCGCGGCGGGCCGCGCCCCACCACAAGGCCCCTAGGCCGCCAGACCGGGCCCGGTCAGTCGCCACCAGCGCAACCGCACAATGGCCTCTTCAGCCGACCCCTCTCCTCCACCAGGGGCCGCCGCCGACAACCTCACTCCGGCCGACCGTCACAGGCAAGTCCCCGGTCTGCACGCCGCGGAGGCCCCGGACCAAGCAAGGGCATAACTCCAGATCCGCAGCACACAGGAGCCCCCGGGACAGACGGTGAGTGCGAGCAATGTTTCAACAAACAAACAAACACATGCCAGGTTGCAAATTCTATGAAAAAGAATGTTTACACTAAAACGTCGACTTAAAATATTCTGCAATATGATATGGACTTGCATCACACAGTGATGGGCGAACAAATGTAGGGGCATATTCACAATCCCCAATTGCCACAGGAACGTCACTTTTTTCGACATTCCTGTGGTAATACGGACTTCGCCTTATTTACAAAGCAGTATTAAGCCACTTAACGTGACTTAACGTCTGCCATGAAAATAACAAACCCTTCCACTCTATATTTAGCGTGAAAGGGGTGGTCAATGGGTGTTGCAGTGGGCGTACTGCCGCAACACCAAATAATTTTGACAATGACCCATATTCACAATGGGTGACTTAAAACAAAAAAGAAACATGGTCTTCACATGGCGCAACAAGGGGAAATACTTTATTTCTCCTCGTTTTTGCTGTTGTTTCTATGTGTACTGCATTATGCAGCACACATAGAGCAAAATGCCATGTATGATTGTTTATCTGCAGGAAGGGAGAAGGAGTTGCACCTTCTATGTAAGATGCACAAAGCAGCATACATGTCATATTTACAATAAAGTAGTGAAGCCTGTCGTTAAACCAAGAAGGCTAACAACACGCTTCGTCACTTTTAAAAAATGCAGGCCTGCAGCCTATTTACAAGGCAACGTTAAGCCACGTTAAGTAGCTTAATGCTGTCCCTGACCCTCAACTTTGCGCTAAGAGCCTGCAATGGACGAACTTCCTCAGACACTCCCTCAAAATGCACATTCAATAGGAAGAACCACGAGTCACGACTAGACTACATTTTTGTAGACATTAGTCTGTGGCCAAAGGTTGAGGATTTTAAAATAACCCCCCGTACAGATAGTGACCACAACGCTCTCCTACTCTCCTTGGTTTATCCCCCAGCAAATCCCGGACCTCTACCCCTCGAGGATAGAGATGATCTGGGTAATCTGGTATTAACCTCCAACAGGCGTAGGGTGAGATGGGAGAAATTTTCAAATTCTGAAGAAAACATTAGGAAAATCTATGAGCTTGTGCTGCCAAAACTTGAGGCCCTGGGTGAGCTAGTTAGCCAATCTAGTCCCCAGGATTTTGATAAAACTTTAGCTCTTATTCATGAAGACCTAGTGGAAGCTCTAGGTGAGGTTCTGTACCCTGAGGTGGTGAAGCCTAAGCAAAAGACCAGAACCTCCTCCTGGTATAACTCTGAATGTAGAAAGGCTAAATCGGACCTAATCACCGCAGTCAAAGAAGGTGCCGCATGGACCAGGCTGGCCGACCTGAGGCGCCAGTATAAGGCCACAATGGCCCGTGCGAGGTCAGATTGGGACTGGGATAGATGGCATGACCTTTCAACTGCCCTAAGAACCAAGGATTCTAGAAGATTCTGGTTACTAGTTAATACTGGCTCAGGTGAACCCAAATCTGCAGTTGAGCCTAATATTGCAGCATCCATATGGGAAGATCACTTTAGTAAACTATACATAGATAGCTCAGAAAACACCAATGATGTTGTCGCAGCCCTCCTATCCCTCCCTGGAGACACTTTGGAGTTCAGTCTGGGGGAAGTGGCCAGTGCAATAGACGGCCTTGCGCTGGCAAAGGCCCCAGGCCTTGACAAACTACCAGGTGACCTTTTTAGGTCTCAACCAGAGATCTGGGCGCCATATTTTCACATCCTTTTTAATTCAATTGCACGTGGAATGGCGATCCCCTGTACTTGGTTGGGGGCAGAGATAGTCCCTATCTTCAAGAAGGGCTGTCCTCTACTCCCATCCAACTACAGGCCAATCAGCCTTATAGATGTGCCCCAAAAGCTTTATTCTCGACTTCTATTGGACCAACTCCTGGACTGGATGGAGGAGAATGATATCCTAAGCCCCCTCCAGGCTGGCTTCAGGAAGAATACGTCCACCATGGACCAAATCTTCCGCCTCGTCCTCCTTTTTTGGAAATCGGTGAGGATTGAGGGAGGGAGGTTGTACATGGTGTTCGTAGACCTGAAGTCAGCATTTGACTTGGTACCACGGAAAAAACTCTGGGAGGTCCTTAAGGAGATGGGAGTCCCCACCCACCTACTACAGGCCATAATAAGACTCCATGAGGGTAATTTTGCCCAGGTACGATGTGGGAGGGGTGGAGCTTTGTCAAAAAGGTTCCCTGTTTCTAGAGGGGTTAGGCAGGGATGCGTCCTGGCGCCTACACTCTTTTGCCTTTACGTTAATAATGTCATTACACATTTAGTTAACATCAGGGACAACGATGCCCCGGTTTTGGCGGGCAGGAGGGTGCCGGCAATCATGTTTGCTGACGACACCCTCCTGCTCTCCAAATCCCCCATGGGAATTCAGCGGATCCTGGATGGATTTGATCTTTTCTGCAGACAGTATGGTCTTGAGATCAACCCAGGGAAGACCACGTTCATGATTTTCAACCCCTCCCCCACAACTAGACCTAACCCTTCCCTCAATTCTACAGTTCTGGAGAGGGTAAAAACATTCCAGTACCTGGGCGTAACCCTGCATGAAAACCTAGCCTGGGAACCACAGATCTCAAGTTCGCGAATAAGGCTTTCTCAACTGTCCGGGGCTATTTTAAGGGTTACGAACTCCTCAACTTATAAACCCATAGCTCCTGCAATCAAAATGTACAAAACACAAGCCAAGTCGGCTGCATTATATGGCAGCGAACTATGGGGTCATCAAGCTGCAAATGAGCTAATGTGTGTGGAAAATAATTTCCTGAGACGTCTATTGGCCCTCCCGCGTGCCACTCCTCTGTTTCCCTTACGTCTTGATCTGGGTCTACCGTCTATAAGGGAGGACCTTGAATCTAAACCATTAAGATTCTGGCACAGACTTTGGTCAACAAATGAGCTAAAACACTATAGGCAAGATCTTGTTCATGTCATGAACTTAAACCAGAGTGATAAAATCCCTTGGCTATCCTTTGTTAAGCAAGAACTGTACCGGCTGGGCTTCCACGAGTTGTGGGAGGACCCTGAAATAGGCTGCAATAGGGTCCCCCGGAAAAGACTCGTAGAAGCTTACAAGGAACAACGTCTTACCTCTCATGTGCTTGCACCCTGCACTGGTATTTTAACTCAACGTTTTATCGATTCCAAAAATTCTTACAAGTTTGAAACCTTTATGGATTTCATTTTCCCGACTTTGGCAAGAAAGCTATTTATCCAATGGAGGTTTGGCACCCTACCTATTAAATCCTTCACTTGCAAATGGGCCAATGGGGGGGACAAAATATGCCCTGGCTGCAATTCCTGCGATGAGGAGGAAATCCACGTTCTATTTTTCTGCCCTTCCTACAAGACACCTAGGAAACATTGGCTTGTGCCCCTGTGTAGGAACATGGGTATAAGGAACTTTGTATTATCGTTCAGAATACTGAAAACTGATTCCTCCCCACACATTGTATTCGCAGTGGCAAAATTTCTTCTGGCCATGTGGCACATTAGGTCCAAGTTGCTCAAAGCAAGACCATCATAGGACTGTATTGCCAACCCCCCTTGCTGCCATTATAACTTTTAGCATTCGCAGTCATTGTCTCCCAATACACTGTGTTTTACCCCAATATCCAATGTCATCAAATGATTGTATGCTTGTATGTTTTTATGGTTCTTTTATGCCCCAAATTTTTAATGTTAAAAAATGATTGTATGTTTGTATGTTCTTATGCATCTTTTATGGCCTAAATGGCCGAAATAAAGAATTTTTGGATTGGATTGGCTTAATGCTGCCTTGTGAAAAAGCTAAGGCCCCTATCGCCATCACATAGGCGATAGGGGCTTGTAAATATGCCCCATAGAAGTTACAAAATACCATTTAAGATTGTTTATGAGCAGGAAGGGACACATTCCTGCAGGTAAACAATCATTCCCACAATGCAGGCACCCTTATTGTGCAAGGGTGCCTGCGTTGGCGCTCCGCAGCTGTAATTAGCGCCAGCGCAGTGAGAAACGCAGGGTTGCACTGTACTATAGTAAATACAGTGCAGCCGTGCATTTCAAAAGTGGTGGAGCGCGGCATTAAGCCAAGAAGGCTAACGCAGCAATCCATCACTTTTTTAAATATGCCCCAAAGTCTGATATAAATGCTTCATTGCAGCCGTACGTTTATCTGCTGAAGTGTGTGGTGTATCTAAACGCCTTGTTCGAATGATGAACCACATATATTTTCATATGACTCACTAAAGTCTAGTGAATGTCAGCTTGTTGTACACTTTCTTTGACCCTAAGCCGCGTGACAAAAAAAAAGAATCTATTGGGAGATTTGGTGCGAAGGATGGCGCGTGAAAACCGTGGCAAGCAGTTATTAACTATGAACATAGAAAGAAGACGCCACTTTCCCTGAATCAACTACCTGGGAAAAAAAGTGACCTTTGCCTTCTAATGACTGGAATGACGAATGTGCTGGAGTATCCGCCAAGAAGTGACTGTAAATCAGCAGCCGTAGAGAGATGCTACTTTTATTTCTTTTTTTGTGTGTAGTGAAACTATTCCCCAAGGTCACGTGCCTTATTACCGAGTTATCCTTTAAACTACACCACGCGCCACTCTGAGCAGAACTGGGCACGTGCACGGTAATTCAGCAATGCTCCGCAGACCCACGTGAGCGTAAAAGTCCACAGAAAAAAACCTCAAATAACCCACACGCCCCACACAAAAACTGAACTTATTTCTGGCGGATGCGCCTTCCCCTAAAGCTGCTTTTTCCATTCGTGGTAGAGCAGGACTTCAATATTTCTTAAACCATGATAAATGCCCCAGAAGCTGCCAGCTCCTTTTGTGGGAGGCGTGAGCGATGGTGATTTATGACTTGGGGGATTTTCAGAAGCAAGTGCTTTTCGGAAAAGAAGGAAAGGTCACCGGGACCGAGGCCTAACATGCCTTATCTTGTTCTTGTTCCGTTTGTAATTCCCTCTGAACTGTTCAGTATCAGCTTATAGCTGCCAACCTCCAACTGGAGATATAAAAATACTTGGTAGGAAAGACTTTAAATAACCTAAAGAAATATGGAGTTTGTCAACAATTGTACAGCGGGAACCTTGAGGCAAACGCTTGAGATAGATGTTGTCCTGCTTCCTCAAAAATAGCATTTTTCTTTTAATAAAAAAGATTCAGCTATAATTAAGTCAAAGTGTAAATAAGTGCCTCGTGAAAGGACAATAAAAAGTAACAGTATAAACATAGATGTTTACTTCAAGTTACAAATCAGTAGGTGCTGTGTATTTAAGCATGTTGATTGCGAAAATATCAATATTACATAATAAGGAGGACATTACTGACTGATTGATTATCCATACTAATATAATAAAGAGAGAGCCCAAACCTTTGAGGCGGGTAATCTCAGGAACCACAGCACCAATCACAACACCCAATACAGCGTTGGAAAGGGCAGTTGCAGCAGAAGGACATAGGCTATGCAGACGCCCACCGTATACATTTAAAAGGTAAAAGAACCGTGCCAGCAAAGTAGTCCCTTGTGGGCGGGTCTGCGTTGTGCTGTGGGCGTGTGCTGGGGGCGTGACAAACGCTGTGGTACGTTCTGCCCTTCATGTCAAGTCGCATATCGTGTGCTAATCCCACCCTGCTCCCTTTAAATACCCCTGCACCCCATAATTATAACCCACCCTTACTCCTTAAAATAATCCCAACACCCTTAAACATTAACCCATCTTAACCCTATCAATATACCCTGTACCCCAAAGCCCAAACCTATCCCTAAACCCTAAAAATACCCCTGTACCCCCAAACCCAAACCTAGCCCTGAACCCTATAAATACCCCTGTCCCTCAAAACCCAAACCTGCCCCTGAACCCTAAAAAACCCCTGTACCCCAAAACCCAAACCTAGCCCTTAACCCTAAAAATAACCCTGTACCACAAAGCCCAAACCTACCCCTGAACCCTAAAATACCCCTGTACCCCAAAACCCGAACCTAACCCTCAACCCTAAAAATACCCCTGTACCCCAAAACCTAAACCTAGCCCTGAACCCTTAAAATACCCCTGTACCCCAAAGTCCAAACCTACCCCTGAACCCTAAAAATACCCCTATTCCTCAAAACCCAAACCTAGCCCTGAACCCTAAAAATACCCCTTTACCCCAAAACCCATACCTATCCCTAACCCTAAAACTACCCCTGTACCCCATAACCCAAAACTATATCTGAACCCTTAAAATACCCAAACACCCCAAAACATATACCCCCATACTCATACTTACCTTATCCAAACATAAAAAACATGCTTTTACCATTCATACAGTTACAACAAATTTCGTTGTAAATGTATGCGTGGTAAAAGCACATAAAATGTAATGCCATTCGTTATAATGGCATTGCGGAGTTATGGTACTTTCGTAATGAAAGTATGCAGAGTGATGGTATTCGGAAAGAAAGTTGCAGACTAATGGGTGTTTACCCTCCGCCGGTAAATACATTGGTGGCACGGCGGCCCACATCTCCAGCAACATACTCATATTTTTTCACCACTAAGCATGGGCGGAAAATCCGTTCCGCTCGCGAATTTTGTGGATTTTCGGTAAATTCGCAATCCGCGAACTCTCACGAATTTACCGAAAATCCGCAAATTCGTAGCAGCGGATTTTTTTCCTTGGTGATACAATATTGCGTGCGGCGTTCACTTACCGTCATTCGGCATTTGCCGAGTTGTTTTTCTCGATATTTTGCGAGTGCTGCCCCATTTTGGATCTTGCTGCGGGATCCCGCGGGAGTTTGGTGACGCATCGCGAGAGTTCGCAATTGCGAACATGTAGGTGCGGCGGGCAGCAACAATCTCGCACTCGCGAAATTACAAAATTTGCAATTTTGCACAAGAAATCCACTAGCAAGCAGCATAGACCTTCTGAAAATGATGATTTTTATCAGAATAACTCCTCAGGTTGACATTTGCCTGCACTTTTTTGGATTTGAGGCCTTTTGACTTTCTTTGGATCGCTTTTGGATTAGAAATCAACTTTCACAAGTAAGTTTGTTTGGGGCATTACAGTTGCTTTTCTGTAGAAAAACGAGTTTTGCAAAACTGAAAGCACTCAGCAGGTGCAAAAGTTCACTCATCATTAGTAACCATTCCCTGTAGTACTTCCTGAGGGGCCCCTCCAGAGTTCAGTTGCCTATGTTTGTTTGGGGCATTACAGTTGCTGTTCTGCAGAAAAATGACTTTTGCAAAACTGCAAGCACTCAGCAGGTGCAAAAGTTCAAACTCATCATTAGTAATAGTAACCATTCCCTGTAGTGCTTCCTGACTGGGGCCCCTCCAGAGTTCAGTTGCTAGTTGCAACAATTGTATGACCCTGCTCTGACCCTCACAGCAGGCTCATAGAATAGCTACAGGTAGGCCACAAAGGTCCCGGAAAAAAAAATTGCACTGCAACAAAAGCAAATTACAGATAAGGAAGCAGGTGCCAGACTGGAAATTTAAAACAGTGACACATTAATAAATCAACCCCAAATTAATTCATGTCAGTTGAAGCAGGGCAGGTGTGCTAGCTTTTCCCCCCATAATCTACAGTGATGATGAACCAGAGGGTGGCATTGATGTACCAGAGGGTGGCATGGGTGAAACAGAGGATGGCAGTGGTGAAACAGAGGGTGCTGGGAACCTGTGATGATGAACCAGATGTAGAAACAACATAGTCGCGACCGTTGCGAGCCGACAAGTAAGTTCGCAATTGCGAACTGGTACAAAACCCTCGCGAACTGGTAGAAACCCTTGCGAACACAAAAAAAAATCCCAAATTTGCGAGAATTCGCGGATTTTGCGGATTGCGAGTTCGCAAATACGCAAATTCGCGAATGCCAGATTCGCAAAATTCGCCCATGCTTATTCACCACCCATTTGAAAAATGCACAGGTCTCTCTCATTGATGGCCAGCACCGACATACACTTTTAGACACACCTCCCGCCACAAGTTCTAGAATTGCAAACTTTAGAGCTGGGAACTACCTTCGAATCTCGGCATCAGCTCAACATCCTGTGATTCCAGGCAAATCGCTTTGCCTCCCCGTGCCTACCACAAATGAATGTGTTCTTCTGTAATGTAAATTGTGCTCATGATATGTTGTCGAGTTTGCGCTATATAATATTGCAAGGAAAAATAAAGTAGGGAAACTCGAGTTCACACACTACTAAACGCGCACTCTTAAGTGCATCAGCAGTGCACAGTGAATCAGAGCGTTTCACAGGCCTGTCACAGATAAGAAATGCTATCAAAACGAAATCCTACAAAACAATATACTACTGGCCAGCAGCAATTTATACTCGGACAACGTCGGGACGGGCTGCTAGTAATATTTATAAAGGTCGCTGGTACATGTTGTCTCAAGACTTTCAGGAAAGACCAGTGTGCAATAGAATAAGTGAGTTTCCTGCTATATGTGTAAGTGCCCAATCCCCCCGTCCTCGATACTCTTAATTTACTTTAAAAAAAAGATTTCTAAGCCCACTACATGCAGAGAAAGTCTTTCTTTCATTTCATCTTGAATTCTCAACCCCACCTGGAGTTAACTGCTGCACTTCCCATGATACCTATGCGTCATATTCAGGGCAGGCAGGAGGAAGGGTGGGAAGGAGTTATGACTGTGGCAAGGATGACTCCTGGGGCTATTCCCAAAGATAATTTACACTTGTGAGTAATTTGCACATGTACGTTTACTCTTACACTCTATAAACCATAGTCCAAAACTGCTCTCTTGCATGAGATTCATTTACTTGGTACCCAGTGTAGTTTTCGGGGCTGCTATGGCTACTCTAATGTGTATCATGCCGGAGTCATAACAGGACCCGAGAGAGTGGCCACCTTAGTTGTTAGGACTCCCCTTTATAGTGAATGAATTACAAAATGACCCATTGGGGAGATATGTGGTGGTCTCTCATCTTTTAGAAAACTCCCTTTCTGACCTTTGTATGCAGATATGTTCACCAACGCTAGTAGAAAGTATACTGCAGACGGGTACAGACTTGGTCCTCAGGGTCCCAGAGGGTATGTTAACTCTTGAGGGTATCTTTAGTTCAATGATGGACTTGGGAATGGACAAGGGGGCTCTAGGTGCTATGATACAAAAGACTCTTCTCCCTGGGTGAGCTGCCGCACTGGGAATTGGTGATGTGTGATGGACTGGACACCAGACTGATCAGAAGTTCACTGCGGAGTGTGAGTTGGACTGGAGATGCCTGGGGTGTTGTGTTCCACCATACTTCCCAGATATCTCTCCGACCATGCTCTGGTGGTAAGGCCACTGAAAGGAAAACCCGAAGTTAGGGGATGGGTACGAGCAACTAGACCTCTGAAGTTTGCTAGATGAGCATTTTGGAGCAGGTCCGAGTGGGAATGGAAACTACTCAGACTTGAATTGAGCCTCAGCCTTTTTTGTCAATATTATATGAGAAAACCTAACAGTGACTAGGGGAAATATTATTACACATGCTGTACACATGCATAGATATGAAGAAAAACTAAACACAAAAGAAGTAGGTTGCCAAAGTTCATGCAATAAACAATGAAACCATGGTTGATCATGGAGATCTAAATGTAGTAAGTCTTAGGAGGTGCAGAAGGCCATCCTTAATGGAAGGGGGTTCCTCGCACACAATATTGTGTCATGCTTCATCATAGGCATCCTCTCCCCACCCTGGTAAGATGCTACTAACAGGGCAGACTCAACCTCCGCGAAGAGTCTTGCTGGTAGGAGGGAGTTCTTACATTAAACTTACAGGACAAAAGTGGGATCCAGTTAAAGTAAAAGTACCTTTAGGTACCTCGGTTATCACCTTTATTAGTGGGGACTCAGGTACGTTAAATCAGAAAAGCCGATGGACCCTACAGAGAATAATGTCTCTAATCCATTTCACAATAGGCCAACATTTTTCTGCCCACGCAAAGAGCCAAATAGGTCTGGGGCATTTGTGAGGGCTGTCAGATCCTTACAACAACAAAACAAGGTGTCCCCTATATCTCTACCAACTAAAGAGGGAGTCCATCTAAAGTGTGCCCAAGTGAATCCTACATGGGATACTCTCATGTGTAATTCATCATCTTCCTGCAAGGGGAAAGGATAATACAAAGAGGCAAGTCACAAGAACACTACATTGTGAACGTGTGCCAGTCGTAATTACTATTACTCAATCGCACACCTTGGTGAATCACATCACTGTTAGGACAAGTCTCCATCATATTCACCCAAAACGTGCAAAAGATAAAACATATTTTATGAGTGTTCGTGGGTAAAGGAACCAAAAAAGATTTCTATGATCAAGACAGGATAATCTTGATGCAAACTATGGTGGGAACAATTCTACCAAAAAGTCCAATGACTATTTGCAATGGATACATCTTACCAGGATTCTAGGAATACTATATCCTGCGTAGTTACCTATAGTCATTATGGTTAATAGTGATTAAAGATAAAGCACCTGCTCCTTACCCTAGATTATCCCCTTCCCTGCGTCAGACGGCCCACGGCCGTCCGACGACACTGTGGGCGTGTGCTTCAGACAGCCGGGAGCCGTCTGATCTGCTCACGCGCATGATTTTTGCGCACCGTGGAGAAATCCCAGCCGCGGTCAAGGGGTTATAGGGAGTACCATAAACTTGGTCAAAAGGAGGGGTGCTGGCCTTCGTAGCGACACACTAGAAGAGCGTTTATATAAAAAAGAATCATAATAAAACGGAAGGATAACATAAAATGAGCATAAATGAATATCCATCTGCCATACAGGGGATGACAAAGGGACCATACAAAATTATCTTTTCCTCATTGTTGTTAGTAGTCAGGTTCCCTTCAGATTGTTCAATAAAAATATAGTCTCAACAGTGTATGTAAGTAAGGTGGTAAGATGGTTCCTTTTTAGGTCAAGGTAATATCCGGTCTGCCGAAGGCAGAACCGGAAGTACCGAGATTTAATTACTCTTAGTAGTACGATTTGTCACGCCTCTGTTTTTGCCTCTCTCCCATTGGCTGGCTTCCTAAACGGAGGCCAGCCATTGGAAGAGAAAGCTGTCCCTCCGAATAGGCTCCGTCCTTTTCAGATTTGGAGGTGTGTTCGGTGTTCTTCTTTCCACTTTTAGGCCACGCCCATTCTGAGAACACCGAACATGCCCCCAAATCCGAAAAATTTCTGAAGCTTGAGGCCGCCATTTTCCTGCTGGTAAAGTTGAGGTAGGCTGCTCTTTCCTCGTTCTCTCCGTCTTTTTTCCCGCCCCCTCCCGCTGTCCGTGTCTTTTTGTTCCCGTTGTATCCCGCCCCCCTCCCGCTGTCCGTGTTTTTGTATCCTGCCACACTTTGTTGTTGTGAGAACCAGCTCCGATGTTCGGACTTGTTGTCAGTGTCACGCGTGTCCTTCCATTTGGTGTTCTATGCTACTTTCAGATGCATTTCCTCTAGTAGACACATTAGCAAGAGGGGCGCTTGTTTGTCGCATGACGTGTTTTCCTACGCGCTGTTTGGGAGAGGGAAGATGGCGGACGGGGAGGGCGAACCGGATCCGGGAGCCAAAGACGACAACAAGAGGAGGATGCCACCGGAGTTGGTGCAGCATCTACGGAAAACCCTACGAGGCTTGGAGACCCGGCTGCGGGAGCAAGCAGCGTGCGAGGCAGCCACGGTGTCATAGTGCAAGCGTTTCTGCCAGGTGAGAGGGGCGGGAGGCTAGGAGAGAGACAGAACCGCGCTGCTGCTGGAGGGGGGCGGTGCGGCTGCAGTCTGTCATTGCTCCCGCTGGGCCTTTGTGTTTTCTGCACAAAGAATCGCCTGCATCTGTAACAGTGGGTGGTGCTGGATGGATTCTAACTAGCTCTGTTTGTAGCTAGTTGTTGGCCCTGCAGGGGAGTGATGCCCGTGCTTGTTGGATGTAAACAACATGATGATCAAGTGTACCCAGGGCTGCTGTCCATGTTTAATCTAAATATCTAGGCTCGGAGAATTCACACAAACATCCCCTTTTCCACAAGGATAACATAACTAGTTCCGCAAGCAAGTGAAGATTGTATGTGTTGGTGCATTTTAGGCTGACGTGTATTATTCCTTGCACTGTCATTAGCAAGCTGCGCAGCCGAGTACTCCAGCGTTCTAACAGCAGTTGACTCTGCCACAGCCTGGAGATCCTGTCTCGGCCTGCCATTGCCAGGGGTAGTGCACTGTACCGGGCCTGGGCAGGTGTACGGAGCCGGGCGGTGGCTTAGCTGCTGGGACCGAGCAGGGCGGCACAGTGGGAGTGCTAGGGCTGTGCTGTGCTGTGGGCCGAAGCTCGGCCCCGGGGGCCAGGCCTCGTGGTCTCCGCCTCCCGGATCTCGGCTACCTGCCCTCCCTGTGTTGTTCTTCCTGCTGCTCTGTGACAGCGGCCCAGAGGAAACGGAACCAGCGGCTCTCGGGCCATGAGTGGCCCCCCGGGGCCCCCTTTGCTGCAGCTGCGGGATGTGTCCCTGCAGGACCCCCTGCGGGACTACGAGCTCTTCCAGAGGGTGGGCAGCGGCACCTACGGGGATGTCTTCAAGGTATGCGGGCAGGGCACACTATCGTTATGTGGGTCGGAGGGAGCGAGCATCTACTGGAGAGTGGAGGCGAGGGCATCAGGGAAAGGGTGAGAGAAACGTCCCGCCACACACAGAGGGGTGAGGGGAAGTGGGCATCCTGTCGAGAGGGGCGAGGGATCGCGAGTCATGACGTATGGCATCCCATGGAGGAGTGAGAAGAGAGAGGCTACCCTTGGAGGGTGACAGGGAAGAACTTGTCGCCGCCACGTTGTGCAGCGAATGTGAAGAGGGTATTGCTGGGAGGGGCTTGCCAGCTATCGATGGATGTTGTGGTCGTGCTAGGGTGTAGAAAGAGCTAGTGATACTCGTCAACTCCTCTTGGTGTGGTGAGTGTCTGTGTCGCCCTCTTTTTTGAGGATACTAAGTCTGCAAAAAGATCATCACTCTTACAGATATGTCAGTAAGGTCAATCTCTTTGCCAACTTGCATCACACAGAAATCGGGTTATCCTTCATTTACTTTAATGGGGTCACCCTCTTAAATATAGGGTTTTACCGTAATACAGAGGCATCGAGTTTGGGAAGAGAGCGTGTTGTTTGAGAGGCAAGCGAGACAACGACATGTAGAAATGGGTTTGGGAAAAGGGGTGTGAGGCAGGACATCTAGACACCCTCAGTGAAGCAAAAGGACAATAAGGTTAATCAAAGCATGCTGAAATTCCGAAGCATCATGAGAAGAGAAGGGGATGGGAGATTGAGGGCTGTGTTTACTCTGCAGAGTTGTCATGGTCTCATCTCATTACTAAGCTGCTCCCACGACTCGGTAAGAAAGGCTGTTCACATGTAAACCCCTTTTTTAGGTCGAGGTAATATCCGGTCTGCCGAAGCCATTTTGTATTTTTTGCTTACATTTTCACTTTTTGTGTTTGCTTTCTATGTTTCCCTGTGTCCTGTGAGCTGTTTGTCCCGTCTGATGTGTCCTGTGTGCTGTTTGTCCCGTCCAATTTGTCAGCGTCACCATCCCGTTGTGTATGGACCCCTTTTCTTGGTGTGTCCGTGTCCGCCATTATTTGTTTTGTCTTCCCATGAGGATCGTCTCGCTTTCCGTGATGCAAGGACCGGCAGGTAAGCCACATTGTTTTTTTGGCTTACATTCTCTCTTTTTTTGTGTTTGCTTTCTGTGTTTCCCTGTGTCCTGTGAGCTGTTTGTCCCGTCCGATGTGTCCTGTTTGTCCCCTCCGATTTTTTTGTGTTTGCTTCCTGTGTTTCCCTGTGTCCTGTGAGCGGTTTGTCCCGTCCGATGTGTCCTGTTCGTCCCGTCCGATTTGTAAGCGTCACCATCCCGTTGTGTATGGCCCCCTTTTCCTGGTGTGCCCTTGAGCTCCGTTTGCAGTAGTGGCCGTCCCGCTTTCTCCGTGATGCAAGGACCGGCAGGTAAGCCATTTTGTATTTTTTGATTACATTTTCTCTTTTTGTGTTTGCTTTCTATGTTTCCCTGTGTCCTGTGAGCTGTTTGTCCCGTCCGATGTGTCCTGTGTGCTGTTTGTCCCGTCCGATTTGACAGCGTCACCATCCCGTCATGTATGGCCCCCTTTTCCCGGTGTGCCCGTGTCCTGTGAGCTCCGTTTGCAGTAGTGGCCATCCCGCTTTCTCCGTGATGCAAGGACCGGCAGGTAAGCTATTTTGTATTTTTTGCTTACAGTTTCTCTTTTTGTGTTTGCTTTCTAAGTTTCCCTGTGTCCTGTGAGCTGTTTGTCCCGTCCGATGTGTCCTATGTGCTGTTTGTCCCGTCTGATTTGTCAGCGTCACCATCCCGTCGTGTATGGACCCCTTTTACCGGTGTGCCCGTGTCCTGTGAGCTCCGTTTGCAGTAGTGGCCATCACGCTTTCTCCATGATGCAAGGACCGGCAGTGAAGCCATTTTGTATTTTTTGCTTACATTTTCACTTTTTGTGTTTGCTTTCTTTGTTTCCCTGTGTCCTGTGAGCTGTTTGTCCCGTCTGATGTGTCCTGTGTGCTGTTTGTCCCGTCTGATTTGTCAGCGTCACCACCCCGTTGTGTATGGACCCCTTTTCCCGGTGTGTCCGTGTCCTGTGCGCTCCGTTTGCAGTAGTGCCTTTCCCGCTTTCTCCGTGATGCAAGGACCAGCAGGTAAGCCATTTTGACATTTTTGCTTATATTCTATCTTTTTGTGTTTGCTTTCTATGTTTCCCTGTGTCCTGTGAGCTGTTTCAGTCTGATTTGTAAGCGTCACCATCCCGTCTTGTATGGACCCCTTTTCCCTGTGTGCCCGTGTCCTGTGAGCTCTGTTTGCAGTTGTGGCTGTCCCCCTTTCTCCGTGGTGCAAGGACCAGCAGGTAAGCCATTTTGTATTTTTTTGCTTAGATTCTCTCTTTTTGTGTTTGCTTTCTGTGTTGCTTTCTCTCTTCCCCACACCACTCTCTTCCCCCACACCACTCTCTTCCCCCACACCACTCTCTTCCCCCACACCACTCTCTTCCCCCACACCACTCTCTTCCCCCACACCTCTCACTACGTCACTCTCTCTCTCCCTAACTCTCTCCCTAACACTCTCCCACACCACTCTCACTAACACTCTCACTAACACTCTCACTGACACTCTCACTAACACTCTCACTAACACTCTCACTAACACGCTCACTAACACTCTCACTAACACTCTACCTGTCACTACCTCACTGTCACCATCCCGTTGTGTATGGACCCCTTTTCCCGGTGTGTCCCTGTCCATTGCGCTCCGTTTGCAGTAGTGCCTTTCCCGCTTTCTCCGTGATGCAAGCAACGGCAGTTAAGCCATTTGGAATTTTTTTCTTATATTCTATCTTTTTGTGTTTGCTTTCTATGTTTCCCTGTGTCCTGTGAGCTGTTTGTCCCGTCCGATTTGTTAGCGTCACCATCCCGTCCTGTATGGACCCCTTTTCCCGGTGTGCCCGTGTCCTGTGAGCTCTGTTTGCAGTTGTGGCTGTCTGGCTTTCTACGTGGTGCAAGGACCAGCAGGTAAGCCATTTTGTATTTTTTGGCTTAGATTCTCTCTTTTTGTGTTTGCTTTCTGTGTTTCCCTGTGTCCTGTGTTCTGTTTGTCCTGTCCTATTTGTCAGCGTCACCATCCCGTAGTGTATGGACCCCTTTTCCCGGTGAGTCTGTGTCCTGTGAGCTCCGTTTGCAGTAGTGCCTTTCCCGCTTTCTCCGTGATGCAAGGACCGGCAGGTAAGCCATTTTGTAATTTTTGCTTATATTCTCTCTTTTTGTGTTTGCTTTCTATGTTTCGCTGTGAGCTGTTTATCCTGTCGTGTATGGACCCCTTTTCCTGCTGTGCCCGTGTCCTGTGAGCTCTGTTTGCAGTTGTGGCTGTCCGGCTTTCTCCGTGGTGCAAGGACCAGCAGGTAAGCCATTTTGTATTTTTTGGCTTAGATTCTCTCTTTTTGTGTTTGCTTTCTGTGTTTCCCTGTGTCCTGTGTGCTGTTTGTCCTGTCCTATTTGTCAGCGTCACCATCCCGTAGTGTATGGACCCCTTTTCCCGGTGAGTCTGTGTCCTGTGAGCTCCGTTTGCAGTAGTGCCTTTCCCGCTTTCTCCGTGATGCAAGGACCGGCAGGTAAGCCATTTTGTAATTTTTGCTTATATTCTCTCTTTTTGTGTTTGCTTTCTATGTTTCGCTGTGAGCTGTTTATCCTGTCGTGTATGGACCCCTTTTCCTGGTGTGCCCGTGTCCTGTGAGCTCTGTTTGCAGTTGTGGCTGTCCGGCTTTCTCCGTGGTGCAAGGACCAGCAGGTAAGCCATTTTGTATTTTTTTGCTTAGATTCTCTCTTTTTGTGTTTGCTTTCTGTGTTGCTTTCTCTCTTCCCCACACCACTCTCTTCCCCCACACCACTCTCTTCCCCCACACCACTCTCTTCCCCCAGACCACTCTCTTCCCCCACACCACTCTCTTCCCCCACACCACTCTCTTCCCCCACACCACTCTCTTCCCCCAAACCACTCTCTTCCCGCAAACTACTCTCTTCCCCCACAACCACTCTCTTCCCCCACACCACTCTCTTCCCCCACACCACTCTCTTCCCCCACACCACTCTCTCCCCCACACCACTCTCTCCCCCCACACCACTCTCTTCCCCCAAACTACTCTCTTCCCCCACACCACTCTCTTCCCCCACACCGCTCTCTTCCCCCACACCACTCTCTTCCCCCACACCTCTCACTATGTCACTCTCTCTCTCCCTAACTCTCTCACTAACACTCTCACTAACACTCTCACTACATCTCTATCTGTCACTACCTCACTATCTCTCACTACCTCACTATCACTCACTATACTACACTCTCTCACTAACTCTCTAACTCACTACTCAACTCTCTCTTTCTCACAGCAACACAATATCACTACAACAGTAACTATCTCTCACTCTAACACACTACTCAAAACTCCCTCTCCCTCTATCTCACTACCTCTCTATCACAACATCACTCTATCTATTTCTATCTCACTCTCACTACCTCACTATATCACCACACACTCTCAAAAATAACTACATCACTCTCTCACTACCTCAAAACTTCACTCTCTCTTTCTAAATTACTAATTCACTCCATCTCACTACCTCACTCTCAAATACACTAAGTCACTTACACTCTCTCTTTCACTACCTCACTATCTCACTACATCACTCTGTTTCTATCGTAATACCTCACAACATCACCCCCACACCACTCTCTTCCCCCACACCACTCTCTTCCCCCACACCACTCTCTTCCCCCACACCTCTCACTACATCACTCTCTCTCTCACTAACACTCTCACTAACACTCTCACTAACACTCTCACTACATCTCTATCTGTCACTACCTCACTATCTCTCACTATCTCACTGTCACTCACTATACTACACTCTCTCACTAACTACTCAACTCTCTCTTTCTCACAGCAACACAATATCACTACAACAGTAACTATCTCTCACTCTAACACACTACTCAAAACTCACTCTCTCTCTATCTCACTACCTCTCTATCACTACATCACTCTATCTATTTCTATCTCACTCTCACTACCTCACTATATCACCACACACTCTAAAAAAATAACTACATCACTCTCTCACTACCTCACAACCTCACAACTTCACTCTCTCTTTCTAAATTACTAATTCACTCTATATACTACACTAAGTCACTTACACTCTCTCTTTCACTACCTCACTATCTCACTACATCACTCTGTTTCTATCTTAATACCTCACAACATCACTAACACTCACTACTTCACTCTCTTTCAATACATCAATCTTTCTCTATCTCACTACCTCACAACATCACTCTCCATCACTACCTCACTCTCTACCTCACTCTCTCACTACCTCACTCTCTCTCTGCTAATGCAATATGTCTAATGCAATATGTAACACATATGCAAACACTTAAGCTATTGACAATAGAAATGACAATAACATTTACTTGGGGATAAAAAATAAAAAATAATAATAAGCAATGCCAATAGCTCTACCTATAATATTGCTGAGACCATTGCATTGTAAATGCTTGTTGTATATGTCAGCGTTGCACTTATGGTTATGCCCCCAGGATTTTATGCCTATGTACTGGGCTCCATGAGCCCCCAAAAGACAACCGAAAATGACCTTATTGCAACATAGGTTATTTCCAAAAGTAAGCATACCTCCTTTCACCTCCACACCCAAGATAATCATCTGTGGTGTCCCCGATGGCTCATCCCTCAGCTCCACCCTCAACACCCTCAACACCAACATGACACTCTTGGCCAACATCATCAGATCCCATGTCCTCAACATGATGTCATATGCTGATGACACTCGCTCTCTAATGGCCCCACCAGAACCAGCCTCTACAGGTGTGCGACGAGCGTCGACAACTGATGATAGGCAACTGCCTAAAGCTCAACACTGGCAAAATGGAAGTATTGTTCTTCAGCAACAACACCACTCCCTGGAACGTATTCTGGTGGCCCTCAGAACAAGGACTGGCACCCACCCTGTTGGACAGCGCCAGAAACCTTGGCATCATCCTGTACAGCAAGCTGACCATGAAGTTCCAAATCAATGCATTCTCCTCTGCCTGATTCTTCACTCTGTGCATGCTTTGAAAAATCTTCAATAGGCTACCCCCGAGAACAAGATGCACCATCACATAGGCCCTCATCGCTAGCATCTTAGATGACAGCAATGCTCTCTACTCGGGGATCACCTCATCCCTCCTCAAGAGACTACAGACCATTTAGAACACTGCAGTTTGACAAGTTCTTGACCTTCACAGATGAACACACATCACCTCTCACCTCAAAGAACTCCAATGGCTCCCAGTACAGGATAGATGGACAAATTCAAGCAACTGACCGATGTCTATAAGGCTCTAAAAAACCAATGACCAGCCTAAATCAACCACCACCTGTACTTACACTAACCATCCAGACAACTACCCTCAATGTCCCTCTCGCTCGCATACACGGAAGCATGAGTGGAGGGCGCCTTCTCCTAACCTAGCAGAAAAGACATGGAATGGCCTGCGTAGGCAGCTGAGGACTTCCCCTTTTCTACCAAATTTTAAAAGGTGCGCAAGACCTGACTATTTGACACCCTCGAACCCTGCAAGCTCCTGGATACCCTCTTGGGTGATAAGCTGTGTTATACTAATCGACTGATTGATTGTTGAGATTGATGGCATGTATAAAATCTTTTTGATCAGTCTGAGAATGTATTATCTATTTCTGCCTACTGTGAATCTATTTTTCTTTCCATGGATTACTGTATTCATCAAACCATACATGTGAGGTTTTCACTAGAGATGAGCATCATTTGGCTTCTAGATCACGGGTACTGCAGGGCTCTTGGAAGTCCCGCCCTTAATGTCCTAGCCTTTGCAGATCTAGGGGCAAAAGAAAGGACAGGGAGCCCTGACTTACTGTCTCTTCCTCTTCTTTGTTAATATGTTAGGGATCAACTGGTCAATAAACAAGGGCTGAATTTTGTTCTAGGCTATTTGACTGACAATCCGGGGCTTTCTGCAGGTCTTTTTGATATAGGCAGAACCAGTTTCACTTTATTAACAGTGTTGTGGCACCTTACTTCGGCATCAATTTCAGTTGTTCTATTGTAAAGGAATGAAACAAGAGAGAAAAAATATTGAATCCCCTCAAATCTGACTACAATTAATTCTGTGGATTACCAAGATTTCCCACAGGCTGCAGTGCTGTATCAGATGCTCTACAACTTGGATGGACACTCTAATGTGGCCCTGAAAAATGCCTCTCCTTTGGATCTTTAGTCCGAGAAAGTGTATGGGGCACTTTGTAAGGCCCATGTTGATAGCAATTTGGCTATTTATGTATTCCTCTTATGCCTTCCCGAGGCTAGTTCAAAACTGCCATTGTTCTGAAGTGTTCACCAGCATGGAACCGAACTTCCGCTTAAAGTCTTGTGAGCGCCTCCTTTCATACTCTTTGCACCGCTGCCATAACTTCTAGTGCCTTTTTTAAGTCTAACAACAAATAGGTAAACTGTGATTGTAAGGTAGTTGAGCTTCATAAGTCAGAGGCCCTTTGACTTCCCTTCCAAGGCCACAGTCTGCTCGGTCCTCATTTAGATTAATTCCTGCATAAATTCCTATGAATCAGAAGCATTTGCTGCCCTTCACAGTGGATTCCAAGTGGTCTCCAGATACACCTAGGAGGCCTCACTACAGGCAATACCACTGTTCTCCTGGTCAGTTGAAGGGTGCAGCTAGCTGATTCAGAGGCAAGAACTGTAGTCAAGTTTGTAAATTTGCTTGTGACACTTCATAAATCCTGACAATTCAGATTTTCACATGGGCAGTCCCATTATGGCCAGGATCCAAGGGTTGTTAAATAATTGTAAAGAAGTGGTGTTTGACACTTGAGTGCTGGATATCTTATGAGGGAAGTAAAATACCAAATTATCTTTCCTTCCACTTGATTCTGAGTTCCTGGTGACCGCGTAGCTGGCATCACTGGACAGGCAGGTATCTCTTCAAGTATAATTCAGTCTCTGTTGATCAAGAAAGCCATCTCACCTGTTTCCAATGGGAGAAGGTCCGGGGTTTATTCCTGAGTGTTTCTGATTCCATCATCAATTCATAGACGGTCACCTGGTTCGAACAGACAGACAGATGGATACCAACAAATGATCATTCCCTTGAACCTTCTGGCACACCCTGTTTTGGTGACTGTGGCTTCTTTGGGTGGTGTGAGTCTCCAGCTGCTGTACCTGCTGTATGCTCTCATTAGTAGGGATGGGAACAAGGAAGGGAGATTAAAGTTTTTGCCTAGATTATTTCTCAGTAAATCCATTTTCCAATTCTCCTTTTCTCATTCCATTCTGTAGTTCATGCCTTCTTCCGTCTTGATCTGCCGCTTTGGTATGGCCTAGCATAGTTGTGACCATGTGGGATTTTGTATAGCATACTGTTTTTGGTATAATACTAATATATCAAGAGTTATATATTGTACTGTACAAGTGAAACAGCAAAAACATTACAAATAAAATATCAACATGGTAATTCTATAAAAGTAAGTGTAAATACCTAACCCCACATAAATGTATCTTGACAATACATATCTTTTCAAGATACGTATATGAGACATTAGGAATAGTAAATACATACTGACCAATATAAACCTAGCTCCTCACTGTGGATATTGTTTCTACAGTATTTAAGAGCACGATAAATTCTGTAGTTGATTTTGTAGTAAACATTGCATTTGTATGGGTCATTCCATGAGATTGGGTAGCTACAGAATTGACAATTGAGGATGCAAGGTCCACTCATATGTAAGGCGTGAGATTAGGAAGGGAGCATCTGACTAACGGATCATCTCAAAGTAATCTAGTTGTTCCCATATTTACAGAAAAATTGCCACATCCTACCACTTCTACAAGAATCTCAAATCAAACTTTCAAATTGCCATCCCATTGACTGCTTGTCCTACTCCACATTTTTTTAAAGCAGTAGCACATCAATACTAATCTAACATTCACCTCCACATCCTCCTGCTTTCCGCTGCATTACATTCCAAAACGGTCAAGATCCATATAGGGAAATACTGCTGCTGGCCTCCTTAACTAGCATTCCTCATGCAATGACCATTGCAGATTGTTCACAATTGTTTCACCTCTTTCCTTTCTGGACAACATATCTCTCAATTGTAAATAAAGCCTTAAAAAAATTGGACACATTTCTGAATTGAATTATTGCAGAACAAATATCCTTATGCCCGGAAATGACCCTTCTCCAAAAGGCTTTAGGCCCCCTCACTCGGTGACTTGCCGACACTGTCTACATATGCCGAGAATGTGAGTGTTAGAATTGGGGGTCTCTAGTTGGCAGAGGTAGGTACTTTTGACCAAATAGGGACCCTTACTTCTAGTCAGGATAAGGGGGAAACACACTGTTGATAACCCCTGCTCACCCCATTGGTAGCTTGGCACGAGCAGACAGGCTTATCCCCAAGGCAATGTGTAAAGTATTTGCACCAACACCCACAATAACACTGTGAAACACCACAATGGACACTACACAGGTAGTTATAAAAAATAGATTCTTTATCTAAAACTTAGGCTAGACCAAATAAAAAAATTGCCAACATACTCAATAAACTCTTGTTGCAAAAACCGTTTTCTTGTAGTGTTCTCTTGGTTTATAGTTCAGTTATCATCCAGTAAAAGCGTAGTCCCAACAAAGGGGACTCAATTTCAATAGTTCAGGCAATCTGGGTATCCGGGACTGCAGCGAGTATCTGAAAATGCCGCTTGTGATAAAAATACGGGACTCAGACCTTTACTTAAGCCCCCGCTGCCCCCTGGCGCTCCAAATTATCTGCTACTGCTGCCAATCTCAGCCAGTCAACCAGCGCCCCACACAGCCCACTGGCAGTGCACTCAGTGAGCACTGTGGTAGGTGCTAACTCCCGCAAGGGACCGGAGCCAGTTACCTGGCGACCTCTGGGCAGTACAGGAGGTTCAACTAGGCTTCCCAGCGAGGCAGGCTTCTACTTCTTTACGCTCCCCGGCCTCCAGCGCAGCTCTCCGCTCCCTGGCAGAAGTGGGGAAGCCCTTGCAGCAGGACCAATGGCAGAGCGGCTCAATGACGACGCTGCGGGAATCTTGAGCGGGCAGGACCAATGGGAGCCCGGCACGCTGATGACGCTGCGGAACACCAGGGCGGCTGGAACCAATCCCAGCGCGGTCCTCTGATGATGATGAGGAAATCCCTGGAGGCTGGGGCCAATCGCAGTGTGGCACCAGCAGTGACATCCGCGGACCTCGGGCCAGCGGGGGTGAAGCGTGACTGATGCACCTCTCTCCACTGCGAACCCGGCCTCGAGCTATTAGCTCCAGATGCGGCAGAGAAGAAAAAGGGAGGTTGCACAACACGTTTGGAAAGCGGGGGCCGGTGGTGAAGAGATACCGGCCCTCAGTGCGTAGTTCTCGTCGCGGGTGCTTTCCTTGTGTGCTGACAGTACACCGAAGAACATACCACCCACAGGCACCGACTGTGCACCGCAACAAGCACTCAGCTTTCAAATAAAGGTTTTTTTCTGGGAATCTTGAGATCCCTGTGTTCCCAACAGGAGGCCATCTCTTCTAAGGCCCATTGGAGATTCTAGTCAGACACAGCACATAGCAAAGTCTTGGTTTCATGCAGGTGGGGGGAAGCACAGCACACAGCAAAGCCCCCCTTGTCTTTCCTTTAGTTCAATCAGCAAAACTGCAGGTCAGCCCCAGAGAACACAGCAAGGGCAGTCTTCCTTCTTAGTTTCTTCAGCTGTTCTTCTTCCGGCAGAGGTTCCTCTTGATTGTAGAAGTTTAATTTTCAAGGGGTCTCAGTCCAACTTTCATACCCCAAAGTTCTTTGTTCTTCATGTGATGGGGGTTCCAGACCCAGGTCAAACCAATCCTGGGGGCACTCTGCAAGTGCCCAACTTCTTCCTTTGAGAAAGGGGGCCAGGGTCTTCAGATGCCCAGCAAGAGGTGGAGCCAGTCCTTTTTGGACGCAGGCATAGCCCTACTCAGCTACAGGGATCCCCCCACCCACCTCTCTAAATGCAGATGGGCCTATTCAGCCTAGGGCTGACACCCCAAAACTCCTGGAGTCAAGACACCTCACCAGCCCCTGTCACGCCCCAAAGCCAGACAGTCAATCCACCAGGCAAAGGCACACAGGAAGGTTTGAACAGAAAAGTAGCAACTTTCTAAAAGTGCTATTTCTAAATGCAGGATTTGAAAACAATCTTCTCTAAAAGATGTGTTATTACATTTTGAATTCAAGGGTACCAGTCTCCATGTCTCCATCTTGTTCCTATGGGAAGATAGGCTGGCACCATGGTACACAGCCTTCCCCATTCTGTCCTATGGGCAAGATGGCCTTTCAATAGTGAAAAAACGAAATTGGCTCTATTTCACTATTAAAAACATGTTACACACATCAGTACATGTCCTACCTTTCACATATACTGCATCCTGCCCAGTGGGGTACCTTGAGCCTACTATAGGGGTGTCCTATGTGCACAGAAAGGGAAGGGTAGGGCCTGGCGAGTCTGGGCACTTGGCAGTGCGACATGGCAGCTTAACAAACTGCACACAGGCCCTGCAATGGCAGGCCTGAGACTTCTTTTAGGGCTACTCAGGTGGTTGGCACAATCAGTGCTGCATGCCGACTAGTAGCATTTAGATTACCAGCCCTAGCACACTCAGTGCACTCTACTAGGGACCTTACAGGTATAGCAAATATGCCAATCATGGAGGACCAATCACATTTAATAATTTACACAGGGAGCACTTGCCCTTTGACACTGATTAGTAGTGACCAAAGTACCCAAAGCATCTAAACCAGAAAAAGTGAAATCCAGCATAGCATAAAAAAAAGGAGGCAGAGGCAAAAAGTCAGGGGTAACCACGCCAAGGATGCCAGGTCTAACAGGGAGTATCAGAAAGAATTGATAACAAACCGAACGTTGAAAGTAAAATTCATGAAGTGTGGTCATCTTGTTTCTGCTTCTACAAATGCTAAGCAAAATCCTTTCTTTAATTTCTAAAGAGAAGTTGGCCTTAATTATGTCAGATTGGCGTAGGGTATTTATCACACCTGGTACATACCATTGCCTTAGTTCGATGTATTTACCATGTGTGGCCATTACCTACTATTCCAAGTTTTTTCTAAAGGAAAATGGAGTATAACATGCCACATCAATTTCAACACACAGAATTAAGAATGCTTTGCCGTTTTCTGGGCATTTTTCCCAGATACATTTTGGTAGGTCAAACCTGGTGACATTTATCAGGGGAAAACTGTTTAGGGTGTGATAATTATTACAAGACTCGTAATTCCGATCCAGGTATGCTAAATATCTCACTGTTTACTCCTCCCAGCCTAGTAAACAGGGCTTTTATCTCTTGCTTTCCTCACAATGTTCAGAGCCACAGAAAGCCCTTGGCTCACCAATGCTCTGCACAAAGAGAAAGGCCTTTGCAGCTCTCAGTTTCGACACCCTGCTGCAAGAGAGTGAAGTACTGGGCAAAAGTCGACTTAGCTTACTCCTTCTCTTTGCTCTCCCACTTTTCCACATTAGGGGATTCATAGGGGCATATTAGCAAGAACCTCATTAAAATTATCGCCATTTTAGCAGCAGGAAACTCCTGCTAAAGCGGCGATAATGGGCTTGCTAAAATGTGTTATAGAATTCCAATAGAAGCCCAGGTTAGAAGTCCTGCACATCTAACCTGGGTATTGGAATTCTATAACGCATATTAGCAAGTCTATTATCGCCGTTTTAGCGGCAGTTTCCTGCCACTAAAACGGCGATAATTGTAACGACGTTCTTGCTAATATGCCCTATAGTGCGGACCTTGCACAGCACAGACGTTCTGAGAGTTAATTAAGCTCAGAGCCATATTGAAGTCCTGCATTTTGACACTACATTGCTGCCTGCGTTATTTGTATAGCCACATCTGGGGGCATATTACCAAGCAATAGCGATAATTATCGCTATTGCTTGGTTAGAGACAAAAATTTACTGCTGAGCTGCGGCAATTTTTATCGCAGATAAACCTTGGTATTACCAAGGTTTATCGCAAATGTGATAAAAATCGGCCGCAATGCATGAATATCGCTGAAAAGTCAGTGATATTCATGCATTACCGAGCTAATGCTCTAGGCCATGTTATCCACCTCCCATTGGATAACATGGCTAAGAACTGCTCAGGTTAGGTGTTAGCTTTTGGAGATATTCGCGCTTAGCGCGAATATCTCCAAAAGTTGGTAATAGGAGATAGCGATGTTAGCGTCTGTTTCCAGTCGCTAACATTTTGGCACGCCCACTTTGCATGTCATTAGTGATAAATATCACTGACATGCAAAGTGGGGCCCACGATGGTTGCTATCTCCTACTAGCTGTCGCTAACTGGTGTTAGCGACAGCTAGGTAATAGGGAGATAATTTTATCTCCGCTTTCTTGGCTTTTAAAGCCAAAAAAGTGGAGATAAACCCCCTTGATAATATACCCCTGGTGATGAGTCATTTGAACGTGGTTGTTGGGATACTACACCCGTGAATGGAATGTTTAAATTTGACCTGCATACAGTTCACCATATCCATGTGTGCCCTAGAATGTTAGCTCGGTTGTTGCTGCTTCTTTTTTTACTTTCGCCCCATGCATAATCGATTTTCCCCATGCACAATCAATTTTTAGCAATGTCCCTCGGGCAGAGAGAGGGGTGACGTTTCCAGGCAGAGCAATTGCCAGCCTGACGTTGGCACAGTGCTTTTTTGGAAGTAAGCATCACAATCTCACATCCAATTTATATTTGGCACAATCTGCATTATGCTTGGCAACCACTCATTTGTGAAAATGAGCCTACTAGGCATTGGCCCAATGGCTCAGAGTTTAACATCCTAGAAAGCCATCAGAGTCTCTCAATTAAAAAAACGATAAACACTTCAGTCATTGGCTAACCTTGCTGACGATTAGATAAGATATTATATAGATTGCTTCTGAAGAATGTGCCATAAAAATGGACAATTTTATCGTGTTTCCTTTTTTTGTTTTTATAGTAATTGCACTTTTTTATTTACAAGCTTAACAATAGATTTTTTTTAAAAATAAGTTCCACATCAAATGTATCTGGGTGTAGTATTCAATGATAGTTTTTGAAATGCAAATCAAACGCTAGTTGTTGTAAAAGAAAAATTGGTTGCTCAAGAAAAATAAATTTGCATTAGCAAAGCCATCACAAATGACTTTGTGAATACAACATTTCAATCTAAAATGCGCAGTTGTGCATTGCAGTCAGAAGCGCCACTGCAAATTTCAAATCACACATTGCACAGGCTTGCAAAACACAAATGGTGCCGGGTGTCAAAGTGACGTCCTCTATGCAAATGACTTAGTAATACAGAAATGTAGCCAGCTTTCACTCTGGATGTGCAAGCTGTACGCATTGACAGATGTGGACAGCGATTTCATGGACTGTTGACAGTTCCACCATGTCTTGTTCAGAATGTTCCATATTAAAGGAAGAGGGGTTTATGGGTTCTGAGCAGAAGCGTTGCAAGTGTGAATGCTGTGAAATATATCTACAGTTCCAAGCAGGCTTTCGCCCTATCGTTAGCTGCCAGTGTGCTCAAAGAGGCTTACAACTGATACACGTTCAATTAATATTAGTTAATTATTATTAATGAGCCGTGTCATATGCACCTGTAAGACCCAATCAGTCCTGTTCCGCAGGCTATCATGGCTTTGCCTTCATTATCTCCTCAAATGACACCATTTTCACCTATGATTTCAATAGCAATCTCACAATCATAGAAATTAGGAGATAAATGAAGAGATTGCACCAAACTTGGTCATATATATATATATATATATATCTATACTACTATTATAAAGAGAGAACACAAACCTTTGAGCCAGGTAAACTCGAAAAGTACACCACCAATCAAAACACCCAAGACATCTTTGAAAACCTCAGGGCAAGCAGAAGGACATAGGCTATTAAAAATAAAAAAAATACGTTGTTTAAAAAAATTTCGAAATAAAAATAAAGTAGTCCCTTGCAAGTAGCGCCGGCCGCGACGTCTGCGTGATGACATCATTTGCGTTTGCGCTCCCTGGCAACACTTTCGGAAATGGCGCCGAAGATCGCAACCTGCTGGGAGGACTGCCGCGGCTCTGCTTGCTGCTGGGTGAAGTGGCGGCCTGTGAGGGCGGGGCGCATGGAGAGTGGCGGCCTGTGCGGGCGGGGCGCCTGGAGAGTGGCGGGCGGTGCGCCTCGAGAGTGGCGGCCTGTGCGGGCGGGTTACCTGGAGAGTGGCGGCCGGTGCGGGCGGGGCGCCTGGAGCGGGCCGGCGGCTGAGGTAAGGATCAGGCGGGAGCGGGGGCCGGGAGGGGGCGGGGCCGGGCCGGAACGGGCCGGGCGGGGCCGGGCCGGGAGGGGGCCGGGGGCAGAAGTGCACGCAAGCCTCAAATGCTGCCCCCAGCCCCTTTCTGCTCCAGGCAACGCTGGGGCGGGCTGCTAGTATATATATATATATATATATATATATATATATTTTATTTGTGGTTTTGTATAGCGCTAGAATCACTCCGCCAGGAGTATCTCTGCGCTTCTTGACCGGTAAATCAGCAGACATACTGAGGGATGGAGTTAAATTTCATTTTTGAATAAGATGGTTTTTAATTGTTTGCGGAATGTTAGGTGTTCTTTGCATTGTCTTAGAGCCAGTGGTAATTTGTTCCACAGCTTTGGACCCATAGTGGACAGAGCTCTACCTCCATGTCTGACTCTTTTGACATGGGGAACCACAAGGAGGAGATTGGTGCTTGATCTAAGGGATCGTGCTGGAACGTAAGGAACAAATCTCCGTTCAAGATAGATAGGTCCCTGTCCGTTCAAGCACTTATGAATCAGGCAGCATATTTTAAATTTTGCCCTTTGTCTGACTGGGAGCCAGTGCAATTGCTCAAGGAGGGGTTTGGAGGCAGTTCTTGGGGGGGCATTCAGAACAAGGCGAGCTGCCGTGTTCTGAATGACTTGTAGTTTATCTAGCACTCCTTCGTTGGCGGAGAGTAACAGACCGTTGCAATAATCTATCCGACTCAGGATAAGTGCTTGAACGAGGGTTTTTCTCACTGAGTTAGGTAGGAGAGGAAAGACTTTGCGAAGCAGGCCAATGGTGTGGAAACATATCCCTGAAATGTAGCTGGTATGCTGTTTTAGTGACAGGTCGTGATCGAGCGGAATACCCAAATTCTTCACGACCTGTTTAGGTTCAGGGACTGCTCCTAGCTCTGATGGCCACCAATCAGGAGTCCAGCGTATCTTAGCTTCCCCAAATAGCATGATCTCCGTTTTGCTGACACTACATTGGAGATAGTTGGTCGACATCCAATGTGCCACTTCTTTCATGCCAGACGAGAAAGAGTTCCTAACCTCAGCGGAAAGAGTTTTGAAGGGGAACAGGAGCTGTGTATCATCTGCGTAGGATACGGGGACAAAGCCGTATCTACGCAACACTTCTGCCAGGGGTGCCACATAGATATTAAAGAGCGTGGGGCTCAGGCATGAGCCCTGTGGCACCCCCTTAGAGATCTCAATTTCCGCCGAGCGATATGCACCCATGGTGACTCTCTGGGTGCGATCAGCTAGGAAACTCTTTAGCCATTCAAGGGCTTTGTTCTTAAGGCCAGCGCTCGACAACTGTTGAGTCAGGATGGAATGAGACACGGTGTCGAACGCTGCCGATAGATCTAATAGAACCAAGATGACTGATAGGCCCTTGTCCTGGTAGGCATGGAGATCATCAGTAACAGACAGCAAAGTGGATTCTGTACTGTATTTGGGGCGGAATCCTGATTGGGATTCATCCAAGGCTTGTACTTGTTCAATATGTCTGGACAAGTGTCGGTTGACATGTTTTTCTATAACTTTCCCCAGGAAAGGTAGCAGAGAGATGGGTCTTAAGTTTGTCAGGTCAGACCAAGGTAAGGCGGTGTTTTTCCTTATAGGTCTGACAAGTGCTCGCTTCCATTCCTTGGGGACAGTGCCTGAAGTGAGTGAAAGATTTACTAATTCTGTGATCAATGGACTTAGTTGTTCAACCACTGAGCGATCTGTATGCAATACAAATCAGAATAAACAAAGACAGAAAAGCCATGCTGAAAATGAATGCTGAGGATTTTATTTAAAGCTTCATTCAAGTATCATGTCCAGACCTTCACACACACTTCAAACTTGAAAATATGTCAATACTTTCCCCGGCAAAGGTAGCAAGTGATGCTTTACAGCAGCCAGTTTGACCCTCTGCGCTATTTTATAATGAGGCAAAACTGAGACTAGAAAAAACAAAGCTCTCTCCGTCCAAATTCTTAACCACCAGAATTATCTTACTGTTTCTTTTGCCATGCATAGGCTCTCAGCATAACATCAGGAATCACATCTTGTCAGCTAACAGAGACCAAACACCTTATCCAGTACCTAAGCAAACACCCATCTTCAGTAAAATACCTGTCACCTGTTTCAGACAGGCCTTCTCCTCCAGTGACAGAGACCCCAGCACCTTCAATTACCAAGCCACACTTAATTCAATGAGAATTACACTCTCCTTCACTGGCAGAAATATCACCCCTTAACGATGTCAACATAACCTGTATCCTTCACAGACAAAACCCACCCTTCGAGTAACACAGTCCTACTCCTTCAATTTCAGGACCACCAGCTTTTTTGTTAATAGCGCCTCTCCTTCCTTCACCGTCAGTGACAGACATTGGCTGCCGTAGTAGTGAAGAACCACTTTCAAAAGCGAGAGACAGTTTTTCAGTGAGAGGTACCTCCATTGACGTCCAGTTAACAGACTTCAGATCCTGTGGTGATAGTTCCAAGCCCAGTGTGAGATACAAGTACCATACCCATTCTCCAGTGAAACACCCAAGCCCCTTTACCTATCCAATGAGAGCATTCTACCCAGTGCTTGAATTGGAAAAATAGAAGCGCAGGTACCCTGTACCAGAGAACCTGTTTGTTTCAGAAAAGTGCAGATAGTCTCCCTCTCAAAATAAAAAAATGCCAGTACTCAGTACCAGATCAGACCACTTAAAGTACTGATTGTACCACAAACAGTACCTATGCTACTGAAAGTATGTACTGATGAGAGACCAGACCTCTGCTCCGTGATATGCTAGTGCAGATTCATACAAACAAGAGATGGCACTCCACGTTATCACCTTATTGGTGCAGGTCCTTGGTATAGCATTACTCAGCCTGCAGATCCTTAGATCCTCAGACTATAAAACAGGGCCAGATGAACATCCTCCATCTATGAGTGACCCAGTGCTCTTATCCTCTACTGGTTCTGAAATTTCCCCTATGTGAATGGTTGCGAGTAATATAACTTTTGGACAGTCCAATAGGGTTCCGGCACCTTAGAGAAGCAGTGACCCATGCAGTTGCAACTCCTACTTTGTGTACTGAGTTGTTTTGAACATTGCTCAGCTGGATGATGCAGCTGGTGGATGACCATTAATCTAAACGATATTCTTGAAACTTTTACTGCCTCTACCCTTCAGACAG
The DNA here is from genome assembly GCF_964263255.1 of Lissotriton vulgaris. Classification (NCBI taxonomy): domain Eukaryota; kingdom Metazoa; phylum Chordata; class Amphibia; order Caudata; family Salamandridae; genus Lissotriton; species Lissotriton vulgaris. The sequence goes on from NC_141691.1 coordinate 1,959,409,739, forward strand.
TACTCTCCTCCCGATTTACGATACTTTGTACACTCCGTCCCATTCCACGGAGGGCCCCCATCTAAGATTTTCCTTTCATGGAGGATCCACCCATTCCTGGTGGCCTCCCCTCCGTACAGATATCGACGCTGATCCCAGCGTCTTCTCTTCATGCCCTTCCGGAGGGCTCTATGCAGCACTTTCAATTAAATGTAACCTGGTCCTGATGATGACCTTGACTTGTATCAGATCGAAACGTTGTCGACTCCCTAGAGCAATCCACCAGGTGCATTTGTGTTTTGGTCTCTCAAGTGATTGTTAACTGTGATCATTACTAATGTCTTGTATATAACCCTTCACTGTTCCTTTGCTCCGTCCCTCGCTGGTTCACACTTGTCACTTTGTGCCGTTAACTGTTTTCACAAGCAGAATTTGCACAAGTGGTACAGGTTACATACCATTAAATGTAACATAGTGCTTTTTCCCAATTCTCTACATAAAACCGCTCTTAGCATTTTTGCTAACCCATTGATGTCTCCCTTCTTTTTTTATCCCTTTGCTCCTCTACAAATATTGTGTATATACTTAAACTTGCTTTGAATTGACACCTGTTGAGACAATGTTATTCGTTACATATGCTTGCCACCCAGGTCTCAACTGGGTTTATGGGTTACCTCCTGTTGGTTGTTGTTCAAAGATCATTTGATTGGCGGAGCCACCGCATTCTAAATTTTGCACACACAGTGCATAATAAAGCCCAACTTTCGGCACTACGCCTGGAGAGTTATTTTACTGCACAAATAGGAAAAATGTTCCCATTTGTGCGGAGAAATAGCTCAATCTGGCAACACTGCCGGCAGACGAATGGGTCAGTAAGGTAAGAGTTCAGATAAAGTTCAAACAGCAAATGCTGACCAACACTGACTGTAGAATAATGTGTGAACGAGCAAGTCCAGGCTGGCACAATGTAGCTGAGTTGCGTAACCAAAGGGAGAAGAGACAAACAATTGATCATGCTAATTTTAAACAAATTTGTATTCATCTGGTGTTTACTATTTTTCAAACATTCTGCTAGCACTTTTATTGATCATTCAAGCCTGTAATATATCACACGTGTTTGTATAAGTTCCAATAAAATCTCAATAAACTAGGAAGTGATATTTATTTAGCACAGGACTAGGGTGTTCTGTGTGCAGATACATCCAGAAGCCAGTTTTGTCTTCAGCTTTTACCATACACTTTGTTGAAAATATTAGCTTGTAGTTTAGGCCTACTGGTGAATAATGTGCTCAAAATTTCACAGGGAAGCCACGTTTGTCGTTATGAATGATTGCTCCAAAAATGTATATCAAACATATGTACAAGAATGAACAATATGTATGCAACATGATCTGATACTGCTATAAATAAACATGAAGCTGTATGGAAAAATTGATTCACATTTGAAAATTACGAGATCGGTTAATCCTCTTCGAGGTGATACTTTAAATATTGGTGATAGATATTCATATAATATGTGCATCAAAATATGACCAACAGTTACGGGAATCTCATGTTTACAGCAGTGAAAAAACAGGGCAATATATGTTGGTATTGTAAAAGAACGGTTCGAAGTCTGAACCATATGCTTTGTGATTAAGACCTATTTACTTATTCCTGGCTATGTATCCCATATAGACTAAGTATGCGTTTGCAAAATAAGCCCTAATTCCTAGAACCTTGCATCTGTTGGTAATTTTCCTGTGGCACAAATTAATATGACAACAAACAAGTGGCGGATTTGCTCAACACGATCAGCACATCATAGAATTTCTCCCTTGTTATACTTCTGATTTATGTCAATTATTTCTCTCTATTTGAGTGCAAGTCTGATGTGGTGCTCATCCACCTTTAGCACCAATCTACGATCACCTACCCACTCAAGGTGTATCCAATGGGCATTCAGCCTTGTTAATCCAATATCTCTTATTGCTGAATCAACCAATGTTCTTTCAATCCACAATGGAAATGCACAGTGTCCGATAGTACACAATATTACTTTATTAGTTCTTTTTCTTGTCCGATAGTACACAATATTCCTTTATTAGTTCTTTTTCTTGTCACAGCCGACGCGCTTTTCGCCCTCCGCAGCCTTTTTCAAGGCTGTAATTTACATTCAAGAAATAGTACCATATCAGATTCATATTCTATGGTCCACCTTCTATTCTTCATTTCCTTTTAACATAGATCTAACACACAAGTGTCGTAGTGCCACCACCACCTACATGGTTTGGGTGCACACCTCGTACAAATAAAGTTTACAATCATATTTTTATTCTCTCTGCTATGAGTCGATGTACTGAGGGCACACCCCCTTTGTGCGATCACCTTCACCAAAATACCCATGACTTTCTCTAGAAATCCCCATGCACCCATCTGTGTGTTAACTAGAACCGCGTGTCATGTTGATTTGATGTGTCAAGCTAACAATATGCCAATCAACGCATACTGCTTGCCCCTATCTTTAATTAGATCTCTATATTGCACTTACTGAAAACTTTTTAGTTAAACAGCATGCATTCTAAAAGTGGTATTTTATAAAAACCAGTTGGCATTGTTCCTGTGGAAGTATATGGAGGTAATGTCACCATTATGACATATATATATATATATGTGATCACTCTAGTTATTATTATTTGCAAACCCAATGATCACCAGGCTTACCTCCAAGCCTTTCGCTTTCACATGTGCGAATAGAATTAATGTCGTCCCTTGTTCTGGGGTCCATCCACATGTAATGTATCAAAGTATAATCGCGATGATTGGAGCCTTGATAAGTTCCATCTAAAGTGTCGAAACATATTGCTATCAGTTTCAACGGTCATTTAGTTACAATTATCTCTATTTCTCTAAATCCTACCCGTCCTGTATGTATAAACATGAATTCGAAAAACTCTCATCTGGTTATTAATTAAGTCCACCCTCCCACACGTCAATGCCTTACTCTGACTTCATTTAAGTCTCACATAACTCACGTCTTTTGGTAAAAAATAAGGGGAAAAGAAAAACCCCAGAGCGCGCCAAGTGCTACTCCCATATATTCTGTGTTCACCTCATAATTCTACTATCAGTGCATTATGCTGTAGCCAGTCTTAGCAATCGCAATGCCACGTACTCAATGTAATATAAACAGTATGACAAGCACCTTTGAAAGCGTGTTGTGTCCGACGACCGTTATTCTTCACGAGGTCCGAGAGAAAATACTCCTGCCTTCGATATAGGACAAATCTTTAATTTACTCGGTCCTTAGAATCCCTTTGTTTATACTAACGCAGTTTTAGACTTACCGCCATTGCGCGTGTGTTACTGCCGGAAAAGGTAGCCTCCTTCCGCGTTTCCCTCCCGAAGCCCTGTCCGTTTCACCTCCCCTTTGTTTCTATAGAGGTGGAAGACGGACCAATTCCAGAGTCTTAATCTGTGCTTTCTGACCGTGTTGCGGCCATTTTGGAGTGTCTACTTGCCCACTTATTAAATCTTATGTCACACATTCGTACCAACCATATGTAAAGATAATATCCATGTCTGTTCACTAAAAAATATACCGATTATAAGAATTTTAGAGTATAAACGTAAAGTGATCGCACTTGGTTGTCGCTCTCTTTGTAAAACAACAAACACATTTAGGTTACATATCATTTCCATATCACTGCTCAACAAATTACATTTCATACTTATGCATTCATTGAATTGTCTCATTTTATCATCTAAAATCATATGTTAAAAACAAAACTGATTCCATCAACTCATTGTACACTTCTTAATGGGCACATTGCATGTCTACATACCCACCGGTCACAGTGATAACCCGGAATTAAATACTCTCAGCATTTTTACAGATACTGCTTGATCATCACACAAAGTTCCAATCAAATTCTTGCCTCCTCACAAAAATTCACACATCTCTTTGTCTATGTTTACCCCCTTCTCCACTGCTCGCAGAGAGATAATCCATTTACTTTCCAGCTGACGCAATTTGCCCAGACGATTGCCTCCCCTATTTCCTGCCATTGCCACATCAATTCCATGGAATCTGAGTCTATGTAATTCATTATGTTGGTGTGTTGTGTTGAAGTGCACCGCAAATGGATATTGCATAATATTGTTGCGTATTGCTCGAATATGCTCCTGTACTCTTTCTTTCAAGGGTCTTTTTGAACTTCCAATATATATCAAATCACATATACATTTGAGACAATACACTGCATGTGTCGTGTTACAGTTTATGAATTGATGTATATTGTGTCGTTTCTGACTATTATATTAAAAGTTGGTTGTCTTGTTCAATGCAAAGCAACATACACAGCAACTGCCACATTTACAAAAAAACCCTTAGGCGATATGGGCATCCAGATATGTGCTCTCCATGGGGGAATGTAGCTAGGGCAAAGTTCCTGTCTCAAGGTTCTGCCCCTACTGAAAGTAATTGCAGGCTTCATACCCACTTTGGCATGTAGGCTAGAATCCTCCAATAACAGGTGCCAATGTTTAATTAGTATTTTGTATAAGTCCGTACTCACTGTACTATAGGGTGTTATAAACCTTATACTCTTCTTCTTTTTGGCAGATTTGTGTTGTCTGTACTTGAGCAGTGAGTCTCTATGTATTTTGTCTATTCTGTTTCTGGCACTAGTTACCATTTCCTTATCATAGCCCCTAGATAGGAACCTTTTTTCTACTAGTCGTAATTCTGCATCCACTCTGTCTATATCACTACAATTTCTTCTGGTTCATAGCATTTCCCCGAAGGGGATTGCTTTGATTTGTGAGATAGGGTGGGCACTCCGTGCGTGCAACACTGAGTTGCACGCGGTTTCCTTTCTATAGGGAACAGTGTGTAGTTTGTCCTTCTTGACTACAATGGTAATATCCAGAAAGTTAATCTTCGACATGCTTTGTTCTTTACTGAACTTTAAGTTAAAGGGGTTGTCATTGAGATGTTCAAAGAACATGTCCAGTTCATCCCTACTGCCTGTCCAAAACATTAGTAGATCATCTATATATCTACCCAGATATAAGATATTTTCCGTCAAGTTCACCGGGCATTTTTGCCATACATGTATCAGTTCAAAGTACCCCATGTACAGGTTGGCCAATGAGGGCTAAAATTTCGCCCCCATGGCCACACCCTTGATTTGGCGAAACCACTCCCCATTGTGCAAAAATATGTTGTTGTCAAGTACAACTTGTATCATTGCCATCAGCATATTCGAATGTGCATAAGTCTCAATAGGTCTACTATCCAGGAAATGGCGTACCGCTTGTAAACCTTTATCACATGGTATGCTCGTATATAACGAGCATACATCTAACGTCACTAAGAGGTGTTCCACCACCCAATCTACATCACCAATCTTATTTAGGACATCCCCCGTGTCCCGGATATATGTAGGTAGATTGATAACAAGCGGCTGTAAAAAAAGATCAATATACTCTGATATTTTTTCAGTTGGCGATCCAATGCCAGCTATGATGGGCCTTCCTGGGGGATAATTGCTTCTCTTATGTACAGTATATACAGGGATACATGGGTGAGTCGTTAAATAGGTATTTCATCTCTGTGTCTGAGATTAGACACTGTTCTTTCCAAATCTTGAGATGATCAAATATTCTCTCCTTTGTCTCTTTGATAGGATTGCTTCTCAACTTGGTATACGTACTGGTATCCCCAAGTTGTCTGTCAATCTCACCTATATAGTCACTGTGTATCATCAGTACTTTGTTTCCTCCCTTGTCTGCCGCTCGGATGACAAGGGAGTCTTTCTTTTTCAGATCAATAACTGCCTTACGTTCTTCAAGGGTTATGGTTTGTTTCTTATACCTCTGTGTGCTGAGATATTTATCTTCCAATTGATACAGGTCCTGCATTACACTCTGTTGGAATCTATCTATATTGTTACCTCCTTGTAGTTGTGATGTAAATCTTGATTTTTTCCTGAGACCACTACTGATTTCTGTGTATGTTTCTAACTCCAAATTGGTTGCCAAGGATTCTATACTTTTTATTCCCTCCTCATCATTTATACTTAGCAATAGGTGTGTATCTCCGATTTCTCTAATTGAGGGATTAGATCTAGTCATTGATATGTTGCCCCCCCCACCTAGTCTTTCTGGTTTACCTAAAAAATATTTATACAATTTGATGTTTCTGATAAATTTAAAACAACTGATGTGGAACGATGTGAAATCCGGTGTATTGCTCGGACAGAAACCCAATCCTTTGCTTAGTATTTTTATTTCTGATTCTGACAACAAATGGTCTGAAAGATTCACAACATTTTTTTTTTTTTTAAACGATTTTTATTGCAGATACTCAGACATGATAAGGATTACATTGGCAGCATTATTCAGGCAAGACAGTTACATATTGAAATACAGTTCACGGCACCCCCGGTGCCGCAGCAACGCATAGTTGAAAGATTCACAACATTGATTTTGTCACAGGTTTCTATACGTACATTTACATTTTTTGATTGCGTGTCACCGATCTTGTTGCGACACCCACCCTTCATTTCTGATCCGGGTCTCTTGATCCCCCTCCTTGTCCTTTTAGATTTGTATCTTTCTTGAATGCCTCCTTGTTGCCCTTTCTGAAGCGCTGTAATTCTAAAAAAAAGGCATCTTGCACTGGGCCCTGTGCACCCCCCTCCCCTCCTGTTGATTCATTACTCGTCACACTGCTTATACTTGAGATGTCAGACATGCTAGTAGTACCTGCTGATTGTGATGTATTCTCTGAGCCATTTTTGTTGTTGTGGGGGTTTATGTTATCAAACTTTCTCGCGAAAGCGTATACCCTGCCACATTTATAGTCCCGTTCATCACGTTTTATTTTCTGGGACTTTTTATCTCGTAGATATATCTGATGTTTCTGGAGCTCATCTTTTAAGATGGCCCAGTTTGTGTCTGCTACTTCAGGTAAGCCCATCTCCTTAATATCCTTTTCCAAGTTTGCAATCTCCAATAGTAATTTCTCTCTTTTAAGTCCCGCATCCCTTATGAGGATGTCCATCATACACATGGAGGAATGTAACAGTAATTTTTCCCACTCCTTCAGATGTCCTCTGTCCAAATCCTCAAATGAGGGGAATATTAATACACGTAGACCTCCAGGGACCTGTTCTTTGTCAATGTATTTGCGCAAGACAGTGGCATCCCACGATCGGGATAATTCCTGTTTTTTTTACCCTCTCTAATCTCATGAACTTCTGTCTCATACCCTCTTTCACAGTTGGTTTTGGGAGAGTATTTTTACTGGGGTTCTCACTCAACAAGTCATCAAATAGGGCATCCCTATTGTCATCAAAGGTGGCCATTTTCTCTTGGCTCTATGTTCTTATAATCCTCGGTTCTTGTGCTCATGTATTCATCACTCTAGCTCACATTGACTTTTACAACATCATGTGATAGAACATTCAGTATTCAATATATATGCGGGAAATGAGTGCTATATCAGCAAAATAATATGACAACAGACAAGTGGCGGATTTTTAAAACGATTTTTATTGCAGATACTCAGACATGATAAGGATTACATTGGCAGCGTTATTCAGGCAAAACAGTTACATATTGAAATACAGTTCACGGCACCCCCGATGCCGCAGCAATGCATAGTTGAAAGATTCACAACATTGATTTTGTCACAGGTTTCTATACATACATTTTTTGATTGCGTGTCACCGATCTTGTTGCGACACCCACCCTTCATTTCTGATCTGGGTCTCTTGATCCCCCTCCTTGTCCTTTTAGATTTGTATCTTTCTTGAATGCCTCCTTGTTGCCCTTTCTGAAGCGCTGTAATTTAAAAAAAAAGCATCTTGCACTGGGCCCTGTGCACACCCGTCCCCTCCTGTTGATTCATTACTCGTCACACTGCTTATACTTGAGATGTCAGACATGCTAGTAGTAACTGCTGTTTGTGATGTATTCTCTGAGCCATTTTTGTTGTTGTGGGGTTTTATGTTATCAAACTTTCTCACGAAAGCGTATACCCTGCCACATTTATAGTCCCGTTCATCATGTTTTATTTTCTGGGACTTTTTATCTCGTAGATATATCTGATGTTTCTGGAGCTCATCTTTTAAGATGGCCCAGTTTTTGTCTGCTACTTCAGGTAAGCCCATCTCCTTAATATCCTTTTCCAAGTTTGCAATCTCCAATAGTAATTTCTCTCTTTTAAGTCCCGCATCCCTTATGAGGATGTCCATCATACCCATGGAGGAATGTAACAGTAATTTTTCCCACTCCTTCAGATGTCCTCTATCCAAATCCTCAAATGAGGGGAATATTAATACACGTAGACCTCCAGGGACCTGTTCTTTGTCAATGTATTTGCGCAAGACAGTGGCATCCCACCATCGGGATAATTCCTGTTTTTTTACCCTCTCTAATCTCATGAACTTCTGTCTCATACCCTCTTTCACAGTTGGTTTTGGGAGAGTATTTTTACTGGGGTTCTCACTCAACAAGTCATCAAATAGGGCATCCCTATTGTCATCAAAGGTGGCCATTTTCTCTTGGCTCTATGTTCTTTTAATCCTCGGTTCTTGTGCTCATGTATTTATCACTCTAGCTCACATTGACTTTTACAACATCATGTGATAGAACATTCAGTATTCAATATATATGCAGGAAATGAGTGCTATATCAGCAAAATAATATGACAACAGACAAGTGGCGGATTTGCTCAACACGATCAGCACATCATAGAATTTCTCCCTTGTTATACTTCTGATTTAGGTCAATTATTTCTCTCTATTTGAGTGCAAGTCTGATGTGGTGCTCATCCACCTTTAGCACCAATCTACGATCACCTACCACTCAAGGTGTGGCAGAATGTCATATACACTTTACAAAAACATCAGTGCACATCCTTTTTAGTCACTATTATCCAAGGGGCATTCAGCCTCGTTAATCCAATATCTCTTATTGCTGATACAACCAATGTTCTTTCAATCCACAATGGAAACACACAGTGTCCGATAGTACACAATATTCCTTTATTAGTTCTTTTTCTTGTCACAGCTGACGCACGTTTCGCCCTCTACGGGCTTTTTCAAGGCTGTAATTTACATACAAGAAATAGTACCTCTCAGATTCATATTCTATGGTCCACCTTCTATTTTTCATTTCCTATTAACATAGGTCTAATACACAAGTGTCGTAGTGCCACCACCACCTACATGGTTAGGGTGCGCACCTCGTACAAAAAAAGTTTACACTCATATTTTTAATCACTCTGCTAGGAGTCGATGTACTGAGGGCACACCCCCTTTGTGCGATCACCTTCACTAAAATACCCATGACTTTCTCTAGAAATCCGCATGCACCCATCTGTGTGGATATGTACTATGTGGATGTGATATTATACAGTCTTGCACCTGTTTTGTTTTATGATCTCTTTCGAGGACCTGCTTGTTCCACTTAATTTTGTTACTTTCTTTATTGTATTGGTTTTCTCTACTTCATTGTGGATGTGAGCACACAGGTTTAGTTGAGGCTGGTTTGTCTTTGCATGGGTGTGGGTGATAGCGTGTTTATCCTTGCATAAGTATTTGCAACATACTGTGCCCTCCATCCCTTTCATATTTTGGGGGCTATTTCATGCAGATGTGGAAAGCCTTCTTTCTGGTCTGACCTGAGTTTTTTCTGACTGCTGCGTTATCTGCTTCCTGATAAGTCAGTTAGAGCCTGAGCCCTTGCTCGCTTTTGCCATTTCCTGGGTAGTCATCTTGTAGGCTGACTGCAGAGCAGTCAGGAACTGAGGGGCATATTCACAAGGATTTATCTCCGAATTATCCCCGCTTTAACGCATCAAAAGTGGTGATAGAATTAACACCCCATTCACAAGCTGGTGCAAAATGCAGACATCACCAGAATTCCTGCCATAACATCCCCAAAACCTAAAACATCACTGTGGACACCACCAACTAACTCTAATGAGATGCAGAGTAGGCATTCCCGTGTAGAAACACACGAAAAAACAGCAACACCACTTTCACAACGAACTGACAGATCTGTGAAGCGAAGCGAAAATGCGTGATAAGTTGCGTTAGCTGCAGGTATTTAACACCTGCCTCAAGCAGGTGTTAAGACTGATGACTAGCTGCAGTAGACAACATAGCCCCGTACACAGCCACATCCGAAGAAAGAACGACGCCATGGAGCTACTCATCATGCAGCTTGGAACCCCAACAGGGCCTCAATATCCACTGACACCATCCCCCAGGACCGCCACCACCCCCTGGACCCGGACCACTCTCACAGACCCAATGCCCGAGGAAGTCATTGCCCACTACAGGCTCAAAAGGACAACCATTCACCGCATCCTGACCCACATCGCACACAGACTGACGGTCCCAACACAGCGGAGAACCAACATCCCTCTGCAGCCAAAGCTGCTGGATGAGCTGCACCTGTTGGCCTCTGGTACCTTCCATCCAAGAACTGTCAGAGTCGGAGGGGTCTCACAGCCAGCCCTATCAAAGTTCATCCCACCTTTCCTGGATGCCATCCTCAGCTTCATACCCCAGTACCTTCACTTCCCCAACACTGCGCAGGAACAGCTGGAGACCAAGCAAGGCTTCTACGCCATAGCCGGGATTCCTGGCCGTGCTCGGGGTAATCGACTGCACACATGTTCCACTTGTGCTCCCAGCGGATACTGCACACCACTACCACAACAGAAAGCACACGGATTCTATCAATGTGCAGACAATAGTGGACCACGGGAGACTCTTCACCAATATCGTAACCAACTACCCAGGCAGTGTGCATGATTCCCTCATATTCCAACAGTCCATAATCAACCAGCGCTTCCAGGATGGCACATATGGAACGGGACTGCTCGTTGGAAAGTACCAAGTCAACACACCACACATCACAATGCCTCCACAGCACAATGCACAACTGTGGGGATGCACGCGTGACCAAACCATATTCACCATGTCAAACTACACGTCCACCTACCAGACACAACCACAACACTCCATGGTCATCCTGGACTACCCCTGCACCCTATACGGACTGGTGGTATAGTTGCCAGCATCAGCTCATCCCTGCAGGCTGGCGAACACTGACCCCACACACAGCCAGAACAGGCGTCACTGGATTGGCGGACCTGCCATCACATTCTGCCAAACCAAGTATTGACTCTTTTCTCCCTGCACTGTGACAGGTGATCAAGGATATGCATTCTGCCCTCGGATGATGACACTCTCCGAGATCTGAACACACCTGCCCAGAGGCAGTACAGTGCAGCCCACATATGTACCAGGGGCATTGTTGAACGCACATTTTGCATGTTGAAGTCACGTTTCAGGTGCCTGGACGGCACAGGTGAAAAGCTCCTGTACAGCCCGGACATCGTATGAAGCTGATTGTTGCATGTTGTGTGTTGCACAACATCTGTGTTCGTACCAGGGCCCCAAGGATCCCAGTTCCAGAGGTACCGGCCAATGATGGTGGTGAAGGGGAAGGTGGCCCACATCCCACTGGAACAGCGTCAGGAATGGCCTGTAGAAATGCTATCATTGACAGTTACTTCTCATGAGCACGTCACATTGTGACCGTCCATGGCAATCATGCGACGGTAGAAAATGTCCAAATGCACTGCATGTGTGTACAAACATTTTTGAAGATCTCAGCTTGTACTTGTTCATTTTGTTGTTATGTTTCCCCTTGTTCCAGATGTGATTTGGCCGGTTGTCCACATTTGCTGAGCCATTTGTGTCCAGTATTAAAACGTGGTGGGGGTGCTGTTTGACCCGGGATATTGTCACTGCTGGGGTGAACTCCTGATTGTGTGCGTATGCGTGTGTCACTACTGCGGCTCTGCTCTGTCTGCCACTGGTCTCTTTCGTGCGGTGTGCATGTCGGTTCTGTTCTTCCATGGTGCTTGGATGTTGTGGTGTACATGTTGTCCTCTGCATTTGGCCAGGGTGCATTAGTCGTACTCTGTTGTTGATAATTTTTATTCAGTTGCATTTTCAGTGAGCTAATCTTCTACTATTTTCCTGCATTGCGCATGAGTATTGCTGCCCTCATGCTGGCTGTCACTGTTTTCTTATCGCGCTTGTGTCCATCGCCAGTGTTGTCGCATTAGGGAATGTGTTTTTAACTCCGTCACGATGGTTGTTTCGTGGACATTGTCCGCGGTGTCGGCAGACTTGCATACTACCGCTGTTTTGTGAATTCCACATTGTCACTGGCATTATTTTACTGCGATAGGCTGCAATGGTGAAAGTTGTGTTACGCTACTCTTGCGGAAGTTATCACACATTCTTGTGAATATACCCCTGAGGCTTAACTTTCTGTTGCTCTTAGTGCCTGTCTGTATACTTCCTTGTAGACCTTTTGCAGTATAGCCATAAACTTATTTTTTGTCAAATTTTGTGATTGTGTATGCAGGTTAGCCTAGTATGTTAGTTAGATAATTGGATATTGTAGTACCTACCCCAAGACTGGCTGGTAGGGTAGGTGAGCCCTTAGCCATTGCTTTCCGCGAACGCTACAGCAATATCGAGAGTATGGAGGCTTAGTAGACTGTTCACTTAGTGGACTGTGTTTGTTCTTTTCTTATAATGAGTAACTATGCAGAGTTGAATAGAGTATTAATATTCTAAAGCCTGTGTATTGTTTGTTACGTTAACGTTTTTGGTTTTTGTATGGGCTGTGTAGGTGGTCTTTAGAGAGTTATGCTTGCTGTTGCAATCCTTGCCTCTAAGTCAGTGATTCCATGGCCAGAGTTTTCCATCTTGCATATAATGTCATGTCTTAGCAGGATCTATGTTCTATTGTTAGTGTTCTTCTATTCCTAGTGTCCCTTTGTGCAAACGAAGGAGTGTGGCATACGGTCTTATGCTGCATTGTGTTGTTTTTTTACTCCAAATTCTTGTTAGTCTTGTTGTTACTGAAGGACCAGGAGCGGTGAAACTTCTTTTTTATTTATTGTTAGCTGAAGTAAAGGATACAGGTAAGAGGAGAGAAGCTCTGACCACCAGCACGCCCACCCAACACCAACTGCCAAGTATCCAGCACTCTGCTACCAACCATACCATATTTCACCAATCCACACACACTAGCGAGTTAATATAGTTATCCTGAGCTGTAGCTTGTAGGAATACAGGAGAACCCTAGTTTCTGTAAGTGGTGGTTGGTTCAAAGTGACCTGGCCTGGGCTACTTTAAACGCATACCTACTTTGGGAGCCTTTCCTATGCAAACCCTTTGACTCCTGTAAATGCGTTTAAGCTTTTGCTCGAATATACTGACAAGTATCTGTCTTCTGTGATTAGTGTTACCACCCAACATTATGACCATTCGGCATGCCACGGAACAACCTTATAGGGTGGTACACTCCAGTACTGCCAAGTAAAATCATTATTTTATAAGAACAGACTAAGCTGCTGTCCTAAAACAATTGATTGCAGATGACGACTGATATCTAAAAAGTGCCCCTAACAAACTCCTACTTCTAGCCATAACCCCAGTCCCATCATAGCCATCTGATGATTGCTGCTGTCCAACCAGCTCTGACAAGGAGAGAAAAAACGATAGGTCTGCGGCTACTTAAGCAGCAATATGTTTCTTCTATTCGATCTGCTCAATATATTGGGAAATATTGTGTAACATAGCCCACCATTTGCGTTCAGCAAACCCTGTGGTGCTGCTATTACCCCCTGTGGACTGCGCTTAAACCCCTGAGATTAAACTGATCTGACAAAAATAAACGCACACTGTGTCATCATCATGGGTCAAGAATCATGTGATGTCATTTCCTGTGCTGTCCTCGGGAATCTCTTAACTATAGGATTTTGACACAATGAGGCCACGTCTAAGTGAATTGTGTTTTCTCTCCTTCCCAATGATCTTTTGCAATAAAATGCATTTTCTAAGCATTGTTCCAGCTACTCTCCCCTGTGCTATCCGAAATGACGTGTAGCCATCATTTTCCACGGAAGGTTCCAGGTAATTCCCTGGATGTTTATGGAAATCTATCTTTATGTCAGTCTTACTGCGGTTACAAGAGAGATGGGGTATGGCGGAAGGGGAGATACTGCTGCCTGCCACGTACCCCGAGAATACAGCTCAACGTCGTGCTTTTGTATCCAAAAACTGTAATAATTTAATTTCCGGAATGCTCTGGCATACGAAGCGCCGAACTCATAATGTATATTGTCATAGGCATGTCAGAATCATCGTCTTCAATTTTAAATATGAGCCCTCTAACATGAAAACTCATTAAAGTATCTCTCTCTCATGACCCCGTGTCAGAAAAGCAATTCGGGTAATAAATGAGCGTGTCTGCTTTGTAACAGTTGCATACGCTCTACGTGATGAATGTATATCGCGTATACCTGTGGGAAGGAGGAAGCAGAAGGATTTTCTGTGTAAGTGGGGCATGCTTCCTGGAAGCAGGTGCTTCTGGGTATCCGAGCACGTGCACGTTCAGGCGTCTCCCCTCTGCAAGGCCAACTGTGAGCAGGAAAAGGATTCAAATATGGCCACCGTCCGCACGTGCAGCCCTGCAGTACCCCCTCCTTCAGAGCGCGCGCTCACCAGTCTTGCCTGATTAATATCCCCTTTTGGTTGCCTGACAGAAAGTTGCAGGCTGGTCCCAGAACAGGACGGTATTTATTAAGTGTTTAATTAGTTGAGTGTTCACTTCATCAATACGCCTCAGCCACTAGAGAGGCCTCGGCTAAGCCGGATCCCGGCGCAACGAGAACATTAATTGGCCTCACAGCCTTGCAGCTGTTTTCGGAGGGGTGGTTTAGTTATTAGATATATCACTTAATTTAAAAAACACATTGCACAACACAGGAATGAATCAAGGGGTTCTCTATGTCGCTTTTAGTTGTGGAAGTCGGGGATCAATCCGATGAAAATGTTTTCTTTTCCTCCTCAAATCAAGAGAATTTTGGGGTTGGTATTGTAGTAAAGCTCCACATAAGTTAACACTATGGGGCCGATTCCGAACCCATCTGGAAAGCACTCCGTAGAGCTCGGACCCGGAGGGTTTTCCGGATGAAACGTGCTCCGGGCGCTAGAGCAAGCGAGTATGATGCGTCCTTAAGCATACGTACTCGATTTGCTTGGACTTCCATTGAAGTCTATGGGAGCCTGCGTACAGACGTGTATACAGGCTCCCATTGCAGAAAATGGGTGGGTGGGGAAAAGCGTACACCCTGTGGCGGTCATCCCATGGTGCCCCCACACTGTACATCCTTGGATCGGGGGGACCCATGGGCACCCCCTGTGACCAATTCGGAGGGCCCCAGGTGAAGGGGGGCCTACTAGCCTACTACATCCGAAGTACGATTCCCGGAGCTTTTTCTAGTCGGAGGCTCCAAACTCAATCCAGCAGATCGACCATTGCATCGTACTTGGTCGCTGGGAAATCAGACCCAAAGCACTGCACGAGTCGACGATGTTGTAGTCGTCTGGAGGGCTTTGCTGACGGGAACGAGTCGCTAGGAGTGCGAGACGATATTCACATTGTACTTGCTTGCACGTACAGCGGTACAAGTCCTTCAGAACCGGGGCTACAAATCGTTTTCGCTCGCTGCAGATCCTGTTTGGAGCCCTTCTGAGCGAGATCGGAATCGGGCCCTATATGTCATTTTTGGGAGCAGTAATATTATCCCTTAGGGGGAAAAACATGTACTGCATGCAGACTAACTTGCAATTTAAAGGACTGTTTTCGTGCTCTTAATGTTAGTATGGGGCAAGGCCGAAGGCCACACCAAAAGGTCACCTCAGGTGGCTCTGGGGCATCCAGGTGCAGAGTTGTGTTACGGCGTTTGGTGTCCCATTCACTTAAATCGGGAATGGTCCAGTTGGACAGAGGCTGCAAGCTGGGACTTGGGGACCAGTCCTGGGGAATCCCACAGGGGGACTGACCTTTGATTTGCTCAGGCACGTGCTGACACCTTTGATCCACTTCTCAGGCTGATGGGCTCGGTGTGTAGTACCTTTTAGCATTGGGTTCAGTGCCTGGCAGTAACTGGAAGTCCAGTCTGGCCAGACCCAAGGATGGGCTTGGCTCTTCTGGGTCTGGGTACCCTGTTGGTATCATCACCTTCCTTGGACTTGAGCTGTGGAGAGCGGGTTCAGAGGTACTTTATGGAGTCAGGTGGTGGCAGTCACAGGCTCACTCTTTGGCTTGGCTTTTGCAGAAAAGGGAGAAACAGGTCAGCTGTGCTGCCCTCAGTGTGTGAGTCCCTTGATGTGCAGGTCGGTCTTCCTTGGCGTTGGTGTCCGGGAGGGACACAACAAGCATTGTTTGCTGCAAAGGGTCCAGTACAGCAAGTATTGGTATTTTGTGACTCCGGTCGATCCGGGCATCCCCACACTTGGAGGAAGGACAGATCTGACCTGTAGAGGAACTGCTACCTCTTTCTGCGTGACTACTGCATCGGTAGTCCCAGTGAGCGGAAGTGGGTGAACCAGGTCTTTCATCTTTGGTACTTGCTGCTGCAGGGAAGTAGCTCCTACTACAGGGGAGTTTCTGTGGTAATTGGTGAAGCACTAGCAGCCCCCTGGGTTTCTTAAGGTCTGCACAGTGGCAGGACGAGTCAGCTGCTCCACAAGGGTCGGATGCAGGTTTGGCTCAAAGTCAATTATGCTTCTCAATTCTTGAGCAAGCAGTCTTCTTTGTCCACTCGTTCTTTTGCGTTCAACAAATTATGAAATCCTGGTATTGGGGGGCATAAATACTCAATTTAGGGGCATTACAAGGTGTGAGGAGCAGTAATAAATGGACTACCTACCCCTAGGTCCCTACAACCCCCAAATGACCACTTCATTTGGGGAATGGGCATCACCTTGTCCCAGAATAGCTAATTCTACCACACACAAGATGGTGGAATTCCTAATTTCATGTTTACTTCAAGCTGGCCACTATAGAGGTGTGTGCAGCCTGTTAATGCAACACCCTTCCCGCATAGCTAATTTTCACGTCCGTCCATGTGCCAGATGGGCTCAGGGCAGGGGGTGACATGTCCCTTGTCTGGGGAAGCATTGGGTCGCATAGCAAAGGTGGCAGAGGCATTTGAGGCCTCTTTCCTTGATGTGCTGATTTACCAGCATTCCTGGAGGTGGTGGTGATAACACCTCTCTCAAGAGCAGGCATTGTTTCTGTCCTCTGATAGCAGGGATTTTATCTCCTAGGGGGTCAGAAACTCATCTGTCGTGGCAGGCTGAAATGGACCAGTCAGCCAGCACACTAGAGGGTTGGAAGATTTCAGGGGTTACCTCTAAGGTACCATCTGGGTTCATGTATTAATAAGCCCATCACTGAAATCGGTGTGAGTTTATTAATATCAGGTGTTACCAAACACCATAGGTTTCAGTGAAGTGAATATGTAGCTGGGTAACATGTTTTGACAGTGCCCAGTACATATCTTAAGATGGCGTTCCTGCTCATTTGCAATATCTAGTAATATAATAGACATCAAAGGGGCACATCTGCTTGTGGACATTAAATATAATAAACCCTGCCTTGGGGCTCAGCACCCAGTAGCTAAAACGGGGATGACAAGTGGGTGGACAAATGAACTGCAATAAAGTCCAGTTTCCCTACACAATAACCCCCCTAAGCAAAGAGACTCAGCAATAACCTGGGAGGGTCTTCCTAGTATGTCAGGCGAGGAAGAGAGTAAGGAAGCATTCTGCACTATTGCGTGGCCTAATCTGCCTCACATCCTCCTGTCCAGGTCTCTGCCTCTCTGCAGACACCATATCCCAACAGTAATAGGACCCATTTTAAAATGCATTATATCTGTTTGATCTTTCCTCCTTTTCTTGGGGATAGAGGTAGCCATTTCGGTTAACTCTATCTTTGCAAGAGGGACCCCCAGCTTACCCAAAGAGGTTATCCACAGCTGAAGTGACGCAACCATGACCAATACAGTCAGGGGGGCAAACTTGCTATTTATCAAGGGGTCAGACTGCCATGCCAAGGATAGTGCAGTCATAAATGCTAGCACCCAGTAGAGGCTACTGACAACTGTCAAACCCAGAACCACACCTATAGCTCTCCACTTACAAGTGGATGAGTTCATCCACAGGCTTCCTTAAATTTGAGGGGGTCCAACTGTTTTTTCAGAGTGGGGGATTACCAATTCCTCTAGCAAACACCCTCGTTCGACTCTCTCTTTTGTTAGATAAGGAGCCGCCATTGCATGCTGACCAGCTGCCTGACTAGCCAGTACTTCTTGTATGGCAGGTTGGGGTTTTCAAGTGCAAACTGTGGAGTCCTCTTCAGCAAGAGCAGGATTTCCTTGGCTCAATGGAACTTTGGCTAAACATTGCCCTCCTTTCCTATCCCTTTCCTTCGCCACTTTCTTTGGCACCTACTACCACTATTAGGGGAGGTCATTTCCAAGGAGACAATCAAGGAGGAGGTCTGTACTGACTAGCATCCTCTGCCAACGAAGGGCCCCATCTATCGCAAGGGGCACTAATGCCGTAGGCCTAACAGTGGCTTTCCCTGGGACAGCCCTTACTTTTCTAGTCTCTCTCCTTGCTTTTCTAAAACTATAATCCAAATGTACTTATTCGCATTAACTCTTGAATTCAGTACCTCAGTTTTTTTCTCCAAACAAAATGCAGTTATAATAATCCCTTGGGACCTGCTCTCAATCGTTCTTTACCCTTTCAACGGTCAGCATGCGTTTGCATTCCTCTATTAAAATTAATTCCAGCGCTCCAACCTAAAATGTTTTACCAAACACCCAAGTTCATACAAGCATGATTGAAGGACATTGCAAGATTCATGCTAGCGAAATCAGCCAACAACATAAACATAAAAATCAACCCTTTTAAGTCTTCCCATCACCTTTTATTGATGCTCTTTTCTCAAAAGCTACTGCATAGATTTATACCGAATCATAAAATACACACTTTCTGTAAAAAGTTCTGCTTCATGCCAAAATCAGAATAACTCCGTTCAGGAAAGCATAATCAGAGCATGCTTCTTTTGTACATTCCCTCCCTAAAACGTACCCCTGCAGATTTTTACAAAATGTGAAATGATAAAATTGAGCGATATGAACCAAGTGAGTACCAAATTTCATGCAGTTTAGTCTAATTTTCTCAAGGGTATGAGCATACAAAAATAGTTTTTCCTTGTAAAGTCTATCTACATCATAACTATAGAATTGCTATCACTGGCTGTAATAAAGAAATACATAAATAAACAAATTAAACTGGCACTCTGTCTGGCCATTTACATGTGACTCTTGGGTTGCCTTTTATTTTCTACAGAGATCCAGGAACGGGGAGACTACACAGGGAGCCTAGGCGCCTGCCTGGGTGCCTCCTACTGAAGGCTGGTATGTTTCATACAAGTGTCAGTATCCTGTATGTGTACTGCTCCATTGTTGACCTGGGATGTTTGTCATTTCCTTCAGTTTACATGTTCCTGGTGGTGTTCCCTAGTTTTTCTCATTCTTTGGAGTGCCTTCCTTCCACAGTACTCAGGTGGTCCCCATCCACATTTTGTTATCAGAGTCTGCTACAGAGAAAACACATCCTAGCTTCAAGCTGGACGCTGCTAAGATGGTGGGAATTTATTTGCCTGATTGGTAGATTGTCCCTACAATATACTGAATGTCAAGGAAGAGAATCCCTTTGGTAGGTTCCAATAATTTCACTTCAGTTTCTTTCCAGTAAGATTTGCATTTAAGCGTAGTGTGGTTAAGATGCTTAAGTTGGTAAACTGTCTTGCAGCCAGTGTGACTGAGACAAAGAACTGCCTATTGGGTATATCCATGATGAAATATTAACTTGAATGAGGATAGGCACAAGGAGGTATTCCAATGGTTATTTATGAGTAATCACTACTAAAAATCCCAACTATCCACTACTCATCCCAGTCACTGCAAGACCACCCGTCTTTCTTGCACTTCCAGAATCTGCTTCTGTCTTGATCCTTCCTTCAAAGGGAACTTTACTAAAGATGTTCAGTTACATTTGTCAATAAATTGTCTCTAGAGGTGGATGCACCTCAATGACTGAAGGCAGCTGATAAGTACTCAGCATATTCTTCATTCTCTACATTCCATAGAATGGTATCGACATGCATATGCTGCATGATTCACTTCGAGATAACTGGGGACAATGAAATTACTTTGACCTATTGGTACACTCCTAGTCAGGTTAGGGAGTTGTGTAAGGTGAACCATGAAATGTTTAAGTGCAAGGAAATTTCAAATGTCAACAGATTTGGTGATGTTGGATAATGATCAGCTGAAAGGTATTTAAAATATTTTTGACACTGAATACATGAGTTCAGAAAGTTTAAGAAGAATTGATTTTAACTGACAAGTGTAAGAATATACTGCCTTGAAACTGGAAGTTTATAATTTCTTTTGAAACCTGCTGAGACACGACCTAGATCGGAATTCAGTTGGCAAGGTGTTGCTAAGGTACTGGAAAGATTTGATCGATTGCTGATACCAATCTAATTATGCCTTAGCAAGCAGCAGATTTACTGAATATTCAAGATGGTGCTCACATTCTCTGAAATTGAAGTACCACAAAAATAAATAGGCCAAAGTCCCCTGGGGCATTACCAAGTAAGGTGCTAAGGTTCAGAGAAATTACTTTGGAATGAAAGAAACCTTGGCAATTTTTACAGAAGGTTTAACATTTCTTGCATGCTTTTTCCGGCAACTTTAGCTGAAGAGGAATACTGGCCAATTTAATGTGAAGTAGCCTCTGATGCAAAATTGAGTTTCACGGGTTTGTTATTACTTTTCTTTACTTTGTAATTTCTTACTGTATATGAAGACTATAAAAACCCAGACAGGACCATTTGGGAAGGCATATTTTTGCTGAGAAAAAGTGTTAATGGAACAGAATGTTGGTGTGTTTGTGTACTAGTGCTTGCCTTTTAGTTATTTGCAGAGAGAGGGAGGAAGGATGGAGTGGATAGGAGACAGCTATTACAGTCGGAATTGTAACTAAGGCCAAATCTGAACAAAGACAGTATTGCCTCCTCATGTATCTCCTGAGATTCTCCAATCTTCAACAATTTAGTGACTTGTTGTTTAGAAACCTGTGTGGAGATGTAGTAGGATTCTAGAGCAATGATAAGGAACTGTCCCAGAGCATGGAGAGGGCCTTCATGACACTTGAGAAAGTCCTTAGTGTTCTGTGTGAAATACATATTCCAAACATTGGGTGTTCTTTGGGGAATTGTGTGTTACTGTTTGGAGTAAGAATAAACTATACTGCATGTTTAGTCACAGCACACCTTTAGCGGGATATAGTCCGACATTTCTCTGTGTGTTAGTACTTTATACATTATGAGAAACTGGAATGTTTTTTGTGTCGTGGGATGTGGTAAGAATTGCTGTGGCAAAAAATTATTTGCAGGTATGTATCATGTCTGTGGACAGCCTGTGTGAGAAGGTTGTAAATTACAGTTTGGGAAAGACAGTAAGTACTCTTTTGCATTGTGCAGAGAAGTTAGGCTTTAGGCCTTTGTGTTAATGTTTTACACATTTTAGTTGACAGAGTATGATATTGGCATCAGTGTTTTCTGTGTTTTGTAGTTCTAATACGTACATAGCTGGAAGAAGCAGGTTTGGTGTGGTGGAGAAGTGTGGCTCACTGGTTAGAGGAGGCATACCCTGAAGCTGAGGTCAGACCTGGGACCAGGGTTCGATTCCCGACGCGACAGGGTCCTGAACCCAATTGTCCACGGACTCGATAATTCTCGCTTCGGTGCCCACTCTAAGCACAAGTTCACACTATGCAGCTCTGGGCAACAAGCTTGCTTAATCTCCACAACGGCACCCCCGCGGCGGGATGCCTGGCTTTCACCTTGGCAATGCCCAGCACGGGTGATCTCACAGGGAAAAACCAGGACGGATTCCCAAGGCAAGCGCCGAGATGCCCAAGGGTAAAATCGAGCGCTATATAAGAACACACATACATACAGTCATAAAGTGCTTGTTTGTTTATTTCTGCCTTTGAGTTCTGAGTGTGTCCTCATCATGAATGGAAGACATTCCATCAGGTCTGTGCAAAACTTCAGGCAGTATAGGTGTTGGGGGAGCCTGTAGTGCGTTGATGTGTCTGACGTATCAGAAATGATTGGGTGATAGGTGTAGTTGTGTGTGAACCGTTGCAGAGCAGTTGGATTACATTAAAATTTTAAGATGAGTTGTTTTTTGCTCTCTATTAATATGTTAGCTTGTGCAAGCACGAGGGAGATGGGAAGCCCCATACATAGACAAAGAGGTGTGGTGTCCTGACTGATGAGCTGCCATATCTATGTTTATGGTTATGCCTCTTTAGGATGTGGCGAGATGGATGGGCAAATATGAGGTAAGTTGGTGCTCATGTTTGAGGTGGTATTAAGATGCAAGTGCCATTGTGTGGAAAGGAGCCTTTTTGGTGGCCTGTCAGTGCAGGGGTTCACCCTTATCTGTCCACCGGTCCTTCAACCAACAAAATGGAGATTGGCAGGGAAGCTGGAATATCAAATAACAAGTTTATTAATCACTCATGAGTGGGACTACATCACTACAACACCCTTGGGCACTGTATGAGGTAGTTCATGGAATACAGAAACCATGGGTCTTATATACTGGGTTTGTTGCTGAGTAAGCATGGAGACTCCAAAAGAAGGTACAGGCATACTCAGGAATAGCTATCGACTAACATGGTCAGTCGAATATCACTTAGTCGTTAAAGTAGGAGGGGAGACAGAACTGCTTACGTCAGTTGAAATAGCCTGACAGTTACATTCCAAAACAGGTGCATTCTAGCAGCTACAGGGCTTTCTGAGCTTACACAGTGCTCTGGCTCAGTACTGAAGGAGTTAATTACAGATGATGACTCAAGCAGAATAGAAAGGCAAGCAACAGTGAAGACGGAAGATTCACATGGCTAACAAAATTGGTGCCACAACCAAAATGGCTTCAGCTCATGCTTAGCTGAAGACATTCGCTATGCATGAAAGTTATCCCCTATATCTACTAACTTCAGTTTTCTTATGTTTTGGTCAGTTACTAGTCGGGCATTTATGTTCTTGGCTTTTTGTTTGGTTGGTATGCATGAGGTACAGGTAGAAGCACAAAGGGAACAGAGCATCGGGCCGTAATGAACACACAGATAGCAGGAGAAAATAATGGCTATTATCACAAACAGAACTGTCAATATTTCCCAACCCCAAGCAGAAAGCAAATCCCAAAACTACCCAGTCCAATTACAAGTTCCAGGGCTCTGATGCATGTCAGTAGCTATCTTATTCAGTTTGTAAATAGCCAACAGCAATGTTGTAGTGACCGTGTTTTTGGCTCTATTTCTGAGTGATGGTGACTTTAAGCTTGCTACCATCCTGAATCCCTATTCTTGCCTTGTTTTGGTCTTTTCAGGCCCTTTTCCAGACCTAGAAGCATAAACTAGAGGATAGCTGCTTTATATGATGATAGATCCCTTATTCTTGACTCTAATCCATCTATTGCCTATTGGCTTTGACATAATTATGTGTCCTTTCATAATCCTACCTATAGCAGAGGGTGGATCCTGTAGTCCTGACTTTATATTACATATTGGTATGGTTTGTGTATGTACTCTGACAGAGCTAAGTGTTATTTCATCCTTTTCGGGCCTACAAGGCCCAGAACTAGAGAGACTCCATTTTGCTTTCTGTTCCTGCAGACTGAGATGCTTGCAGGGTAAAGGTGATGTTTTAGTTATGAGGTGTTGGTCACTTGGAGAGAACCGGCCTGGGCCGGCCCTTATCGGTAGACTGTATTATTCTTTGTGTCGAAGACACCACAAAAGGCCGGCCGGCTGGGTGTGTGTCCTTGACGCGGAATGGTGCAGGGATCTGATGGGCGGCAGGCTGATGACTGGAACTTTCCATGAGGAGAGAGCATTCCATATTAGCGAAGTGCAGAAGAGGCAGAGCAGTCAGTCGATGCTTGGAACAGAGAGAAGTCAGTCAGTTAGTTGGAGCCGGGGAGTGAAGAAGTCAGTTAATGCTTGGAGGGAGAGAGGTCAGTTGAAGCTGGAGAGAGAAGGCAGATGATGTTTGGAGCTTAAGAAAGCAGTCAGAAGCAGTTACTTATCAGAAGGAGTTGTGATCAGCTGGAGTCTAGAGTGATGCATTTTGGAAGAGACTGAAGTTATATCGTGGATTAGTCTGTGGGAGCAGCTGGAGTGACTTGGACATTGGAGCTGAGATAATCAGACAGAGTGAAGAAGCTAGTGGAGCGAACGGTTATCAGAGCGGCAGAAACTTTATCATTAGACTGAAGCTGGAAAGTGAAGACAGTTCATGGGGGAGAGGAATCCAGTGCAGAGTGATCAGCGCAGATGCGTGTCCAAGAGTGCAGGGGAGAATCTGAGACGAGCTAAGGCACAGACGAGAGAGGAACCCAGATGACAGCTAGAGCAAGACTTCATACTAATCAGGTGATATCTGTCCTGTTATGTTAATGCCCATAAACATTAATCTTATCTTTTATTTCCTAGGCTAGATTCCCCTACTGTATTGCTAATCCTTTTTCTTTCAGCGGTGTGCAGTATAATCCATTCCCTCTTTAGCTTTCACAGTCCCTGTTAGTTACATGTGGATGTGTTATAGTAATAAAACTTTCCAATATAATAAAGAGACCCCGCAGATCTGTGTATGTGTCTATTCCCTTTTTACTTCTTAGGCTATGTGTTATAGTATTATATTGTTGATATTGTTATAATAAAGGAACCCCAGTTCTTAGTGAACCAGTGTGTATGTTGTTATTACAATAGGGTTAACCTTTCTTCTAGTCAGGTGCTATTATGTGGACGGATGCGACTCCCGGCCAGGTAAATGGTAACTGAATAATGAGGGGGAGAGGAGAACTTGTATTTGATAATCACCTTTGCATATTGTAATTTGGCCATCCTTGTGTACCACATAAAATATATGAGACATTCCCAGTAGGTATTGGATATATGAGAGAAACTTCCCAACAGAGAGAGAGAGAGAGCTGAAGGTATTCATAGGAAAGTGATCGCCGTTGTAAGGCGGCGTTAATGAGAGCACCAGGGAAGAAACTGGTGTGTATACCCACAGGATTGTGGCTTGTATAAAAGGAACAGTCTTACGGGACTCTAAAGATAGAGAACAGTCTTACGGGACTCTAAAGATAGAGAACAGTCTTACGGGACTCTAAAGATAGAGAACAGTCTTACGGGATTCTAAAGATAGAGAACAGTCTTACGGGACTCTAAAGATAGATGGGCTTGCGTGAGCACTGATTGTGATCAGTGTGTAATGGTAAGTAATTGGAACTGCCCCTTTCACTATGAGTAGGAGGGTAGCATGGTCTGGGTCTGAGTTAAGGTATGAGTGTGGTGTAGGGCATGGACGTCCTTAGTAATCAGTGAGTATTCCTAGTAATCCCCATAGATTTAGTGGTGTTTTTGATGATATGAGCTTGTGTATTGCTAATTCCCCATCCTCAGGTAGGTACCCAGGTGCCTGGATAAATGGGTCCTGAGGAGGGAGGTGGTTACGTTTTGGCTGGGTTGGTGGTGTCTTGGTGATCTGATCCTATCTGGTCCGATAATCCGGTCGTTACAAATGTCTAAATAAAAACATGACCTTGATAGACCTTCCAGTGTTCTTCTTTATGAGAGCTAGAGTACCAATGATATGTTCGGGGGCGGGGGGCGGGTGACGTAGTAGTACTTATCAAAGTGTGTTTTGGGGGACCAGGAGGACCAAACAGGGCCATGGGAATTAGGACGAGGAGGGCAAAGGGCTGCTCCTTCTCAAAAATGGGACCACCAAAGGGGTACATTGCTAACAAAAAAGTACTTGGGGAATTGAAGCCCCTGTTCAACTAGCCAGAGAGGAGTCTTCTCCCTGTGTCCGTGTGAGCCTCCCAAGCAGGCTCTTATCGTTCATCAAGTGTTCACTTCTCCCACGGTGGAGCTGCACAACTTGCAAACCAGAAAAACAATCACGGCCCAGGCTAAGGTAAAAGTCTTTCTTTCAGGATAGGGCAATCACCCTCCAGAGCAAATACCCTCAACGATCTTGTCCAGTGTCTGAGGTAGTGCACCAGTATATTTCACTCTAATATAACAGCCACCAGAGGCACAGCACCTGTACCCTAAACTCTAGACCTTCCCTAACTCCTGTGTTGTTCTGCCGGCACACTGCTCTTTCATCGGGCTGCAGATTGTACCTAGTGTGCCAAGGCGCCTCCTTGTCAACAAACAAAGTTACAGATTTTCTTTCACTTGGGGACCGGGTCTCAGAGTCCTGATGCATAGAAACTGGAGTATCTGAAGCAACCCTTGTTTCAGAGGGTGTCCCCTCATCCCTGCTCTTGTTATCGGTCTGTGCCTCTCTTAGCTAGGCATAAAAAAACAGGAACAAAGTGAAGAATCAGCTCCCCGTCCTGATTTGTAAACCTGTCTTTCACCCAAGTATTATCTGAGAGTGGTAGGGATACATGTTTCTTCCAGCCTTCCACCTTCACTGCTGTTATAGTGGCCAGCAACACCTGGTCTGGGACCCTTCATCTTATTTCCAAATTAGACTTGCACTTAGTCCCCTGGTTCGATCTGATATCCTGGCCCCTCTGGCAATGGTTGTAGGGCAGCAGATATCTGTTAGTGAACAGAACGGAAATCTTTAGGCATAACATACAAATAATCAATCAAAAGAGGATATTCAATCTCATCCTAAAAAAAGGAATTTTAAAACAACTATTCTTTTTAACAAACTTGTACTTAATCACAATACAGCTTCTACTTTGTGAACCTTCACTATTGTGCAAAACTGCAAACACCTCTAAAATTATTTTCCTTGCATAAGAACAACCATGTTTTGCCCTTATGACCTTGCTCTCATATTATAGGTATAGCTGGAAACTCTAAAACTTTGAATGTAACTGAGATCATATTACATGAATAACTGATAAATTAAACATAAACTAGTAGGTACATGAATTTTTCAGTAGAATTTGTTTGCAGACAAGAAAACAAGCAAAATAACATTTTGTTCTTAGGAATGTTTGCTATGGGCATATGGGCATCTTTCCTAGCATTGTGAACCATATACATCATACTTTTCACGATCTGGACCTTGTCATATATTCAGGGTAGAAACCTTTTTACCAGCTCTAGCAAGGGCTGTCAGCTCAATTACATAGACTAACTAAAGAGGGACTCGTGATGCCTCTGCAACCTATGTAGTGCTGTGATAACATAAACAATAATGGTGTTGCCACCTGGCAATTTGGAACAAAAACCACCAACATATAGTTCCCCTTAAAGGTCAAATAAGGGAATATCAGTCTATTCTACCCATCCTTTCAACCTTATCCAATTCCAATTTTATCAGTTTAAAAACAGGATGGGCAGTAAAATGGCACATTTATTTATTCATTTTGTTAATTCTAACAATTTGTTCAAACAGTATTACTTATTAGTCAATTAGACGTGCATTGGTGAGGTGATTTGTCTCTATTTATTCAAAATCATATTCACAGCATCCTGTGAAATGAATGACTAAAGCAAACCCAACCAATTGTCTCTTGGCCGTTCCTAGACAGCTTAGACGGGCTTGAGAGAGAGAGAAAGAGAGAGAGAACACACAACAACAAGCTGCCCTGCGTACTTTTAACGCAGAATAGCTCACAATACTAAACATAATAGACACATAAACCAAGAAAAAAGACACAATAACACATATACCAAGCACAAAAACCCCAAAAACACACTGTGTTACTTAATTTTGCTTACCCTTAATTTGCCCGGGAGCTAGTCTCCTACCCCCCTTTGAGGTTCCGTGACAATTGTAAGTGGTGTTTTCGACTCGCACGAATATGGTCGAGTCTGGTATCCACGAACCGCAACTGACGAGTTTGGTAAGTGTGCGCAGTTTCGCTGTGCTAACTTAAACCGTTCGTTTGTTATGTGGGTTTTTCATCTGTACCCACGGGTTCCATCTTAGATACGACGTCCATTTTGTCTCTTGCCCTCAAGTAGCCAGCGAACGGATGCTGTCCGCTTCGCGACCCTGGGACTCTCAAGAGATTTGCGGAAAACACATGTTCTTTATAAGTGTCTTTATGATACTGTAAGGCAGATGGCGCCGCTCGAGGCCCATCTTGCCGCACGGACTTATTGTCTCAGCCGTGCATCTCATTAGGCACGTCCCTTTGATGCCTGTATCTCATGTTTCCCGATACCTCCCCTTTTACACCCTTTCCGATTTCCCCACTGTCTCCATCTTCCTCTGCACCTGTCTTTGTTCCTATTTCGATCTGTTTTACTGCCGATTGGAATGCACTAATGTTGGGAAGATGGGTTTTTACAGTTGGGAACCGCCAAATGTTTCCGCACTTATGTTCCGGACGTTGTGTGTATCAAAGTGACCAAAGCGACCCCTCTGGGGGATAATTATGGGAACCGGGTTGTAAACCTTTGTGTGTCATGTTGTCCTATGGGTAAATTCTGTATAAAAGGAGCGATCCACAGAACCAATTTGAAGCAGTCTCCCCAAGTTGCACGTGTTGTACTTGTCGTGACTTCTGTGTTCCCTGCAGTAAATAAACCCTTGAATCTTTGACGCCCAAGGAAGTGTCCCGTGTCTCTGTCATTTGTACGCCGGAACAGGTAACCCACGAAGGTTTCAGGTGTTGTCCCCTGGCACCGCTGGGTCTTAAAGTACCCAGTCCTTCAGTTGGCGCCCAACGTGGGGCTGCATCAGTTGTACCGGTCCAAGCCCGACGATCGTGAGGAACTTCGTGTGAAATCTCCGAGGGAAAGTGCACTCCGCTTCATCGATCCTGTTGTCGAAACAAGTGGCCCGAAGACCTTTCCGCGAAGATTCCCGCCTCCTGACGGCTGCGACGGACTGCTGCCCTGACTGTAGACCTGTTTTGGCGCCTGGCGTAGACCTTGGTATAGCGAGACGATTGACGGGCCTTCCTGGTGACGCCATCGATCTTTGAGTTAAGTATTTGTGGGTCGCTCCCAGAGTCCTTAGTTGTTGACACTTTAGCGGGTGTTTTTGTTGTTAACGCTGTGTGAGTGTTTTTGTCGGTGACACTTTGCTAGCGTACTTTGTTGTGTTATTTGACGACTGCAGCCGCCAAAAACCGAGGGTTTTGTTCTTTGCTGGGACTTGGTAAATCCCGTAACCCTTGAAGTTTGTGAAACTCGGCTAGTGTGCAAGATGCCCGGTCGCAGTACTTTGTTTAGTTGTTTCAGACCTTGTGGTACGGATTCCCGACTGGAGGACTCGTGTCCGATACCTCCGGTTGGAACCCCGACTTATGAACTGTACAGTAAACATGGGCTAGGCCCGATTACCTTTAATGCTTATTGGATTCGCTATACTAAGAAGGACGGTGTCCTTAGTTGGCCACCTCATGGTAGCTTTGAGACCACGATTTTAGATAACCTAGAGGCTAAATTATTCGAGAAAAAGTCAAGGCCGGCCATGTTTGATGCCTTTCGGTTGTGGCGCAAAGAAGCCCGACAGAAAGAAATCAGACAGACTAAGCGAAATCAGAGAGATAGTGCTGGTACCATTGTAAAGAAAGCAGAGCAGTTTCAGCATGATAAGGAGATTAGGGAAAAGGAAGTGTTTGACAGATTACAGCGTATGACTATAGATAAATGCTATCCTACTTTGCCTACGGAGTCGGAAAAGAAGGATGAGCCAGTTGAGGATTCCTTAATGTCCTATCTTATGAAGTCGCCACCTCCGTACATACAGGGTACCACAGCCCCTGTGATTCCCCCTGTACCTGTTCCTGCACCTATTCTTCCTCCGCCTGTTCCTCAACCTGCACCCGTTTTTCCGACTGTTCCTGCTTCTTTGTCTGTTGCTATCCCTACTGCTCCTCCGCTTCCACATACTCCTGCTCATGCTACTGCTCCTGCTCTGTTAACTCCTGCTGTTGCTTCTGTTTCTACTCCTTCACTTGTTAGTCCTGTGTCCTATACTTCTCCCTCTACTCGTAGTCGTAATTCTCCTCTTGCGGCTAGCTTCTTTCATTCGCTCGGACCTGTTCTTGGGTCCGCTGGTTCAGATGGTCCTCAGAGACGTAGCCAGCTTCCAGGTAATAGGGAACGTGCTTCGCTATATAATATGGCGATGGGTTGGATGACGCACCCCCTTAGAAATCCACCCCGTATTGTACTCGACACGTTTTGTCAGTTCAATATACCAACCCAGAGATTTGTATTCGAGGAAATGTGCAAGGTCCTTCGTGATCAGATATCGGCCGACGCACCTGACGAGGTGCTGACCGCGTTGTCTGATTTACAGCTGCAGTTTTCGGCTGGACTGATAGTGGATACCAACGTTCGACGAGCCGTTGAACGGTTGCTATCTTTTCGTCCCACTCCTATACCTCAAGCCTTGTTTGTTGAGGATATTGAAAGACGGCCAGACGAGTCTGGTCAATTTCCTATGCGGGAAGTTCCACCGGTATGGATGCCAGGTGATGCTAATGCTATTCCTATTATTCTGCCGCATTTCCAGAGAGTATGGATACATCTCCCATGGAAACGATCAGAAGTGTTACAGGTAAAGCAATCTTTGCCTGACCCTCGCAAAAATCCTGCAGGGTACTATAAAGAATTATCGCAGCTCGTGGACGCTACGATAATGAATCTTGCCGATATCGACATGTTGTTCGGCAATGTCGTGCCTCAACCGGTATGGGCTAAGATTCGTCAGGAGAATCATCCAAATGAATTAAGTGGTGATTGGGCTGCTCTTATTGCGGCCGATACGCGACAAGTTGGTGGGGCTAAGCCTGAACAACTCATTACTGCTCTCCCCCAAAGAATAATAACGTTAATGAAAAGTCTTATGCCAGCTATGAGGGTGAATTGGGACAAATTGTCAGCTTGTAAACAGAAAAAGGACGAGAGTGTCTCCGACTTCTTTACGAGGTTTGAGGAGGCATTCATTGATCATAGTGGTCAGGATATGAGTACTGAGGGTGGTCAAAGGTTGTTCGTGGATACATTTGTTTCGAACTTATTGCCCGATTTGAGCAATAAATTGAAGAATTCAGAAAGTGCGTGGGCCGTTTCTACCTCGGCTCAAATATTGGCTACGGCACAGTATTATGAGAATAGAGAGAAAGAAGAGAGTGACCGTGCTGATAAAAAGACGAAAGAACTTAAAACTAAAGTGTTGTTGCAGCAAGCCTATCCTCCACGTTCGAATCAGAATACTTCGCAACAAAATCGATCGCAGCCGCAATCGAACCGATCACAAACTCATAATGACTCCTCTTCCCAAAGATCTTCGTTGGGGTACAATCAATGTGCTTATTGCAGACAGGAGGGACATATCAAATTCAATTGTCCTGTTCTGAACGAACGTAATAGGGGTAGTTCATCTAGAGGGGGTCGTGGTGGTTCACAACAGACGTCACGTGGAAGAGGTCGTGGTGCTCAGAATGACCGTTCAGATAACTCATCAAATTCCGATAATTGTTTTGATCAACGTGGATCATCGCAAGGACGATCTGCGCAGTACAATGTAGACGATTATTACGTCGATCAGGGAATTGATGACAGTACTTACTAGGACAGCCATAGACAAGGAGAGGGAGTGGTATCAGTTCCGGTTGATCAGAGAGGGCCTTACGTCGCAGTTGCTACATCGGGCGTCGTTGAGCCTTTTCTGTTGGACACTGGTGCAGCGAAAAGTTCCATAAAGCATTCGAAACTCCCTGGCGCACCTTTGTCTGGCTTAACAAATGTTTCCGTTGGATTCTCTGGCACCCCCGTTAGCAATCCAGTTTCGCGCCCTTTGCCCCTTAAAATTGGGCCTCGTGAGCTCGAAGCTCCGTTGATTCTAACCACGGGTTGTGGTGAAAATCTTTTGGGCCTGGATTTGCTTAAACGTTTGTATGCGACTTTGCATTGCTCTCCTGCGGGTGTAAAGCTTACTTTGGGAGAGAGAGTTGTCTCTCCTATGTACTTGTCTCTCGATAAGCTTCCACCGGAATTGAGTTCTCTTCCTGCGTCTTTGTGGGCAACAGGTCCCAATGATGTGGGCCTGCTTGATATCTCACCATATGTTGTTCAGTTGAAATCTAATGTGCGGTTGCCACGTATTCCCCAGTATCGTATCTCTCTTGATGGTGAACGAGCGCTGTTAGCGATCATCTATGATTTGATCGAGAAAGACGTTATTGAGGAAACACGGGGAAACGTGTGCAACAGCCCTGTACTTCCCATTCTAAAACGTACTGATCCTTCGAAACCACCTGTTTATCGTTTTGTTATCGATTTACGGGAGGTGAATAAAATTGTGATTCCTCAGTTCCCTGTTGTGCCTGACATCACGGCCCTACTGACTCTGATTCCAGCTTCTGCATCGTGGTTTTCGGTGATTGACTTGAAGAATGCGTTCTTCAGCATCCCGATTGCAGAAGAGAGTAGAGACCTTTTCGGTTTCTCCCTTGGTGGACGCAGCTTCCGGTTTAAACGCGCTCCTCAGGGCTACTGTGAAAGTCCATCGATTTACAGTCAAGCCTTGAAGGGCCAACTGGATGCGTTTACGCTGCCGGTTGGTGCGGCCTTAATCCAATACGTCGATGACCTATTGGTAGCTGCCGATACTCAGGACATTTGCAAAATTGCTACAGTATCGCTGCTGCAACATCTCTGCGAGTTAAATCACAAGGTGTCGTCTTCTAAACTCCAATATTGTTGTCAAGAAGTAACCTATTTAGGTCACTTATTGTCGAAGGAGGGGAGGAGGTTGACCCCAGAGAGAATTGCGGCGATTGCACGAATGGCTGTGCCAACAACCCAAAGAGATGTGCGTGCCTTTTTAGGTATTACGTCGTACTGCAGGCAGTGGATTCCTAATTTTTCATTGCTAGCGAAACCATTAGTGGCTCTTACGTGCAAGGATGTTTCGACTCCTTTACCATGGACGGAAAAATGTCAGAAAAGTTTTTCTGAATTACGTGATTCATTGTGTTCGGCTCCTGTGTTGG
This sequence comes from Lissotriton vulgaris, assembly GCF_964263255.1. Taxonomy (NCBI): domain Eukaryota; kingdom Metazoa; phylum Chordata; class Amphibia; order Caudata; family Salamandridae; genus Lissotriton; species Lissotriton vulgaris. The sequence goes on from NC_141691.1 coordinate 1,959,442,758, forward strand.
GTACTCCTGACTATAGCAAGCCGTTCACATTATATGTTCACGAGAGGGAAGGTTGTGCGTTGAGTGTTTTAACGCAACCTTTTGGTGGTAAGCAACGTCCATGTGCATATTTTTCCTCGACTTTGGACCCGGTAGCTAGAGCATTGCCGAGTTGTTTGCGAGCGACGGCGGCAGCCGCGGTCTCCATCCGACAATCAGCAGGGTTGGTCATGGATAATATGCTTACGGTGATGGTTCCGCATGCAGTCGATACTCTTTTAAATCGTACGAAAACTCAGCACTTGACGAGTGCGAGGTTGTCTGGGTACGAGTTGACGCTGTTGGCAAGCCACATTCGAATAAAACGTTGTAATGTTCTGAACCCGGCAACTTTGTTACCAATTAGCTCAGAGTCAGATGAAATAACAGAACACGATTGTTATTTGAGGACGGAGGAGGAAACAAAAGGTCGAGTGGACCTTAAAAACACCCCATTGGAAGACCCAGACGGTACACTGTATGTGGATGGTTCATGTTTCAAGTTGCCGAATGGCGATGTGACTACTGCATATGCTGTTGTAACGTTGAATACTGTTGTTGAGACTGCGAGATTAAGTCAGAATTCTGCCCAAGCTGCAGAGCTGATCGCTCTTACTAGAGCATGTGCGTTAGCAAAAGGGAAGCGTGTGAATGTGTTTACCGATAGCCAATATGCCTTTGGCGTCGCACATAGTTTTGGACGGTTGTGGAGAGAGAGAGGTTTTCTAACATCGCATGGTACGAAGATTCAGCACGGACAGCTCGTGAATGATCTTTTGGATGCACTTACGTTGCCTAGACAAGTGGCGATTGTTAAATGCAGCGCGCATCGTAAGGTGACGGATGATGTTGGTCGTGGTAATGCTTTTGCGGATGAGACTGCTAAGGAGACTGCCCGGAACCTTAGCACACGAATGTATGTGACGAGCTCGGTTAGGTGGCCTACAGAATCGAGTATGTGTGAGGACACTATCGAGAGTGTGAAAGCAATTCAGAATGAGGCCACCGAGACTGAAAAGACGAAGTGGAAAGAGAGTACGGGAAAGTTGGATACGAATGGTTGTTGGATTGATTTGTCTGATCAGAAAAGATGGATGTTACCGGATGCGTATGTGTTGGCTGTCGTGACTATGGCGCATGGGGTAGCACATATTAGTGCGAAAGGTATTTGTAAATTACTGTCTCCTGTGTGGAAGAATGATGGTATTACGAAATGTGCTGAACGCTTGGTTAAGAATTGTATGGTATGTATGTTGTACAATCCTGGTAAGGGAACCCCAACTCCTCCTGGCAGTTTTGCTCCCCCTTCATGTCCCTTTGAAGTGATCCAATTGGACTTCATCCATATGGAGCGATGCAATAACCTGAAATACGTCTTAGTTGTGGTTTGCGCATTCTCCCGATGGATCGAGGCTTATCCTCTCAAAGACAATACTGCTTTGTCTACTGCGAAAATCCTACTGAAGGAATATTTTCCTCGGTATGGAATGCCTAGAGTCGTGTGGTCAGATAACGGAAGTGAGTTTGTGGGTAGTGTGATGAAGAGTGTGTGTAAGGGCCTTGGAATTAATCAGAAATTCCATAGCGCCAATCATCCCCAGTCAGCTGGTTTGGTTGAAGGGTATAACGGCACTCTTAAACTAAAACTAGCAAAGATTCAGGCTACGACTGGTCTCTCGTGGCCTGACGCTTTACCCTTAGCATTACTGTCAACAAGGGCAACTGTACACTCCCGAGTAGGGCTCAGTCCCTATGAAATAGTGTTCGGTCGTCCTGCTAATGTTTGGGGGGTCCCTAGACCGGGTATTTTCTGTGATCTTGAGTATCCAATGTTGATCGATTATCTTCATGACTTGACTGCTAAACTGAGGTTAATTCACCAACAGGTTCACGAAGCATTGCCGACGCAGACGGAGGGTCCAGGCCACCAGCTCCAGCCCGGAGATTGGGTGGTGATGCGCAACTTTTCGCGCAAGAACAACTTGGACCCGAGGTTCACTGGACCCTACCAGGTCCTCCTTGCCACGAGAACTGCAGTTCGTCTTGAGGGGCGGAAGAATTGGGTGCACGCCACCCACACGAAGAAAGTCCCTATCCCGTTGCCAGCAGACTCGTGGGTGAGGAAAGGCATTGCATCAACTGAAACCGAAGGATTGCCGGCGTTTGTACCTTTCAGTGACGCACAACCTGTCGGAGAATCCTCAGCGCAGCAGAAAGACACTGTTGAACATTTGACAGCAAAAGACTCAAGACCAGAACATTCAGCTGATCAACAGGACGTTGTCCCTTCAACCGATCCTTTGTTTGACGAACAGACACGTCCTGGGAAAACCCGATACTTTTTGCGATCTAGCACCAGAGACTAATAAAAGATCCTGTTCTGTCCCCTGACAATTGCATTATCCCGTTTTCCACGATCAGTTTGAACACTCGTATTACTGTAATTATTTTGTATATATATTCATTGAGTTTCGTTCCTCATATTTTTGCTTCCACAGCTGAGAGACATTGTTTTCGCATATATATATATATATTTGTGAAATAAAGACCGTAGGGCCGCGCGCGTACTTCCTTCTGGTTAGTAGGTCTTGACACTAGGTTAAAGACCGTCGGTTCCTGGGAACTCCTAGGGATTGACTACTGCTACACAGAACGAAGTGCGTCAAGAAACGTTGCGGACGGTCGTAGGGAATGACATTTTCGAAGCTGACGGACTTGGAAGGAGCTCAAGAGCAAAGATTCAAGCTGCGGCAACTCAGTCGTACCAAATGCTTTAAATTCCAAATATTTGTAGTGTTTTTGACTGTTTCTGCATTACTGGCGGGTGGGGTGTATTACACGATGTTTTACTTCTTACCTTCTGATATACCTACTCCTACCCCTGACCCTAAACTTACCTCCACTGCATCTCCTCATTCTTTTCATATCTTACCTGAACACGAGCAGGCTAGACGTGCAGAATTCCGCAACAATTCTTTTATTCAGCTCCTTCACCAGCATCAGTTAGTGGTTAACACTACTAATTGTTGGGTGTGTGGATTGATGCCACATACTACGGATAAGGGAATTCCATATCTGGTGTTACCGTATAGTTCCCAAGGGTCTGCTCGAGCATTTCAAACAATGTTCCGAAGCGCACTGGGTTTCCACCCCATTCGAGAACCACGTTCCCCCTACTCTGGTCCTACCTCATACCAAAAACCTTTGTCTATAGCAATAGAGGATTTAGATAGCGATATCTATGATCCCTCGCTTATTCCTGAAGAAGAGGTACAAGCCTATAGGGTCCTAAGTAGAGGCGAATATAGTGTGTTCACCAGTGAAAAACAGCTTAAAAGCTCGCCTCCGATATGGGTCGTACCCCACATTGGTAATTTTTGTCTAATAGGTCGTGGCCGAAGATCGAAAGCCCGACTTGGAGAGAGTGCTTGCACTGAAAATTACATTCTGCCGATGGTCTCGTCCCCTGTGTTTTTGGCTGCCAAGGGTACATACTTTATCTGTCATGATCGTGCATATGCATGGTTGCCCTCTGACTTCATGGGCTCATGTTTTATCGCAAACTTGTTGCCTCCGACGTTTACTGTAGATGCAGATTATCACAAGACTAGAGTTGTGAGAGGTGTAATTAGCGAAGAAGATACTGCCGGTCAAGAGGCAGGAGACTTTTTCAAGGGTTTCCTCCCGTTTTGGGGACCTATAATTAATAGTAGGAACCTGAGACAGTTGACTCGAGTGGTAGAATCGACAGCTAATATTACTGCCAGTGCCCTTGGTAATATCACCACAGAACTCCAGGCGGATAGACTTATGACGTTACAAAACCGTATGGTTTTAGACGTGATCTTAGCAGATCGAGGTGGGGTATGTAAGGTGATCCATTCGAGCTGCTGTATTTTCATTCCTGATAATGCTCCGACTGTCTATCAAGCCATCTCAAAGTTGCATAAGATCTCCGAATCCATACACGTGGATGTAGGGGATTGGACGCTACTTGGGTGGTTTTGGGGCTTGATGTCGACTTGGGGTTGGAAGATTCTGATGATCATCGGAGTCGTTGTGGCGTTCCTGTTCACGTGTTGCCTTTGTGTGCAGTGCGGTCCTGCCTTATGTGGCCTCTGTGCTACAACGTGTATGAGACAGCCACCTGTTACCAAGGGGACTCGATTGGACAGAGCTATGCTACAGCAACATCTAGATGGACTGATGAATATCGAGTATGATTCCGACTAGTGCTTGCCTACATGAGGGCAAAAGGAGCGTCTGAGGTTCTGTGACAATTGTAAGTGGTGTTTTCGACTCGCACGAATATGGTCGAGTCTGGTATCCACGAACCGCAACTGACGAGTTTGGTAAGTGTGCGCAGTTTCGCTGTGCTAACTTAAACCGTTCGTTTGTTATGTGGGTTTTTCATCTGTACCCACGGGTTCCATCTTAGATACGACATCCATTTTGTCTCTTGCCCTCAAGTAGCCAGCGAACGGATGCTGTCCGCTTCGCGACCCTGGGACTCTCAAGAGATTTGCGGAAAACACATGTTCTTTATAAGTGTCTTTATGATACTGTAAGGCAGATGGCGCCGCTCGAGGCCCATCTTGCCGCACGGACTTATTGTCTCAGCCGTGCATCTCATTAGGCACGTCCCTTTGATGCCTGTATCTCATGTTTCCCGATACCTCCCCTTTTACACCCTTTCCGATTTCCCCACTGTCTCCGTCTTCCTCTGCACCTGTCTTTGTTCCTATTTCGATCTGTTTTACTGCCGATTGGAATGCACTAATGTTGGGAAGATGGGTTTTTACAGTTGGGAACCGCCAAATGTTTCCGCACTTATGTTCCGGACGTTGTGTGTATCAAAGTGACCAAAGCGACCCCTCTGGGGGATAATTATGGGAACCGGGTTGTAAACCTTTGTGTGTCATGTTGTCCTATGGGTAAATTCTGTATAAAAGGAGCGATCCACAGAACCAATTTGAAGCAGTCTCCCCAAGTTGCACGTGTTGTACTTGTCGTGACTTCTGTGTTCCCTGCAGTAAATAAACCCTTGAATCTTTGACGCCCAAGGAAGTGTCCCGTGTCTCTGTCATTTGTACGCCGGAACAGGTAACCCACGAAGGTTTCAGGTGTTGTCCCCTGGCACCGCTGGGTCTTAAAGTACCCAGTCCTTCACCTTCGACAGTAGGTAACCTAAGCAGGTGACCTCCTGTTGACAATACTTACCCCTTTTGGCAGCTGGGCACGAACAGACTTGTAGGAGGTAAATAGCTAGGGGAATTCACACCAAGGAGGCCATGTCCAATACTATTGGACTGTACCACTTTGTAAATTTTGCTGTACAAGCACATTAAGCTAACTATAAAACATTAATCCAATGACCAACAACCAATTCCTTTAGCTATTGTGCTGTTTAACATGATGGCGCATGAATCCAAACTTTATTTTATTGCTTCCTTATCTAGCCCTAGCACAGCAACCTTAAATTGAAACCATTATTTCTGTATTACATGGCAGAGCTGCTCTTTGTCAGGAGCTGCACATGGCCCACATATGCTGTTGCCCCTCATTCTCTCTTATGGCTTCATAGAACCTGCCCGGTCTTTTGCCAAAAATAATAAGCAGAGCTTCCCCTCTCTTTCTACGCTCTGGCCCCTTCCTTTGGAATGTCTTCCAAGGTCGAAGTTCCAGAGCAAGCCGGCCAGAAAGAAACCCTCCTGAGTGGGCATTTTGCTTTAATCAGTGCTAGTCTGCTAAATACAAAACTTGGCCTCTGACCTTTAAACCTGTTGTTCCTCGTCTGAGCAAAGTTATCCCCATGTGACCATTACAATTCAAAGTAACTCTTCGAGAAGCATGACTAAAGGGCATTCCGGTTCCGTTCCTGTGTGCTGATATTTTAAAGGTAGGATGTAACTTTTGCTCTTCATTTTTATTTATTCTTGTGCACTGTGTGTTCTAGCACCTAAAGAATTGGTTCAAAATTTTAATTTACAGAACGCCATAATGCACCCAGAACTATTGTGCATTAAGGCGTGCAATGTAATTCACATGTCTCTAGAGCTACTCTTTTTGTATAACTTTTAATTGTATTTGAGACTGCAGCTATTAGGCAATACTAGAAATCATATTTTAAGTTTGTCACTAAGATGCAGTTATATTGTCATTGTTAGAGAAACTAATATTCACCTTTTTAATTTTGATGCACAATATATTTAACCATTTAGACATCAAAATCTTAATGTACACTTTGCACATGGTAATTTTCTACCTTGCTAAACATTATTGAATGTTCACAATATTGTTATTAGAAATTATAAAGATCATAATAATGCAAAAACGATTTTAGTGCAATGACTTGAAATTTTTTTTTACAGGTCGTAATTTTTTAAATAATAATCACTAACCCTTTTGTTGATTCCTTTCCTTTTGTCTTTAAATCATTTATTTATAACACTTAGACATCTTCTTTTGAAACTAAGCACAGAAGCTTTACTGGAACATAAAAAGTTTGTTTCACCCTTTATAAAGCAGTAATTTTTTACCATGAAATCCACAGATGTGCTTCTTAGGAAACTGTTAAAGAAACCTTTTTGCAAGGACACTTGTGGAACCCGGAGGACATTTCTCAGAGTTGAGAGTGCTGCCCCCACTTCTTAGGAAAGCAATAGGAAAGAAAATCCTTACTTTTATCCTTTCTCTTTTATCCAAAATAATGAAGCTGTATTTTTAACTTTCAAAGTTAGTAGCCATTTTGTACTAACTTAAAACCTAGTTGCCACATTGTTCATTTGGGGTTCACACTTATCTGTCCACTGGTACTTAAACCAACAAAATAGAGGTTGGCACGGAAGCTGGAATATCACATAACAACTTTATTATTCACTCAGGAGTGGGACTACATTGATACAAAACCTTTGGGCACTGTAGGAGGTAGTTCAGGGCATACAGAAACCGTGGGTCTTATATATTGGGTTTGTTGCTGAGTAAGCATGGAGACTCAAATTGAATATACAGGCATACACAGGAATAGCTATTGACTAACATGGTCAGACAAATATCACTTAGTCAGTAAAGTGGGAGGAGAGAAAGAACTGCTTACATCAGTTGTAAAAGCATGACTGTTACATTCTAAAACATGTGCATTCTAGCAGCTACAGGCCTTTCTGAGCTTACACAGTGCTCTGGCTCAGAACTGTAGAAGTTAACTAGAGTTGATGACTCAAGCAGAATAGAAAGCCAAGCAACAGTGAAGACGGAAGGATCACATGGCTATTGGCTAACATAATGAGTGCCACGACCAAAATGTCTTCACCTCATGCTAACACCAATTTCTGTTGATTCCCACAGTTGCATGTATCAGATTTACCAATCTAAATGTCTTTGTTATTTGTGTTCTGTCATAGAATGGTGTGGAGTCTTTTTATCAGAGGGGGGGTTGTGTCCTCACCTCAAATTTACTGTGACTTGTGAGTGGTTATTAATGGAGAGTGATACTGATTGCCTTGAATTGTGATTGTCCATGTATTCGTGGAGAATTTAGGCGAGCCTCTCCCTGTTCTTCCAGGGCCTGTTGTTTCTTGGTTGATTAGGATGTTGAACCCTTTATCGTTCTTGTTTATTCATTGTTTCAATGAAAGGGAGATGGGTTGTCTCTTGCCTTGAACACTAAGCAAAATGCTACAGAAAGATGACAATAAGGGACATGGCCTGAAAGCACCCCAAGGAACAGTTATACAATAGATAGGAAAATAACTTTACAAGAAAGTCCCACCACAGACTTAGATATGTTTTATAGTTCAGGGAAAGGAGAATTTGGCCATTTTGCACCAGTAGAGCTAGGTCAACAACACACAGGACTTGGTTTAGGTCACAGACATGTACAAGACCTAAATTACAATGTAGAATATAACTGTTTAAGGGGTTTAGACCATATTAAAGCTCAAAAAAGTGTTCTATTAAGCAACAAGGAAAATCAACCATTTAATGTTAATCAATGAGGAAAGGCTAATATTTTCAGAAGAAAATGGCTATTTGATAAAGCCTCAGAGAGATGGATGGAGAGATCAAAGGGTCCTCTGAACAAGGCATCAAGGAATTAGCTAAACTTTTTAAATTTCATGAACTTCCGAACGCCAATTGTACTTCAGGGGAGTGGGAGCTGCTGGCACTGTTTGATCGAAGAATGACAAACCTTTGTGAAAATGCTACATATCTTTTGAAACAAATAAATAAATGTATCTGAGGTATAACCCAGGTCTCAGCTACCAGTTATTGGTTATTGTACAGAGTGACTTCTGATAGTACACAAAACCTCTCTCATATGGACAGTGTCCAATTTTGTGTGCAAATGAAAAACAGTCTCTAATCCAGGTGAAGTGGGCCCCGTCACCCCTGGACCGTGGTTCAGCTGCTTCTGCTGCATTACTGAGAGTTATGCCTTTCCATATGGTACATTGTTTCTCCTGATGTACGAGAAGGGTGAGCATCCAAGAACAAATAATCTCATTCTTTAAAAACAAGACAAAGAACAATAGTAGTTGAAAGCTCGCTCATTGACACAGTGTGATGGCTGGAGTTCCATCAAAAGCTTTCACTCCAAGTATTTTTTACCTCTTTATTTTCACTAGAACCACCACCTAGATCTCTGCTAGTTGGCGTGCCAGGTATCTCAATGTACTCACAAGGATGAGTTGCCAATAATAACTGTTCAGAACATTCTCAGCTGAGAATTTGAGTTATTTTATATTGTCTTTACTTCCGGTGCCAAGGTGATTCCTAATACCACCCCAGTCTTATTAGAATCAGGCAGAGAAAGTGGTATTCTCCCAGTGTCCTGTGATGTGTGAATTGTTAACAAAGATAATGCCTAAAGCGTGATTGACCCATACACAGTCCTGGCATATGGGCCAATACCTGAACTGAATTTCTTATCCACCGAGCAGGATACACTGCCCAACGGACATCATACCTTCATGTACAACCAAGACATGGCATCCCAAGCATGTTTTGCACCCAAAATGAGCTGTCCAAAAATAACTAGTTTTGACATAATGATCTTAGGTACTGCTTTGGCCTGGTTGCCCCTGGAGGATTTAACTCCACTCGAGCATGGCTACCAATTTCTGTCAACCTGCCCAACTAAGAATGTCTTCGGGATTCCTGGATGTCTCAGAGGCAACAACAAAAATCTGCCAAACATTATGAATCAAAATTAGGGGTCACGCTGAATGACACTAACTTGTCGGGCTGGACACACAAAATGAAAACACATATGGGGCTTTGAGTATTACAGCAATAGTTTTACTGAGTTTAGTCCTCGTATGTTTGGTCAATACTTTCATTTTCGCTAGCCCCAGCATTTTAGTGCAGTCCATGGCCACTGTTATCATTCTATTTTACACATTGCCACCTGTTTACCTATTGGTAATAGCGAACAACTTGTAAATCATTGTATGCATTTTACCTCTTAAGACACTGATTATGAGTCAGGTGGAGCAGAATTATGGTACAGAATTTCACTCCACCTGACTCTGAATGGTCCAGTGCTCCCACACCCAGGGCCCGATTCACAAAGGTAAACTTAGACATTTGGTGTAAAATTAAACCAAACATCTAAGTTTATGACTTTGGGAATTCACAAAGGGCATTTACGAGTACTATCTTTATGTTTACACTCGTGGCGAGGATCCAGCCTGAGTGCGGAAAAAGCTGTAAACTCAGTGCCTGCTCCTCTGCTAAGAAGAAGGAGAGTTGCCCCACTGCTTTTTGCAGTGTAAAAAAAGGGAATATAAAAAGATAATAACTTGACATTATTAATATTTCTTTTGTTCCTGCTGTGGCATCTTACCAATATGGATCTGCTCTGCTGACAGAGCAGTGGGGGAAGGAGTGGTTTGTACCCCCTAAGTGTGCATAAATGTATGGCCGGCCGTCTCAGGTCGGCCAAACATTCATGCATACTTAGCATGTTCTCCACCCAAGCTACATTACAGCCTTAGTGGAGAACATGCCCAGGCTCCCATTGCATGGCTGAACGCCAAACTATGGTGCTCTGGCCAATTATAACGCTGCATTGCTGCATTGTGATTGGCTACACGAAGCCTGGGAGCCCGGGTGCTTCCTCTTTAGGTCTCGGACCGTAGGCTGTGCTTGCGCAGTCTCAATCTGAGATTTAATGTTTCTTAGTATGGGGGCTTGAACCCGCCCCTCTTCTCCATTGGCTGGCTTCCTAAATGGAGGCCAGCCATTGGAGGAGAGGGGGCGTCACTCCGTTCAAGCCCCGTCCTTTTCGGATTTGAGGGCATGTTTTTTCGCTTATTTCTTGTTTTCTTTTTCTCCTATTTCTATTGGCTGGAATTTTACCTTCCAGCCAATGGGAAGAGGAGAGAAAGAAAACCACGCCCCCAAATCCAAAAACAGCACTGGTTTCTCTGAGGCATTTCTGCCTCGCCTTGGAGAAACGTGGTGGTGTTTCCACCACCTCGGCTCCTTTCTCCCGGTTGTCTGCTCGGACCCCTTTCTCTTGTTTATTTATAGTTCATTAACGAGTTGTAACCATTAACCAAGTGTCTTCATTTCTGCCTTTCTGAGCGCTCAAGTGACCTGTGTGGCGCCCTCTCAAGGCTAAGTATTACTGACATTGTGCAGAGCCCTGTGCCTAAACCAGCCTAGTCGGCGCACGGCAAAAAAAAATCATTAATAAATAAATAAACTCGTGGTGTGGGCAGCCAGCCAGCCCTCCCCGTCCCCACCCCCAAGGCTTGCACCGTTGTATGGGGAGGGGGGGATGGTGCGGCTTTTGTTTATGCTGTCTCTTTCCGGTGAGATAGTGAGATCCGGGCACTGCGTGTGAGCGAGGGGCTGTACGGACTGCCCGGGACCCCCAGCAGCACTGCAGGCACAGCGGAGCCGCACGGAGAGTCAGTGACCCCCCCAGCTGGGCAGGATTGGGCACACGGACCCCCGCCCCGGGCCCTCGGACAGCGGCACAGGAGGAGGGAGCCGCGGGCACAGGCAGCGGCAGCATGGTTGACAACGCCTCCGTGGCCACCAAGTCTCCCCTGGGTTCCTTCTTGTCCCGCGGCCGGCCGGCGGGCCGCTGCTGGTGTCAGCCACCGGCATGGGAGTGAACGTGCTGGGAGGCGGTCTGAAGCTGGAGGTGGTGATGGAGACGCGGAAGCAGGCAGCGCGGCTGGAGTGGGAGTGGCGGGAGCTGCGTGGTCTTTTCAAGGCTTGGCTCCAGCAGCAGCAGCAGCAGCAGCAGGCCTTGGTCCTGCGCCACTACCAGGTCGTGGGGCCTCCCCGCAGGCCCAGCCTCATAGTGCTGCCGCCGCCACTGTCCGCCCGGCAGGCCTCCCTGGCCCCGAACAAGAGGAGGACTACGACAATGAGGAAGAGGAGCCCAGGGCTGAGGAGCCCACGCCGCCCAGGTACCTGCCGCCCCCCAGGGCCAAGCCTCCAGACTCTACCCAGGTGGCCCCATGCACCCCGACCCACCCATTCCCAGACACTCGCACTCCCCCCCGGGGGCGCAGGGGCACCACGAGTGGACCTACGAGGAGCAGTTCAAGCAGGTAGGACCAACCTTACATGTCTGATGTACCGTGTGTTTTCTTGCCTCTGTTCCCGGTTTTTGTGCCTCTGTTCCATGCTTGTGCCTCTGTTCCCTGCTTGTGCCGCTGTTCCCTGCTTGTGCCTCTGTTCTCTGTGCCTCTGCCTGCCCCCTCGTTGCTCGTGCTTGCTGTCCTGCCCCCCTCGTTGCTCGTGCTTGCTGTCCTGCTCCCCCTTGTTGCTTGTGCTTGCTGTCTTGCCCCCTCATTGCTTGTGCTTGCTGTCCTGCCCCCTCGTTGCTTGTGCTTGCTGACCTGCCCCCCCTTTGTTGCTTGTGCTTGCTGTCCTGCCCCCCGTTGCTTGTGCTTGCTGTCCTGCCCCCTCGTTGCTTGTGCTTGCTGTCCTGCCCCCCCGTTGCTTGCTGTCCTACCCCCGTTGCTCGTGCTTGCTGTCCTGCCCCCCTTGTTGCTTGTGCTTGTTCTTCTGCCCCCTCGTTGCTCGTGCTTGCTGTCCTGCTCCCTCATTGCTTGTGCTTGCTCTCCTGCCCCCTCGTTGCTTCTGCTTGCTCTCCTGCCCCCTCGTTGTGTGTGCTTGCTCTCCTGCCCCCTTATTGCTTGTGCTTGCTGTACTGCCCCCTTGTTGCTTGTGCTTGCTCCCCTGCCCCCTCGTTGGTTATGCTTGCTCTCCAACCCCCCGCCTCGATGGTTGTGCTTGCTCTCCTGCCCCCCTCCTCATTGCTTGTGCTTGATGTCCTGCCCCCTCATGCTTGCTGTCCTGCCCCATTGTGCTTGGCGTCCTGCCCCCTCGTTGCTTGTGCTTGCTGTCCTGCCTCCTCATTGCTTTTGCTTGCTGTCCTGCCCCCTCGTTGCTGGTGCTTGCTGTCCTGCCCCCTCGTTGCTTGTGCTTTCTGTCTTGCCCCCTTGTTGCTTGTGCTTGTTAGCCTGCCCCCTCGTTCCTTGTGCTTGCTGTCCTTCACCCCTCGTTGCTTGTGCTTGCTGTCCTGCCCCCCTCATTGCTCATGCTTGCTGTCCTGCCCCCCCTTGTTGCTTCTGCTAGCTCTCCTGCCCCCTCGTACTTGCTGTCCTGCCCCCTTGTTGCTTGTGCTTGCTCTCCTGCCCCCCTCGTTGCTGGTGCTTGCTCCCCTGCCCCCTCGTTGGTTGTGCTTGCACTCCTGCCCCCCTCACTGGTTGTCCTTGCTCTCCTGCCCCCCCCTCGTTGCTTGTGCTTGCTGTCCTGCCCCCTCGTTGCTTGTGCTTGCTGTCTTGCCCCCTTGTTGCTTGTGCTTGCTAGCCTGCCCTCTCGTTCCTTGTGCTTGCTGTCCTGCCCCCCTCGTTGCTTGTGCTTGCTGTCCTGCCCCCCTCGTTGCTCATGCTTGCTGTCCTGCCCCCCCTTGTTGCTTCTGCTAGCTCTCCTGCCCCCTCGTGCTTGCTGTCCTGCCCCCTTGTTGCTTGTGCTTGCTCTCCTGCCCCCTCGTTGCTTGTGCTTGCTCTCCTGCCCTCTCGTTGCTTGTGCTTGCTGTCCTGCCCCCTTCTTGCTTGTGCTTGCTCTCCTGCCCCCTCGTTGCTCGTGCTTGCTGTCCTGCCCCCTCATTGCTTGTGCTTGCTCTCCTGCCCCCTCGTTGCTTGTGCTTGCTCTCCTGCCCCCTCGTTGCTTGTGCTTGCTCTTCTGCCCCCTCGTTGGTTATGCTTGCTCTCCTTCCCCCCCTCGATGGTTGTGCTTGCTCTCCTGCCCCCCTCCTCGTTGCTTGTGCTTGCTGTCCTGCCCCATTGTGCTTGCTGTCCTGCCCCCTTGTTGCTTGTGCTTGCTGTCCTGCCTCCTCATTGCTTGGGCTAGCTGTCCTACCCCCTCGTTGCTTGTGCTTGCTCCCCTGCCCCTTCGTTGGTTGTGCTTGCTCTCCTGCCCCCCCCTCACTGGTTGTCCTTGCTCTCCTGCCCCTACTAGTTGCTTGTGCTTGCTGTCCTGCCCCCTCGTTGCTTGTGCTTGCTGTCTTGTCCCCTCATTGCTTGTGCTAGCTGTCCTGCCCCCTTGTTGCTTGTGCTTGCTGTCCTGCCCCCCCTCGTTGCTTGTTCTTGCTGTCCTGCCCCCTCGTTGCTTGTGCTTGCTGTCCTGCCCCTTCGTTTGTTGTACTTGCTCTCCTGCCCTGCTATTGGCATTGTAAATGATATTATGTTTAAAAAAAAAGCATAAACAAAAATAAAGTCATGAGCAATGCCAATAGCTCTAACTTTCAGAATGCGAGACCATTGCATTGTAAATGCTTGTTCTTGTTTGCACAGGAGAAGCCAGGAAAAGGACCAAGATGATGGGGGAGAGGCGACCGCCGGAGCAGGTAAGTGACTTTTTTTTAACCCCATCCTCCACCCCTTCCCTTCTCCCTGCCCCACTGCTACTTCCTGGGAGCAGCCGCCACTGTATAAACCTAGACGTTTGGTCTAAGTTTAGACCAAACGTATAAGTTTCCCTTGTTGAATGGGTCCCATGGTTTCCACAAGTGCAGGAAGATTGGGAATGACCGGTCGAGCGCTGTGGCTTTGGAGATTCCTGCCTCTCCGTAGCACAGGTGATCGTTGCCTCACCCACCATGGGGAAGACTGTAGTGAAGCTCGGAATGGTGACCCCTCGTGAACGCGGATAACTGAAGCCGTTCGCTGAGACTTACCAGCAAGTGGGTTATGAGCAAAGCTAACAGAGCCTAAATTTGAATGCAGCATTTTGACCCTGCTATGAGACACCGAGAATCCTTGAGAAATAGACTGGTGATCGAGAGACCTGACCGCCGAATACCGAGTAAGAAGTACAGGAGGCGGAAAGCTGCCACCTCAATGGGGGTAACGCTGCATTTGTCTCTGCCGGCAAGAGCGTGAAGCATGTTATGTAGCCCGGTAACTACTGTCGCTAGAGGCATAAAGCTAAGCAACAAAGTTGTTTTCAACAGCAAATAAAGGACATAGACTCCCGGTGGGAAGTCTAAAGGAGCTAATTGCAGTATGCGGCAGCAGCAAGTTACATGCGGTAGCCAAAGTTGATGCAGCGACTGGGGGGGAAGGCAAAAAAATGCCTAATGCAAGCAAAGGGGGCATTAACCTTGGCTAAAGCCCCAGGCGCTACAGATCGTTCTGGACTAAATTCGAGTTCTGAGAGCTCTATAGAAGATCCGTTTGAGCCACAGTCCTAGCTACAGCAAGGGGGAGAGGACCCCATCCTTGCAACCGATGGATCTAACGAGGTTATAAAGGGTCAGATTAGTGAATCCACCCCAGGATTTAATAAGGCAGAGCCAAAGAATTGTAAGGACTTCCCGCTGTTCTCCAAAAAGAGCTTCCAGCCTTTAGTTATGCAAGGTTCACCACATCTGAGTACAGCTCTGCCAGTAACACCGGAAGAAGACACAGCAATTAATTATCTTGAGAGACTGCATATTTCTCTACCTTCTCAGGCCCCATCTCTAGTTTTAGTACCCTCAGCATCTTCGCACCTAGAGGAGGGAAATTTGCCGCTCTGTCTGGCAAGTCCACAGGCCTCATTGGATCAGCAATCACTCCCTGATCAAACCTCCACTGTAGAAAATACTCCAAAACAACAATTAGAGAGCTGTCAGCAACTTCAGGAAATATCCTGTGCAACGATGGAGAAGGGCTTGGAATTACCAGGTCAAACCATCAATTTCGAGAATAAAAAACCACAAGAGAAGCCAGAACGTCCATCCATCGGAACCAATTCGAAGCAGATGGAAATGAAAACTTTACTTAATCTCATCTTAGATGAGATTAGGGATATGAAAAAGTCCCAGGAACAGGAGACAGCCGCTCTCCTGTCATATAGCTACTTCTTTTCTACATACTGTGTTAAGTTAGCATGAGTTTATTATAATGTTTGCACGCCGTTTTCATTCTTGCTTCACTTTTGCACACGACACATAATTGTTGTTTTAGCTTTCAACCCAGAAGAGCTTTGTGATTTACTAGAGAAATAATATGCTGAAGGCTACACGGATAACTTAACCCAGTGTTGTTGTAAGGTCTGATCTTCGCACCCCTAAAGACATAACACACATGCTGCTGCCAAAATCTGGCTCTAGGCGAGTTTTATATTGTTGTGCTGAACTCACAAAAACACACTTGATATGCTTCACATGCAGAGAGCTGGTGGAAGGTGATGTGATCGTCCTGCCACTGAGATTTTAAGGTATGGGCCCGCCCTGCTAAAACACAACTGAGACCTTCATAGATATAAAATACTATGCTAAATAGGGAGGTTGTGAATTAGACATTGTTAATTTCTATTCATTCCAGCATCTTAGTATGCTGTCCCCATTCGCCTTTTATGGACTAACTTTCAGCCCGTCCCGATGTTGTCCGGGAGCAAAAGGCTGCTTCAGGGCCGCAGCCCGTCCCCACGTTGTCCGGGGGTACCCTGGAACGCAACCGCCTCCTTCAGGGCCCCAAATCAGCCGAACCCCCATCTTCATGGCCCCAATCATCCGCACACAGTTCACCGCTCCTCCCCGTGCTAACGGGCCACTCTTCCCCGCGTTTCACTTAGCCGCATACGTTCCGCCTACTCCCAGCACTTCACTGAGCCGCACATGTTCCGCCTCCTCCCAGCGCTCCCGAGCTCCACCTAACTCAGCCCGACTTCATCGCTCCTCGTTCCGCCTCCTCCCATTGCTTCAGTCAGCCGCACACGTTCCGCTCCTCCCCACGCTTCATCTATCTCAGCCCGACTTCACCGCTGCGGTCCGCCGCTCCTCCCCGCGCTAGATGATGTCAGCACGCACTTCCACATTGTTTGCTCACATGGCCAGCGCTACTTCTTAGGGACTACTTTTTTTATTGTTTATTTTTTAAATAATGTTTATTTTTGATTTTTTATAGCCTATGTCCATCTACAGGACCCCCCCCTTTCCAACGCTGTATTGGGTATTGCGATTGGTTGTGTACTTTTCCAGTTTACCTGGCTCAAAGGACACAGTTCTCTCTTTATAATAGTAGTATAGATAACTATGCTAGTATTATACAAGATACTGCGTTTGAGAACCTTGCATTAGTAAATAAATATTTCAAACATGCACGTGTCCTCTTTTACTCCACGTTCTGGTTTGTGATGATTATATAACGAAAGAGTGTTCATGTGTTCCACGATTCCTGAGGTATTCTAAGTTCATGTTCTGGTCTGTCTAAGCATTGGGAGTTTGTTATGACCAATGAGACACTGTAGTTAGCTCGGTAAGGGAATTTTGGGTACTGAGGTGAGTTTTGGGCCATCCTAATTCACCGAGGTTCCAGGTCTCTATGCACAGTTCTGTAGGAGAACGGAATTCCCGCTACATGGCGCCCTTACGTTGTTGGCCTTATATCATGACACTCGAGTAGTATATCATGCAATCCTTAACCCCTTCACTGACATTTCCGGTAAACGGTGGTGTCGGAAAAACCTACCTATTTTTGAAATAGGTCTTTTCAAGCTTGATTCTTTCTAAAACGGTTTCCTTGAATTACTACCCAGTTGTGCTACAAAGTTACTTTGTCTTTTCTAATTCCTGTGCTATCATGGCCCAGCCCGTGGACATTCCACAGCATAGTCGCATTGCGGTGCAAGATCATTTGCGGGCTTACAATGTGCCTTTGGAGGGCTTGGCTGTGATTATGGTGGTGAGTGCGGAACATGCTTACCCTTACGAACTCTTTTATTCGTGGTTGACGTTTCCGGCGGTGGATGCTAATTCAGGCGTATTCCACACATACACTTCCACGGTTGTACCTAATGAGTATACTCCGTACAGAGCACAGGAAGTACCTATTGATGTTGGGCAGCATGGAGTTTTGGTTTGGTGGCGCCCTACCCCATTATTTAACTGCTCCGAGGTTAGGTCCTTTGTCCATTCCAGGCGCTAGTTGGCCTGTTTTGGCTGGATTTACTCCTCATCCTCTACACGGCAATTGTAATGTGGCTGAACTACGACGACTACATGTAGTCACGATTGCCGTGATTAGAGCCTTAGTGCATTACATGGGTCGCAATCTTCCGGGTGGAGCCCCGGGGGATGCGGAGCTTCCGGCAGGGCAGGGTGGTTTGAAAATCAGTCCTGTCATGGTCAATGCCGGTATGGGCAAGAAGCCCCAAGAAAAGGATGATTTTCCTTTCTGGCTTGCCGAGAAATTTGACCAGCTGGAAGCTGTATTTCCTAATACGACTCCTGGTGAAAAACACCGGATTCTTACGCTTAGTTTGCCGAAGGATTTGGCCCCTGAGCTTGTTGACTGTGAGACCTGGGGGAAGACATTTGCAGCGGTCTATGCTTGGTGCTACAGCACCCCGTCTATGTCCGTGCTGTCTTCGGTCCTTAAACGTGTTCCAGATGATCACGGACCGGAATCTGCGGCCGAGTTGGGTATGCGCCTGTGTGGCACCTTTGACGTAGTTTGCGATCTGATCCTTGCTAATGTCAAGGGGGATCCAGTGAACTTTCAGGTTGCTAACACGTTAGCGGCGCTTCCCGAGGCCGAGAAACCCCGACAGTTAGCGAGGATTATTGTGGCGGCTTATAAAACCATGGGTCGCAATTGTAAGGGCGTTAAGTATTTTTCTGTTAAAGATAAGAAGCAGCCCCAGGGACAAACTTCGGAGACGGAAGTTCAGCCCAAGTCCAAAAAACAAAATTGGCCTAAAAAACAGAAACAGGGAAAGCAACCACAACAACAAACACAGGTTTTTCGCCCTGCGTCTCCGTTACCTACGCAGTCGGAACGTGTTTATGACTTGCACGACCGCGCGACGATTAAGACTCCTGATCGATTTCAGGCTTCTGACCAACGCTCTCCTCGTTCCTTTCAGGACTCATCGGCTCCGACGACCGGTGGTGGAGGGGGCGGCAGGGTTCGGGGTGGCCAGCAAGGACGTGACCAGCCCCGCCCGAGGAACGGTGCAGAAAAGCAGGAAGGCTCGACGCCTAGGAGACCACAGTTTGCAAAGAAGAAAGTCGCAGCCTTAACAGCGCATCGATATGCCCCAGATAGTGAGAACGCGGCTTCGGAATCTGACGTGGGCTCTGACCTTGCTGGACAGCGCGGCGGAGATTACCATAGTGAGAGAGGCGCTCCGTCCACTACTGAAGGTGACAGCGACTGATACTTATGTTGTCATTAAAACAGCTGACACCAGAGTTGCTCCCCCTGATAGACTTTTTGAAATTGTCCTGTTAATTGAAGGTGACATACAACGAACCATAAAAGGGGTATTTTGGGAAAATCTTTCATCTACATATGACATTTTGCTTTCGGAGGCTGACTGGCCCCCATCTTTTGTGCTCGCAGCTCCAGTCTCGAAAGAGGATGCGCTGCATTTTGCAGAGGAGTGGGCTCTAGCTCTGGCGCCGGCTGTGTACCGCAATCAGTGTGGGTGGGATAAATTGTCCCCACACCACGAGATACCTTTACGGTCTCAGCCGCAGCCTCAACCTCAATATCCCATAAGACGTGAAGCGAAGGCTTCCGTCGCGGCAATCCTTGAACAATTAGAATATCAAGGTGTAATTGAAACGTGTGTGTCACCAATGAATAACCCTCTTTTTACTGTAAACAAGCCTGGCGGTTCGTATCGTTTAGTTTTGGATTACCGGCATTTAAACTCGTATTGCCGTAACTGTGCAGTACAGAATACTCACAGCTCTGCTCTTGTGAATAGTCTTGTGCGTAAGCGGTTTAAGACCACGCTTGACATTTCTAATGGTTTCTATGCCCACCAAATGGATACCATGAGTTCCCAATGGACCAGTTTTACATGCGGCGGTGTCCAAAAACACTTTCGGCGTTTGCCTATGGGCTATAAGAATAGTCCTGGGATTTTTTCCGCCCGCATAGTCTCTCTTTTGGAGAGAATCGACCCGAATGCTTGTTCGTATGTGGATGACATATATCTCACAGACGACGAACTTTGGGAGCATCTGTGTCGAGTAAACGGAATTATTTGTACCTTTGCAAATTTAGGTTATAAATTCAACTTTGCGAAATCGCACATTGCAGAGTACACGGTGTTGTTTCTGGGCTACGAGCTTAACAATGATGGAAAGGGATTGGCTCCTCACTTCCTGGAGAAATGCGCACAATTGCGCGCTCCGACAACACTGAAAAAATTACAATCTTTACTGGGCTTTTTGAATTTTGGGAGAACTTACATTCCGGAATATGCCCAGCCTATCAAGCCTTTGTATGCTTTGATACAACCATCTTTTTCCAAATCATGCTGGCTGCCTGAGCATTCGGCTACACTGCAGTCTTTGCAGGCTAATCTGCTCACTTCTAAATTCTTACTGACTCATGATAATCAGACCAACCTGGTGATAAGAATTATCCCCGGGACGGTAGGATTCACGTACCTGACTTTTAATGAAGGAGACACAGTACCTATTGCTTACAAGTCACACTTGTACACTTCGGCTGAATTGCGCTTTTCCACTGTGGAGAACGTTTTGACGGCTGTGCAGATGGCAATTCTTAAGGAACGTGCCCTGTCACAGGGAAAACGCATGTTGGTTGTTACCCCATGTCCTGCCTTGGAGGCAGTCACAAAAGCCAGTGTACCTAATTCTAAGGCTTTGCACCCTCGGTGGATTCAATTGTCATCTCAGGATGTCACGTTTATTTTTGATGCCACATTAAGGTCTCAGGAGTACTTACAGTATGAATTCGTTCATCCAGCTCCTTTAGCAATGCGACCCCTGGAGGACTTCCATTGCATCATTTACACCGATGGTTCGGCGCAGGTTGCGCATGGCTCTAAACACGCCTACGTTTCCGCATACGCCATTGTGGTCGGTGCCATGGTGAACGATGAGTTCAAGTCCAGTTTCGTGCACACACAGACACTTGGAGACTGCACTGCACAATTGGCAGAGCTTCGTGCTTTGATACTTGCATTGGAGTACGCAGATCCTAGGGTGACTACTCTAATCGTAAGTGATTCTTACTACTGTGTCCAGTCTTACAAAGAGAACTTGATCTATTGGATTCAGAATGAATTTCGTGATTCCAAAGGTAGCACAATAAAACATAAAATGATCTGGGTCCGAGAGGCTGAGCTTAAAGAGCAGTTGCCAGTTGTGTTTGTGATTCATACTCTCGGCCATCAACGCGTAGGAGTCCACGCTGTTGGTAATTCGCTTGCTGATGAAGCAGCGAAATCAGCAGTATCTAAATATTTAGTTGCAGCAGTTACACGGTCCAAAAGTAAAATAGATGATGACATCTTGGCAGCTGTTGCTGCCACTGAGAAGGGAGGTAAATATCCTGCGGGGTTCCCTTTGAAGTACACATACCACTTAAGTCCTGATAATGTTCCTTACGTGAAAATTCCTGAAGTTGGCGAACGTTTAATTCCCAACTCGGATCGCAGAGCTACTTTGATTACAGCGGCTCATGAAGGTGTGGCGTCTGCGCATGCGGGCGTCTCAGCCACTGTAACTCAGCTACAACAGAGGTTCTGGTGGCGGGGACTGTACAAACAGACGCGTGATTATGTCCTTCAATGTGATATTTGCCAGCAGATCAAGCCTTCGACTGCTGCGCGTCCGCCACAGACACAGTTGTACATTTCTAATAAACCACTAGGATGCGTTTATTTAGATCACTGCGGTCCTTTTTCTTCTGATACTGCATATAAGTATATCTTAGTAGCAGTTGATTCATGCACATGCTTTGTGTGGGTATGGCCCCATCGCAGCGCTGATTCACGGACTGTCATAAGAGATTTGCGTGTCTTTGTAGGGATTTTTGCCTGTGGTACCTTTCATTCGGATCAGGGTCCGGATTTCGCCTCTAAGGCTTATAAGGATGCTATGGTTTCGTTGGGGGTCCAAGTCAAGTTTTCGTCTCTGTACAGACCTGAGGGTAACAGTGTAGTGGAACGAATGAACCGTGACTTAAAGCAATCTTTGACAGCTCGAGTTATAGGCACTAGCAGAAACTGGCTGGCCCACCTCAATGACGTGCAGCGTGCTCTTAATAATCTCCCTAGAAGGTCTCTGGGTGGGCGGACCCCGTACGAAATGCTCTTTGGTATCAAGATGTACGTCCCTGACCTCGACGGTCTAGACTGTGTGGCTCAAGCCACGGCCTTTGACGTAGATGAACATTGCACTGTTTTACAGGATCTACAAAAGACCAGAGACAGTCTTGCAAAGGAACATTTTCCCTCCACATCGGATGATGCGTTGCAGATCCCGGTAGTTAGCTGGCTACCCAAAGTTCCAGGTCGTAAGGAAAACAGGTTTATCTCAATTGACAATGTCAAAATACACAGGGTGGCCGATTCCTCATAGCATGACACCGGCAGTCTCTGTTTTGGCCATTACTGCAGCTGCTGAGCCAGAAGTGGCCCTAGAGAGGCCTGTCATTTCCAATCCTATAATGAACACTTTCCCAATTAATAACAATGATGACCTCGATTATTCCTTTCCTGCTGATTTATCGATGCCTGGTTTACAAACACCTTTGGCCACAGACTCTAGATTCTCATTTGACTCTGCTTCAGTGACTTCAACAAAACCCTCATGTTGTGCAATTTATGACTCTTTATTCAAGAAACATTTTTTGGTTCCCCCTTGGACATATATTTGGCTAATGCTTTTTTCAGTATACCTTTTTATGTCATTTGGTTTTGTGTTTTATTTTTTCCGCATCATGGATGGACACTATGTCGAGGAGAGAACATGCATTCGGCATCTTAATGGAACTTTGGCCCCCTTATCCTCTTCACATTCTGCACACAGACTGAAAAGAGACTTGAACTGTGTTAACATCACAGCTTGGCCAGTTCTTGATAGGATTGTGTGGGATGCAGTTAGATTTCAAATTCATGGCCCAACTGAAGTGGTTAATGTCCCAAATGTACTGACAGTGAACATGGGGGATGTGGTTAAACAAAACATACGTTCTGATGATTGGAATGTTCAGGCCATAGAATCATTATTTACAGATTTAAAATATTATGCTGCCTTTGATGCTGAAGATTTATATTTAGAATCTGCTAATTATGGTGACTTATTTTGCTTTCAACATTTTGGTAACCATTTTCTGCATAAAACAAGGTCCAGAAGGAGTACTGTAAATTACACACAGGGGGAACATTGCCCAGCACCATTACAAGGCAGCTCCAGTACATTTTTAAAGAAGTACACTTACTTTACCGACTTTAATCAATCAAGTCCTGAGTCCTTTTATTTTAAGATGACACAGAAGCCCATCTCCAAAGTTAGACTTACCGATACTAAATTGTTGTATTCAAAGTCCTTTCTATACAAATTAGCTGTTGAAGGCTATGAGCTATGGAAGGAAACCATTGACCTTAAATTGGTTTGGGGTTCTAAAAGTTGGCAAGTACAAGGCACTGAGGCTTTGCACCGTGCATGTCTCATCCCGAATCACATGTTGTTTTTGAATTCTACTATTTCTCAGACAACGTGCTTTGGATTGGCTACTTCAAAAAAGTTAAATACCCCTGCTGTCCCTGATTTGGAAGAATATCCTGGTTGGGATAATTACACAAAGTTTTCCATTAGAGAATTGCAGACATTACTAGGTAATGCATCCTTTAATGTGTCCAGTTTTGATCCAAAGGGTTGGCTGCTATGGCACAGAAGCTCTGACTCTTGCCAGCATCGCTTTCTGGGTTGAAACTGAAGGTTTTTCACGACTCAGGCCTGATCCACGTTTTGATCCTGACCACACTGTTACAACATACTCAGTTGGTAAATTATGTCAAAATTGGTTACAACATTCTACATTAGCTGCTGTTAAATTACATCTATCTAAGCTGACTGATGTGGTGGATATTAATGATTTCATTAAAGGCCCGGCAAGTGGTAGATCTAAACGTTGGATTTATGCTGCTTACAATGAAATTTGGAAGCTATCACAGATTGAGGCTGCTAAACGCCTGAGAGCAATTGATCAAGCAAATTTAGAAAAGGTGCTTGCAGTTGTCGATAACAGTATTAACATGCTTTCTTCCCGCATATACACGTTGAATAACATTGTTTCTTCAGTGGTTGATATTGCAAATGATGAGGTGTCTGTTTTATACCATGGCCAAAATCAACTGCGTTCTGTAATGCAGTTTGCTTGGACTCTGCAGACTCTCAAATCTGGCCGTGTGCCCAGGAATTACATGAACGTTTCCTCCCTCTTTGCCCCATTTAATTTGACTGACAAACAGGGCATGCTTTCAATGCGAGATGCATCATTTTCCATGTTACACATTGAGAGGTTGGAATCTTTACCGTTCTCTGTTGCTGAGGCCGCTGATGCAACGTGGCTTATCCACGGATTAATTACATTACCATTCGTGTTGTACAAATTCACTAGTTGTATGCGACATGTTGCAATAGGATGTTATGAACCGTTAGGAGGTGCCTTCCTCCATGAAGCATGGTCTCTTCCTTTCACATATAGGTGCCTGAAAGACGGCAGAGAAGTTTATCTGAATAGGGAAGAATGCACAGAGTCCCCTGACCATTCATTAATATGCAGACACATTCAATTGCATGGTTCCTGCAACCAGGAACGGCCTAATCTGGCCTGTGTTTTAAAAGGGACTCCTGTACCCGCAATTGTTCCCACGTTTACACTTTTGGCAAATGGTACTTATTTGGGGCCCAATGTAGGTGGCCAATACCGGTCGGAAACGGCCGAATTCGGCCGTTTCCGACCAGTATTTGGCCTTTTGAGATGTGGGGGACCTTTTTTTGTCCGATTCGGTATTTTACCAATTCGGTAAAATTACCGAATCGGAAAAATACAGAATCGGTAAGTTTACCGATTTTAAAAATTCGGGATGTAGGTGGGACTACTTTCAGTCCCACAGGCCCTTCAGATTCGGTATTTTAACACCCAATCCAATTGGGTGTTAAAATACCGAATCCAGGTGTGCATGCACATGTGTGCATGCACACCTATGCCATGTGACAGACAGACATGCCCTTAGGGCATGTCTGTGTGCCACATGGCACACAAGCCAGTATTGGGGGTGCTAGAGGGTGTCAAAGTGACACCCCCTGCACCCTTGCAGAAATCGGTAATTACCGAATCGGTAAATACCGATTCGGTAATGCCCATTGATTCCTATGGGCTTCAATGCCCATAGGAATCAATGGGCATTACCGATTCAGTATTTACCGAATCGGTAAATACTGATTCCTTCCGATTCGGTAATTTTTAAAATAAAATTACCTACATCTGCCCTTCTCTTTTTTACCACTTCTTAAATACCGATTCGGTATGAATCGGTATTTATGAAGTGGTAAAAAAGATTTACCTACATCGGGCCCTTGCTGTTGAATAACGAGGAGTGTTGTGGTTTAATTGTCGGTATCGCTTATGTGGTAACTGTATCTGAACGTGTTGTGTGCTGCAAAAATGTTATGTATCCCCATACGCATGGGAATTCAGATGTTTCCATCTGGCCGTGCATCCCAACCTTGAAAGCAGAGTTCAATGGTATGAGTAGAATGAGAGCCCTTTTGTCTCAAAAAGAGTTGACACTGAGTTCGGCCCGAGAAACATTCGTCCTTCACATAGCTAACACACGCACAGAAGTGCCAGCGCTTTTAAATACTGATTTACCGTTACATTTCAGCGCGCTGGTTCATCAAATCTTTAATGCCTCCTCCACTTCCGGTCTCGCTCACTTTTTTAAATTAGTTTGCAGCGGTCTCGTGACTTCATTTGAGAAAATATTTGGGGTCATCCCTGCCTTTTTTCTTTCCATTTTTTCGAGTTTGTTCGGAGGCTTTCCTGTCTTGCTGGCCTTAGCTGCAGGCGTTTTGGTGATATTTTGCTTTATTACAAATGGATGCCCATCCTGCATTAGGAGCAGAAGAGCCCCTCCTGTCACTGTTGCGCAACCGGATGCTTGATTACTATGGCACCCTGCTGCTTGCGACTTTAAGCACAGCGTTTGGATTATCGTTTAGATTTTCCTATTTCACATGTGTCCAGCCTGTGTTTCATTGCCTGAGCTGCGATTTCCACTGGGCCCTTGATTTGTGTCTCTGCTTGACGGTGTCTCCTGACGTCGACTTTAATCACCTGATGAGCCCCGTAGTTGCTCACGAGTTGGTTTGTTCTGGCGAAAGGATTATGGCCTTGGCAGTGATGCATGGACTAATGGGTCGTTGGGATGTAATCGCAGCAGCGCATGAGTTCTTGGCAAGGAGCTTTCTTTAGAACCCACTGAGTTGTCCTCTGATGTTAATAGAGGATCCAGTGACGGAGCAGCACGTATGTTCCTTCCCACTACTTAATTGGATGGCTGAACTGTTTTCGGATGATGACAGTGATTTCATATTGGAGGCTGTGGCTGCATATTTTGCATATTCAGTTCTATCGTGAGATGCCATGGAGTTGATTTTACTTATTTTGGCACGTGCTTTTTATATTTTTGAACAGTGCCTTTTTGGTGTGTGAATTTTTTTTATATACGCCCCAGAGCTATTGACTTATATTTTCAAAGGTTGGAACAATTACGCTTGGCCACTATAGGCCGTCATATATACGTTTGGAGAATAGATTAAATCGTTATTATTGAACTCTGTTTTAAGGTTAAACCCCTTCCAGGTTCTGCCTTTACATGATTTTTGACAGTGCTCTGATCATTGTGGGGGTGTCATATAGCTACTTCGTTCCTACATACTGTGTTAAGTTAGCATGAGTTTATTATAATGTTTGCACGCCGTTTTCATTCTTGCTTCACTTTTGCACATGACACATAATTGTTGTTTTAGCTTTCAACCCAGAAGAGCTTCGTGATTTACTAGAGAAATAATATGTTATTGCTCTGATATCAGTTTTGTTCTGCACTCTGTCTGCACAGCGAGTGCTGAAGGCTACACGGATAACTTAACCCAGTGTTGTTGTAAGGTCTGATCTTCGCACCCCTATAGACATAACACACATGCTGCTGCCAAAATCTGGCTCTAGGCGAGTTTTATATTGTTGTGCTGAACGCACAAAAACACACTTGATATGCTTCGCATGCAGAGAGCTGGTGGAAGGTGATGTGATCGTTCTGCCACTGAGATTTTAAGGTATGGGCCCGCCCTGCTAAAACCCAAATGAGACCTTCATAGATATAAAATACTATGCTAAATAGGGAGGTTGTGAATTAGACATTGTTAATTTCTATTCATTCCAGCATCTTAGTATGCTGTCCCCATTCGCCTTTTATGGACTAATATTTATGCTGATAGCTTTGTTGCTTATAATATGTTTGCTAGTATTATACAAGACACTGCGTTTGAGAACCTTGCATTAGTAAATAAATATTTCAAACATGCACGTGTCCTCTTTTACTCCACGTTCTGGTTTGTGATGATTATATAACGAAAGAGTGTTCATGTGTTCCACGATTCCTGAGGTATTCTAAGTTCATGTTCTGGTCTGTCTAAGCATTGGGAGTTTGTTATGACCAATGAGACACTGTAGCTAGTTTGGTAAAGGGATTTTGGGTACTGAGGTGAGTTTTGGGCCATCCTAATTCACTGAGGTTCCAGGTCTCTATGCACAGTGCTGTAGGAGAACGGAATTCCTGCTACACTCCATCGTAGGTTGGAAAAAATCGAAGAATCGATTTTAGGCATTCCCGCAAGGCTCAAAGAAGCAGAGTCAAGGTTAGCTCACTTGGAGGATCAGATGAGCTCCACGATCCAGAAAATCAACTCAGTGACGGCAGACAAGATTGTCCTTGAGAACAAGCTGGAAGAATTGGAAAACCATTCACGCCGCTCTAATCTTTGAATTGTGGGAGTACCGGAGGGGAGCGAGGGAAACAGCACCCTCCTTGGGTTGATGCATTCATCAAGCAAAAAGTGCTCCCGGATTTCTCTGGAGCTCTGAATAACTAGGTAACATCGGGTTCCTGCTCATCCCATTTCAAATTCCAAGTATCCTTGTACAATTTTAATTAACTTTGCCGACTATAGAATTAAAGAGAACGTTTTGACTGAAGTGCTCCCGGGTTTCCCTGGAGATCTGATTAACTAGGGAACATCGGGTTCCTGCTCATCCCTTTCCTAATTCCAAGTATCCTTGTACAATTTTAATTAACTTTACCGACTATAGAATTAAAGAGAAAGTTTTGACTAAAGCAATTCAGTCAAGACAGTTTGCTATTGGAGAAGGGTACTAAATGCCAGATTTTCCCAGACATGTCGGCAGGGGCGGTGCGCAGACGCAAAGAATTTGTAAAGCTTTTCTATTTATTTAAAGCACAGAGGGCTCAGACATCTATCGCACAGCGATCGAAGTTAAGGGTGCTGGTTAGAGGAAAGTTTCATATGCTCTTGCGTGTGAAGGAAGCTCAGGAGCTACTGAGCGAGATTACCACTCTGAGATGAATTTGAGCAGAATCAATCTGTGGAAATGATTAATGTTTAATTTATGTTCACCGGGGTCTCTCCCGCTGTTTGGGGGGGTAGGAACAGGGCACCCCGTTGGTAAGCACGAAGCGAGAAATGTGGGTTGTGGGTCCTGAGGGGATAACCACATTTCCGTGGGGCTCCAAGTGGTGAGGGGTAGAAGCGGGTGGGGTGGGTATAGCAGCAAAAAGAGCAATAGCAAATGGAGTAAAGTAAACAGGATATTGAGGTTTTTTTCTGATATGAAACATTTTAGATATGACCAGTAAGTGTGGTATCATTACGGTTAATATAAATGGAATTTTAAACAAACGGAAGTATGGAGGGTTCATAAGGTGGCTGGCCTCTCTTGCGCCGCAAGTGGTATTTTTACAGGAAACCCATTTAAAAACAAATTCCCCAAACATCTTTCTCCCCAGAGACTTTTCCCATGCTTTTTATGCTTCCACTGGATTGACAAAAAGGGGTGTAGCTATCTATTTTGGTAGAGGATTGCCTTGGGAGTTTGGCCAAATCTAGAGAGACCCCCTGGGTATATGGATTTGGGTGGAGGTAAAACCAAATTGAATTATACTAAATTTTGTATACTACTAGCAGACAATCCTTTACCATTAGTGAAAGTCAGTGAATTACTTAAGGGAACTCCAGGGCTTTTTATTATGGGAGGGGATTTTAATTTTATTCAAGATTTGAGGAAAGATACTTCTAATAAAAGTAAAAAACAACTAAAACCCAAGACCAAAAAATGTCCTGGAAGACATAAAACAGGAGTTTCATTCAGTAGACCCATAGCGTAACAGTAATTTGTTAGACAATGAATATACAAGCTACTTTTGCCAATTTAAATCGGACCCTCAAATCGACTATTTTCTTGTTTCTTGATAACTGAAGTACATGGGTGCCGAAATATGGGAAAATGCATTCTCGGACCACTCGTTTGTGAAATTTGATCTGGCAATAGAGGAGGGAAAGAGGACAAGATCTAGGTGGCAGATGGATCGCCTCCTCTTACAGGATGCCCAGTGGATAGCAGAGACAAGGGAATGGATTGCAGAGTATTTTAGGATCAACAAAGGAAGTGCAGATTAATTTTCTGTGTGGGAGGGTTTAAGGCAACATTACGAGGACAGATAATTATGCTCTCCGTTTGGCAGTCCAAAAAACGACGTGCCACAATTGAGAAACTCCAGCAAGCAGTTGATAGGGCTCTGAGGCTTCGAAATTCTCCTACACAGGGGAAGAGGGAAGACGGGGGCCAGATTGAAATGGCCAAACAGGCCTTACGGGAATTAGTTTTATTCTTTTTATTATAAGAGTTAAATAGCTCAAGGACTTATTAACAGCGGGTATACAAGGACAGTCAAATGGTTGGGAAAGTCCTAGCTGGGGCCAATAAACATAAACAGGAAACTGTCCTTTCTGAAATTATAGATCCCAAAACCAGTGATCTAAAAACTGAAAAGTATTGTATAGCTCAAATTTTTTTGGAGCACTATCATCAGCTCTATACCACTCGATATGAAGTGGAATCAGAATTAATCCAGAAATACTTTGAGAAAATAAGTATCCCCAGCTTGTCGGAGGCTCTTAGGCTGCAAATTCAACAAGACATATCAGATGAGGAACCTTTACCATTCTAAAATCAATTCCTGGTGCAAAAGCGTGTGGTAATGATGGGCTCCACACAGAATTTTATGGGACTTTTTTCTAAAGAACTGATCCCTTTCTTGACAAGACTGTTCAATTATATAAAGATGGGGAGTGGTGTCCCCTTAAGTTTTAAATAATCTGTGATTCTTAGCTTTGTTAAGAAGGGTAAAAGCCATAAAGACCTTAATTCCTATAGGCCGATCAGTCTCTTAAACGTCGATTATAAAATTATTATGAAGATATGGGCCCAACGCTTTATTCCACTCGCGCAGGAACTGATTTATAAAGATCAATCAGGATTTGTTGCTGGAAAATCAATGATCTCGAACACTCGATATCGAATTCAAGTGCTTGATTTTTTTAAGAACAATTTATTGCTTATTATGATGGAAGATGCTGAAAAGGCGTTTGACCTGATCAATTTGGATGCTCTTTATTTTGGTCTGTACAAATTTGGGGTTTCTGACCAGGTTATAGATGTGTTTAGAAATATCTACCAGAGTGCCCAGTCCCATGTGATTATTAACTCAAATCAAATAGGGACCGTGAATATTAGTCGTGGGATCAGACATGGGTGCCCGATGTCCACCCTGTTGTTTATTTTTTTTTATTGAGCCTTTATCATTGAGCTTTCGGGACAATGAGGAAATTAGAGCCCCAATACCAGGCATGACGAAGTTAAAACTATTCGCTGATGATATTATTTTATATTTAAGCCCGGAGAGACCGAATCTGGACTGGGTGTTATTAGAATTTAGCCTGTTCGAAAGGATTGGAGGTTATAAAATAAAACCAAGATTTTAGTGTTAAATACTGACGTGGAGTTTTTCCCATTAAATCTTAAATCCCAGTCGTCCAGTACGGAACCAACACGTTACCTAGGAATGTTTGTCATAAGTCAGTATGTACAACTTTTCAGGTTAAACTATTTAGCAATGCAGAATAAAATCGAAAAATTGTGTAATAAATGGTCAATTTTACCTTTAACGTTAATTGGTCATGTAGCCCTTACAAAAATATCCATACTTCCGCTATTGGTGTTTCTTTTCATAAACGGACCCTTGAAAGTTAATCCAAAATGTTTTAAAGAATTGGATTCAATGTTTAGAGAATTTGTCTGGAATAAAAAGGCCTCCAGGGTAAAGCAATCTGTACTCCAGCTACATATTAAACAGGGTTGCAGGCAAGGTAGAAAAGGTCCAAGGATACCAAGGCTTAAACAGCGCTTTAATAAGCTACTTTTATAGGTGAATGGAGACACACTCGAAGCTCTGGACCTCTTGGGCTTCATATAGGGATGCAAGTTTAAAAGGTAGAGAGTGTGTACTCCATGAGGGCTCACAAATATGCTTGTCAGGATTAATATCCGTTCTTTCAAGTCGTCATATAGAGGACAAAACTATTCCAGGTTGCAGTGTAACATCTTTATTGTTTTTTTAGTGGAACATAGACAGCCAACACGTGTTTCGCCCCCTCTTGGCGAATTGCGCCGGGGCTTTCTCAAGGCTATTTTCACATATATAGCATATATTGTTACTGTTTCCAATTTTGGAGATATCCAAGGTACAATGGGTTCAATATTCGAGAAGCAATAAGTTCTTCTGTGAGTTTTTCAGAGCTGATGGCGCAGTTCGGTCCCTGCTCCCTGTCCTCGGTCTTCGGGTTAGTTTGCGGGTTGAATCCCAGGCATATTAAACAGGGTGGTTTAGCATTGCCTAGAATGCAAACCTATTATGAAGCAGTGATTTTGGATCTTGCAGCGTGCTTACTGGAACCAAAGGAGTTTATAGATAGTTTTTTCTTGGATAGAATGGTGCTGGAATCAGGATCACGGATACCAACCTTCTTAAAATTTGCTAAACTGCCAAAAAGAACTAGATATAAGATGCTTCAAGATTTTACTTGTAGATTTACATTTTTTTAAGAAAGCTGGTTCCTCGGGGTTTCATTATTTAAAGCTGATAGAATGTAAAAGTCTGGGTCTCCAAATTCATTCTAGTCACCTGAATAACTGGAAAGATTGTGGATTGTAGGAGTTGGGACACTTCTTAACGAACAACAAAATAATAACCTGGCACAAGGTGCAAAGTAGATATGCTGATCTTAAGCAGTTGGGCTTTTTTGAATATTTACATATCACAAATTTTATAAAAAAATATAGTCTTGCAGCAAGCGGCACCCCCAACAAGCCAGGTACGCACCCTTTTTCGAGCCAAATTAAAGGGGGAAGGAAACTTATATTCGCTGCTGATAAACTTCAATGGGTCCTCTGTGGTCGAGAATGTTTTAGGAAGAGTAGACGGGAAACAAACTGCAAGTTGTCTAGTCAGGAGTGGCAGTTACTATCTCAGATGAGCAGAAAGGCATTAAGATCTGCCGACTTTAAAAGGATGGCCTTCTTCTCCCGCTGGTTGGCATATTACACACCCCAATCCCTTAGTCAAAGTTATCCAGAGGTAGAAAATAAATGTTTCCATTGTCAAACTGAGGGGAGAGGGGACTGGCTTCATACTTTTATTATGTGAACAAAATTAGAGTGTTTCTGGGTGAAGATTTTTTCGACTATAAGCCAGGCAATCCAAAAAAAGGTAGACCCCGAAGAGGCGGTAGCCCTTTTTGGCATTTCTAGAGTAAGTGGAGATTTGACAAAATCAGAAGCGACTTTTATAGCAATCTGCTCTTCGGTTGACCACTCCTTAATCCTCCAGAGTGGAGGTCGGAGATAGCCCCATCATGCTTCAATTGGATAAATAAAATCATGAAGAGGGATTCCCCCGTTGTACTGTAGCAGTTAGTACTTTACTGTCTTAATAGAAAAATGTAAATAGCTGTAAGAACGTGTAAAGTCCAGCTCATTAATTGATATTACATATTGATGTTTTTGTATGTTTCCATATTCGGATTTTTGTTGCTCTAATGATAATTTCAAATTGCTTTAGTAAATGTATAACAGTCAGCTCAATATCCTGCTGACGATATTGCTTGTAAAAATTTCTCCTTTTTGCTTTGCTCAATAAAACCTATATATAAAAAAAAAGACTGGGCCTGACCATTTTAGGTCTCGACTAGGCAACAAGGGTTCAAGTTGACACAATACATGCATCCAATTTTTAAGTCATAAAAATCATTCTAATGTGAGAAATATGAAAAGATATAAGAGAAAAAAGTTTTTTCATTGAACAAACAGAAGAGAAAGAAGAAATGAGAAAAATAAAGACCCCAATGTGTAAATATATACAATTCATAGAAAAAGTTTTAAATAACAATAATAAATAGTTCAATCTGTAAACATACACAACAAAAAGGTGCCCAACATAATACACAAAACAAGACCTATAAACAGTGCAAGGTGTAGACAAACAAGTGGCTGAGGAAAAAGGTTTACAAAAATCAGGAGTACAGGACAAAACTGAAAGAACACAAATCAAACAATGCATCCTTTTCAATTTTCGGCCACATCGGTGCATCAACGGCGTTTCGACCATAGTAAAAGTAAATGGTCATCATCAGGACAAACGATAATTCTAGGAGCGTCTGTACCGATTTCAATAAAACATCTACTGTTAAGGTGGACCCAACCGAAAGTAAAATGATCGTATGGGGACCTCCCAGAGTATAACTTTGGTAAAAGGAAGATCCAGAGGAGATGCTGGATTATAGTCGTTGGAGCATATTCATGAATTCAAAGGCTCCAAGAATAAGGAAAATGGTGGACTAGCCTATTCCTTCAAATAGTTTTAAGAAGCTAAGTTATTCGGAAAGAGCGGTTTAAACATCTGAGCTAATAGATCGCATAGTTATTGACGTATATACTTTAACTGTCAGTCGCCTTTAATAGATTGGCACCAGCATATGGGGGCAAGGCTCACAGTCTTAGTCAACCCAGCGGTTCTTTAGCGCACTGACCACATGAATGATTGCAGTAGGGCATTCAGGATATGTACTAAAGCTCTGCCTACTTTCCGCCCATATTTTTAATTGACTCTGTCCCTGTCCTTTGTAAATGGGTTTTCACTAGTCATTAGGCTTAGAAAGCCCTCCTTCATACCGCCTTGTCTCTTCTTGTAACCTCCCATGAGGATATCCCCTGTTACATGTGTTATTACACCCTAGGTTTTAATTACAGCCTCAAGGCACTATTTTCTTAAGGGCCTTCAGACATGACACTCACTTGGTCTTAAACAAGGTTGGCAGTGGTTACTTTAGTTGCTAGCACATCTCACATATATATTAGACCGTCAATAAATCTCCCTTCATCAGCTCCACATAGAGTACAACCTAATCCGGAATTATTATAATGATTCTTTTGTCACATTTCAACGGTTCTAATTCTATATATGGACATAGCTTTTTGAATGTACTTGTGGTACTGTCTTGCATGCAATGCATTATTGGTAGGGTGGATTCAACATATCTTCTGCATGGTGCAATACCATATGTGACCAAAAGTTTATGATGCTCACTAGGGACCTTTCGGAGCAGCTTACGGTACTGCACCTAGACAACCAGTGCTGGTGCCTTGCTTGCTAGGGACCTCTAGTAGCACCCTGTGGGACTGTACCTAGACAAGCATTGCTGGTGCCTTGCTCACTTGGGACCTCTAGGAGCAGCCTGCGGTACTGCCCTATATACATGCAGTGCTGGTGCCTTGCTCACTAGGGACCTCTAGGAGCAGCTTGCGGTATTGCACCTAGGCAAGCAGTGCTGATGCTTGCTCACTAGGGACCTCTAGGGGCAGCTTGCGGTAGGTACTGCAACTAGACAAGTAGTAATGGTGCCTTGCTCACTAGGGACCTTTGGGAGCAACTTGCGGTACTGCACCTAGACATGTGGTGCTGGTGCCTTGCTCACTAGGGACCGATAGGAGCAGCTTGCTGTACTGCACTGAGACATACAATATTGGTTCCTGGCTAAGTACACAAGCATTTGCAATGCACTAGGTCTCACATTACTGAAAGCATGAGCTATTGGCGTTGCATTATTATTTGCAATGCCAATACCCAAAACTATCAGTAATGCGACACCTATTGCATTGCAAATGCTTGTTCTAGGTCATAATTATCATTCAGAAAAACAGCATGTGGTTTTGGCAGCAGCCGCAGAATTTGGAAATCTGTGTGGTTTCAAGCCTGGTAAATCCAGCCACACACATTTATTGCCCATCCCACCTCAATTAAGTTGTGGTTTCATGGTACTGGCATGGATTTACCGCACTGTTATAATAAACTTGCATGCCAATTACCTACCCAGCCGTGCAACTTGGAATCAGGTTCCAATTTGGTTAAACTACAGTGTATGAGCAGTTATAACACTGCTCACAACTGTGACAAACAACAGAGAATTTGAAGAAGTTAGGTTTCCACTCATGTTCATGTATGTGTGGAAATTGCTCCTAATGATGCATATCTGTCAATTTGCTCAGTGATTGCATTGGTATTTTAACTTTTACATACATTTTCGGTCTTTATGTTAGTTTTGTTTTTTAATACAAAGGTCAATTTTTAAGGTTACAAATCACATTCTTCATATGATTTTATAAAACATACTTAACAAAAGCACAGGAGTCCAAAGCATGCCTGTGTGTCAGTCCACCTGACTCACATAGCTATGTTATAAGATACTACTGCCCATGCAGACTGATTTATGAAGGCCTGAGAGCCACTTGAAAAGCAATTACAGGCTAGTTTTATGACTCCCTTTGTAATCAAGGGTTCAAAAGGTTGGCCATAGATCCCAGCGAACAGAAAAACATGCTGGCATGCAGGGCTATTAAACAGTTCATTAATCAAAAGCTAATGGCCCAAAGTGTATTTGTCAGGGAGCACACACGTTCCTGACATCTCTAACCTATACAGCTGAAAGATTGCAAGAATGTGCAAGCTTTTTAGAGGCGAAGTGGGCTAATATTAAAACCTGAGACAAAAAGAGCTAGGAATTACTGAAGATAGAAAACAGCAAAGCATTTTAGCCTCATTACTCCACAGGCTAGATGTCTCGTAAGCCAACCTACATTTACAGCGTGTTGCATTATAGCCTTGTGCGACAAGCTCCTGGAAACTTGGTATTATGCAGGTCTCATGGATGGTGATGGCCACCTGGGCTATATATTCAGAAAATCTATACCCACATGGAAATTGACTTGCATTAGGATCAGAGTGAGATCCACTGGCAAAAGGAAGGGCATGGAGAAAAAGGCTGATTTCACATCTTTATTCTTTTTATTTCACAGAGTTTTTTATTGAGAGAGTTTGGTATTGATATGAGCAGAACAAATAATAGCAGATAAAGACCATGGTACACGTACATAATAAACCGAGAGGCGGTGAAGTAACATAATATGGAGTAAACATAACATGCGGGGGGAAAAATATACCAGGTAAATAAAGAAAATGACAATCAAGCATCAAGTCCGTACAACACGAAGGCATATGTCAGCGGGCAGATCGGTCATATAGCACAGCAGGGTGAATCACAGCCATCAAATGACATATTGAGAAATTGCTTGCCACAACAATGTTTTAGGTGCCTCACGGAGGTTTGAAGAGATCAAAGTGAGCGTCAAGTGAGACCCATATTTTCCTGTGTTGTGGGCGCCAGGGGTGAGAGGCAAGTGCAATGGTATCGGCACCCCTGAGATTAGAAACCCAGTTGAGCCAATGGGGGAAGGAGGCTTTGGCTGTATTTTTCCAGTTGGACGTTATGACTTTAACCGCCGCCGTCAGTAAAAGATCAAGTAGGGCTTTGTCATTTCCATTTAAAGTGACAGCTTTGGAAGAACCCATAACTAGAGTAGCAAATTCTCTCGGGAGAGAAACGTGCAGGGCTTTGTTAACAAAGTCAAATATCCTGTCCCAGTATGTGGCAACCCGGGGGCATTTAAATATTAGATGTTCAAGGTCTCCTCCCGCTTCCAAACAGTTCCAGCAGGAGTCATTGTCTTTGATGTTGTGCAGAAAAAGTCTCCTGGGGGTCCAAAAGGCTTTGTGTAGGAGCCAGAATTTAGTTTGGGATAGAGTTGGGCTAATTTTGTGTCTTGTGGTCGATTCCCAAATTCTGGCCCACTCGTTATCAGATGTGGGAGTGGAGGAGTATGATTCCCAATAGGATTGTAATGCAGAGACCAGGTTAGATGTCTGTGGTTTGATCATTTTGTACATTCTGGAAACCTGGTGGCCAAGTCTATTAAGGGTGGATAAAAGGCCAGGGAGTGAGGGGGATGTGATGCCCAAGTTTGCTTTGGTTAGGGCCACCTTAACTTGTAGGAAATAGTAGAAGTCAATGTTCTCGAGTTGAAATCTATCCTGTAATTCCTTGAATGTGAGTGGTGTTTGGCCCTCGTAGAGGTGGTGAGGGAAGTGTATTCCCTTCCTGATCCAAGAAGGATTATACAGCGGTTTACCTTTGTATGTTATAGTGTTATTTCGCCATAGGGATTCCCACTTTGAATTGCGAAATTGATGGGGTAGAGATTTACTTATATGGAGGAGGGAATTCTTAGTGTTTTTAAATATGATGCTAGAGTCGATATCGGGAAGTGTTTTTAAATATGATGCTAGAGTCGATATCGGGAGTGTTTTTAAATATGATGCTAGAGTCGATATCGGGAACACATCTTTATTCTTGATGGGCCTTCTGAAAATGTAATTTCTGCATATCAGTAGAGGCCTGTGGTGGGAGTGCTGCTGGGCACTGATATGGGGTGGGGGAGGGGCATGATGGGGGGTATTGAACTATGGATTACGCTTGATTAGAGATAAGTAAACATATGAATAAATACAACTAATTTCATTTAGCGCTGCATCGGCAAATGCAATGCAGTGCCTTTTATATTCTATATATTTATATATATATATTTTATATTTTAATTCATTTTTTTATTTGTGTCTTTTTTTAGCTAAGAGTATTAGCTCGGTAATGCACGAATATCACAGACTTTTCAGCGATATTCATGCATTGCGGCCGATTTTTATCGCATTTGCGATAAACCTTGGTAATACCAAGGTTTATCTGCGATAAAAATCGCCGCAGCTCAGCCGGTAAATTTTTGTCTCTAACCAAGCAATACCGATAATTATCTCTATTGCTTGGTAATATGCCCCAACATTTGAAGTGGTAGTGGGTAGGATTGGAGGTATGAAGTTCCATTTTCTTATCAAGCCTCCTGATAAGCGAAACAGGTTAAGAAACTATTTGAAGGATAGATTAAATACTAAGGGCAGATTGACAAGGAAGTGCCTCAGCGCGCCACACTGCAGCACTTCCAAAGCACAGGAATGCAACATATTTAAAATAATATGTTGCATCCCTACAGCACAATTACCTCCTTCCCCCAGTATAATATGTTGCATCCCTGTGCTCTCACCTGTGCGGGCGCTTAAACTGCTGCCATATGCCTGCTCAGACACCCTTGCACAATGGTGCAAGGACGCCTGCGTCATGGGGAGATTGTTTTTGTGCAGGCAGGTGTCCCTTCCTGCGCAAAAACAATCTCCCCTTGACGTAGGCATTTTCCTCTTTCAATGCATGCTGTAGAATGCAGCACGCATTGAAAGAGGAAAAAACGAGGAGAAACTAAAAATTTCTCCTTGTTGCGCCACGCTACGCCACCCCTAGGGTGGAGTAGCATTAAGACCCATTTCCAGTTTTACGATTCCTCTTAAATCTGGAAATGTGTCTTGTTCCATGGGTGTTGGGTCGCATGGAACGCCCCTTTCACACAAAGTGCTGCGTGTAAAGTGGCCATTTGTACAAGGACAGGAAAAGCCACGCAGGGTGGCTTTTCCTGTCCTTGTAAATATGGAGCAGTAACATGCTCCACCAGTACGCCACCAAAAGTGACGTACTGGTGGTGCCGGAGGCTTGTAAAACTGCCCCTAACTGTCTTGTCACAGATTAACAGGGTAACATGCCCCAGAATTTTTCTTTTTAAGATCTTGACAACGATTCTCCCCTTTCTTCCTTTTGAACATTGCATGGTCACAATTTAAGTGCAGCTTGATCACACAAGAAGTTGTATGTATCAAACCCCCTAAATGTGCCATTTTGTGCTTCTGGGTTTTGGTATACTGCTGCTAAAATCCGCAATGACTCTCTTGAAAATACTACTTTGAACCATTCACACTAGGTGGCATTTCTATTTCTATAGCAAGAGACAGTGTATACAAGGCACTGCCTCTACCTGTTAGACTAACCAGAGGCTATTTTAGAATACCTAGGACAGAATTGTATTATATAGGGCACAGTCCGGGTCAGTATCAGGTGTGATTTTTACCCTCTTCAGAAGTGCCTGGTTCAGACTGGAACCATATGGCATACATCCTATATTTAAAGAACGGGGACAGCAACTATTGAAATATGGACTGGCAGCTTGAAGCTTCTTGTCTGTCTTTTAATGTAAGAGGGCTGTCCTGATTTTAAAAAGGAGGTAGCATTACCCCTATGAACTGGTGTAGTGTGTGACTGTACCTGGCTGTAGAGCGATGCCAGGGGATTCCCTGACAAACCCCTTGCCTGCACTGTCAAGATTCTTGCCACAGCTCACCTCTCTTGACTATCACAATATACCAGCATGACTCATATAATTTCTCCTAACACTTATGAATAAAGTAACGTCTTGTACTCTGACTTTTGATTTTATGACTTGCAGTTGATAATCGCTAGCTTCAGCTGATGTTCCCCGGTTTGTTTGAGAAGGCTTAACTGCTTTTACAAATGTTTTACCATGCATATGCAAGGTCAGATTTCAGGCGCCACTGAAACATCCAGAAAATCCACCAGAACAAGCATCACACAACTGGCATAGATGACCCCAACATGAACCTTCTGGAAGACTTCCCTCAACAGATTAACCACCTGTACCTTGCTGTAAGCAATTAGAATGCTACCTATGTGAACATTCTTAAACAACTTCTAGAAGACAGCCTCATCAAAGTAATCATCTGCACCTGTTCCTTGCTATGAGCAATTAGAACACGACCTTTGTGAACATTCTAAAACACCTTCTAAAAGACAACCTCATCAAATTAATCATCTGCACCTGTTCCTTGCTGTAAGCAATTAGAACACGACTTTTGTGAACATTCTAAAGCACTTTCTTGAAGGCAACCTCATTAAGTTAATTATCTGCACATGTTTCTTGTTACAAACAATTTGAATGTGATATTTATGAACGTTCAAAAGCAGTCATATTTAAAGACCGTCCACACTCCTCCCCTTCGCCTCTTTGCCCGCCACTTACCTGTTTCCTGGCTTTCAGGACTATGTCTTGCCAGTTCCCTTGATCCTCCCACTTCAACCTCACCGCAAAGAATATTAGCCCCGCACCTAGATAGAAAAAAGAACAAGTAGAAAAGGAGAGGCGCATTAACATACTTGATTTTACTACACCCTGAGCTCAGTCACAACATTGTGCTGCAAACAAAGGTAAGCAGTCTTTTTATTCAACTTGTTTATATTGTTGGCTGGGCTCTGCCCGAGTCGACTTAGGTAAAGGTAACCCCTTACAACTTTGCTTGTGGGTTTGATGCTTATATCATACTAACTGCAGTTTAGGAAAATTTGATAAAGGAGCCTCTTCGGACAATCGAAATGAAAAACAAACAACAGCAAAACTAAAGGTTGGTTGAGATAGAGATAGAGTCAATACTAGACTAAAGCCATATTATTGGTTTGTTTATAGGTACCTAATCTGCCGGGACCATTCATCAGACTGGTGTGAATGCCTGCTGCAGTGTTGCTGTTGAGTAGATGAGCCACAGCATCTTTAAGTCTACACCTTCTCTACAGCCCAACCCCCCTTCCCCTGGATTTGCCACCAGAGCAGCATCTCCACCTGTAAACCAAGGGCAGGTATCAGGAGGATTCACGAAACAGCATTGCCACTCCATTGAAATCCTCTGGGATCCAGGTAGGTGGCTTATGAAATGCACTCAAAAGAGGGGTAATAATTGAATAACAAACTTTCATCCTAAGTGGTGTAATGTGGTGTGTATTCTGAGACCGTGTATGCCCCAACATCCATGTGCAAGGACACCAAGCAAATGAGAGAATGCCACACAGGCACAAAATGCTTACCTGCATCATTATTATAGTAAGTGGTAAAAAGGCATCCATTACCTCTTGTGTAATAAATATGTTTCTGGGGGCATTTAAGGTAGGCTAAAATGCCAGTTGTAGCCCGTAGAAACTCTTGTCATATGGCTTCTTAGTCTCTGGGTGAGTTTCCTTCTGTACAGACTGTCCTGCCAAAACACCTCTTTAGTATCAGGGCATTCCCCAGAAAGACAAATCAATAACATCAATCAATGAGTTGGCCTAACAGCTAGGGGCGTTCGACCTCGGACCTGGGGTAACTGGGTTCGAGTCTCAGTAATGACGCTAAAAACATCCTGTGATTCTGGGCAAATCACTTAATCTCCCTGTGCCTAACACAAATGAATGTGTGTCCTTATGTAACATAACTGGTGCTATGTTAAGCGATCTGATACCTGATTCAGGTCTAGTTCATGCTATATAAAACTAAAAAAAAAGATACCATCAAAACATTACAAAATGCAACACAGCCACTACAAAACACAATAAAAAAATCCAAAACAAGACCACACCCCCCACTGCTGCATACTTACAATCAATCTTGGCTGAGCAGGACCTCATTGATGTCTGGTGCACCAAACATCCCCTAGGTAAGGGGGGTACATGCCTTACACCTTCTGTTGGTGCACGGTGGTGTACTGACTATTGGGCAATCACCAGACACAAATACTTACATACACATAACAGTGTGGCAGCACTTTATCAGACTACTCTGGTGGCCTCGATTCTCTCTGCAATTGGAGAACTGAGCCTTGCCTTTACATGGGTTCCCCCGTCCTTCTTTTCAAAGTAGAGGTGGGAAGTACCATAGTAGAATACTATCAGCTAAATTCTGGGCCAGTGTTGTCTCTGGGTGTGCTGTGGGAGACATTCAAGGCCTATATATGAGGCATTTCTTTATCCAAGCAAACTAGAGTCCTACCTGATATTATTATTTGTTGATTTTTGTAGATTTATTGAGCTCAAATTCGACCTGAAGGTATTGGAGTGCTTTACATGAGCACCAGTTACGCTACATAAGAACACATTCATTTTTTGGCATGCGTGGGGAGATTAGGTGATTTGCCCAGAATCACAGGATGCTGAGCCAACGCTGAGGCTCGAACCCGGTTCCCCAGCTACAAAGGCCGCAGCTCTAGCTGAAATGCTACATCCTCTCCCCATATACAGAGATAACTGCGGATGCTAGAAGATTAGCTATATGAGCTCGAACTTTAGTACTTTCAGGCATTAATTGCACACTCTCTGGCACAGTTTTGTAATAAGTTAGAGGAATATGAAGAGTGAGCTGAGAGAGACTTGGTTCCTCCACAAAGAGGATATTGCCACGGTGAGTGGGAAAGAGCAAGTAGGACCCTAGTGACCCTAATCTAGAAAACCTGGAACAGCTCCTACATCGTGGAGCTAAAGAACTAAGTCGGAGAGGTTTGCCAATCTGCTTCTGATGTCATGAGGACCATGTTGCAGTTTTACACACCTCTCTGTGCCTCTCTGGGGTGCTGTCCCAGGCAAATTCACAGACTATTTTGCCTCTATTTAACTATTATGGCTAGACAATTGCCTTAGACCATATCTAGATACTTCAATTTCCACCAATGGCATACTACAGGGCACCACTGGACGTCCTTATTAGTCCTGGGCTTAGTTAGCCTAGTGGCGCTACGCATAACTACACGAAGTGCACTTCGCACTACACAAGCTGCGCGTAGCTACGCGAACTGCGTAGTGCAGTAGGGAAAATGCTGTTCGCACTGATTGCACAGTGCCAGATGCTTGTCGGCATTGTGCAATCATTGCAAACAGCATCTTTCACAGTGCAAGCGGTTGTGTTCTGCCGCTCAAGTAGATTTGTACTCGAGCTGCAGCTTTCTCAATGTGGACAGGTAGTTTCTCATCGCAAGCGGTTGCAAGCATTTCCGACCACTCGTAATGAGAAACCTGACCGCCCCGCATTGAGAATCTCGCCGGGAGGTTTATTTTCCATGCTCGCGATCGGCAACTTGATGTTGCTGATCACGAACAAGGAAAAAGTCTCGCCGGGATGTTGATTTTGCTCCCTTGCGGTCGCCAACTTAAGGTCAAGGACTGCATGCAAGCAAAAAATGCCTGCTACGCTACGCGCTTTTGCACTGTGCTACGTGCAATTCACGTAGCGCGTGGTAGTGCAAACTACGCACACTCCGCAAGTGTAGCGTATTACTACGCCCAGGCCTAGTCCTTATGGCGCAGTTTTACGAGATGTACCTGGAAGTTCTTGATCTGCACCTACTGGCAATGTATGAGGCAGCTAGGGAGGCTTGCCCCCTGCCTCTATCTGTTGTAAATGTAAATGTGTTTGTATTTATATAGCGCCTTCTACCCAGAGGTCTCGTAGTGCTGTATTCATACTGCTGTGGAACCCTTCCTGGCTTTCCTGTGAGATGTCCACTCCTGGGCACACCCAAGGTGAAGCCAGGCATCCAAGCGCTGCTGGGGCCGTTGTGGAGATTAAGCAAGCTATTCCCCAGAGTCACAGAGTGGGACCCATGATTAGACTAGGCACCGAGGCGAGAATTATCAGGTCTGGGGAGATTGAGTCCAAGAGCCGCCGAGGTGGGAATTGAACCCTGGTCCCGGGCCAGACCTCTGCATCAGGGTCTGCCGCTCTTACCATTGAGTCACGCTTCTCCAAGGCTCTTTTTGTATCTGTCCAGAAACCTGGCAAACAGCCTGATCTCTGGGACACCTATCATCAATATTTGCAACAAAATGCTGGCTAGCATTTTGACGATCAAATTACTTCCCCTGCTCCTATACATTGTCAGACCAGATCAATTGGGCTTTGTTCTCGGGCGTTCTACTGCACACAGTCTGTGAACTGTCTTCTCATTACTCCACACACTGTAACCCCACCTTCCGGCAGTGGAAATTTTCCTAGAGTGTGGTAAATAAAAGACTTATTATTTACGCTGTCGGAATTTCTATAGTTACCCAAGAAAAGGTAATGCATGAAATGAGGAGCAGAGTCCGTGGTCTTCGAGTTTAAAGGGTTTTATTCCAGAACTCGAGTTAAGGGAGAGCTCCTTCA
Source organism: Lissotriton vulgaris (assembly GCF_964263255.1). Taxonomy (NCBI): domain Eukaryota; kingdom Metazoa; phylum Chordata; class Amphibia; order Caudata; family Salamandridae; genus Lissotriton; species Lissotriton vulgaris. Next base: position 1,959,486,539 of record NC_141691.1, read on the forward strand.
CCAAGCGGGTTCAGGAGTAGTCTCATTTACTTGGAGCATAACAGCACTTATATACATTTACGAGTACAACCAAAAGAAGGAGTTCCCCGAACTTTGATTCAATCATCCATGATGTAATCATACGGAAGACATGGCATGCTTGTTCTCGTTTAAAGAATAAATTGAATTACATTTAGACATAGACAAACACATTACATCAGGGTGATTGTGGTGACAAGTTACAGAGTTACTAGTGTCTGGGGACAGAGAATCGAGGCATTGTTACAGGGTCATTTCTGTCGGAAAGGTAAAGAGGAAGAGGCATTGTGCGTTCCTTGCTTCCACACAAGGGCGGTGATGTTCCACAATGGTATGTGTGTGCAGCTGGGAAGAAGGAGAATGGGCCGTGGTTAACTATTCTTCTTCGTGGCTGTCTCGTGTGCTTGTTTAGGATTTCCCTTGATTGTTGACCCAACCCGTGGCTGTCCCCGCAAGCTGAGAGATCATTGATGAGCAAGAGCTGCTCGTTCTTTGGTAAAGTTAGGGAAGGGGGGGGGTTTGGCGAGGCAACCATCTAACTGACTCCGTTCTGTTTTAAATGAAAAAATCGAACGGGACGGAAAACCCGTAAGATACATGATGGCTGGCCATCATTCTTTGCATGTGCCAGTACAACGAAAAGGAAAACAGGCAAGAGGGGGGTATAACAGGATTCGTGCTTGAAGTAAAAAAAATCGGGTTGCCTGGTCGGTGTTAGGGGGGATAGGGTGCATGATTGGACACCCGGAAGAAAAAGGGAGTTTTTTAGTCAACTTCCACAAGAGGACAAGAGTACTTTCGATTCATTCAAATGGCAGCTCCTCTTCAGCTTACTACAGCATGTAGGACTCAGCCCATCATTCTGCTGATGGATCTAACTCCTTTAATCTTCCTATACAGCTAGGCTCCAAGTCATTAGCAGCATCTCTGACCCCATACTGATACACAGAGGCATCCGAAAGGGTTACCCGTTTCAATCAATCTATATGCAAATACCAGGGAACCACTGGCAGCTCACCTATGACAACATCACGCTGATCAATGTCGTAATTTAACAGTCTGCAGATTAGTGGTGCTGTGAAGATGATTTTAATATATAGGTGTGAAACCCCACTTGAAACTTGGCTACACTATTGTGCAAATGCAGATTCTTCAGCACACTTACTAGAGGTATAATAAATTGGTCAAAATTGGTGATCATCCCCTGGACTGAAACCACTGTCTGATTACCTAAAGCACATCCCTTTGGAGTTGACAGAACTCTCAGTGATATAATTTGGAATATGGAACATCGAGACACGGCACAGCTGGAGAATTATGTCAAGGCGATTGAATGACTGGAGGAGCAGGTTCTGGTATTGACTGGTCTGCTGCTCTCCCTTTCTGGACCACTTGCTACTGCAAACATTCTAAGTCTACTTACATTCCAATATCTGTTCATAAATAAACCTATCCAGCTCACCAAGGCCTTCTTTACCAGACTCCTATCCTTTCTGACCCACTTGGTATGGTCTGGCCATCAGCCACTACTGGCTTTGTGAAACTGTGAGTCAAACCACTCCAATATGAAGCTGTATTACTTTTGCACACAAAATCAATACTCTTTTCACTGGTCCAAGCCTACACCCCGCTTACCCAACATAGCTGCAGTGACAGGAAACACTTGTCCGTGCACACTTGCAACTGTGATTTGCGGAGAGCCCAAATGCCTTGGGGTCTTTTTCCGATATGATCCATTGCTTGGTATGGGTATTGGAACATTTGTGCGGTAGAGCTAGTATGGATTGTCTTTAGCCTGCTCCCTTGCCACTTGCCCAAAAGTCCAATGCTACCCACGACTGAAGAGGATAAAGCATGTCAGCACCTGACAGCCCCTGGTGTGTGGAGACAGGGAGACCTATAACTGGAGGTTGAGTTCCTCTCTGTCCATGCAGTGCAGACCACTGTGGCTAGCACTTTGCTAGATATATTTCTTTACTATCTTTACAAAAGGCGTTGTTGTACATGGAGAGCTGTGCATGGCTCCTTCCCATGGGAACCAGCCTCACTTCACGTCCTAGAATGTGTACTTGGCTTCTCATCTCAGAGCAAACTCATCACAAAGTTCTTCAACACTATGTATGACAAGACCCCTGAAATTACACCCAACAACAAAAAAAAGAATGAAAAAACATGCCTGCTGCATAGCCGCTCTTCTACTTCTCAACAGCATGGGCACCCAGAATACCCTACGGCTAATCCTGATGCTGCTCTTAAGCTGCTCTTATGCTGCATGAGAGCATCAGCAGGATTACCCTGAGTGCCCAAGATGTGCGCTCCCAGAGAGACTAGGAGCCTGTGCCTGCTGTCTCCAACCCTGCAACGCGGCTCGGGTTAGAGACAGTTTCAGTGCGCATGTTGGTTTGGACATCCTGAGACAACCGGACAAATCCACATGCGCACTGATAACAGTGACCCCCACACCCAATCCGTGACTGCATCAATCGGATCACTGACATAATATGTAGTACAAAAATATAGACATTAAAAATATAGAGTTTAAAATATCGACTTCCAAAATATCGAAATCCTATCTACAAACAGGTAAGTACAAAAATGTCAAATCAAAAATATCATTTAAAAAAAATAGTTAGTCAAAATATCGAATTTTTGTAAATGTCTTAAAAGTAATTTCAAATAAATGAAATATTAAAAATAATTAACTAAAACATACTCAAAAATACTTAAATAACCTTAAAATTATAAAATAATTACTTTAAGTTAAAAGAAAAACAATGTTATTTTTTAAAACACAAATACATATATTCACATGATATTATTAAAAAAACACAATATTTTTACCGTAGGATAGCGTAGGGGTAAAAATTACTATTCCCACTCCAGTGAGTGCAACAGTAGGGAAAGTGTTGGATAGCGTAGGGGTGAAAATTACTATTCCCACTCCAAAGAGTGCAACAGTAGGGAAAGCGTTGGATAAAGTAGGGGTAAAAATTATTATTCCCACTCCAGTGAGTGCAACAGTAGGGAAAGTGTTGGATAGCGTGGGCGTAAACATTACTATTCCCACTCCAATGAGTGCAACAGTAGGGAAAGCATTGGATAGCGTAGAGGTAAAAATTACTATTCCCACTCCAGTGAGTGCAACAGTAGGGAAAGCGTTGGATAGCGTAGGGGTAAAAATTACTATTCCCACTCCAGTGAGTGCTACAGTAGGGAAAGCGTTGGATAGCGTAGAGGTAATAATTACTATTCCCACTCCAGTGAGTGCAACAGTAGGGAAAACGTTGGATAGCGTAGAGGTAATAATTACTATTCCGACTCCAGTGAGTGCAACAGTAGGGAAAGCGTTGGTTAGCGTAGGGGTAAAAATTACCATTCCCACTCCAGTGAGTGCTACAGTAGGGAAAGCGTTGGATAGCGTACGGGTGAAAATTACTATTCCCACTCCAGTGAGTGCAACAGTAGGGAAAGCGTTGGATAGCATAGGGGTAAAAAAATACTATTCCCACTCCAGTGAGTGCAACAGTAGGGAAAGCGTTGGATAGCATAGGGGTAAAAATTACTATTTCAACTCCAGTGAGTGCAACAGTAAGGAAAGCGTTGGATGGCATTAGGGTAAAAATTACTATTCCCACTCCAGTGAGTGCAACAGTAGGGAAATTGTTGGATAGCGTAGGGGTAAAAATTACTATTCCCACTCCAGTGAATGCAACAGTACGGAAAGCGTTGGATAGCATAGGGGTAAAAAATTACTATTCCCACTCCAGTGAGTGCAAAAGTAGGGAAAGCGTTGGATTGCATAGGGGTACAAATTACTATTCCCACTCCAGTGAGTGCAACACTAGGGAAAGTAAATACTTCATATATTATTTAAAATATATATATATTAACATCTATTAAAAATTAATTAAAAGTAATTACCAATGTAATATAATATAATAATTCATCATTTAAAAATACAAATAAAAATGAATTATTACACTTAATTACCTATTAATAGAAATTAATTTCAAATTAAGAATTACAAATTAATTAACAATTAATTAAAAATAAATACCAATAAATACATTTACATTTTTGATTATTTTTAATTAAATTACTTCCCACCCTATTCCCCTATGAACCCACAACCCGCTACGAAAAATAAATTAGTCAAATTAACATGATTATCAATTAATCAATTAAGTAAAATTAATTGCCAATTAAAATTTCGTTAATTACAAAATGAAAAATTAATTAACAATTCATTCAAAATAAATAACAATAAATGAATTTTATTATTTAAATAATTATAATTAAATCACTAGTACCCACCCTATTCCCCTATAAACCCACAACCCGCTACAGAATTAAATTACGCAAAAATTAAATAACATGAAATTCATTACTTAAAATAAATTATAACATAAATGTACACTTTTCACGCATATACTAACATACAAAACACTATAAAAAATGTGATATTAATAAAAATTCGATAATTTTAATAACCTATACTATATCCTTCGATATTTTGACTTCCTATATTTTTAAAATTCGATATTACATTACTTACCTTAAAAACGATATTTTTGATGACTATATTCTGTCCATTCGATATTTTGTCCATTCAATATTTTAAAGTCGATATTTTGTCCATTCGATATTTTGAAGTCGATATTTTGTCTGTTTACCCCTCAATCATTGCCGCCACCAAGAATTGCCCGGAAAATTAAAATAAAATGATAAATCTGTTTTTTTTATCATTTTATTTTTCAATTTTTGCAGCTGCTGTCTGGAGGGCAATGCTCCTCCACCATAGTGGAGGAGCTGCTGCTGGCCCCGACTCTCACTGTACTAGATGCTCTCATGAAAATAATGATTTCCTGCATATAGCATGGAGTTGCATGAAATACACTAAATTTGGAGTTGGGATCTTGGAATGTATGCTGTTCCTGTCAAAAGGGAAAATGGCAACACACTGGGCAGGTTGCACCTTCCCATGAGTGAAACACTGGCTGACTGACGCATCTTATTGAGAAGAGAAACTCGAGGACTACTGGGACCTAACTCCCCACCCAAAGATATTTGGACCCCCTTTAGTACATATATGGTATCACGTACTGCCCAAGCTCAATCGCAAGACCGAGAGGAACCAGGTGCTCAGGATAGGGAGGCTGAGAGCGCAGTGGGATCGCAACACTAAATAGCGTGTTAAAATGTGTTATCTGCGAGTCGTCTAGCCTGTTTTGCAATGTCAGTGTAAATCTGGGACATGTTAATTGTGCAATACAAAACATCCTTATGTTATACCAAGCTGATATTTTTCGGTGCATGGGAATTAAACCACTTGAATTGTATTTTGTTAACACCCTCTTGGTGTTTCTTCACTGAAACCTAAAAAAAAGCAATGACACAAAACAAGAATGCAAAAACACAACATTTAACTAAAAATCAACACAACACTAGCTACCAGAACAGTTTAGTAGCAGCATAACAAAACCAACCGAGCACAGCATTCGAACACAATAAAAAAAATACAAACAAACAACACAACTTCACTAACACAATGTGGACATGTAATAACAATAAAAGTACACTACAGCACCACACATAATACAACCTCACGTAATTAGATACCACAAAACACAATCCATACATGTTGTGTATTTTCTTGTTTCATTATGGTGCTGTGTTGTTGTACTGGATGCTGATGATGATGTTGCGTTGTGTTGTAATGTTGTTTTGTGTTGGTATTCCTGGTTGTTACTCTTTTGTTATCTTGTGATGTGAGTGTTGTTGTGCTCGTGTGTTGTACTAATGTTGATGTTTTGTTGTTTTTGTTGGTGTTCGGGTATATTTTGTACCATTGTTACATTGATGTATTATTGGGGTGTGTTACTGTGGTGTTGTGTTGTGCTATCATTATTGTACCTTAACTCTAGTCTTTCTGCTTTAATACGCACAGGCATTTGTGTTGCGTATCACCACTGCTACAACTCTACTTTCATTGTACAGAATTAAAAAGTGTTTGCACCAAGCACTGCACTATGTACCCCCATGGACACGTAAAAGCACAGCAATGATGTAAACGTTGCTTCTTCTTTGGTCTGACCCCTTCCCACTGAAATGAACTGACTTTTTTACCCTTATTTGCTGCCACGTTCTTGTTGTTTCACAAATAAATGAAGACTTGACTGTATTAGGCAATAGCAGCAGGCATGTCCTTCCATCGTCGCCTACATTTTAGGCTCTGCTAGTGCCGAGAAACCTCGGGGTTGTGTATTTGCGCTATTATTCAAGAACCATAACATTTCATGAGATACACTGAGAGCTGTTATTGTTGAACAGCTAGGTGATAAAAATGATTGGAGGCAAGCAGTTATGCATCATTTTGCATTTACTTAATAAACATTTTTTTTTTTACCATAGATTGAATATTTACCTAATCATATCCCATTCCATTTGCACATCACCATGGGCTTTGACAATCAGAGGCTAAGGGTCAGTACGCCAGTAAGTTAAAGAGATGTTGTAAATCACCTCTCGTTTCTAGTTGTTTCCAGAGCAGGATATTATCTGGCATTAGAGGGCATCTATAGCTGTCATTAGGGGATTACAGCTGCATTCAGAATGGGAACCATTTATTTAGCATGAACGCCAATTAAATTCTCTGCATGGGATGGATGGATATTGAAATTAATACATGCCCCATAAAAAGTTAAGTGCACAATTGATTTTGCTTCGCTATTATATGCACAGCGTGTAATTGAAGGTAGTAAATCTGAAATTGAAATATAGAGAGAACTCTTGGAAGCTTGAGTGCAGTTGTTAAATGGGAGGCATATAAATCCCAGATTACATATTAGAAATGTTTGCACATACATTAAAAAGGGGATAGAACCATAACTTCTTTTATACAGGGCACAAGAACAATTCTTTTTTAGGTTTTGCAGATTCCCGCTATTGTCCCACATGTCAAAGGCAAAACATAATTTATAAAATTGAGTGACATAAACAAGGGTTAATATTTATGGTAATGTGTATCGGGCAGCTCCAACAACCAATTTCTTTATGTGGGATTTCTATTGTATTATTAATAATGCCTATTTGTCTTTTTTATAAAAATGTCTCAAGTAGTTTATTGAGCAACTACAACATTAAAAGTGGACAAACTATTATCGTCCTACAAGTGTTGCCCAGTGAGGTGTGTAAGCTGTAGTTACACTTTATAGACTTGACTCAAAAGCCTTTTGGAAATGCACGTCTAACGTCTACGTGAAAATAGCTTTGATTACGAGGTAAATTTACTTTGCTAATTCACAGAAGAAGAATTTGCACTACACATCGATTTTCGTACACATAATTTTAACAGAGATTGTAGAATATTACTTGTGAATAAATCTGCTTCCATGGCGTATAGTGGACATTCGAGGGAGGTGTGCCCAGCCATGGAAAGCTTGAAAACTAATATCTTTGCGAATAATCATAAACTTTAGAATAACCCATTCCCTCTTTTTGGAACGGGTAGGAGATTTATTGCCTAAGTTGTAGCATATGAGGCTTCTAAACATAATCATTAGGGCAGACAAGACATTGGCACTTTTTGGTAGATGTCCGTCAACCACCAGACTTTAAGGAGTGCAAGTTATAGAGCAGGGCACAGCACATACATTGGTGAGGGTGTTGGGTAAAACAATTCCCCATGGGAAAAAATACTGTCCCCCTGAAATTGCTAATTGCTCTACCACAAAACCCCCTTCCTAATATTCCCAGCTAATGAAGCGAATAAATAATTGTTTTCTACTAGCCAGGGAATTTTTAACCTTTTTCATTTTTCTCACTTTCACTAGTTAGGTCCCTACACTTCACTGACACTTTTGCACCAACACATAGCCTTTGTCACTATTATTCAGTGCTCCCGCGTAGTCCGCTTGTCGCAGCACGCCCGCCCGTAGAGGGACGGGAAGACCCCCATGATGAAGCATGACACTATTTGATTTTTTTAGTGTGTGAGGGGTATTTAAAAAGCACATAAATGCTCTCATCTTTCCACTGTGTAAGCGAGAGCTGCACCACGGAAATAAACAAAAATAACAATAAAAACCACTACACGTTGATAGAATCTCTTTGTTTATACAAGATTTTTTAGGAGGGTGATTCTATCACTGCCTCTACACTTCCCCCTTTTGTTTTGGCCTTTTTATGTCTCTTTTTTGCAAACCTATGCAGTACTCATTTAAAAGTGTTAAAAAAATGTAAAAATGCCGAGGTGTAAATGTGACGTTCACGTTTGTACCTGATACAAAACTAAACAAATCTCACGTCATATGAAATAACTTAATTTGAAAACAGAGATTGACCAGGTGGCCATGGAACTAAAGTGGACGTCGCTTTAGGTGGAGGTCCACATGTGCAGGAACAAAATGCCATTATTCACAGTGAAGAGAACCAAAGACATAAGTGGGCTGACCTATTGCTCTGTGGTATAGGATGTGGTAGGAGGAAGCAAAGTGTGAATGACACTTGAACAGACCATTGGATGAAGAGGGCTGACCAAATGACAATTTATGTAGGCAGGATGTGCTGTTAGTAAATTATGAAGGGTTGATTTGTTGGTCCCTAAAAAAGAAGTTCAGGCCTGTTAATTCCTGTTGGATGCTTGTAATCAAAATGGAGAGTGAGGAACTAGAGTAGCAAGTTTGTTTCCCTAAAGGATATGTATTAATCAACAAGAGTTAGTTACTTATAAAATGTTATGTGTCTGTTGGGTCAAAACAATTGTTCTGAGGAAGGAGAAAAAAACTAGTTGTTTTTCATGAAGGGCCTCACCCACCAACCTAGTTGGTGGCATGCTTCACCATCGAGCCCCACCCAATGCACAGAGGGTGCCTCGGGTGTGCTACGACGCCTGATTACAGCGGAGCTGGTTTTGTAAAGTGAGTGTGCAGTGAGGTGACTTGAGTGAGGTTAAAAAGGCTGTCCAAAGGTCCCAGTTGAATGATTTATTGATGGGCCCTAGGTAGAGTTAAAAACAAGGCTTTTGGAATCGGTTGGAGAGACTTATGGTCTCCCACGTCACGTTTGGTCAACTAGTTTCAGCCAGGCCTTGGTTAGAAAACTGTCTTTCTTCAGGACCTATGTGTGAAGGGCTACGTATATTGAGCACATTATGTGTAGCACTCACTAAGGTGCTCTATGTTTGTAAGAGGAGGCTTTCCTCTCAGTTTGTACTTTCTATTTTCAAAAGACAAACATCATGAATCTTGGGCGGTGACCTTTTTGAGTACATTGCTGGATCGGCTTTTGCACCTGAAGTTTACCCGTCTCGGACTTCGTCCTGTGGGATGGTCTCCCTTCAAAAGATGGTTAAGGGGTGCTGCTTATGGCACGAGATTAAGCCTTCCCTGTTTGTTTTACCTATCTACATGTCAAACGTATCTTCATCTTCCTCAATAAGCAAGTCTTATATGTGAAGGTGGGTCCTCACCCTATTAAGGTTGGGGTAGGCAACTGTGGCAAATTGGTACCACTCAATTTAAAACTGAAATAGCCATGCCTCAATATTTTACATGTATTTGAAATTTCATATTTAGCTAAGAATATTTTGTATTTCTTAAGCCCACCGCCTAAGGTATGGAGGCCTTAAAAGATGGGTTGAAGGCCGAATTGGCATATGTTGCCCAGGACAATTGACCTTGCGTTCCACTGTGAACACAAAGGTGATGAGTGTAACAATTACACAAATGTTCTTCAAACACTACTTAACTGTAGACAGGGCCTGATTTTTAAAACTCCTGGGTTACAATCAAAGTGGTGATTTTGCTCACCCACTGGTTTGCAGTATGAGATTCGTAATTGACCCTTATATCACACCAACTCGTTAGTAACCTGAGCTTCATTTTGCAATCCAATAGATGTATCATTGACATTGTAAAATGTTCCTTTGCAGGTATGAAAACATCTGCCTCATTAATATATACAGGGCAGATGACATTTTGTTGCCCTATTTGAATAGCTTTGAATGGAGCCATAAAGGCCAGCAAGGGACAGTATACCTCCATCCCTGCATTGGCATTCCCTGCATGCCAAATTTTGTGTGTGAAAAGTAGCTTGTCCCTTAATAAGATAGAAGTTGTATTTAAAATTAAACGCCAGCTTGTAAGAAAATAAATTGCGGAAAAAAGCAGTGATCCCATGGGCATTGATTGCTTCCACCGATGCCAGCAGCCACCACTCAGAAGGTCAAAGCTGCCCCTTGTGGACAGCTTCCAGTTTGTGAAGGAGTTACCTCTTCCCCCCTTACAGGTCTCAATGACATATGAAGACTTTGAAAAAGCAGACCAAATCATTGATGCATTGCATTCCAACTCACTAAAGGAGAAGGGGACACCTGTGTCAGACCTGTCATCTTTAGGGTAGTCTTCATCCAAATGTTTTGGCTGCTTACCTCCTCTTTTTGCTGAATCTTTTTGTTGGCCTTTAGACTCTGCTGAAGTGCTAAAGTGCAGGTGATTCACCTCTAAACATGGTAACGTTGGTGTATACACAATTGGCATATTCATTTACTTGTAAATCCCTAGTAAAGTGGTGTATATATACCCAGGGACTGTAAATTAAATGGTACTAGTGGTAATGCAGCACTGATTGTGCCTCCCACACAAGTAGCCCTTTCAACATGCCTCAGGCCGGCCACTGTAGAGTATATGCACAGTTTTACTGCCACTTTGACTTGGCATTTAAAACCATTTGCCAAGTCTGAAACTCCCCTTTAATTATACATAAGTCATCCCTAAGGTAGACCCTAGGTAGGTCGTAGGGCATGGTGCTGTGTAAGTAAATGGTAGGATATTTACTTTAAAGTTTTATGTGTCCTGGTAGTGAAAAGAAACTAAATTCATTTTTCACTCATGTGAGGCATACTCCTCTCATAGGTTAACATTGGGACTTCCTTAATATACGTTGAAGTTGTAAATCCTGATTAGAAAGTAGTAGGTGTGTCATGTTTTATATTTTTAGAATGTTAATGACATCCACTTTAATGGTAAAGTTGGATTTGACATTACTACTTTAGAAATGCCCCTTTTAGAAAGTGGACATTTCTCTACTCTTACAGTTCTATGCGCTTACAGCCTGTCTCCAAAAGCTGTCTGGTGTGGGTGACAGCTACTCTTTATGCATTCTCTCTAGACAGCCACAAACAAGGCAGGTCAGGTGTGTCTGAGTACTCATCTACATTCTGATGGCTCTTCCTGGGCAGGAAAGGAGGGAGGAGCTGACACACCTTATTAGGCAGTGTCCTGTCCGAAAACAAAGGGCTGATTACCCCCTACAGCTAGTCTGGAGTGAGGGCTCAGAAGAAAGGGCTTCTGTGCACTTCAAAGACCCTTCTTTGAAGCCTCCCCGCTTAAAAGTCACAACTGGGTATAGGCACTGGGCCTCTGACCCCACCAAATCAGATACTTCTGGACCTGTAACCGATCTCAGTCAGAAGACCTGCTGTGCTCCATCAAGGTCTGACACTAACATTTCAGTGGACAGCTCCCTTCCTTGTGCCCCAAGCTCCCTGCTGCTGACCTCCTGACCCTTGGGTCTGAGGTTCGAGGCCCTCCTCCACCCGTAGGCCCCCATCTGCACCTCATCCCTGGTGGTCTGGTGATAGAGAGTCACTGCTCTGCAGCTGAATTGCCCTCTGTCTCTCTATTTCCTGCTTTTTTCTGGCTTTTCTGCTTTTTCTTTCTGCCCCATTCACCCTTTTTTGCACTTTTTCTTCTTTCCTCTTCTCTCCTTGTGCCCTCTGCCACGCTTTGCCCCTGCCGCAGTGAACCCCTGCAGCCTGCCCCCTCCAGTGCCACTTTCTCTGTCAATGCATTTCGTACCTCCCAGTTGTCCAGCCAGCCCTCCCCCAAACACTACTTAATGCAGCTGCTGCATGGTGAAGGTGTGATCCACTGACTTTTTAGTGACTGCTCCCATCCTTGTGAAGCTCCACATGGTAGCTGCTACCCCTGAGCTCCCTGCTGATGACCTCCTGACACTCGGGTCAGTGGGTCGAGGCCCACCTCAAACCACAGGCACCCACCAATGTCTCATCCCTGGTGGTCTAGTGGTAGAGCATCACTGCTCTGCTGCTGGACTGCCCTCTCTCTCTTTTCTGCTTTTGCTGCCTATCTCCTTGCCTTTTTTCTGCGTGCAGCGCTTTTTCCCTTCATCCCTGGTGGTCTAGTGGTCAGATCGTCACTGCTCTGCTGCTTGACTGCCCTCTGGATCTGTATTTTCTGCTTTTTTTCTGTTTTTTTTTCTTTCTGTCCCTTTCACCCTTTTTGCACTTTTTTTCCACTGTTCTGCTTGTGCCCTTGTCCCCACGGCCCTGTCCCCCTCCAGTGCCACATTTCCACTTCCCACATTTCCCACCTCCCAGCTTTCCAGCCACCACACACTGCTTAATGGCAGTCGTTGTTTTGGAGCACAGAGGACGAGCTGCTGGCACTCCAAAGACAAACCCATCTTCGCCCGTCCATGCCTGGACTGACCCCAGTGTCACATACTCTTGTCCTTAGACCTTCCATCATACGATGCCAGTTCCCTGCTCTCCCACAACACCGGATGCCACTGTGCCTGTCACCACGCATCACAGATGGACACCCAAGGATACTTCTCTTGCCTAAACTGAAGCTGCTCTCAGTCCCATGTACGCACTCCTGCTCCTCCTGCCACCCAACCGACCAACAGAGGACCCAACCAGTTTAGCTGCATTCTCTTGTGCACTCCGGCCACAAACATGCCGCAGAAATCTCGGACCTCCTCAACTCCATTTCTACTGACATCGCCTTCCTCTGGGAAACCTGGACAAACCCCAGCTCCGGCTTGAATATCACCACCTCCATCTCCGCTGTCTATAAGATCACCCACAAGGACCACACCAACCAACCAGGAGGAGGCATCTTCTGCCTGACCCCCACTCGGAAGAACCAACGGCAACAATGGAACACCTCCACTTCCAGATCCTGTTTAACTCCAACACCACCCTCCGTTACCTCCTCGTCTACAGACCACCTGGGCCCTGCCCGCCCTTCACTAAATCCCTTGTTGACTTAATCACCTCCCCAGGCTCTCGCATCAACCAATTGTATCCTACTCACGACCTCAACTGTCACCTGGACAACCCCAACGACCAGAACACAACATCCCTTCTGAAGAGCCTTGCCAACATAGTACTCAAACAGCTAGTCACAGCTCCAACCCACACAGCAGTACACACGCTCGACCCCATCTTCTCTGCCAAGGGAAATGTCACCCACAACTCCTCTGAGCCGACCACCAATGCGTGCACTATGCCTTCGCCAAGCCCACCATATATCAACACCCTCACTTCCCCCCGGCCATAGCTGGAGCAAGGTCACCAAAGAACAGATCACCGCCTCCCTCAACACTACCACACAGCAAAGGGAAACAACCGTCTCAACACATGCGTTACGACGCAAGCATTGACATCGCATGCACTTACAACGCACGTGGCGGTACGACGCATGCGTTGTCTACGCACGCCATTACATCGCATGCGCATTTAGAACACATGCATTTCCAACGCATAGGATGTAATGGACGCGTGCCGAGACGGCCTCAGGGGGACACAGACGACAGGGAGACAACGCTGGAACAACGACGAGACAGGTAAGGAGGTGCTGTTTTGGGGTTGCGTTAGGGCTTAGGGCTAGTTGCAGTATAGGTGCTGTTTTGAGGTGCAGGATTAGGGCTACTAGGGCTACTTGTAGAATGGGTGCTGTTTTGGGGTTGCGTTAGGGCTACTAGGGCTACTTATAGAATGGGTGCTGTTTTGGGGTTGCGTTAAGGCTACTAGGGCTACTTAGAGAATGGGTGCTGTTTTGGGGTTGCGTTAGGGCTTAGGGCTTTGGGTACTATTGGTGCTGTTCTGGGGTTTCTGTAGGGCTAATTGCAGTATAGGGACTGTTTTGACCTTTGGGGATTAGGGTTTAGGGTTGAGGTCGTAGTGTAGGCTTGATTTACTGTTTAGGGCTTAGGGTTTAGGGACGTGTTAGCGTGCCATATTGTAGGGTACTGTTTCATGGTTCAATGATTAGGGCTTAGTGTCGGGTGCAGGGAAATGCGCATACGGCAAAAAGTTGCTATGTAATAACATGCGGTGTGTCTGTATGCGATGTAACTGTATTTCACATGCATGCCTATAAGAATGCGCCGTAATGGTATACGATATGATTACTCACGATGTAAGGGCACATGATGGGATGTATTGATTGCGATGTAAAGGCATGGGATGTGAGTGTTTGTGATGTATCATCATACATCCCACTACCAACAGCCACCGACGCCAATACCGCAGCACGCAACCTCCACCGATGGATCTCCAACTCCTCCGACACTCTGGCACCCCTCAAGAAGGCACTCGGCAAGCAATACTCCAAGAAAGTCAGCTGGTTCACTGCCTCCCTCCATGAGTCCAGAGGCAGCGCAGAAAACGTGAGAAGAAATGGAGGAACAATAAAACCCCAGAAACCCACACAACCTTCAAAGACGATCACCGCACACCACCTCCTCCTCAAAATCACAAAGAAATCAGCCCCCAGCACAGAATAAATGCCAATGCACACAACAGCAAATAACTCTTTGCCCTTGTTAAGGAGCTTATCAGGAACAACAGCAAGACCACGGACGTCCCACCCTCCCAAGATCTCTGCAACAAACTTGGTGCCTTCTTCCATCACAATATCAGGCAGATCTACAACAGCTTCAACACCCAAAACCCTCCCACCAAGCCCATCATTGCTACATCCAAACACGCCGCACTCCAATAGATCCTGCTTATCTCAACCCCGCTCACCAAAGACAAAACTCTCAAGACCATGAAGAGCATCCATTCTGGATCCCCCTCGCACCTATGCATGCACCACATCATCCACAGAGCAGCCACCACCATCGCCCCCAAACTTTGCCACACCATCAACTGCTCCATTGAGACCACCACCTTCCCTGACAACTGGAAACATGCAGAGATCAACCCTCTGCTAAAGAAACCATCCTCAGACCCGAAAGGCATCAAAAACGTCAGACCCATTTCCATGCTCCCCTTCCCAGCTAAGATCATTGAGAAAACCATCAGCGGCCAACTCTCTATGTTCATTGAAGCAAACCATGTCCTGGACATCTCCCAATCCAGCTTCAAAAGCAACCACAGTACCAAGACCGCACTTCTCGCTTTACCCAACAACGTCCACTCCCTCCTCAACCGGGGCGAAACAGCAGCCCTCATCCTTCTTGACTTCTCAGCTGCCTTCAACACCGTCTACCACTGCAACCTAATCATGAGATTCCTCGTCGCCGGCATCCACGATAAGGTCCTGGACTGGATCCACCCCTTCCTCATCTGTCAAACACAGAGAGTAAGACTGCCTCTGTTCCTCTCTTGGCCCCAGGGCTCCTCCCTGACCCCCACCCTCTTCAACGTCTACATTTCCGCACTCGCAGCCATCGTCAGGCATCACAAACTCAACACCATCTCCTATGCCGACAACACCCAGGTGATCCTCTCACTCACTAACGAACCAACAGCTGCCAGAAACAACTTCCACACTGGGCAGAAGGCCATCGCCACCTGGATGAGAGACAGCTGCCTCAAACTCAACTCGGACAAGCTCAAAGTCCTCATCCTGGGACTCACCCCCTCAACCTGGGACAACTACACATTGGGATCCCTGCCCACCCCCATAGACCACGCATGAAAGCATCATACTGAACTCCTCGCTCAAAATGGACCAATAGATCAACACCTTCTCCTCATCATCCTACCATACACTTCCGCTGCTTCGAAAGACATTATGATGGATCCCCACCGAATCCAGTCACCCACGCACTCATCAGCAGCAGACTCAACTACGGCAACTTACTCTATGTCAGCATCACAGAGAAACCCCTCAGGAAACTACGGAAAATTCAAAACTCCACAGCCAGACTGGCCCTCAACATCCTCCACTCCAGCCATATCACCGAACACCTCCAAGAACTCCAATGGCTCCCAGTCAACAAAAGAATTACTTTCAAGCTCTTCACACTCACCTATAAAGCCCTACATGACGCAGGACCAGCATACCTGTACCACCACCTCTCGTTCCACATACCCGCCAGACATCTCCGCTACACCCAGCTGTCCCTGGCCACCATCACTTGGATGCTCAAGACTAGAACTGGAGGAAGATCCTTCTCCTACCTTGCCGCCAAGACCTGAAACACCCTGCTTCTCCTAGTCAGCAATCCCTGTTGCTGACACAATTCAGGAAGGATCTCAACACAGGGCTCTTAGACTGAACCCCAGCGCTCAGATGGATCAGCAGCCCCCCTCGCCCCCCTTTAGCGCCTTGAGAACCTCATGGGCGAGTAGCCACACTTTACAAACCTTGATTGATTGATTGATTGACACTCTGCTGGACTGCTGATATGGAAGACCTACTTTTCTGCTGTGCTGCTCTGCTGCTGCTGCTCTCTGACCCTCCCGAGGGAGAGCTGGCCTTACAACTGAAGTGATCTACAAGGGCTTGTTGGCTTGCCTCCTGTTGCTTGAGACTCAGGTCTATTTCTGCCAACCAGAAACCCAATTTCTACCAACCTATCACATACTCCTTTTCTTTTCAACTCAATTAGAAATGCAAAGAATCACTTTTCAAGTCAGAAGATCTGCATAAGAGTATAGTTCTTTGGGCCCCAAATCACAAACCCGGGCTGAATCACCAGAACTAATAGACATAGGAGATACTGGGGTACGTATGGCCCAGATATTAAACATAGAACTGATCTACAGTACCTGGATGGCATGAATATGGAACAGGGACAAAGCGCTCCCAGTAAAATCTAGTAATAAGTTTAGCAAGCTTAGTTTATCAAACTGCTATGAGGTTATCAGGGAATGTGTTTAGTGTTTGAATCTGTCTTTTTACATTGATGGAGGTAACAAAAAGGTAGAACAGAAATCAAGCTGCAAGAAAGCTACAGCATTGTTGAACATCGCCAAAAAGGAATCATTAAAGGTAAAATGAATTGCCCAGACAGATTGATATGAAATGATTGCGGGTGAGAGGAATGTTCCATTTTGCCCACAGAATTGGTGGAATTTTGGCCACTCTGTGTAGCTCTTTCACAAGGAGTTGTGGCCAAATTCCTGAAATCTCCGCTTGGCAGAATGTTTCTCCAGTGAGGCTCCAGAATATGTGAGCAGGCAAGTGCGAGCGAAATTTGACATCCCCTAGCGCGATTATTTTGCATGGGCAGTAGCTGGCATTCGCGAGCGGTCATGGTCAGAGGGGTTCCTTTCGAGTAAATTTGCTGCCTCTCAAGTAGAGTTTCTATTCGAATGGCAGCAAAATCAACTCAAATGGGTGCAGGCTCTTGTGTAACTCACAGTGTCATTTGCGCTGATTTTCATCACTGGTCAAGCTAAATAGTAGCATGAACGGAAAAAAATTCTGCAGAGTAAGATTCCGTGAATTCTGCCCACCCCTACAAATTATTTTGATAACATGTTACCAAAATGTGAAGCTATAGACTATCATTCTGTGGCATCTAGGTGCAAGGTCTATCATGGAGGTTTCAAAGGAAAGGAAACCATTATCATCCTACTATCAAGAAGCATTGATAAAGTCAGGAGAACTGGCATATTTTAGACGTGAGATTCCTTTGTCATAATTGTTGTAATGCTGTATGATATGTTTAATTACACCAAGAAAAAACATAGAGGCAGTTTTATGCACACAGACAATATCCAGATGTGCACAAAACTACATGTGCACAGATGTGCGTGTACAGACGTACTCAGCACACGTCCTGCTACAATAGCAGTAAGACCACACTTATTGCTAAAGGCACAGGTTGATGCTGGTTGGATGCTTGGAAGGATTGATAAGAGGTTAATTTCTATAGAAGAAGGAATTATAGATGGTTAAAATGTGTGGGTGCAAGCAATGATGGTTGGTTCAAGATAAATTATCACAGGCTAGTTTAAGTGATTATTTTGCTTTTTAAATATAGGTCTTGTGTGTCTGTCTCATCTAACTATTTTAGTGAATACCATTTTAGTGCATTTCTGGGTGGTTTTCCAGTAAAATAAGGTGTTGTTAACTTACCTAACTATAAAACCACTTTCACCTTTTAGTTTTTCAAAGAATTATCGCTATTGCTTGGTTAGAGACAAAAATTTACAGCTGAGCTGCGGCGATTTTTACCGCAGATAAACCTTGGTATTACCAAGGTTTAACGCAAATGCGATAAAAATCGCCGCAAAGCATGAATATCGCTGAAAAGTCAGCGATATTCATGCATTACCGAGCTAACGCTCTTAGCCATGTTATCCACCTCCCATTGGATAACATGGCTAAGAACTGCTCAGGGCAGGTGTTAGCTTTTGGAGATATTCGCGCTTAGCGCGAATATCTCCAAAAGTTGGTAATAGGAGATAGCGATGTTAGCGACTGTTTTCAGTCGCTAACATCTTGGCACGCCCACTTTGCATGTCATTAGTGATAAATATCACTGACATGCAAAGTGGGGCCCAAGATGGTCGCTATCTCCTACTAGCTGTTGCTAACTGGTGTTAGCGACAGCTAGGTAATAGGGAGATAATTTTATCTCCGCTTTCTTGGCTTTTAAAGCCAAAAAAGCGGAGATAAACCCCCTTGATAATATGCCCCATAGTTACCTGAAATAAATATAATTGGTGAATTTCAGTGTTTTTTACTTTAAAATGTTACATTTTAACTTACATTTTGACCTAGATCTAACATTGCGTTAACCCTTGTTTTCTTCCATGAATTCCTAAGGTTTTTGTAAAGCATAATAAGATGTTATTACCATAGCTAACTATAAAGTCACTTTATCCTTTGCTTTTTCAGTGAATTTCTAGGATTCTTTTAACATAAAGTAATATTTTTTTACATAAGTAACTATGCCAACCTCATGCTAGACCCTGAGCCTAACCACCCTGATGGATAGCCAACCCCCTGACCCACACAAACTTTAACCATGGGTTAGCTGTCGGGTTGGTTGCCTCCCAGTGTTGAGGGTTGACACAGGGCTTTGCCTTTCAAGTCCCTGTGTCGTGAAATGGTGGCCGCAACATTTCTCCTCATGTTGAAGCAAGATAATCAGAGAGCAAGCTTCTGCTGGACTTGAGGACCATCCTGGTCCCAATGGAGCAAGATGACCACCAGTACCACTAGTACAAGAGGCCTCTGGGCCAATCAGATGAATCTAATATTTGAAGTTGCGTGGGAGTGCTGGGAATCCAACTGTCCAAATATATATACATTTTGACCCTCATTTTCTCACAAACTACTACACAGAATGACACAAAATTACAAATAGCACAGACTCTGGGTAACAATCTAGCTTTCGAACAAATTTTGTGTAATTCCTTCCACTGTTTGAACTGTTGCTCTGTTAACAAATGCTTATGGAAATTGCTTGAGGAAATTGCATTTTGGGACCCACTTTTATCTCATCCTTTGCAGGATGGATCAACCTGAAACCTTCAAGGAAGGAGCTGAACTGGATGAACATGTTTTTGGGAAAGTTTTGTTAGGATTCGTCAAACGACACTAAAGTTATTAGCAAATCAAAAACTGCCCCACCTATGGTAACCGGGTCCCTTCGCCCCTACGTAATCAAAAAAAATATATATATATATATTACCTACTGGCGGTCGCCAGTAGGTAGTTATAGTTAGGATTTTTTTCAATGTTAAATCTCAAAATTTTATTTGGAATAACTTTGGCACCGGTTGATGAATCTGCTTGAAAATTTCCTCAAAATGGCCTCGTCGAGTTCCGGTCCTTCCCTTAAAGTTTGGGGGGGATTCGGCAAGCGGGGGCCGAGATAAAAGGGGGGTCCCAAAACGCGTTTTCCCCATGTTAATTTCCATAGGGAGGTCGATTTCACTTTTAGCTCGAACGGCTGAATGGATTTACACCACACTTGGCAAAATTGTAGGGACTAGTAGCCCGATGTGCCTTTGCTATGTCTCAAGATATGTGCTCGAGTGGACTTTGAGTAATTTAGGTTCAAAAAAATATATATATCTATAGGCGTGCCCCGGTACGCGCAGCGGGGAGCACACCGGGCGCGCCACGCGACTTGCGCGCAGAAAGCTGATTGGCTCTTGGATGTCTGTAAACATTCTAAACAGTCTGGAGCGGCCGCCATCTTGTGTCTCGGTGAAATCGAGACACAAGAGGTGGCAAAAACAAAGGGGGGAATTGACCATAAGGGGGCAGGGTAGACCCCCTCCTGACCCCCTAGGTTTAATGTGGGGGCTAAAATAGGGTCCCGCTGGGCATTTAAAAAAAAAAAAATTCGATTTGCGCGGGGGGAGCGCCCGGTACGCGCACCGGGAAGCTCACCGGGGAGCGAAGTAAGGGGAAAATCCAGGACCATATTTATGAAGGCCTTGCGCTGCCAGTTTTGCGCCGCCTGTGCGTCACTTTTTGTGACGCACCAGCGGTGTAAAAAAATGCGCCTTGTTACGCTATATTTAAAAAGTGACGCATCTAGGTAGATGGGTCACTTTTTAAAACCCTGCGCCACATTATACCTGCGTCAGGTATAATGTATGCAGAGGGGGCGTTCCCACGCAAAAAGCTTGTTAATAGCGACGCAGTGAAATCTATGAGATTTCACTGCGCCACTTTTAGGATGCTGTTGCGTCAAAATCTTGCGCCTGCCTCACAGCAGGTGTAAAACTGACGCAAGACCTTTCACATGGTGCTTTCCCCATGTGAAAGGACGCATTACTGGAGTTGCGTCACTTTTGTGACGCACTCCAGTAATGCGTCACTTTTGTGTTTACAGATACGTCAGAAATACTGACGTATCTGTAACTCCTTGCGACATGATTTGTCATACATTAAATATGACACATCTGGAATGTCGTAAGGAGTGGGCACAGAAAAGTGACGCATCGCACCAGCGGTGTAAAAAAATGCGCCTCGTTGCGCTATATTTAAAAAGTGACGCATCTAGGTAGATGGGTCACTTTTTAAAACCCTGCGCCACATTATACCTGCGTCAGGTATAATGTATGCAGAGGGGGCGTTACCCCGCAAAAAGCTTGGTAATAGCGACGCAGTGAAATCTATGAGATTTCACTGAGTCACTTTGAGGATGCTGTTGCGTCAAAATCTTGCGACTGCCTCACAGCAGGTGTAAGACTGACGCAAGACCTTTCACATGGTGCTTTCCCCATGTGAAAGGACGCATTACTGGAGTTGCGTCACTTTTGTGACGCACTCCAGCAATGCGTCACTTTTGTGTTTACAGATACGTCAGAAATACTGACGTATCTGTAACTCCTTGCGACATGATTCGTCATACATTAAATATGACACATCTGGAATGTCGTAAGGAGTGCGCACAGAAAAGTGACGCATCGCACCAGCGGTGTAAAAAAATGCGCCTCGTTGCGCTATATTTAAAAAGTGACGCATCTAGGTAGATGGGTCACTTTTTAAAACCCTGCGCCACATTATACCTGCGTCAGGTATAATGTATGCAGAGGGGGCGTTCCCCCACAAAAAGCTTGGTAATAGCGACGCAGTGAAATCTATGAGATTTCACTGCGTCACTTTTAGGATGCTGTTGCATCAAAATCTTGCGCCTGCCTCACAGCAGGTGTAAGACTGACTCAAGACCTTTCACATGGTGCTTTCCCCATGTGAAAGGACGCATTACTGGAGTTGCGTCACTTTTGTGACGCACTCCAGCAATGCGTCACTTTTGTGTTTACAGATACGTCAGAAATACTGACGTATCTGTAACTCCTTGTGACATGATTCGTCATACATTAAATATAACACATCTGGAATGTCGTAAGGAGTGCGCACAGAAAAGTGACGCATCGCACCAGTGGTGTAAAAAAATGCGCCTCGTTGCGCTATATTTAAAAAGTGACCCATCTAGTTAGATGGGTCACTTTTTAAAACCCTGTGCCACATTATACCTGCGTCAGGTATAATGTATGCAGTGGAGGCGTTCCCCTGCAAAAAGCTTGGTAATAGCGACGCAGTGAAATCTATGAGATTTCACTGCGTCACTTTTAGGATGCTGTTGCGTCAAAATCTTGCGCCTGCCTCACAGCAGGTGTAAGACTGACGCAAGACCTTTCACATGGTGCTTTCCCCATGTGAAAGGACGCATTACTGGAGTTGCGTCACTTTTGTGACGCACTCCAGCAATGCATCACTTTTGTGTTTACAGATACGTCAGAAATACTGAGGTATCTGTAACTCCTTGCGACATGATTCATCATACATTAAATATGACACATCTGGAATGTGGTAAGGAGTGCGCACAGAAAAGTGACGCATCGCACCAGCGGTGTAAAAAAATGCGCCTCGTTGCGCTATATTTAAAAAGTGACGCATCTAGGTAGATGGGTCACTTTTTAAAACCCTGCACCACATTATATCTGCGTCAGGTATAATGTATGCAGAGGGGGCGTTCCCCCGCAAAAAGCTTGGTAATAGCGACGCAGTGAAATCTATGAGATTTCACTGCGTCACTTTTAGGATGCTGTTGCGTCAAAATCTTGCGCCTGCCTCACAGCAGGTGTAAGACTGACGCAAGACCTTTCACATGGTGCTTTCCCCATGTGAAAGGACGCATTACTGGAGTTGCGTCACTTTTGTGACGCACTCCAGCAATGCGTCACTTTTGTGTTTACAGATACGTCAGAAATACTGACGTATCTGTAACTCCTTGCGACATGATTCGTCATACATTAAATATGACACATCTGGAATGTCGTAAGGAGTGCGCACAGAAAAGTGACGCATCGCACCAGCGGTGTAAAAAAATGCGCCTCGTTGCGCTATATTTAAAAAGTGACGCATCTAGGTAGATGAGTCACTTTTTAAAACCCTGCGCCACATTATACCTGTGTCAGGTATAATGTATGCAGAGGGGGTGTTCCACCGCAAAAAGCTTTTTAATAGTGACGCAGTGAAATCTATGAGATTTCACTGCGTCACTTTTAGGATGCTGTTGCGTCAAAATCTTGCGCCTGCCTCACAGCAGGTGTAAGACTGACGCAAGACCTTTCACATGGTGCTTTCCCCATGTGAAAGGACGCATTACTGGAGTTGCATCACTTTTGTGACGCACTCCAGTAATGTGTCAATTTTGTGTTTACAGATACGTCAGAAATACTGACGTATCTGTAACTCCTTGCGAATTGATTAGTCATAACTTAAATATGACATATCTGGCATGTCATAAGGAGTGCGCCCAGAAAAGTGACGCATCGCTGTTTTCACGTAGCGATGCGTCACTTTTCAGAAATGAGGCCTCTAGTTTATTCACTGTGTCACCTCTACGACCCTTTCATGCGTCAATACGTCCCTTTTGCATACAGTACACCTGACGTAGGAATAATGTGGCACAGGGGTTTACAAAGTGATGTATTTACCTAGAAACGCCACTTTGTAAATATGAATAAATAAGGTGCATTTTTTATTGGACTGTTGTGTCACAAAAGTGATGCTTTGGTGGCGTTAAAGTGACGCATGGCTTCATAAATGAGGCCTTCTACCTTCAACTCCAGAAATGCATCTTTTCTTATCCTTCAACACTCCTGTTCCTTTTCAACATTTTCATTGAATATCAACATTCCCCATATTCACTCTTCTTCTCATAACTTTCTTTCCTAACACTCACCTTCTTTCAGTCCTCCAACTTCACTTCCTTTTTCCTCTCATACCTTTCTGTTCTTTCTTACTCATTCTCCTTTCCATTATCAATGCACTCTATTTCACTTACTCTTTTTCATTTTTTTAAGAATATAGCTCTTTGATGAGAATTGGAGGTAGTTCTGAAAAGAACTTTTGGTTTTCTTCTTTTTTCTAAACAGGAACAAAAACAGGGAATGGAAACTGCTCAACAGGAGCAAAAAACCCAAAAAAAATTAGGGGTGGGAAGGGCAGCGATGGTTCTCCAATGCTCGAACCATGAGCTGGACACTTTGCTCCCCATAGGTGAGGAGTTGATTGCAGTATCTACATCTGAGGACACAATGGTTAAATGAAGGTTGAATGTTTGGCACCTGCTCCTGTGATTGCCCCCTCCCAGAAGAAGTTGTTCCTCCGGTGGATGTAGAGGCCCCATCACTGGGAACCTCTTGTGCCAGAGCCCTGACACTTTCCCGGGCAAAATTTTGGGGGTGCTTCCTCTCCACATGCCGGATCATTGTGAAGTTCCCAAAAGAGTACTTTTTCAAAGGGTTACCTCGTGACAGCTCTTCTTTGCAGATCCTGCACTGCACTTTTGGAGCATTTACCTTTTTTTGTCCAGGTAGGATTTCAAAAAATTTCCAAATGAAATGTTCCTTAACTTTTCGTTGAGGAGGCTCTTCATTGATGAATTCTGGGTCATCCTCACTGCTGGATTGTCTGGCAGCCATTGTAAAACCAAGAAATATCCAGGAGCAAAAAGGCAGGTCTTGCAGTCACAAAAGTGAAAGAAGAAGTGAAGGAAATGGGTGGGGATTTCATTCTTTGTAAAAAAAACTGTTAGCAACCAATGAAAAGTGTTATTTTAAGGTCACATGACCCGACGCGCTTACGCTACACGCTCCAGAGCGCTTCCGGGTGCGGACACGCGACGCGAACGTAGGCGCTTCCGGGGCGCATACGTGGCGCGAACGTAGGCGCTCCCGGGGGCGTATACGCGGCGCGAACGTAGGCGCTTCTGAGGGCGCTTACGTTGCGCGCCGAAGTGACGTCATCAAACTTTTACGGAAATGCATAATCATTTTCCTTATAAAAAAAAACGGATTTTATTTGTATGGTACGAAATGTTTTGCATTATTATTAACTTTTCATTCATATTTTTTTTCACGAACGAAAGTAGCGCTCTGGGTGCGCTTTCCGGTGAGCTTACCGGTGAGATTACCGGAAAGCTTACCGGAGAGCTTACCAGAGAGCTTACCGGAGCGCGCACCCAGAGCACAAAAGAAAAAAATTATATAAAAAAAAAATCAAAAATGAATACTTACACAAAACAGCAAATTGTAAAAAAAAAAAGGTTAGAAACTCTATATAGAAAGGAATTAGCATTTAAAAAACCTTTGAAATTCACTGAAAAAACCATAGGTTTCACACCAGTTATAGTTAGGAATTAGCATTTAAAAAACCTATTAAATTCACTGAAAAAACCATAGGTTTTACACCAGTTATAGTTACCTGGAAATTTTACTGACATAAAACCATTCAAATTCCCACGTTATAGTTAGTTGGACTCACTATAACTTGCGCGCCTGCAATGCACTGCTGATGACGTCACATATTACATCACTCATGACATGGTCAGTGACATCACTCATGACATCACTGATGACACCATCCTTGTGACAGAGTGACAGACCTCCTTTCAGTGTAATATAAGCCTTGAAACACATATTCAAAAATAGTATATAACATTTTCAAAAAAGTGGAGATCCCCATACCAGTTACAACAAACAATTCAGTAATTCCACCATCTATATACAAATCCACTCATTCACAAACAGTTCTATATAGACACTCATACATATACTCACTCATCATATGTAGTGATACACCTATACATCCTGTTACACACCGACAGTCATTCAAAAGTTACTCACACACATACTCACACATGCAAATAAACTATTGAACATCCATTTATTTGCATATACAACTATACACACACTACCACCTTACTTCTAAGGGAACTTACACATACTTACTCTCTTAAACAATCACTTATAGAAACACATACTTAATTAAACAGGAACTCTTACAATCTCTCACTCTCACATATACTCACGTATATACATCAATACTCACATATACTAGATTAAAACATATGTCATTACTGATAAAGACACTAGTGACACAGTCATTCACTCACTAACACACACATATACACACTCATCCACCCATACAGTCCTGCACATATGCTGTCTTCAAAACACATACAAACAGTGAGTCAGTCATTGATGCATCTATGTGCTAAGTAATACCCCCACCAAACCATACAGACACTCATACTGATACTAAAAAAACATCTAATAACCCCTATACACACACATGTAGCTACTCACCAACCCATGCAGTCACTTATACACAAAGTGAAACACTGATACATATATTTAAGTATTTAAAAAGTATTCGCTAATATATGTATTCACTAAGATACATTTTATAAGCCAGTTAACCAATCAACTTTTTTTTTAAAACATCCATTTACACACTTATTAAAACATTTATTCTTCCATCGACCTTTACATATACATATATAAAACATATTTATTTTTCAGAAAGACACACATTCACTGGATGGTGTCATCAGTCATGTCATGAGTGATGTCACTGACCATGTCATGAGTGATGTAATATGTGACGTCATCAGCAGTGCATTGCAGGCGCGCAAGTTATAGTGAGTCCAACTAACTATAACGTGGGAATTTCAATGGTTTTATGTCAGTAAAATTTCCAGGTAACTATAACTGGTGTAAAACCTATGGTTTTTTCAGTGAATTTAATAGGTTTTTTAAATGCTAATTCCTAACTATAACTGGTGTGAAAACTATGTTTTTTTCAGTGAATATATATATATATACATATTACCTACTGGCGGTCGCCAGTAGGTAGTTAAAGTTAGGATTGTTTTCTATAGGAAATCCACAACATTCTATTGGGAATAACTTTGGCGCCGGTTGAGGAATCTGCCTGTAATTTTCCTTAAATTTGCCTCGCTGCGCTCCGCTCCTTCCCTGAAAGTTTGGGGGGGATTCGTCTAGCGGGGGCCGAGATAAAATGGGGGTCCTAAAACATGTTTTCCCCATGTTAATTTCCATAGGGCGGTTGGACTCACTTTTAGCTCAAACGGCTGAATGGATTTCCACAAAACTTGGCAAATTTTGTAGGGACTGGTAGCCCGATGTGCCTTTGCTATGTCTCAAGATATGTTCTCCAGTGGATTTTGAGTAATTTAGGTTCAAAAAAATATATATATCTGGGCAGAGCCTAACCACACATCTGATCTGATTGGCTGTCAGCACTTCATCCAAGAAGTGTTGGCAGCCATCTTGGGACCAATATACATGATAGCACCTCATTAAAAAGCATTGTAGTTAATAGAGGGTTTTAGGACTTTAGTTACATTATAAATCATTTGTTGATGGTCCCATACTCATTTTAGGAATTGTGTTGTGTTCTAAGGTGATTTTACCATGTGAAAAAGCCTTCTGCTGTGATATCATGAATCATGTTTGAAAGAAAACTAATATCTCATGATTTTACCACAGTGGTTTGGAAGGGGATCTATAAGCTAAACTGAAAGCATATTTTCTGTAAATTCACATTATCTTTCTCAGTCATGTGAGAATGAAGTCTGATATTCTCAGTAAAACATGTACATCCAACAAGGACAGAGACTGTCAGTTGATTCCTTTGTGTTCTACTGCAGCCTCCTAGAGTGTTCTAAAGAACAACCAGAGCGCTAACAGTCCTACTTATTGCAAAGGTATAGCACACCTGAAGCCATAGTGATGGGAATAAAGTGGTAACTCTTAAAACATTTAATTTAAAAAGGAACAAAATGAGGGGGTATATTATGCCATAGAAAGTATTATTAGTGCTGCAGAAAGAAGAATTAGGGCACATTTTGAGTGACTTCTCAAATCCTCTTCTATTTCATTAAAAAATTCTGACATGCAGTCTCCCAAGATGGCCACCAGAGACAAAAGAGCCCAAATGTAGCCCAAATATCACCCAGATGTAGCCCAAGTATAGCCCAATGACAGAATGTCCCAGAGTGTTCTAAAGAACAACTAGAGCGCTAACAGTCCTACTTATTACAAAGGTATGGCACACCTGAAGCCATCTTGATTGGAAGAAAGTGGTAACTCTTAAAACATTTAATTTAAAAAAGAACAAAATGAGGGGGTATATTTTGCCATAGAAAGAATGATTAGTGCTGCAAAAAGAAAAATGAGGGCACATTTTGAGTGACTTCTCAAATCCTCTTCAATTTCATAAAAAAAACTCTGACATACAGTCTCCCAAGATGGCCACCAGATACAAAAGAGCCCAAATGTAGCCCAAATATCACCCAGATGTAGCCCAAGTATAGCCCAATGACAGAATGTCCCAGAGTGTTCTAAAGAACAACTAGAGCGCTAACAGTCCTACTTATTACAAAGCTAGGGCACACCTGAAGCCATCTTGATTGGAATAAAGTGGCAACTCCTAAAACATTTAATTTAAAAAGGAACAAAATGAGGGGGTATATTTTGCCATAGAAAGTATGATTAGTGCTGCAAAAAGAAAAATTAGGGCACATTTTGAGTGACTTCTCAAATCCTCTTCAATTTCATAAAAAAATTCTGACATGCAGACTGAAACATGCACTTCGAATACCAGCAGCAGACTTCCCTGGTGAGCAGTAGCTTTACTACAGTGATCTAATGAGCAACTAGAGTGCTAACATTCAGAATTTACGGCAAATGTGTGACACATCTGAATGCCTTCTTGATTGAACCAAAGTAAACAAGCATTGAAAATGCAATAGATCTCGCCCTCGTTTAAGTTAAAGCCATTCTGTTTGTAATGAGGTGGCTTTTTAGCTTTGCTTTTATTAGTGTTTTTTAAACTTTCATGTAAATAACATGCATCTGTATGCATATATGTATATGTATGCATGCATTTATATTTGTATTTATATAGATATACAGATTATATATGTTTATATATGTATGTATGTATATATATATACATACACATACATATATATAAATGCATATGCATATGTATGCATATATATGTGTGTATATGTGTGCGTGTAGAGAGGTAGAGAGGTAGAGGTGTAGAGGTAGAGAGGTAGAGGTAGACAGGTAGCGGTAGAGAGGTAGAGACTAGTAGAGAGAGAAGTAGAGAGAGGTAGAGAGGTAGAGAGTAGAGAGTGAGTAATAGAGAGTAGAGAGTGAGTAGTAGAGAGTAGTAGAGAGCAGTAGAGAGAGTAGCAGAGAGTGAGTAGTAGAGAGTAGTAGAGTGAATAGTAGAGCGAGTAGTAGAGAGTAGTAGAGAGTGAGTAGTAGAGAGTAAGTAGTAGAGTGAGTAGTAGAGAGCAGTAGAGAGTGAGTAGTAGAGAGTAGTAAAGAGTGAGTAGTAGAGAGTAGTAGAGCGTGAGTAGTAGAGAGTGAGTAGTAGAGAGTAGTAGAGAGTGAGTAGCAGAGAGAGAGAATAGTAGAGAGTAGTAGAGAGTGAGTAGTAGAGTGAGTAGTAGAGACTAGTAGAGAGAGAGTAGTAGAGAGTGAGTAGTAGAGTGAGTAGTAGAGAGTGAGTAGTAGAGAGAGAGTAGTAGAGAGTGAATAGTAGAGAGTAGTAGAGAGTGAGAAGTAAAGAGTGAGTAGTAGAGAGTAGTAGAGAGTGAGTAGTAAAGAGTGAGTAGTAGAGAGAGAGTAGTAGAGAGTGAGTAGTAGAGAGTAGTAGATAGTGAGTAGTAGGGAGTGAGTAGGAGAGAGAGAGTAGTAGAGAGTAGTAGATAGTGAGTAGTAGGGAGTGGGTAGTAGAGAGAGAGTAGTAGAGAGTAGTAGAGTAGTAGAGAATGAGTAGTAGAGAGTGAGTATTTGAGAGTAGTGGAGTAGGAGAGAGTAAGTAGTAGAGAGTAGTGGAGAATATTCCAAAGTTTGGCACAGCACCACTTGCACAATAAGTCCAATCAAATCATATCACTTAGAGTCCTTATTGAAGCGCTGAATCTTGGTGTATATTCAAATGCTTTTATTTTCCTTAAGTTTATGTACCACAGCCAGCCGAAACGTTTCGTTCTGTACAACAGAACTTCTTCCTGTTGTCATATAACTAGATATTTCTTCCAAATGTTAGACGAGACGTAAGTACATTCTTATTCAAAGTGACTATGTATCAATTTTACCCACACAATTCGGGCAGACTTGAGTAATTTATAGCATCCTCAAAGTCAGTCTTTCAAAAATTCCAAAGTATAGGACATGATAATCCAAATCCAAATGTTTCTCAAGAAATGTCATTTTCAATCGTTCGGAATATCGGTGTTAGAGCAGATATGACCCAGGGACCCCCAGTATGCAAGGGGAATTAGTCCCCCCTCTGCAAACGCGCCAGTGGCCTGCGTTGCAGAGAGGTGAAAAAAGGGGCATAGCCTCATTACACCTCTGTGCAATGCAGCCCCCTGGCGCATACTGGAGGTTCCAGGTGGGCTAGTTGGCCCCCAGGGACCCCTAGTATGCAAGGGGAATTAGTTCCCCCTCTTCAAACATGCACGGGGGCTGCGTTGCAGAGAGGTGTAAAAAAGGGTGTGGCCTCATTACACCACTCTGCAATGCAGCCCCCTGGCACATACTGGAGGCTCCTGGTGGGCTAGTTGGCCCCCAGGGACCCCCAGTATGCAAGGGGAATTAGTTCCCCCTCTGCAAATGCGGCAGGGAGCTGCGTTGCAGAGAGGTGTAACAAGGGGCATAGCCTCATTACACCTCTGCAATGCAGCCCCCTGGCGCATACTGCAGGTTCCAGGTGGGCTAGTTGGCCCCTAGGGGCCCCCAGTATGCAAGGGGAATTAGTTCCCCCTCTTCAAACATGCACGGGCGTGGCTTCATTACACCTCTCTGCAATGCAGTCCCCTGGCGCATACTGGAGATTCCTGGTGGGCTTTCAGGTCTTATATAGTTAGGAATTAGCATTAAAAAAACCTTTGAAATTCACTGAAAAAAACATAGGTTTCAGGCCTTATATAGTTAGGAATTAGCATTTAAAAAAGCTATGAAATTCACTGAAAAAAACATAGGTTTCACACCAGTTATAGTTAGGAATTAGCATTTAAAAAACCTATTAAATTCACTGAAAAAACCATAGGTTTGACACCAGTTATAGTTATCTGGAAATTTTACTGACATAAAACCATTTAAATTCCCACGTTATAGTTAGTTGGACTCACTATAACTTGCGCGCCTGCAATGCACTGCTGATGACGTCACATATTACATCACTCATGACATGGTCAGTGACATCACTCATGACATGGCGTGTTCTTAGTTGTTGAATTAAGTCCCCTCAAATACCTAGGGTCCCTGGGGGCCAATTGGCCCACCAGGTACCTTCAGCAAGCGCCTTACAGCTGGATTGCCGAGAGGTGGTGCGAGAACACGACCCTTTTACGCCACTCTGCAAATGCGCCTCTTGGCGCACTGCTGGTGGGGCGATGAGGTCCTCTTGTTCATCCATTATGTCATCAGTGATGTCACTGACCATGTCATAATAATATGCGACATCATCAGCAGTGCATTGTGGGGGCACGAGTTATATGTCATAGTTTATTGTATGTGATTACTTTTCTTTTACAAATTGCAAAATAATTAAAAAGGATATGAATATATCATTACATACACTTATAAAATGCATCCAACAGTGTTCCCACCTTAAAACTATTGATTAGGCAATTTTGTAGTTTTTTTTAAGGTCCAAACAACATTGATGGCACCCCTGGGTTGTTAGCTAAAGTGCGGGTGCTGAACCGTCGGCATATGGTCTTATATTTACGTTATAAGTGCATTGCCTAGATACGTCTTTTCCGTAGCAATTACTCTGCTATTTCTTCAAACCTTACGATCAGTGTTTTCAAGACAACAAGCTGGAAAATTAGCAATCTCTGATTGAAATAGCAAGTTCCTGGAAAAGTGCATGTTTATACAGTAACATTTTAAATATTTATTAAAAGCAAGCTTCTGAGGTCCGACTGATTAAGTTGTCTCTAAATAGAATTTTGCAATAAGTCCATTTATTACATAGATTAGTGAACTGGACCTAGGCCGGCGTTGTTCATACATTTTTATCTCCCTCCAGATTAGCTTGGGGTAAAGGTTTCCTTACTTCTGCCAGATATTTTACTCCCTGGCAGTCCAAAATTATAGAGGACCCTTTGATCGAGCGAATCACGGTTTGCCAGCAAATAGATCTTAAATACTGTCTTCTCATGGCAATAATTGCTGGGCATGCAGGTGAGGTAATGTTTCTTTAAAAAAAAAACATAATCGACAAAGCGCTGCTTGTTTTTTAAAGATGGCTGTAGGTCTTTTGAATCGTGCAAGCCCATCCAATAGTCTAAGAAGTTCTTTTTTAACTCTATGCTAAAATCAGCTGCTAAATAAGCTTGAGGTTTGGAAAATTGCTTTTTTGTCTTCCAGAAGAGATTTCTTGTTTGCTGCATCATTGACAGCTTTTTACTTATACTTGTACGGTCAACCGTGTTATCCCATGCTATTTGTGTTCCCAGCTCAGCCAGTGATGTTCCCCATGAATTTGGAGTTTCTTGATCCATCTGATGTTTAATTTCCTCCCAGCACAAACTATTCAGTGTGCCGGCATCAGAGGAGTGGAATTTATGACTAAGCTTCACGAAGCCAATCATACCTCGGAATTTCTGATTCTGGAAGCTGAATTCCAGCCGGACCTAAGCTGGAGAGGCAGACTTTGGAAGATTGAAAACAGCCATATAAACCTTCGTCTGATGTTCGTTTAACAAATCAACCTCCTTACGGCATCTGGTGACTAGACCGTATGGCAATGAGGGCAGGATTTGCGCTGCCATCACTTTTAAGAGGTGGTTATAGTTCGGGCAGGCTCGTTTTTTATAAAGTAATCTATGTGCAAAGATTAACGGTTGCATGTTGGCTGTTAGGGCTAATTTGTGTTCCTTATATGTGGTACCCCACCCTACTGTTATGCCTAGGTATTTGTAGGACACTTGCTCTTCCACCGTTGCCCCTTTTACAAGCCATGTAAACTTTGTTTTTTCTGTGTCTATTAGGCGAACAACTTTGGATTTCTCATTGTTTAATTCCAAGCTTTCCTGGTCCAAATAGGTTGCTAGGTGATTTATTGCCCTTTGTAATCCAATGGGACTTTGACTTGGCCTCTACATTGATCAGAAATATCAATGTGTCGATTCCAGGCTTACAATGGTGTCCTTGTTTGAATATTGGATGAATTATGTTCCCTTTCCAGGAGTTAGGGACGTTGTTCTGATTATAAATCTGATTGAAGATCGGCATAAGGTAGTCAGCCCAGAACTCTGGTTCTGCTTTAAAAAGCGCATTAGGAAGCCCGTTTGGACCTGCCGCCCCATCTGTCTTTAATTGTTGTATTATTCCTCTTAATTGTTTGTTGTCGATCAAGTTGTTTAGTTCATTACTACTCATCTCTAGTCCTGGTTCTTTACATTCAGCCTGGTCCTGGGTGGTTATTAATTTTGTTTTTTCCGTATCGAGGTATGGCACTCGGGCCATTCTAAGGCCATTGTCATCATAGCTCCCTTTCCTGCTTTGTGTTGCTCTACATGTTTTGCACGTGTTGAATCCACATTTCTTCTCTGATTCCTGCTTCTTGTTGCAGTCTTGAGCCCTTAGTCAAATTATTTATAATGCCTCAAAATTCCATACTATTTAGCAATTTGCTTGCACACAGTAGTTTTGTCCAGACTGTTTCTTTATACTCAGCTTTCGCATCCCTCACCATCTTCTTATAGTTGTTCTGTATTTCCTTCAGTTTACCTTTATCTATTTTCCTGCCCATTCTTGCTGCCGCTGTTTGTAATAGCATCTCTCTTGCTATCCTTCTCTTTTGGTCTCGTAATTTGATATTGAACCATGGTTCCCTCCTGGTATCTGTTCTTTTTTGACTTCCCAGGATTGCTGGAAATTTTCGGATGCGGACAAGGGCCAACTGTTCCCAGCTTTTTACTCTCTCCTCATGTCGGCGGCCTCAGTTGACAGTGTGGATTTCATGTCCACTCCCCGCCATTTTAAATTTCGCAGGTTAAACTTTTCTGCATGTCGTATAAGGGAATTTATTTTTTGGACCTGCACAAGAGTGATGTTAATTCTTGTAATATGTGGAAAGTGAACGCTTTCTATGCGCGGGCTAACTTGGAATGTGTTGATACATGGGACTAAGTTACTGCTGGTAATAGTGAACTCTATTGTTGATCGACATTTACCACTCAAACATGTTATTGCCGCTGGAATATCTCAGTTTGTGTTACCATTCAAGATTGTCAGACCTTGGCTTTTATTACTCCTGTGTTATTATTCAGGCTCTCCAGCATCTTTCTTTCATTCCGTTTGTTAGCTATAAGATTACAGTTGAATCACCTGAGATGTACAAAGGGCATCGCTCATGAGTTCTTTGCAATGCTTTGATCAGATTCATTAATATTGTGAATTTTCTCATTTGATTCTTTCTCTCAGGATGGATATAAACATTGACTAATATTAATTGCCAATTTGATTTGTTAAGCAGGAGCTTGCCGGTAAGTTTGATCGCTTGCACCCAGTTAACCCCAGCATCTAGTTCCTCAGTTAGCCAGCTGTATTTTTGAGAAGCATATATTGATAGACCACCTCTCGGATGACCGAAGATTGAAATCTTTCTGCAATGATGTGATGTTCTAAATAACTGGCAATAGAAACTGGGTTCATATTCCAAGTTTCCTGGAGTAGGATTACATCTTGTTGTTGGAAAAAAGATAGGGTTTCATGGTCCTCCCCATGTCTTTAAAACAGTGGACATTCTATGAGCAGATCCTAATCATGTCCTGTCTTGCCTCCCCAGGTCATGGTCCTGCCTTGTGCCTGCCTCAACTTCCTGCCTGTTGGTCCGGTCTAACTGACCACACATCTTGTCTTCCGTGCTTGACTTAAGCTGTTCGTTAGGTACGCTTGTTACTTAGCGCCTTTGGCACCCAGGACCAGTCCATGCTGTTAAGTGTTCTGCATTCCGAATTTAGTGGACTCGCTGTTGCATTGGCCCAATTGCATTGGGAGGCGTTGCAGGAATGGTGGATCGGGCGCCGTGTACACATGTTTTTGGGTTTTCCCGGATGTGTCTTCCTTTTTTAGATTTATGGAATTTTTTAAGAGGGTGAAGGGTACCTTGAACATTAATGTACCCTCAGCCTAATTCCCGAAACCTTGTTCTCATTGCATATATCTTGTCCACTAGTTCCTCTGTGGACCATGTTGTCAAAGATTCTTCGATATCTGAGGTTGATGTTGTTTGCTGAAATTCCAAGGCTAGTAGATCTTGTGAGGATATTCCCTTTAGTTCTGGGATTTCTTTAAACAGCCTTAGCAAGTTCCTTCAATTCAAAATGTCTTGCCTTCCTTTGGTTGAATATTCAGGCACAAATGTCTATTTTGATGCAAACTCGTCGGTGTGGCTTTGTGTACTAGTGAAAGATTGTAAAATTATTTTTTTTTTTATCGCGGGGTTTTGAACCTCTGATATGTCATGGTCAGCATGAGATTCTTCATCTGTTAGTTCTACGATAACCTTGTCCTGTAATCTGGCATTGTGCCTGCTTCCTTTATTTGCTCTACTTTTCCAGGTTTTCTAGGTGATGGTGTCCTATTGGCTCAGATTCTGATTCAATGAGAGAAAGCCTACATATTCGGCCCTTTCTATTTATTGTGACTTTTAACGGATTTTGATTGCTTTGAGCTTTGTTATTTATTTTCTCATGCACCTTATTGCCTGTTGTATCACCCAAGCTTCCTGGATCGCTCAGTTTGTGGCTCTCCTCATTCTGGTTAGGTTTTTGCTTTCCTATATCTGGATTTAGGCCTCTATAACCCCGAATTGTATTTTTCTATTGGCCTTGAGTTAATTTTTCTCTCTCTACTCTGTTGTCAAATGATTGATTTTGATCTGGTTGCCTTTTTCATGTCTATGTTTTTGTGCTGCTTCTTTTGCCAGTGGGTGGCTTGCAGTTATGTGGGGATCCTGATTTATCTTCTTTTGAATGATGGGGACGATGGGGTTCAAAGATTCTTGCATTGTGTTGGGTTCTATTGTACATTTTGATTGATCTACAACTGTTATTGGTGCCTCAAATTGGTCTCTTTTAGTGATTTGTTTTTTCTCTTTGCAGTGTGTGGGTTCTAAAAATTGAAAAGATTTTCTCAGGACCTAAGCTTGGTTGTTTGTTATATTTGAACCTGGCCTACCTTGCATGTTTTCTTTGCCTTTTTGTTGGTTTTACAATAGGCGAGGTCTTAAGGGTGCTCTGTGTTGCTTCCATTTAGTAATCCATTATATTGGGTTGGTCGTCTGTTACCTCTTGCTCTGCTTCTCCCTTATCCTTGCTGCTTGGCTTTGTTATGGATTTGTAGCCTTTTTATGATTCCTTAATCTCAACCTCCTTTTGGATTCCCATGATTTGTTTGGTATTACATGTTGGTTGAACGGCCCCTAAGATGTCCTTTAATATTTCAGGCAAGGTTACCAATTTCTAAATTATGATGCCACAGCCACAATTAGGCAGTTGTTTGTCATTGTTTATTTGAGGCTCTGTGTTTCCCCTGAGTGTTTGTAGGGATGTGATTAAGTCCAGTTTGGAATTTATACCTGAGATGTAGCCGGCAATTAAGTTAATGAGGTCTATTTGGACTTCCATTTTATCTGATTGGTAGTTTAGTACCCTGATTGCTTGGTCCAAGGTTCCTAACAAGGTTTTGCTCTATTGTGCATTTGGAAAATCATCAAGGCACTTTCCTGTTGCCCCTGACTCATGGTCAATCCTCCTAATGGATGAAATTGTTGTTGGGGTTGACAGGTTTATTTGGTTTACTTTTGTAGAAAAACTACTGCTTTCTTCTAGTGCGATCTCCTGTTGATCGTCACTGAGGGTCTGGCATAATGGAGTGGATGCTGCCATTCCCAATCTGCTCTCTTGTGCTCCCATGCGGGTTTCCGGTGACAGGAGTTTCCCTTGAATTTCTTTTTCCTGTGTTTTAATTTCCAAGATTTGTAAAAGGTTGGGGTCGTTAGATAAGGAAAATTAGTTTGACCAAGCTTCTTCCAAGAGGTTTTTCATTTGTTGTGGGGCTGAGCCGATGCACCTGTGCAGTTAAAGTTACCAACCTACTATTTGGTATTTCTAGTATTGATTTCTGTAGGGCTGATTTCCCTATTGGTGCATCGTTGGTGTGAAGGAAGCGCTTGTTTTGACAGGTATAAGTGCGCAATTTGCTTGTTGGGTCGGTCTTCCTGAATCAAAATGACCCTTATTGGTCCTGATGTCAGGAATGATTGGGCTTGGCAGCAGAGCTGCCTCAACTGATGGAACCTAAATCGCTGCCATTGGGTCCTTTAAGAAGAAGAATTTCAAAATCCCGGTTTTGCTTCTAGGACTGAGGGACGTTGTTTCTGGAGTAGGAGCTAAAACCAGCCTCTCTCTCAGTCTTGGAGCCTTTCTTTTTTTACTTGAAAGGGAGCCTTGATCAATAGGTTTTTTTTTGTGCCTGTTACCATTTGGCAAACTTTTCCTTATCTCATGATCCTTTGCGGGGGTATTAAAATGGGTGATAATTTCTTTGAATTACTTAGGGGGTCTGAGTTATTCCCTCTTGGGGACATTGAGGGAAGGGCGCTCCAGGGTGCGCCGGAGTGCCGCTTGCTATGCCCAATACCCTCCACTCTACTGCTTGTAGGACGTTACTGATAGCTGCCAGATACTGTTGCCAGAGTTTGCACTCCGGTATTGCTGGTATTGCCGCTGCACACGGTATGCTGTGCTCATGAAGATCGAGTTGGCTAAAGACTGGTAGTCAACATATACCCGCACACCCCCTTTGCTCCTTTTGCTTTTGCTCCCCTGGGCACCACTGAGCCTCCGCGACTCTTTGCATCTACGCCTCTGCCTCCGCCTCTGCTCCTCTGCGCTATTGCGCTACGCCTCGTTGCCTCAATGCCTCTATTCCTTTGTGCCACTGTACCTCTATGCTATAGTTGGTGTGGTAGGAGATGCGGTGGTGCTTTGAAAGAGGTGGAACGGGTCGGGAGTTGCTGTGACCGGTAGATTGTTAGTAATGCTTGTTGTATTTATACGGTATTGTGGAAATACAGAGTTTTTTTTCTGCTGCCACTACCACTATAGTCCACTACATCAAGCCTGCTCACATCTCCTGTCTCACCTCAGTTTCCTACCGTTCCTGCAGCTCTCCTCAGCTCTCCTTTGCGGCCGGCACTGGAGCCAGCTCCCCGCGGCCCGCCTGCGGCTCACCTCAACTCCACGCGGTTCTTGTGTGGCTCGCGGTTTTGCGGTCTCGCTGTTTCGCAGCTCCTGGTTACCCGCAGCACCACTCCACTGTCGCTGTTCTGATGCTCGTGCTCCTGATGAGGTTCCTGAGTTTCCGGCTACCTGCAGCAACTCGTAATGCGGCTCCTAGTGCAATTTGCAGGTTCACTGTTTCCTGTGTTCCCTCCACTGCTGCACTGCTGCTTTGGTCTGCCGCTTTACCGCTCGCTCTGGTCTGGTCTCGCACAAGACTTGGAATCTAGAATGTGGCCGCGAGTTATAGTTAGCTTTTCTAAATTTAACGGCTGAATTCCTATGATTTTTGTACGAGTGAAATGTCCAACTTACTATAACGTCCCTGAAACCTATGGTTTTTTCAGTGAATATATATATATATATAGGTAGAATTTTCAGAAAGTAAAGCCTCTGGGCTTTACTTTCTGAAAATTCTTACCTTGTGAATAAATTATATAATTGCCAACTCTTTGCCCACCGGAGGGCAGTACTCCTGAAGATACTGACTTGAATGGGAACCGACACCGACATGGGATATAATCATATGATTGCCCCGTTGTGATTGTTACAAAGAATTGTTAATTGACGACTATG
Source organism: Lissotriton vulgaris (assembly GCF_964263255.1). Lineage (NCBI taxonomy): Eukaryota > Metazoa > Chordata > Amphibia > Caudata > Salamandridae > Lissotriton > Lissotriton vulgaris. The sequence goes on from NC_141691.1 coordinate 1,959,525,293, forward strand.
AAGTAATAGGTCGCCAAAACTACTAGTCCCAGAATGCTAGACAGTGACTAATTTAACCCATGGTTAAAATGGCGATTATGACACAACATATTGCCTAAACTACAAGTCCCAGAATGCTAAGCATGTTTGTAACACACCATGTGACACAGGGGGCGTAATTGGTATTGTTGTTGGTTCCTTAAAACTGTTGAGCATCATTCACTACACTGACCGTGATCAAGACAGCGGACGCTGTCGAAACGCGTTGGTTGTTATTTTGTTTTTGAAACCCCGATGGATTTATGAAATAAATTAAGAAAATTCTCACAAGACTAAGCGATTGGCAGTCTGTTTTTTCTGCGACTCCAATCTTTCCCCAGAGTGGGGAAAACCTGTTGAATTTGTAGCAGTTGGCTCCACCGCAGGAGTAACGCGACCGAGGTAAAGCAGCGCCTAACGGAGAGGAAGGGAGCCAATTGGTGGATATATATATATATATATATATATATATATATATATATATATATATATATATATATATATATTTTACCTACTGGCGGTCGCCAGTAGGTAGTTATAGTTATGACCTACTTTCCATGAGAAATCCACAACATTCTATTTGGAATAACTTTGGCACCAGTGGACGAATCTTCGCGAATTTCTCCAAGAAAATGGTCTGCTTGGCTCCGCTCCTTCCCTGAAAGTTTGAGGGTGATTCGTCAAGTGGGGGCCGTGAAAAAAAGGGGGTCCCAAAACGTGTTTTCCCCATGCAATTTTCATTTAGCCAGAGCTACAGCCCGAACGGCTGAACGGAATTATACCAAATTTGGCAGAGAGGTAGAGTTTGGTTCGCAGATTGTGCTTTTTGTTAAATGGTGTAAATCCGTTCAGTAGTTTTTGAGAAAATTACAAGTAAAATCATTGCGATATCTAGAGACAGAGTTCTACACCTGTTTGGAGATCCGTTCACTTATGAGCGCGAGCTGTATCCTGATTGGCTGTCAACTGTCTGTCAACACTTGAAACCTGGAAGTGTTGGCGGCCATCTTGTGCCTCGGTGGCAGCGATTCACAAGAAAACAGTAAAAGAAAGTTGAAAAATAAGGAAAGGGGGCAGGGTAGAAAAATGTTGACCCTCTAGGCCTTCTGTAGTGTCCCGGGGACACTGCTGTTTGCTATGGTAGGGCGGGAGCGTCGCGGCTCCCACTTTAGTACAGCAAACCGCTTTCCTATTTGAAAGAGAGAGCAAGTTAATATGCTGTTTTTAAGCAGAAAAGCAGATTGCTTTTTGTTAGAGAGAGGAGCATATAAACTGGTCTCTCTGACAAAGCAATGCCGGCTTTCGAACGACGCGGGGAGCTGGCTGGGACCATGGGGGTATTGGGGTTCCCCACACGGTCCCAAATGTTATTTTTGGAGTCCTGGGGATGGGGTCCCTTTGTAGCTCCTTAAACATTCGTGTGGCGAAGCGCTCTAGTTTACCAGAGTGTGCGGCCACTGCATTCTGGGAACGTAGGCGGGCACGGGAGTTGCCGCGAGTCTAGCAATGGGACATTAAATCCTCATATTCTTATCTCTGTGTCCGTGTGGTTATTATGGTAATTTTGCTTCTATTTGACAATATTCTCAGAAGAGATGCTTCTTCTTAGAAAGTGAAAGTAGAACTAATAAAATGGGACGGAACTTTCAACAGTTGGAATAGGAAGTGTTATGAACCAATGAAATCTCTTCATTTAAAGTCTCATGGCTTTGCGTACACTTACGATGTGGGTTCGTATGACGTTCCAGCACGATTTGTGTAATTGCTTTTAAAAGTAATGTATGATTGTTGAAAGTTTAAAAAAACAATTTTCATAAGTATCCTACTTAATGTATTCTATTAGTATGTTCATTAAATACATAAATATATGTTTTTAAACAATTAAAAACATTTGCGTCTTTCGCGTACAGGGTGCAGTACATGACATCATACGTAAGCTTTGATGCGACGCGTAACCTCGAAGCGTATTCGTAGCGTATGGAGAGAATGATTAACAGACAAACTATGGTGCGATCACTCTCTCACTATCAAATCAGAGCACAAGGCGCGCTATGAGAATGGTTACAAGTGGTCACTCATTGGAAATCCGATTCAGGGGTGTGGCTTATCCACGGTATCATAGCATTACTTTTTAGCCTGTTTAAGTTTTAGGTTTGTATGAAATACTATGCTATAGGCAGATATGGATCTTTAGGGAGCGCTTATCTCGATGAAGGTTGGTTATTACCATTTATATATAGGTGCTTGAGGGAGGGAAAAGAAGTTTGTCAGAATGGCGAGGATTGCTCAATAGTACCAGATCACTCCTTACTTTGTGGACACCTACAATTGCATGGCTCTTGTAATCAATTCAATTTAAGTATATTTTGGCCTGAGTTTTTAAAGGCAATCCGACACCTGCTATCATAACAACGTTCAGTTTACTGGCAAACGGAAGTTATTTACTTTGAAATAATGCAGATTGTGTGAGATGTTAGCAGGCATCGCTTACATGATTACGGTAACTGAGCGTATTGTTTGCTATAAAAAAGTTGTGTTTACTCCTCTGCATGGGAAGCTGGATGTTTCTATCTGGCCGTCCTTTCCGACCTTGAAAGCAGAGTCAACCAAATGAGCCGTATAAGAGCGCTATTGTCTCAAAAAGAGGTCGCTCTTACATCTGCTAGAGAAACATTTGTCCTTCATGTAGCAAACACCCGCACAGAAGTGCATGCTTTATTAAATTCCTACCTGCCCCGGAATTTTAGGCAGTTAATTTAGACCATCTTTAATGCGTCCTCGAGTAGGGGGTTAGCTTACTTTTTTAAAGTTATAAGCAATAGCCTTGTGACTTCTGTAGAAACTATATTTAGTGTCTTGTCAGTGTTTTTTCATTCGATTTTTCCAGCATCTTTGGTGGATTGTCCTTAATGCTCACATTAGTTGTCTGTGTGCTTGTATTAATTTGTTTACATAAATATGGATGCACATCTTGCAGCAGACGAGGATATGTCCCTGTTGTTGCTGGTCCGCAACCGAATGCTTAGTTATTACGGAGCGCTGCCTCTGGCTACATTGAGCACAGTTTATGCATTATTGTTTCAATTCTCCTTTTTCACATCCGTTCAACCTGTCTTTCATTGCCTGAGCTGCGATTTCGACTGGGCCCTGGATTTGTTTCTCTGCAGTACGGTGTGTCCCAACGTGGATTTTGACCAGCTGATGAGCCCGTTAGTGTTTCATGATTTGCTCTGTTCTGGCGGCGGGATTATGGCATTAGCAGCGATACATGGAATAATGGGACGTTGGAATGTTTTTGCAGCGGCATATGACTTCTTGGCACGCAGTTTCTTTGAAGATGACCCGAGTTTTCCTCCGATGGTGATAGAGGCTCCGGTCGTTGAGGAACATTTCTATTCATTCCCACTATTGAATTGGATGGCTGAAATGTTTTCAGATGAGAACAATTACTTCCTCTTGGAGGCTGTGGCTACATACTGTGCTTATACGCTGTTGGATTAAGACTCTTTGATTTTTCTACACATTCTTTATTATTTAGTTACTGCTTTTTATCAAAGATCGAATAATATTTTTTGCAAAATTGAACTTGACTCTGCTTTTTAGGCTTGGTCTCTGCGTTGGTAATTTGCCGACGTTTATATTATGTGCTTTGGTCAAGGAAAGTTGTTGTGGGCTGAGCCTTGCACTTACACCGTATTAAGTTAGCATGGGTTTATTAGAAGCTTAAAGGCCATTTTTGTTTTCCTGCTCTGCTTTGCACACAACACGCACTTGCAATATTGTTTAGAGAAAGGTGAGTATTTTGTTTCATATGAGAATAATTTGATATACTTCTATTGTAGACTGCCTCGCTACTTTAGTGTGTATAGTGAGAGCATGAAACATCAAGGTTATCTTGGATACTATGTGTGTTATTCGGAATGATCTTCGCACGTTCGAGCCATAAGACATATGCAGCAGTGGCATCTCTGATACTGGTGCGTTTAGTAATGCACTGTGTAGGCATGATTACACACAGTTGGAGAGCATTCGTATCTTGACAGTTTGTGTAGAACTCAATGTGATCCACTACTGCTGAGTAACAGAGGTATGGTTCTGCCTATGTAGTCGTATGAGATCTTCTGTACTTATAAACTAACTTGCTAAGTAGGGAGGGTGAAATGTAGGTATATTTTAAATCTGTTTCCGTTTTGTATTATAGGATGCTTCCTCCCTTTGTATTTTATGGAATAGTAACTAAGCATGGGCGTAAAATCCGTTCCGTTTGCGGAATTTGCGGACTTTCTGCAATTCCGCGGTCTGTGAATCCCGCAAAATTGCAGAAAAATCCACGAAATCGCGTGTGGGACGGATTTTCAAAAACTGAAGTACATGAAGCACTTACAGGGTTACAGCAGGTGCCCAAGTTGAAACTAATTTCTTTGTAAGCATTTACAAAATAGTTACAAAGAAATTAACTTAAACTTGGGCACCTGCTGTAACCCTGTAAGTGCTTCCTGAGCGGCGCCTCCAGAGTTGTTGCCTACTTGCAACTATTCTCTGACCCTGCTCTGACCCTCGAAGCAGGGTCAGAGAATAGTTACAAGTATGGCACAATGCTCCAGGCCGTCACAAAATTTAAACCACAACAGGAAGAACTTACAGATAGGGAAGCAGGTGCCGGACTTGAAGCTCAAATTCAGTAACACATTAACCAGCCTCCGGTTGAGGCTGGGCAGATGTGCTTTCTCCGCATAATCTACAGTGGTGAACAAGAGGGTGCTGTGATGAACCAGCAGGTGCAGTTGCGGACCAGAGGGTGCTGTGATGAACCAGAGGGTGGCAGTGGTGAACCAGAAGGTGGCAGTGGTGAACCAGAGGGCGCTGTGATTAACCAGAGTGTGGCAGTGATGAACCAGAGGGTGGCAGTGATAAAACAGAGGGTGGAAGTGATGAACCAGATGGTGACAGTGATGAACCAGATGGTGGCAGTGGTGAACCAGAGGGTGTCAGTGATGAACCAGAGGGTGGTAGTATTTGAATTTGAATTTGAATTTAAAAACATTTATTAAGCGCACATATACCTGGCGGTTTCTTGGCGTTGTAGTAGTCAACCAGACGGTGTCAGTGGTGAACCAGAGGGTGGCAGTGGTGAACCAGAGGGAGCTGGGATGAACCAGAGGGTGGCAGTGATGAACCAGAGGGTGACAGTGATGAACCATAGGGTGGCAGTGGTGAACCAGAGGGTGGCAGTGATGAACCTGAGGGTGGCAGTGGTGAACCAGAGGGTGACAGTGTTGAACCAGAGGGTGACAGTGGTGAACCAGAGGGTAGCAGTGATGAACCAGAGGGTGGCAGTGGTGAACCAGAGGGTGGCAGTGATGAACCAGAGGGTGGCAGTGATGAACTAGATGGTGGTAGTGGTGAACCAGAGGGTGCTGTGATGAACCAGAGGGTGGCAGTGGTGAACCAGAGGGTGTCAGTGGTGAACCAGAGGGTGGCAGTGATGAACTAGAGGGTGGCAGTGATGAACCAGAGGGTGGCAGGGGTGAACCAGAGGGTGGCAGTGGTGAGTCAGAGGGTGGCAGTGGTGAACCAGAGGGTGGCAGTGATGAACCAGAGGGTGGCGCTGCTAAATTGCCTGGGAGCCCTATGTGTGTGAGCCCCCGCGCTGCTGAGCTGCCAGGGCGTGTGAGCCCACGCGCTACTGAACTGCCCCGGGGGCCAGTGGGTGTGAGCCCCCGTGCTGCTGAACTGGACCGGAGCCCTCTCAGTGTGAAAATCATTTGTGCTCAATTGCCTGGGAGCCCTCTGGGTTTGAGCAAACATTGTGCTAAGTGCCCCCCTGCCTCTAGTGAATATATACCTGTACTGCACAGCACCACTATGCTCTTGCACCATGAAGTCTGGTGCCTGGATGCTCCTGCTCTTTGTAGGTGGAAGCATCATCTGGTGCAGTCAAAATGTAAAGTCATAACTTGCTACAAAGCACCAATAAACACGTGTCCCCCCTGGCACCGGTATGCGCATGTACCAGGCGTGGAGCACCCGCATGCCACTACACCCTACTGCCCGGCGCTAGCATATGCCTGTACGGGGCAGTTTAGTATGAGATGGGACATTGTCCAGCAGCAGCAGCTGCATGCGTCTGAACCCACTGAGCAGGATCAGAATGGCTTTGTACCAACACGCGCAGCGGAGCTATCTTGGACATCTGAAGGATTCTGGGGTCCTGTGCCAAACGTATTTCTGCATCCATGAGTTTCCAGAGCACCCTCCCCGTGTAGCTCCTGAGACCAGGAGGCTGCTTTCTCCTCATCTACTGCTCTGCTCGGCCTCTGACCCTTTATAAACAAGATGCATGTGAACTCGCATAGAAGTCCCACCTGTTTGGCCCCGTCTACCACACACTAGCGGTATGAAACGTCTTCCCGCCCGTCCCCACTATAAGGGCCAGCTCACTCAAGGGACCTTGGCGCCTTCTAGCACGCTGGCAAAGTTACAGGCACAAGTGGTCACATTTTGTGCAAATGGCACAAAAATCCGCGAGTTCGCGGGAAAATTCGCGAACTTGCAGATTTATTTTGCCATTTTGCACGAATTTCGCCCATACTTAATAGTAACAATGCTGACAACTTTGTTTCTGATAATATGTTTGCTTGTAATATCTAAGGTACTGGGCATGAGATTACGGTGTTAGAAATAAACATTTGAAAGTTGCAGGTGTCTTTATTTAGTGCTTGTTTTGGACTGGTGTAAGACTGTAACGAAAGAGTGCTCTTGTTATCTACCTTACCTGAGGTAACCTAAGTCGCATGTTGTGGGTTGAGAAATAATTGATAAGTGCAGCCAAGAAAGGGAGCAAGTGTACAAATTTCATAGTACCTTCGGCCGGGTTAGTTGTTATAATAAAAAGCGTTGATAAAGGGCCTGCACTTTGAATTTGAATTAAAGAAGAATGGCTGATAACCCGAGCCAAGAAAGGGAGCAAGTAGGTGTGTGTATGTGTGGATGATGTGTTGATTGAGCAGAACCATAGGTTTCAAGCCTTATATAGTTAGGAATTAGCATTTAAAAAATCTTAGAAATTCAATGTAAAAACCATAGGTTTCACACACGTTATAGTTAGGACTTAGCAATTAAAAAACCTTAGAAATTCACTGAAAAAAACATAGGTTTCACACACGTTATAGTTAGGAATTAGCATTTAAAAAACCTTAGAAATTCACTGAAAAAAACATAGGTTTCACACATGTTATAGTTAGCTGGACATTACACTCATACAAAACCATTGAAATTCCCCCGTCATAGTTAGTTCAGCTAACTTTTCACTGAAAAAACCATAGGTTTCACATACGTTATAGTTAGGAATTAGCATTTAAAAACCTTAAAAATTTACTGTAAAAACCATAGGTTTCACACATGTTATAGTTAGGAATTAGCATTTAAAAAACCTTAAAGATTCACTGAAAAAACCATAGGTTTCACACACATCATAGTTAGGAATTGGTATTTAAAAAACCTTAGAAATTCACTGAAAAAACATAGGTTTCCACATGTTATAGTTAGCTGGACATTACACTCATACAAAATCATTGAAATTCCACCGTTATAGTTAGTTCAGCTAACTATTCACTGAAAAAACCATAGGTTTCACATACGTTATAGTTAGGAATTAGCATTTAAAAAACCTTAGAAATTCACTGTAAAAACCATAGGTTTCACACTCGTTATAGTTAGGAATTAGCATTTAAAAAACCTTAAAAATTCACTGAAAAAACCATAGGTTTCACACACATTATAGTTAGGAATTAGCATTTAAAAAACCTTAGAAATTCACTGAAAAAAACATAGGTTTCACACATGTTATAGTTAGCTGGACATTACACTCATACAAAACCCTTGAAATTCCCCCGTTAAATTTAGTTCAAGTTACCACCCTAACATGTAGAGGTGATAGAAATTTCAATAAAATAAAAAGGGACCAAGGGAACAATTGCTGCTTTAATAGTATGTGAGTATATATATATATATATATATATATATATATATATATATATATATATATATATATATATATATATATATATATATTTGTGCAGGTTCCATATCCAAACATGCAAAACCACAGTCCTCGTGGAAATGAAGATACAGACACGGTCCTCAGATTTGTGCTAGAGTTTTATTTTCGGTGCTCAAGCGTCACGACGCGTTTCGGTCCCACCTTGGACCTTGATCACATGACACAGTGTAATCAATCACATGGGTTTAAATGCTAGTTGAATTTGATGACATCAGCATAGTACCATAGACATAGAAGAGTTTCAATGAAACAAAGACCTCAAATGTATTAAAGTCATGATCAATTATGTCAATATTAAAGGTACATAAAAAACCCAAGTTAAAAAAGACGTGATAAAGTGCAACAATAAATGTAAACAAGGTAAGAGACTTTAAATTGCCTTGTCTGAAAAGTGCTTGTGCAAGTGCAAATAGACAGGATTAAAATAAGGAAAGTGCGCTGCGATGTTAAACAGGAGTCTTCACAATTTTGAGCCCAAAATTGGTTGCATGTAATGTGCATTGTAGGTCACATGTGTTACGGTATAAATACCCAAGTCGTGACATTTTCTAGGTGCGGAGCACATATATAACAGGATTTAAACTAACGGTATGAATACCTGACTGTTATAAAAAATACACATATGTTACAAAGCTTGATTGCAGTGAGATTGCAAAGGAGAAAAACGTGTCTGAGTACAGACATTTGGAGCCCCAATAAAACAAATCAGAAGAGAGATGATTAAGAGTTTCAGTTACATTACTAGATCTGTTGTTATATTAAATGGTTGGTTGAATTTGATAAAACCTGCCAGCCTAGAATCATAATATATATACACGAATTGTACCAGTGATATCCTAGTAATAAACCTCATGTTTTTAACTGTGCTCGTTATTTCTTCGAGCAGCTGCTCACAAAATTATGTTATATACATAGTCATATGCACTTTTTATGTTGTACTGTATGCTGTCTATTTAAATAAATAGCTTAAAATGCAAATATCAAAAATACATCCTAAATATCATATCAGTTTAAATATTAATAAAAATATGAGTAATAAATAGGATAAAATAGCATACATTATATGTGAGCAGGTTATAACGAGGGTGTTAAACTTACGTGGATATGTAACTTGGAAAAAATTGTGAAACACTGTACTAGGATTAGCGGGCTTATCAATACATTGAATCAATTGAAATCAACCATATAGATGTACTGCTAAGATGTGTATGGTTGAGGTATGCTTACAGGCAAGTTGACAAATCCTCAGTCATATTAAGACCCGTGGGCTGTTTGGTATTCAGCTCGAGAATGTATCTTGTTTCCAGCTGACGCAGTTTTTCCTCGCGGTTACCACCCCTTCTGCTAGCCGGTACTGAGTCGATGACAAAGAAACTAAGTTCCCGGCTGTTGGAATTGTGCACGATCTTAAAATGTCTGGCCACCGGATATGTGTTATCTTGGTTAGTTATGGCCCTGAGATGTTGCAAAATGCGTTTATGTACTGGGAGTTTGGTACTCCCCACGTACATAAGTTTGCAAGGGCAAGATAACACATATACTGCAAATTCTGTTTTGCAGGTCAAAAGTTGTTTTATTTTGTGTTTCTGGTAGTCAAAGGGCGAGATATAAAATCTCATGTTGGTGCCTTGTTTACAAGCCTTACATACTTTGCAGTTATAGAATCCACTGTGGGATTTCAGCCAGTCTGTGGACTCTATCACTTCTGGACTGGGTCTGATGAGTTCATCCCTCATAGAACGGCCTCTACTATAGGTAATGGATGGGCGGATCGGCAGAGTACCACCGATGACCGGGTCACACAGTACTAGAGGCCAGTATTTGCTGATGATAGACTCAATTTTTTTGTGTTGTTGGCTGTATTGTAGTATTATTCTAAAGGGAGTACCCCTATTGGAAGTTTTTCCTACAATTGTATGAGTATTATCAGGTCTGCGGGGGACTACCTGCATATTGGTTCCTGTCACTGTACCCTCGTTCCCTGAATCTCATAGCACTTTCTGTTTGTGCTTTGAGTAGGTCTTCTTCTCTGCTATGAATACGTCTCAGCCTCAGCATTTCCCCATAAGGGATGCTGGTTATCAGATGACGTATGTGGGAGCTTGAGGCATGTAGTGTTGAGTTCCCTGCTGTGGCTTTTCTGTGGAGTCTAGTCTCTACACTGTTGTGTTGGATATATACTTCAGTGTCCAGAAATGTTATAGACTCAGCACTTATGTCTGCGGTGAAGTGTAGATTTAGTTCATTATTGTTAAGACAATCTACAAATTCATTAGCTTTTTGTAAATCACCGTTCCAAACAATAAAAAGATCATCAATAAATCTATACCATGCCACAATATGGTCTGTCATGATCTCCCGATGTTCCACCCTAAGAACCAGCTCCTCCCACCAGCCCATGAGTGATGTCACTGACCATGTCATGAGTGATGTAATATGTGACATCATCAGCAGTGCATTGCAGGGGCGCAAGTTATAGTGAGTCCAACTAACTATAACGTGGGAATTTCAATGGTTTTATGTCAGTAAAATTTCCAGGTAACTATAACTGGTGTGAAACCTATGGTTTTTCAGTGAATTTAATAGGTTTTTTAAATGCTAATTTCTAACTATAACTGGTGTGAAACATATGGTTTTTTCAGTGAATTTCATAGGTGTTTTTAAATGCTAATTCCTTTCTAAATTGAGTTTGTAACCTACGATTTTTTTTAATTTGCTGATTTGTGTGAGTATTAATTAGTATTATTTTTTTTATAATATTATTTTTTTTAATTTTTTTTAATCATTTTTTTTTGGGGCGCTCTGAGTCCGCGCACAGGTAAGCTCTCCGGAAAGCGCACCCAGAGCGCTACTTGCGTTCGTGTAAAAAAAATATGAATGAAAAGTAAATAATAACTCAAGACATTTAGTACCATACATATAAAATCAGTTTTTTGGAATAAGGAAATGAAAATAATTTTGCATTTCCGTGAAACTATCAAAACGTCACTTCGGCGCGCCCCGGAAGCGCCCCCGGAAGCGCCTACGTTTGCGCCGCGTGTGCGCCTCGGAAGCACCTACGTTCGCGCCACGTATGCGCCCCGGAAGCGCCTATGTTCGCGCTGCGTATGCGCCTACGTTCGCGCCGCGTATGCGCCCCGGAAGCGTCTACGTTCGCGCCGCATATGCGCACCTGGAAGTGCTCCGGTGCGCGCAGCGTCAGCGCGTCAAGTCATGTGACCTTAAAATAACACTTTTCATTGGTTGCTAACAGTTTTTTTACAAAGAATGAAATCCCCACCCATTTCCTTCACTTCTTCTTTCACTTTTGTGACTGAAAGACCTGCCTTTTTTTCTCTTCGATCTTGCTTGGTTAATCCTGGCTGCCAGACCATCCAGCAGTGAAGATGAGCCTGAATTTATTGATGAAGAGCCTCCTCAGCCAAAGGTGAAAGAGCATTTCATACCAGATGGACAGAAAAAGGTGAATGCTCCAAAAGTGGAGTGCAGGATTGCAAAAAAGTCCTGTCACGGGGTGACCCCAAAAAGAAATATTCTTTTGGGAACTTCACAATGCTTCGCCATGTGGAGAGGAGGCACCCCCAGAATTTTGCCCGGGAAAGTGTCAGGGCTCTGGCACAAGAGGTTCCCAGTGATGGGGCCTCTACATCCACCGAAGGAGCAACTACTTCTGTGAGGGGGCGATCGCAGGAGCTGGTTCCAAATATTCAGCCTGCATTCAACAAAGGTGTCCTGAAATGCAGATACTGCGATCAACTCCTTACCTTTGGGGAGCAAAGTGTCCTGCTCATGGTTCGAGCATTGGAGAACCATCGCTGCCGTTCCCAGCCCTAATTTTTTTTTTTTTTTTTTTTTGCTCCTGTTAAGCAGTTTCCATTCCCTGTTTTTGTTTCTGTTACAAAAAAAGAAAAAAAAAAGTTCTTTTCAGAACTACCTCCAATTCTCATCAAAGAGCTATATTCTTAAAAAAATGAAAAAGAGTAAGTGAAGTGTAGTGCATTGATAATGGAAAGGAAAATGAGTAAGAAAGAACAGAAAGGTATGAGAGGAGAAAGGAAGTGAAGTAGGGGGACTGAAAGAAGGTGAGTGTTGGGAAGGAAAGTAAGGAGAAGGAGAGTGAATATGGGGAATGTGGATATTCAAAGAAAATGTTGAAAAGGAACGGGGGTGTGGAAGGGTAAGAAAAGATGCATTGCTGGAGTTGCATCATTTTTGTGACACACTCCAGCAATGCATCACTTTTGCGCTTACAGATACGTCTGAAATACTGACGTATCTGTAAGTACTTCTGACATATTATGTCATATATTTAATATAACGCATGAGTAGAAGATGGAAGGCCTCATTTATGAGGCCATGCGTCACTTTAACGCCACCGGAGCGTCTCTTTTTGTTACGCACCAGTGCTGTAAAAAATGCACCTTATTCAGTCATATTTACAAAGTGACGCATCTAGGTAGATGCGTCACTTTGTAAGCCCCTGTGCCACATTATACCTACGTCAGGTGTAATGTATGCAAAAGGGACGTATTGACGCAAGAAAGGGTCATAGAGGTAACACAGTTAATAAACTGGGTTTTCCCCATGCTACGCTCCCCGGTCCGCTCCCCGGAGCGCGTACCGGGCGCTCCCCACGCGCAAATCAAATTTTTTTTTTTGCCCTGCGGGACCCTATTATAGCCCCCACATCAAACCTAGGAGGTCAGGGGAGGTCTACCCTGCCCCCTTATGGTCATTTCCCCCTTTTTTTTTTACAAAGATGGTAAGGAGTGGGATGACAATATTCTCCATTGGAGCAGGTACATAGATGACCTGTTCCATATTTGGAAAGGATCAGAGGCCAGTGCTCAGAATTTTATTGATAAACTTCAGATCAATAATCTTAACCTGAAATTTACGAGCAACATAAGTGCCACGTCTTTGAACTTCTTAGACCTTACCATCTTTGTAAAAAACGGAAAATTACACTCCAATCTTTACAGGAAACCCACAGCGGGTAACACGCTGCTTCATGCGGCAAGTTTTCACCCAACCAACTTAGTCAGAAGCATTCCATATGGAGAAAGCCTAAGAGCCATTAGAAACTGCAGTGACCAAGAGAACCTAGAACGAGAATTGACAACACTAAATACCCGTTTTACAGCACGAGGGTACACACAAGAGAATATAAAGGGTTGCATTAAGAAAGCAAAGAAGTGCAGCAGGGAAGAAATTCTGTTCAATCAAAATAAACCACTGGAGACAAACAAACGTGAGGCAAATCAGGTTAGAATGATAACAGCATATAACAAGAAACATAAAGATGTGAGGAAAATCCTAAATTGTCACTGGCATCTGATTGTGAATGACCCCCTACTGCAAGGCCAAGTTCCAAAGAAACCAGCTATTACCTTTAGGAAAGCCAGATCCCTCAAACAAATGCTTGTGTCCAATATGTTACCACCCAAACCCAAATTGAAAAATGGAGGTCTTGACTGGCTTAAAAGAAAACCATGTTTCATAAAGTGTACCAAATGCAAGGCCTGTAAGCTGGGAGTTAACACCCATTCTTACCAAGGGGGGCTCACTAAAAGAATCAAACAAATCAGAGGATTTTATGACTGTAAAACAGACTATGCTGTCTCCGTGCTCCAGTGCCCATGTGGCCTGAGGTACGTAGGCAGCACTATCCATCCCGTGCACATGCGTATATTACAGCATATGCGAGCTATCCGAAATACGGACCCATCATACCCGGTGGCCCGCCATTTCGAAGAAAAGCACAATAAGGATGAGGCAGGGCTCTGCTATTTTGTAATTGACCACGTGCCCAAAAATGTCAGAGGCGGCGATAGATTAAAAAAACTAAGGCGCCTCGAATCGAGGTACATTCTAGAGCTCAACTCTAAGGCCCCAGGAGGGCTTAACCTTGAAGAAGATCTGAGCACACACCTTTAGGGGGCAGTTTAGGTCCTAAACCCCACAGGCTTGTCAAAGATATGTGTTAACTGAGAAAGAGGATGCAGAGCAGCGGTAACCTCATTTTAATTATCTATGTCTGTATGCACAACGTGCCAGAGCACCTTGTTTTGTCAAGTCACGGGCACTTTCCCTCCCCTTCCCCCCTCCTCTTTACCCCGTTACCTTTCTTTTACCCCCCACCATCCCTTTTTCCCTGCCTTAACTACTCCTGGGGACAGTTGTTAGTAATTTGCCCACTGGGGCATTATTTTGCAATGTGGTGGAGTTCAATACACCTATGATCGGTTTAATGCGGAGTTAATTCATGCTCACTATGGGCGAATGCAAGGCTTATCAGTTGTATAGCTAGCAGCGCGATCTATGAATGTTATTCATTGAAGCATTCATTACTGTTCTGAATGTGCGCGCTTAAATTTGCGGATGTTTAAATCAAATGTTAGTTTATGAATGAACTAAATATGCTATTAACAAGATAAGCACTAATAGGCTTCACGCTTATATTCAGGTCAAAATTGTATGAACATGATTTGTGCCACCGAGTCTCAATTATAACGCACCTTTTGCATTAAGCACAAAAACTACGAGTCTTTCTTCACTGTCTGCCAGGTCGTAGTTCTAATCACATGACCGATTGTGTGTACACTGTTTAAAATGGCGACTGTATTGTATTGAAGCATCGGTGAACAAGCCTGCTGGTCAGGCGAAACGCGTCCGAGGGCGACATGAAATAAATATTTTATGGTCAGCACACAGTCTCGTCACCTGTAGTTTTCTGCTTGAGAGGTGGAGTGTTGTCAGGACCCGACTTCGGAGGTCCTTCTTTTTGACGAGACGACCGCTGTTCTAGCAGGCGGCAGTTTTCTTTCTGAAGTTAAGAGGAGTGGAATATATATATATATATATATATATATATATATATATATATATATGCAGAGCAAAATCTGTTCGTCGGTTAAGACCACAGACAGGAAGGACCACCATACAACTTCATGAGTGTTAAAACGGGCTTTTATTATCCATTTCTCGCAGTTTCAGCAGGCATGACGCGTTTCGGGCAGGGACTGCCCTTGATCACATAACGGAAATGCAGTTGTGGTCACTTTAAATAGAGCACCCACTCAATTTTTTTTCTTATCGTGATACCACCACGTGTTCCAATCATAGACATAGAAAATAGATTCTTCGTGTAAAGTGATAGAAAACAAACACTTGGTAGCTTTCTGAGGGTGTCCTTAGACTTATGTCAGCATATTTTCTATTGCACAACAAAGTATGTTATTTAATCACATTCTATTTACAACAAACAAAATATAGCAGCATAAATGCGTTTTTTAGCTTGTGCAAATTTAGAACTAGCAGCATGGTAAGGATGACACTAAAACTAGTACAGACATAAATATACACATTCATATAGTATTTCAATACATTATTCCATTGCAATAAATAAATAACATATAAATATGTTAAAAAATTCTTTTATAAAAGTCCATATAAAAATAATGGTCAATTCATGATTTGCATCGAATAATAAATATTATGCTAAAAGATAAATGTGCAAATGGCAATTTTTTAGTGAAATAACTATACATCTAGTGTAACTAGCTGTGAGTTTGTCCTCATGCATTGTCTAAAATATCACATCTAGATGTCGTGTTGTTATGTATGTGACCATACTCACAATAAAGTGCTAGTGCTATGCTGACTATCATAAGGTCAGACAACCAAGCGTGATGAAAGCCTACAATCCAAATGTAAGTGTGCTGAGTGATTAAAGTGCAACCAAGAAATTTAAAGGTTAAAAAAAGTGATAAAAAAGGAGAGAGATGCAATTGCAAGTCTTATACTAGTTGCATAGTGGGTACTTCTTAAGTAGTTGTTCAAATTGTACATTCTGATATATGACATTCATTGGTGATGCAGTTAACCCAAGTAACATGTATAACCACATGCCAAGATGGGATACAGGATTGATAGCATATACTCAGGTTTACAGGAAAGTGTGCATGTCTTCCCTGTCATTAAGGCCATTTGGATGCTTGCTGTTGAGATTCAGAATATATCTGGTCTCTAACTGCCTTAACGCTTTATCCCTGTCTCCACCTCGCTTTAAAACCGGTGCCTGATCAATGACAAAATAAGTCAGACAGTTTACATCTTTTTTGTGACTTATTTTAAAATGTCTGGCAACCGGGTAGGCTGGGTCACTATTGATAATTGCACGAATGTGCTGTAGGATACGCATGTACACAGGATTTTTTGTACTGCCCACATAGCGTAAGCCACATGTGCAGGTGAGGACGTATATAGCGTACTCAGTGCGGCAATCATATTTTCCCCTGATCGATAGTTCTTTGGTTTTGAACGGGGTGCTATATGTGGCAGTGTTGGCTCCAAACTTACAAGCCCTACAAGTTGCACATTTGCGAAAGCCATTGCTTGTGGGCATCCAGGTTTGTATACTAGTAGACCCAATGGGAATCTCTTTAGATAAGAGATTAGCTACGTTCTTAGATTTTTTGAATGTCACCTGCGGACGTTCTGATAACGTATTTTTCAAGATTGGGTCAGTAAGAACTATGGGCCAATTTTTGTTCATGATGTGCCGTATTTTGCGTTCCTGTCTACAGTAGGTGGTGATAAGTCTTGGAGAACTATTTTCTTCTGCTGTATTTACATTTAACTCATTGGTGCAGGGTAACAAGGCAGTTCTAGGTCTCTCATTAGTCTTTGACATGGCTCTCTCTAGGATCTCTTCGCTATACCCTCTCTGTCGCATACGTTCCAAGCATGATTGACTGCAGACATTAAACTGCTCTGTTGTACTGCAAATCCGCTTGAGACGTAACAGTTCCCCGTAGGGTATGCTGGCTATTAAGTGACGTGGATGAGCGCTTGATGCATGCAATATTGCATTCCCAGCTGATGGTTTTCTATATGCTGTGGTAGTTAAAGTTGCATCAATTATTTGTACCTGGACATCCAAAAATTCTAGCATTGTGGCACTCATGTTTGAAGTGAAATGTAAGTTGAAATCATTCACATTTAATAATTCAACAAACTCTTGTGCACTTTGCGTACTGCCCTTCCAAATAACAAAAACATCGTCTATATAACGAAGCCATGAAATAATATTGTTTTCAAATGTAGCCTTGTGTTCCTTCATGAGGACCTGCTTTTCCCAAAACCCAACATGCAAGCACGCGTAGCTTGGAGAAAAGCAGGCCCCCATGGCTACCCCTTGTTTCTGTCTATACATATTCTTTTCAAATGAAAAGTAATTATTGTCTAAGCACCATGAAATTAAAGACAACATCTTATTGTGCATAGCATATTCAGCAGGACGTGTATTTAGAAAATGTTCAACACCACGTAGACCACATTCGTGACGTATGCTAGTATAGAGAGATTCTATATCTAGAGTTAGTAAAATCCATTCCTCTGACCAAGATATGTTGTTGAGGTACCGTAGAAAATCACCAGTGTCTTTTATGTAGGAGGGCATGGTCTTGACTAGGTCCTGTAAATAGAAGTCAATATATGAGCCTACGTTCTCAGTCATGCTCCCTATCGCCGAGATTATAGGGCGTCCTGGAACTGGAGTGGTATTTTTATGAATTTTCGGTAATAAATAAAGGAAGGGTAATCTTGGGTGAGTCTTGAACAAAAACTTGTGCTCATCATTTGATAATAAACCCTCAGATTTCCATTTAGATAGTTCTTTTTTAAGATTCTCCTTCGCTTTATTATATTTACTCCAGGTAGTTGACTCATAGCATTCCTTGTTATTCAACTGTCTATTGGCTTCTGAATCATATTGCTGCTTAGGCCACAGGACCACATTGCCCCCTTTATCAGATTTTTTAACGATAATTGAAGCATCCTTAGCTAGCTTGTTGATTAACTTGTTTAAAGAAGTTTGTCGCTGGTTTGGAATGAAGTTTCTGTTGCGATTGATGGAACAGTTTAATTCTTTTATTTCCTCCACGACGCGGTCATGGAAGACATCAATTGAGTCTCTCGGCATCAGTGGGATAAAGGTGGACTTCGGTTTGAAAGGGCTTTCCCCTGCACCCTTTTGTAATAAATTCAGTTCTCTTAATTTCACTTGTGTCGGTGCTTGGGAATTCAACTCATCCTCATTGTTCAAGCCGTGTAATGCCCATAATGCTGGTATTTCTCTGACCCGCAAGCCGGAGACGTTGGAGGCTCCCTGGCTGTTTTGTTTGTCCTCTCCCAGATTTTTTAGGGCATGAAACTTCTTAAGTTTTAATTTTCGGATGAACAAAAATAAGTCTACACGTGTTGAAGCATAATCAAAGTTAGTATTTGGACAAAAGTTTAGACCCAAAGAAAGCAATTGTTCCTCTGCTTTTGTGAGCGTCATAGTGCTGAGGTTAACTACCGTATTGTCATTTATTGTTTCTTTTTCCGCCAGTAGTTTTGCCTCTTTTTTGGCTTGTCTTTCGCGTTTTCTCCGGGCGGTTTTTCTAATGGTGTTCCGCCTTCGTCGGCTTGCTTTCTTTCCTTCCTTGGTCTCAGGGTTTTCAACCGGTCCTGTACTAAAAAATCCACTTCCTCACCTAAACCAGGAATAATATCCACGGGTTCCATGCTGCTCGAACTTGAACTTGCTGAGCTTAGACTGGATTCGCTTGTAAGAGATATTGAATCTAATTCAGGTGAATCTCCTGCCATAGTAGCCTGTTTAGCCTCCAAGATATTAGGTTTAGTTGTTGTTGTACTTTTCATTTTGCGGATATTTTCATACTTCTTTGCAAAAGTGTAGATCTGGCCTCTTTCATAATCCTCCAGGTCTCTGGCAAATTTATGTACTTTTCTATTTTTTATTTTTTATTCATATTTTTTCAAACGTTCCTTAATTTCATTCATTTTTTTAGAAATCCAGTCCTGGTTTTCCATTTTGCTGAGATCCTGTTCCATTTCCTCAATTTCCTTCGCGAGGGCTAGACGGTCAATATCGGCATACTTAATCAGAATCCTTATGAGGTTCATGGATTGCTGTAAGTTACTTTCCCCCCACTCGAGTAACATTGCTGGATTAGGGTGCTCGAAACTGGGAGCTAATAGTATGCGCAGGCCCCGAGGGACCCGATTAACTTCCACATATTTTGTCAGGGACTTGCTTTCCCACCATTTTGTTAGCTCTGCTCGCATTTTTTTCTCCAGATTTTTCAATACCAAATTGGCGTCTTTATTAACTTCTTCACTGTTATCTTTTTGCGCGTTCTTATTGGTATTCTTACTTTTGTTTTTGACCACATTGTCAAAGAGCGCATCTGCTTCTTGCTCTCTCTCCTGTACTGCGTGACTCCACATTGTGCCTGTTCCCTTTAATAGGTTTAAATTGCAATGATTAACCGCCTGCACGTTTCAGTGCAACTAGGCGTGTGAGATGGAAATGCTCGATAAATTACATTCAGTTGTTGCCCCGTCTTGCGTATGCTTCTCAAATTACTAAAATATATATATATATATATTAATGCCGATGAAGCACTGAGTGTACACCTGTGACACAGCACTCAGATTGCTACCTCGACATCCCTTATCACGTCTCTAGATATTTACTCATTCTATTGAGAACATCTTGTTTCACCATCAAGGATTTGATCCTTTTTAATCACTCGGTGCACCTTTAATTTTAAATTTCCTTTTCCTTTATCACCTTTTCACACACACAACCACCAAACATTAGATCAACCACGCCCTTCACACGACCCTGCAAGCCGCTCCCAAACTGAGGTATGATGATATCAACAACAGTGGCTCTGCTCAATGACATTCTACACCTGAAAGTCGCAGGGAGATTGAGGTATGAGGCAAACATGAATTTTTCCAACGTGACATGTTCTCATAGCCCACTTGGGCTGGACCCCTTGCACCCTTCTGGCCACCCCCATCCATTTTTCACGCACACACGTTCAATCAAGCTACCAGTTCTTGTATTAGAACCATGATACTTATCTTGGCCGAGATCAAATTTGAGAAAACGGATGCGCAGCGCACGAGTATAGCCAGACAAAGCAGACCTATCACTAACTAACGGGACATTCACTTGCGTTAATATTACGCAGTATATCCCGAATATTGCCTTTACCCGTCAACAAACACACATCACCCTGCCCCTTCCGACATCCTAACAGGATGCGTATATCTACATCAGCCCATCACGCATTCACAGTGGAAACTTACCCTAACAGGGACACCGCGCACACACGATGCGTCTTGATCGGGCTCCACGAGGTTACAGAACACAGAGCAGCTGAGAAATTATACACCTTGAATAGGAACTCTTCCATGTCTAGAACAGCACGTAACAGGCTGAAGCCCTTTTGTAACACAATTATGTCTACTGTTCAGACACAGAGTAGCTATCAACTTTGATTATCAGCAACATGACAACAAAAGCCTTTTCTTTTAATTGTAAAGATGTATTTACACTATTCAATAACATTTATGCTTTTTTGTTTCACAATGACTTGCAATTTCAGTGCAAATAACTTTTCTATGTTTATTATCACATGGTTACCTATGTCACATGGTTGATCTACCACATGTCATAATGCACTAGTATAAATAAGGCTCACAAACATTGTGTAATCAGATGTAGTGAACAAGACGGACTTGTCCGCCGAAACGCGTCTGATCGTTTATATTGGAGAATAAAAGCCTTTGACCTTCATCCACGGAGTCGGTGCCTGTTCTTATTCATGCCAAGCCAGGATTGTAAGAATATATATACATATATATATATTACCTACTGGCGATAGCCAGTAGGTATATATAGTTAGGATTTTTTTCCTATGGGACTTTTGAAAATTCTATGTCTAATAACTTTGGCGTTTGTGGACGGAATCGGCTGAAAATTTCAGGAAAATGGCACATTTTGTTTCTGAGCAGCCCCTGAAAATTTGGGGGGGTTCGTCAAGGGGGGGCTGAGAAAAAACGGAGGTCCCAAAACGCGTTTTTCCCATGTTAATTTCCATAGGGCGTTTGGCCTCACTTTTAGCTCGAACGGCTGAATGGATTTGCACGAAACTTGGCAAAATTGTAGGGACTGTTAGCCCGATGTGCCTTTGCTGGGTCTCAATATATGTGCTCCAGTGGATTTTGAGAAATTAACGTTTTAAAAAATTTATATATCTGTGACAGCGTCCCAGATAGCGCTCCAGATCGCGTACTTTTCGCGTCACGGAGCTTTGCGAAGCGATGCTGATTGGCTCTCCGGTGTCTGTCAACATTCTAAACAGTCCGGAGCGGCCGCCATCTTGTCTCTCGGTGGGATCGAGAGACAAGAAGAGGTGAAAAACGAAGGGGGAATTTAATGAAATGGGGCAAGGTAGACCCATCTTGACACCCTAGGAATGATGTTGGGGTTATTAAAGGGTTCCGTGGGGAAAATAAAATAAATTTGATTTTTCACGGTAGAAGCGGTTCTCGAACCGGGTCGCAAACTAACGGCTGAATGGATTTGCACGAAACTTGGCAAAATTATAGGGACTGTTAGTCCGATGTGCCTTTGCTGGGTCTCAATATATGTGCTCCAGTGGATTTTGAGAAATTAACGTTTTAAAAAACAGATATATCTGTGACAGCGTCCCAGATAGCGCTCCAGATCGCGTACTTTTCGCGTAACGGAGCTTTGCGTAGCGAAGCTGATTGGCTGTCCGGTGTCTGTCAACATTCTAAACAGTCCGGTGCGGCCGCCATCTTGTCTGTCGGTAGGATCGAGAGACAAGAGGAGGAGAAAAATGAAGGGGGAATTTAATGAAAGGGGGCTAGGTAGACCCCTCTTGACCCCCTAGGAATGATGTTGGGGTTATTAAAGGGTCCCGTGGGGCAAATAAAAAAAATTGATTTTTCGCGGTAGAAGCGCTTCTCGGTTCGCAAACTGGTAGCGAAACGTGAATTCGCCATTTTGTGTTTCGATTTCATTAAATTACTAGGTATAAGGGGGTACGGGAGACGTATCCTGACCCCTTTTGTTTTCTGAGGGTGGCTGAGGAGGCTCATATATGTTGATACATGTCTTCCAGCGGCTGTGCGTGAGCGTTTTTTTTTTTTGCTGCGTGACGTCTGTTAACGTTTGGTTCGATGGAAATCAGGAAGTGTTGACCGCCATTTTGTCACTGCGAGTAAATATTTTATTTGTTATAAATAAATCATTATTGATAAACATTGTCTGCGCCATCTTGCCTTTTTTGCAATGCCACACTTTTGTCGAGCACAGCAGCCATTTTAGATGCCTTGACCAGACCCACTG
Organism: Lissotriton vulgaris; assembly: GCF_964263255.1. Taxonomy (NCBI): domain Eukaryota; kingdom Metazoa; phylum Chordata; class Amphibia; order Caudata; family Salamandridae; genus Lissotriton; species Lissotriton vulgaris. Next base: position 1,959,547,615 of record NC_141691.1, read on the forward strand.
TCTGCACCCTCGCAAGCATCTCCCCCACGCACTGGTCACTCCCGCTCTCTTTCTCATGTATGGGCTAGAAACCTCCTCCCATCTGCGCTGTTCTTCTCTGAGAATCACACCCTGTGCCCGCCCGACACCTGCCTTTCACCCTATTCACTACCGCACCCTCTGACACTCCTCTTCCTCTGTGTCCGATTGTCCAGGCCCGTCCCAGGCTATCACCTAGCCCTGCAGATGTAGTTTATGGCCTCAACTGTAAAGAATCACCCCTCTTCAAAGAAGTTACAGTAGATCAAGGCCCCCACCCGATGAGATCCGTCACACTACACGCGTTCCTGCAATCTGATAACCATCCTGTATTCTGATTAGAGAGGGGATTCTCACTGTGAGGGTGTGTGGGACCGAGCCTGAAGCGGAAGATTCCAGGGATGCCTTTTTGTACATCAAAGTCTTCACAATTATGTGTCACATTAAAAATATATAGCACTCACAAAAAAGTAGACGGAAAAAAACACTTTATTAACTTATAAATATATACATCGCAACAAAAACAGTAAACACCTTAAAACATTTTTTAATAAAACAGAAGCAACAATGGTCAGTAGCGGTCTGTTGTGCGAATAGTCCCAAGGCAGCATATTTACCTAGAGTGGTGCTGTGTAGGACATTCTGAATGGAAATTAACCAGAACTATAACCATCTACTTCCAATAATATAACTTTTATGCCCAAATTACGCAAAGATTTAGCTAATCTGCTAAAGGGGGGAGTCGCCATTTCTTTACAATAATCAATAATGAAAAATCAACATCAATAGGGTTGTCCGTATTCCCGATGCAGCACTATAGTGCAACATACACAGCACCTGGGGTGTCAAGAGTGAACAGGTCCTAGCTGTTTAACCAATGACTGACAAATGCTATATTAAACACTTACTATGTATAATACTTGCGTTCACAATAGTTTTACTTTACAAAACAGAACAAAAGATGTCCCCTGTAAGTAAACCCATATTAGCTGTTTCAGTTATTGAACATCCTAAGGTTTTATGACATGGGGAACAGTAGTGATATCCTGGGCGGGTGATGGAACTGGGTTTGTTAATGGAAAAACATCTACAGAGAAAACTATTGGTAAATTATACTTCTCCGGAAATTTAAAACTCACAAATGTTTCATTTGTGTAATCGTTTTATGAACATGTACATTAAAAAACTAAAAGAAATGCCAAGAACGTCCCATGTGAAAGTGAATTTTATCTGGCAATTTTTTTCTTTTCCTTCTCATGAAAAGAAAGTTAAAGCCAGGTTCGTTACCTGCCTCATCTGCAAAAAAAAAACTCTCGAGAGGGACCGAAAAAAAATATTGCTATGGTAATCATACCATGCATCGGCACATGGAGAGGTGGCACCCTTTTAATTATTCTAAAGCACAACTTCGAGATTTGGGGGATAACACCCGACCGGCAAAAACATCCACCAATGACTTAGCAATAAGTGAGTCAGAGGCAAGGGAAACGGTCCCAAATCTGCAAAAGAACTTTGGGCAGATGAGATTGACTTGTGTAGCATGTGGAAAATTAATTTCATGCGGAGAGATCAGTATTACTTCAATAAATACAGTAATCAATGATGCATTAGAACTTAATATCAATTCATTTTCCGAACGTGTAATCAGTACCTGTCCCATGTCAATTCATTGTTCGAACGTATAATCAATACCCATCCCGGATCAATTCATTGTCCGAACATATAATCAGTAAAAAGTGCAACAAGTGCGACAAAATCATATCGATAATTCATTGTGAGCAAGTACCAAAAGTGTCGACAATTCTAACCTTCAATAAATACAGTAATCAATGATGCATTAGAACTTAATATCAATTCATTGTCCGAATGTGTAATCAGTACAAGTCCCATGTCAATTTATTGTTCAAACGTATAATCAATACCCATCCCGGATCAATTCATTGTCCGAACATATAATCAGTCTTATCCTATATCAATTCATGTGCTAAAAACTGCATACATATCTCATGATATCAAGGCTGAGCAATCGGGCACAATAGTTTCATTTGTACCAGCGCCATTTTGGGTGAGGTCAGGAAGGTCCAAGTATAGTCAAAATGTCTCCACCAACTCGTGGTTGGACCGGGACCTCTTTCGGCAGTCTAAAAGTTTTCGTTGAAGGGTAGTAGAGGGGACTGGCGACATGAACCATCAGTCAAAGAGGGGTGGGAGGCAAAAATCTCTCCTACCGGGTCATACTGGTGTCCCACCGGAACTGATCAAGTTGGTAGTCTTGCAGGATTTTGGTGATTTCAAGACTGAGGCCGGCGCCGGCATGAGCGCGCCGACGTCCCGCGGCTACGTCGTGGTCGTTCCGTGTGTGATCATGGCAGTCATTCCCCATCGGGGGTCGGGGGCCCCCGTGGCTCTTATAGAATCTTCAAAGTTGAGGAGAACGTTTCTGGATGCAGGACTCATTTTCTAGTTGAACTCAGAAGCGCCGTTGCACCGCAAAAGTGGACGAGACCCCCGCTGGGTGAGCGGAGCATCATTGCCTCGCAATAGTGGGCGAGACCTTTTGTCGGGTGAGTGCAGCGTCGCTGCATCGCAAGAGTGGAGGAACCCTTTTGTTGGGTGAGTGGAGCGTCGCTGCATCGCAAGAGTGGACGAACCCTTTTGTTGGGCGAGTGGAGCGTCGCTGTATCGCAAGAGTGGACGAACCCTTTTGTTGGGTGAGTGGAGCGTTGGGGGTGCAGCTGAGGGGCCCCAACCTGGGGGGGTGGGAGAGGCTCATTCGCGCCGCCTCTCCCTCCCAGCGCACCCCACGCCGACACCTGGCGTTGATATCCGTGATGTCCGGACCAGGCGATAAGAGGGGGGGGCGGAGGCAGAGGCAAGACATCCTCCCCCCCGTGGCCTGCAGGGCGCCGCTTCAGGCCCGAACGGGGAGCTCATATCAAGCCGGGGCCAGACCAAGAGATACGAGGGGGGGGGGTCGGTGGCATATGCAAGACATCCCCCCCGTTGTCGCAGTCATTATCTAAGAAAGAAGAAGAATCCCGTCGGCCTCGGCTCCTCTTCTGGCCCACCTTACGGGATGACCTCCCCGGCCGACGGCTGCCAGCAGGACTCGCCCTACACGTGCCGAAGGCCTCGTCTTCCGGATGGGCGTAGCCGCGAACCTGTTGCACTTCGGGAGTTTCCGGAATGGGGGTAGGTATCTGCTGATTTGTATTTATTTCATGTTACCGTTATTGGGCGTGGCGGGCGGTGGGACAGACATGCTTGGAGCAGTGGGGGGGTGGCGGAGCCTAGCTACCTTGTGGCTGCCGTAACGTCAAGCTTGGCTTCTTTCACCATTTTCATGTTTCTTATTTCTAGCGAAGTCAAAAACTCATCAGAGGCCTACTGATTTTGTTCGATTTCTTTCCTTTCCTTTTCAAGTGTGTTTCATGCTAAAGTTTCTGTTTAACAGGATACAGGGATTACTTCGTATTTTACATATGTCTTCTTTATTAGGGGTTCTCTCCGGTTGAGTCAGATGATGTACCTCTAATAAATGGTCCGGGTGGAAGTAGTTTCTCAATCAGTGGGGAGTGACAGATTACAACGGGGGACAAAGGTCCGCATTACCCACCCTTCACTACTTGCAAAGACTAGACAGAATATTTCTATTCCACGTTATTTGCAAACAGAGAGTACCTCGAAAGAACTATTCCGTGAACAATAAATTTCCAGCCAATCAATCAATCAGGCATGACGGATTACAACGGGGGACAAAAGTCCGCATTACCTATCCTTCACTATCTGCAAAGGGAGACAGAATATTTCTATTCTTCTCTGTTTGTAGACAGGGAATATCTCAAACAGCAATAATCGATAAAAAAAATAGTAGGATTATAACACTTTAATAACTTATAAATATATACATCGCAACAAAAACAGTAAACACCTTAAAACATTTTTTATTAAAACAGAAACAACAATGACAACTAACAGTAGTGATATCCTGGGCGGGTGATGGAACTGGGATTGTTAATGGTAAAAGATCTACAGAGAAAACTATTGGTGAATTATACTTCTCCGGAAATTTAAAACTCACAAATGTTTTATTTGTGTAATCGTTTCAGGTCAAACGGATTGTGGGACAATGTTCACAATGGAAGAGTCACCAAAAGGCATTTGGATCGATGTTGCAGCAGGCTGCCATGTATATAGTTATTTAATAAAACGTTTTACCCTGTTACTTTGCTGGTGTGTTGTATATATTTATAATATTTGCATAGGGTTTGTCGTTATTTTGGGTGGGGTGGGGTGGGCGGCGGAGTCGAGCTGTCTTGCAGCCATCATGGTGTGGAGCTAAGTTCATCTCACTAGTTTCGTATTTCTCATGAGGGGTTGTTCTTAATGTTTCTATTTTAGCGAGGTCAAAAACAGATCCCATTAGTGGCCTACTGATTTGCTCGATTCCTTTTGTTTTTTTAAACTATTTTTCACTATCTGCAAAGACTAAACAGAGTATTGCGACTCTGTGCTTGTTTGTAAATACAGAATGAACCAAAGAGAACCAATTCTAAAACAGTAAATGCTTGGATAGCAATCAATCAAATAGAGAGAGAAGCAGGCACGACAGATTACAACGGGGGCAAAGGCCTGCGTTAACTACCCTTCACTATCTGCAAAGAGAGAGTACTGCTAAGAGAAAAGAGGGGGGGGGAGGGGGGGGCAGCGTTCAAAGCACATCAGCGTGCATAAACACGAAAATGTTTTTACCTATCATGTACTTGACATTTGACAGCATTTGATATTTGGTATTAAAAAACCATTGAAATTCACAGAAAAAACCATAGGTTTTAGGCCATATATAGTTAGGGATTTGCATTTACAAAACCTTATTTTACTCGCATAAAACCATTGAAATTCGCATATATAGTTAGATGCGCTAACTATATATTGCGTACCCGCAATCCACTGCTGATGATGTCACATATTACATCATTCATGACATGGTCAGTGACATCACTGATGACATCACTGATGACAACTCAAATGACATCACTGATAACATCACTGATGACATCAATCATGTGATAATACGATCAACCTCTTCAGACTCTAATATAACCTTAGATACACTCAGAGTAAACAGACACTCACAGACTGTCACTCATCCATGGAGTTACTCACACACCTAGTCAGTCATGCACTGAATCAATCACACCTCCATATCCTCAACTATACAGTTATACACACCTTACTTATTCAAACATATACTAACACATATTTACTCTTTTATACAATCCCTGATACAAGTTCACAATGATCCATACAGCCACTCACACATTCACTGGCTCTTATACACAGTAATTTATATATGTGAACTTTCACATGTACTGTGTTTTACATATGTACTTACTTTGACATGTAGCACTGAGATATCCATTCACTCACCAATACACTCGTACACAGTCAACCACCCATACAGCTGTTTCCACATGCAGTTTTGAACCCATAGATCTAGTGAATAAACTGTTCACACATGTATGCACAGAGTCACACACCTCCCAGCCACCCACACACACACTCACTCTCCCATACAAATACTTGGGCAACCAATCAATAACCCATATAGTTAATCATATAGCTACTGATCAACACATGCAGCAGTTTACAGAACAGCAGATATAATGATGCACAAATTAAAACAGTTTAGTCACTAACCCATGCTCTCAGTGAGACACATTTAATCACTCTCTCATACAGTCAGTCATGCACCTACTAAATCCTTCATCCAGATACTTATACATCCACTCATTCTTCAATATGTAAGACATATTTTAACTTTACAGAAACATACAGTCACTGGATGATGTCATCAGTGATGTCATCAGTGATGTCACTGACCATGTCATGAATGATGTAATATGTGACATCATCAGCAGTGGATTGCGGGTGCGCGATATATAGTTAGTGCATCTAACTATATATGCGAATTTCAATGGTTTTATGCGAGTAAAATAAGGTTTTGTAAATGCAAATCCCTAACTATATATGGCCTAAAACCTATGGTTTTTTCTGTGAATATATATATATATATATATATATATATATATATATATATATATATATATATATATATATATATATATATATATATATATATATATATATATATATATATATATATATATATATGTATATACATATATACACACACATATATATATTATATAATCTGCAATCTGCATATGGGCTGGTGGGAGGAGCAGGTATTAGCCGTCAAACACGAGGTGAACATGTCTGAGAATGTGGTGTTATATAAACGCTATATTGACGACATCTTTATCCTTTGGAGGGGTACTATTGAGAGTGCAGAGACGTTTGCCAAAGACCTAAATGAGAACAGCCTCAATTTGAAATTTACTTGCACTACCAGCAAGGAAATGCTCCAATTTCTAGATCTAGAAATTTTTGTAGAGAAAGACAAAATTCAGACAAGAACCTACAGAAAGCAAACAGCAGGTAATGCAGTGCTTCATGCACAAAGTTTCCATCCTACCAAACTAAAAGAGTCTATCCCCTATGCGGAATGCTTGCGTATGACACGCAATTGTAGCACAGTGGAAGGAGCTACTAAAGCTAAGACAGACTTATTTGAGAGGTTAAGTAAAAGGGGATACAAATCACAAACCCTTAAAAAAGCTGAGAGTAAATGTAAAACTAAAAACAGGAAGGACTTGGTATTCCCCAAGGACTTGGAGAATACACGATATCAGTAAAGGTGGCAGGCACAACCCCCCCAGGATGATAACTGGCTACAATATGTACCACAACCGGGTCAGAAAAATTTTGCAAAAACATTGGCCCCTGGTTAAAAATGACCCAGTAATAGGGCACCTGAATGGAACCAGACCTAGTTTAACATTTAGGAAGGCCAAATCCATGCGTGACCAGTTAGTGTGTAACTCACCTACACTGAAGAAACCAGTCACTTGGCCCCCACCACAAAAAGGCTTTAAGAAATGCACGAAGTGCAAAGCCTGTAAACAAGGGTTGAACACGAAGGAGGTCATTGTACCATTTAGGAACAAACCTTATACCATCAGGGGCGGCTACTCATGTAAAACGGAGTATGCCGTATATGTTCTGGTCTGTAGCTGTGGCAAACGCTATGTTGGGAGCACTATCCACCAAGCTCATGTGAGAATTCTCCAACATTTGCGTGCCATTACAAATAACGATCCAACATATCCTGTGGCCAGACACATAAACACTCAACATGATGGGAATATCAAACATATATCCTATTATGTTATAGACAGTGTCCCTAAAAATCCAAGGGGTGGAAACCGTAGACTTGCTTTAAGACGTCTTGAATCAAGATATATAATCTTGTTAAATTCAAAAATCCCGAATGGATTGAATTCAGACGAAGCCTTAACTGTCCATTTATAGATCCAGAGTAGGACCCCTCCCGACTAGTTGATCCCATTCCTATTTTTTACCTCTGCACTGTATAAATAATTTCAAAATATATTAGTTGGTTATAATTTGGGCAAATGTTATGTTTCAACATGTATGACACACACTAAATACAATGGGACTGTGTAGTACGCCATACACAGCATAAGCGGATGACTGGTGCATATGCCAAGCGTATACATGAATACCAAAATGTATATATATGCAGCGCAAAACTCCACTTGGAGAGGAACACCATGATATATTATATTTGCACCATAGTGAGCCAACATGAACTGCAATATGTTATGTAATGCACAATGAGGCTTAATTGTTCAGCATTAGCTCGCAGTCATTTTAACTATGGTAGAAACGGTAATCAGACATAAGCAAAATATTGTTACAGGTCTCATGCAGTGATATTGTTAACAGCATCGAGATGACAACGTTTCTATACTCAGCATGTGTCACTTTCCGCTGGTGTCATAGGATGGATCACGGGCACTTGTCTTAAAAACTACAGAATCTTCCGTGTCTAAGATGAGTTCAGCTGGTGGCAGTGGCTGACTCGATCCGCTTCGCTGGTGTCTCTAATTTGCATGCACTGGGAGCGCTGAATCATTAGCGTTTTTTTAAACTTGGCGAATACTGCTAATTTTATTGTGTCAGTGTATTGTTGGAGTGAATTTTAAAACTGTGCCTCACCTGTAGGCTGATATTGCGTGTTTCTGGGCACTTTGAATTCGAACTCCCGCCCCGGTCCGCCGCGTCCATCTTGGGCGTTTGTTTGCGGAGGGTGGAGGAGGAGCCCAACACATCCGGGCTCAGGGCTGCTTGCTCAGCGCTCTAGTCGCCCCTACCTCTCCCATAAATGTGTAGAGGGCCGCGACCGCGCAGCGGACGCGTGCAGCGGGCGCGCCGGATGCGAGCCGAAGTCGAGCCTAAGTCCAGCCCGTCTGCGCCCGTCCGCGGCCGGACGGGGCGCGGGGCGACGACTCTTGGCCATTCTACATCCCACAGTATACGGTACGCTAGACAGGAGATATTAGATCTCCGTCCGGAAGTTACCCTATCCTGTTCTCACACCATGGAGGCGCTGTCTTTGCATTGCTGCCCCTCATGCTCTTTCACGCCGAACGAGCCACCCTTCAGGACAGGCTCTATAATGCAGACTAAGGCGGGTCTGATTAACTGCCGCTCTCTTGGCAAACATGGTATACAAATACATCAACTATTGGAGGATGATGGCTTTGATATGATGTTTTTTACGGAGACTTGGCTAGGGGAATTTTCCGACCCGGACATCATCGAAGCCATGCCTTCTGGCTACTCCCTATCCAGACTTGATAGGAAGGATGGCAGGGGAGGTGGAATTGCTATTGCCACTAAAACTCCTATGCAATGCTCCCTATCGCCTCTGATCATAGATCACTGTGAAGCTGGACTGTTTACCATCATGATAAACCCCCAATTCTCCATTTCTGGCATCCTTGTGTACAGACCTCCCGGGAGACTGTATGATTTTACATCCAGCCTTCTAGAAAACACCGCTCACCTTGCTATTAGGAAGAATAATTTCCTGGTGCTAGGTGATATGAACGCTCATTTCGATGACCCCCTCGATTCTGGAGCGAAGGACATTAGGTCTGCTCTCCAGTCTCTGCAGCTAGATCTAATAAATCTTGATCCTACTCACAGACTTGGTCACCTCCTTGACCCCATCTTTGGGAACGTTTCCAGAGTGCACGCTCTTCCTCCTATTCCGGTACCCTGGTCAGATCACTCAATTGTTCCATTCTACCTGCAGAGATCTGAGTCCGATCCTAAAAAAAATGACACGGACCTCCGGTACCAGCGCCGGAAATGGAAGAATTTCTCTCAGGATACGTTCAACAAACTGATTGGAACAGGAGACTCTCTTGAAAGCACTGACTGTGAAATAGCTTACAGTCAGCTGCAGGACAGAATTTTAAGGGCCCTAGATAAAACCGCTCCCACTCGCAACCTGAAAAATTTCAATAAACCCAGAAAATCCACTCCCTGGTACACTGCAGAACTCCAAGCAAGCAAATCTGCTTGCAAAAAATTAGAACGCGAATGGCGTATTAACTTTTGCCCAGCCATTAAACTACAATATAAAGAAGCGCAAAAAGAATACTATAAAAAAATCCGTACTTCTAAGCCATGCACTACAAGACGCGCATTGGGGAGGCAGAGAACTCCTCTAAAGAGCTTTTTAAAATTTTTAAAGAAATTTCTGTGTTCACTAGTGATAAGGTGCCTTGCAACAACTCAGTAGAAACTTGCAATAAGATTGCACTTTACTTTTCAGAAAAAATCACCACCATCTATGCCAGTTTTTCTGACAATTTGCCCTCTGGCCGTGATTTTTTAGAAAGTGCTGTTGCTAAGTCTACTGAGTCTTGCCTCCAATACTTTTCGGTTCCCCCTCCTGATACTCTTGTAAACATCTGCAAGAGCGTCAAATCGGGTTCCCCTCGTGACCCTGCCCCCCCGAAAGTACTCATAGAGAGCTTACAGGTACTAGAACCCTATTTTAGGCACATAATTCAACTATCTTTCTCTTCAGCGCACCTACCGCACGACTGGAAGAAGGCAATTGTATTGCCCATCAAAAAGAAGCCTAGTGTAAGTCAGGATACTTTGGAAAACCTGAGACCAATTTCTCTATTACCTTATCTTGCAAAAGTGACCGAAAAAATTGCAAATAAACAACTCATGGCTCACTTTGAAGCTAATCAATCCCTGCATAGCTCCCAGTCCGGTTTCCGGACCAATTACTCCACCGAGACAGCCCTCCTGAGAGCAACTGAAACGCTTCGGGCAGGAGCTGATGAGGGTCATACGATGGCGCTCATAATGCTGGACCTCAGTGCTGCGTTTGACACTGTGGCTCATTCCATCCTGCTACAGTGTCTAAACCAGGCTGGGGTTACCAAGGCGGCATTGGGATGGCTTAAATCCTTCCTTATAGACCGAAGCTTCCAGGTTCAGAGAGGCAATTCCCTCTCAGACAGCATTGCCCTAGAACAGGGGGTGCCTCAGGGCTCTGCCCTGAGCCCCACCCTGTTTAACCTTTATATGGCCCCGCTGGCGGAGGTGGTTCAATCGTACGGCATAAGATACTAGTTTTATGATACCCAACTCCTCATCTCCCTATCCCAGGCACCCACCTTGGCTGCTGCTAATTTCAAAACGTGCATGCAGGAGCTTGCAGGCTGGATGAACCAACACTGCCTGAAGCTCAATGGCTCAAAAACAGAGGTGCTTGTGATAGGGGGTAACTCGGCTAGTTGGACCCTGGACTGGTGGCCTCCTTGTTTAGGCCCTATGCCTTCTCCGTGCAAGGAAGCAAAGAACCTGGGTGTATGGGTTGATCCCAGACTCTCCTTTGACAGCCACGTCCAGAAGCTAGCAGGGAAATGCTTTGGTGTATTGAAGACCTTAAATCGCACCCTGGACCTCCTTCCTCTAGAGGCCAGACGCACGATGACCCAAGCTTTAGTCACCTCCCGTATCGATTACGGTAATGTTCTACTCTTAGGGACTACCGAGAAGAACATTAAAAAACTACAGGTTCTCCAGAACACGGCGGCCCGATTGGTCCTTAGGCTTCCCAGAAGAGCTGCCTCCAAGCCTACACTGGATGCCCTTCACTGGCTCCCTATAAAAAAGAGGATCTTGTTTAAAGCGCTCCTAATATGCTACAGGATTACCTCTCAGGTAGCCCCTGAATACCTGAAGGATCTTGCCATCCCGTACATGCCCAACAGAGAATTGCGCTCCAAGGGTACCGGGCTTCTGAGTGCCCCCCGGATAAACAAAGCCAGAATGGGAGGGCGCTCCTTTCGTGCGCTGGCGGCCAAAAATTGGAACCTTCTTCCTCTGCACATTAGATTGGCAGAGACAGAGACCTTATTTAGGAGACTTTTAAAAACCCACCTCTTTACCCTTTAGGTCGCTCACTTTTCTGATGCTACTCTCTCCACAGCGCGGGGACACGCCGAGATGGCGTCACCAGGCGCTTTATAAAATCCTTTTATTATTATTATTATTATTATATGATTTAGTGTGTTTAACCATGACTCATAGGTTACTATGACTACGAACAGCCTATCACGATGTAAGGTCTGCTCTTGATGTGTCAGCATGTTGTTTGTTATATATATGTATGCCATTCACTGCAGAGTTAAGTGAGCAAGGCGGAGGCTTCCGCCGAAACGCGTCTGTGCAGCATGTCGGATTAAAACTTTTCTTGAGTTAAAGTCACGGAGTCAGTGCCTTCCTTTCATCAGAGGGAAATGGATTGGTAATCAATACGTAGGATTCAAGCTCCTGGGAATCCCTACACTGACCCTCCTCGTTCTGGCTGCGCTGTGTAACTGGGACAAACTGGTGGTGAAGCTTTCGAGAAGAGAGAAACGCAGCGCCCCCCGAAACCGGCAATTGTGGAGAAACTGATTTTAAGTGACGCGGACGATTAGCTGACTCACCGGATCCCTGCGAAGGCTGGAGAGCAGTTGCGGGCTTCCAGGTAAGACAGCGAAAATCTGTATCACTAATCCAGTATAGAACTGCAAGGGTTTATGGGAGAGGTAGTCCCGCAGTGTGTGACAACTACACACTGACGGGCAGTGACTTTCACAAGCGAACAAACAAATCCGTACATTTGTTCTAAACATGTCTGCGGAATGGGAGAAACTGCGGGAGGCGGCCGCTCTGGATATATTTGTGGACGCAGACACCAGTACTGCAACTAAGAGCAAAAAGGCAGATACAACGACAGTTACTGATAAAGATAACAGCATTAAAAATCTGTGTGCTGAACTAGAAAAACTTCGAAAAAAGGAAGTGTCAAAATGGTGGGAGATAAAATCTCTGCAACGTTATCTGGACGTGGGCAGAGTACCACGAGGACTGAGAATATTGGTTGCCCCCACCTATGAGAACCCGGATCCAGCAATGCTGCAAGATTGGGCGGACAATAATGCCCTAGCGTCTCAAAACATGCTGAAAATACTTATCAAATATGCGGCAAGCGATCGGGAGAAAATAATAACACAAATTGAAGAAATAATGAAAGACTTGGAGTCAAGGGAAAATCAAGATGAAATAACCATGGCACTTAAGGAAATAACAAACAGACTTTCCAAATTAGAAGAAGAAATAAAGGAAAGGAAAGCGATAAAGTTTCAAAGAGACCGAAATGACTATGTAAACGGCCGAATTTATACATTTGCCAGAAAATTTGACAATATAAAGAGGCAACAACTATCAGCAACAGCAAGTGGGTCACAAATAACACCCGCTACGAGTGGAACAGACCTCAGTACCTCTTTGGAATCAGATCCAGAAAGTATCAGTTCCTTAGTTCTCACGGGGGAAGTACCGAATCCGGCCCAGGAATTGGCTTATTTTCGTTTACAGCGCCTCAAATCGCTATGGCCTCGGAAAAATTCACAAACAGAATGGAACAAGGGCAAATCCAAGCAAGATACAAAACAAAAAGCAGAAGAAGAAAAGACAGGCGCTGGGGGTGGCGGAACCACAAAACAAAACAACCCAAAATACAGAAGAAACAGGAAACGATAATGGATGACGAATCAAAGAAAGATTTGGATAACACGGTCATCAACCTGACCGATCTGGAACTAACACCAAGGGAAACTGAAATACTTTCATTGGGATTGACCTTTTGTACTTCAACTAACTTTGACTACACCCAAACCCGAATAGATCTGTTCCAATACATACGTAAGCTCAAATTGCAAAAACATTTTATAAACTGTACTAACAAAGGAACAACTCTGGAAAACTCAGGCCAAGGAATCGCTGAGAACCTTAGTATTGCGGATATGGCAGTATTAGGTGAAATGAATGCCCTGGAATATGATGAATCACTTAGCCAAATGACACCAGGAGAGATAGCTAATCTAGCAGATCTAAACACACACCAAACTGTACGAACGCAGTTCAAACCAAAATCTATATTTATGCCAGTACTGCTTAAAGATGGGCTAGACCTTTTTTCTGAGAATGTGATAAAAGACTTGAAAGAACTATCACTACTAAGCACACGACAATTCTGTACTAAAGATCACAACAGGAAAATGGAGTACAGTGCGCTAATGGTCAAAATACAAAAGAGATCAGATATCGTTGTACGTTGGTCGGACAAAGGTGGCAATGTGGTGTTGTGGCCACTCAAAATGTACAATGAAGAAACTATGTCTCAACTATCAGACCAGGAATGTTACTGTAGAGTGAGCCCCAACATCATAGTGGGTATACAAGAAAGGTATCATAGTGACCTATACAAATGGAGGAACTTGGGCTTAATAAGCAAGGCAGAACTGGCTTTCCTCAAGAATGACTATCCAACCACCCCTCAACTATACCTGATACCCAAAATCCACAAAAACCCAACAAGGCCACCTGTAAGACCTATTATATCTGCCATTGGCGGTCTATTTGAAAACACCAGCACCTATGTTGATCATTTCCTTCAGCCATTTGTTAAAGACCTTCCAGCTTATATACAGGACAGTGGAGACTTTTTAAGACACTTATATGATCTAAAGTGGGATAATGATTTGGTGTTTATGTCATTAGATGTGCAAGCATTGTACACGAGCATTAGACACACGGGTGGGCTGAAGGCTTTGGAACATTATTTGAACAAACGTCCAATAGCATTATATCAACATTCTTTGATGTTATTACAGATGGTAGAATGGTGCCTAAATAACAACACATTTTTATTTGATAAATTGCACTATAAACAACTGCAAGGTTCGGCAATGGGTACTTGCTTCTCCCCCAGCTATGCGAATCTGCATATGGGCTGGTGGGAGGAGCAGGTATTAGCCGTCAAACACGAGGTGAACATGTCTGAGAATGTGGTGTTATATAAACGCTATATTGACGACATCTTTATCCTTTGGAGGGGTACTATTGAGAGTGCAGAGACGTTTGCCAAAGACCTAAATGAGAACAGCCTCAATTTGAAATTTACTTGCACTACCAGCAAGGAAATGCTCCAATTTCTAGATCTAGAAATTTTTGTAGAGAAAGACAAAATTCAGACAAGAACCTACAGAAAGCAAACAGCAGGTAATGCAGTGCTTCATGCACAAAGTTTCCATCCTACCAAACTCAAAGAGTCTATCCCCTATGCGGAATGCTTGCGTATGACACGCAATTGTAGCACAGTGGAAGGAGCTACTAAAGCTAAGACAGACTTATTTGAGAGGTTAAGTAAAAGGGGATACAAATCACAAACCCTTAAAAAAGCTGAGAGTAAATGTAAAACTAAAAACAGGAAGGACTTGTTATTCCCCAAGGACTTGGAGAATACAACAATATCAGTAAAGGTGGCAGGCACAACCCCCCCCAGGATGATAACTGGCTACAATATGTACCACAACCGGGTCAGAAAAATTTTGCAAAAACATTGGCCCCTGGTTAAAAATGACCCAGTAATAGGGCACCTGAATGGAACCAGACCTAGTTTAACATTTAGGAAGGCCAAATCCATGCGTGACCAGTTAGTGTGTAACTCACCTACACTGAAGAAACCAGTCACTTGGCCCCCACCACAAAAAGGCTTTAAGAAATGCACGAAGTGCAAAGCCTGTAAACAAGGGTTGAACACGAAGGAGGTCATTGTACCATTTAGGAACAAACCTTATACCATCAGGGGCGGCTACTCATGTAAAACGGAGTATGCCGTATATGTTCTGGTCTGTAGCTGTGGCAAACGCTATGTTGGGAGCACTATCCACCAAGCTCATGTGAGAATTCTCCAACATTTGCGTGCCATTACAAATAACGATCCAACATATCCTGTGGCCAGACACATAAACACTCAACATGATGGGAATATCAAACATATATCCTATTATGTTATAGACAGTGTCCCTAAAAATCCAAGGGGTGGAAACCGTAGACTTGCTTTAAGACGTCTTGAATCAAGATATATAATCTTGTTAAATTCAAAAATCCCGAATGGATTGAATTCAGACGAAGCCTTAACTGTCCATTTATAAATCCAGAGTAGGACCCCTCCCGACTAGTTGATCCCATTCCTATTTTTTACCTCTGCACTGTATAAATAATTTCAAAATAGATTAGTTGGTTATAATTTGGGCAAATGTTATGTTTCAACATGTATGACACACACTAAATACAATGGGACTGTGTAGTACGCCATACACAGCATAAGCGGATGACTGGTGCATATGCCAAGCGTATACATGAATACCAAAATGTATATATATGCAGCGCAAAACTCCACTTGGAGAGGAACACCATGATATATTATATTTGCACCATAGTGAGCCAACATGAACTGCAATATGTTATGTAATGCACAATGAGGCTTAATTGTTCAGCATTAGCTCGCAGTCATGTTAACTATGGTAGAAACGGTAATCAGACATAAGCAAAATATTGTTACAGGTCTCATGCAGTGATATTGTTAACAGCATCGAGATGACAACGTTTCTATACTCAGCATGTGTCACTTTCCGCTGGTGTCATAGGATGGATCACGGGCACTTGTCTTAAAAACTACAGAATCTTCCGTGTCTATGATTTAGTGTGTTTAACCATGACTCATAGGTTACTATGACTACGAACAGCCTATCACGATGTAAGGTCTGCTCTTGATGTGTCAGCATGTTGTTTGTTATATATATGTATGCCATTCACTGCAGAGTTAAGTGAGCAAGGCGGAGGCTTCCGCCGAAACGCGTCTGTGCAGCATGTCGGATTAAAACTTTTCTTGAGTTAAAGTCACGGAGTCAGTGCCTTCCTTTCATCAGAGGGAAATGGATTGGTAATCAATATATATATATATATATATTCACTGAAAAAACCATAGGTTATAGTCCATATATAGTTAGGAATTTGCATTTACAAAACCTTGAAAATTCAATGAAAAAACCATTGGTTATAGAACATATATAGTTAGGAATTTGCATTTACAAAACCTTATTTTACTCGCATAAAACCATTGAAATTCCATATATAGTTAGATGCGCTAACTATATATCGCGCACCCGCAATCCACTGCTGATGATGTCACATATTACATCATTCATGACATGGTCAGTGACATCACTGATGACATCACTGATGACATCTCAAATGACATCACTGATGACATCACTGATGACATCTCATTTGACATTACTGATCACATCACTGATGATATCATTCATCTGATAATACGATGAACCTCTTCAGACTCTAATATAACCTTAGATACAATCAGTGTAAACAGACACTCACAGACTGTCACTCATCCATGGAGTTACTCACACACCTAGTCAGTCATGCAAAGAATCAATCACACCTCCATTTCCTCAACTATACAGTTATACAAACTTTACTTATTCAAACATATACTAACACATATTTACTCTCTTATACAATCCCTGATACAAGTTCACAATGATCCATACAGCCACTCACACATTCACTGGCTCTTATGCACAGTTATTTATATATGTCAACTCTCACATGTACTGTGTTTTACATATGTACTTACTTTGACATGTAGCACTGAGATATCCATTCACTCACCAATACACTCATGCACACAGTCAACCGCCCATACAGCTGTTTCCACATGCACTTTTGAAACCATACATCTAGTGAATCAACTGCTCACACATCTATGCACAGAGTCATACACCTCCCAGCCACCCACACACACACTCAGTCTCCCATACAAATACTTGGGCAACCAATCAATAACCCATATAGTTACTCATATAGCTACTTATCAACACATGCAACAGTTTACAGAACAACAGACATAATGATGCACAAATTAAGACAGTTTAGTCACTAACCCATGCACTCAGTGAGACACATTTAATCACTCACTCATACAGTCAGTCATGCACCTACTAAATCCTTCATCCAGACACTTATACATCCACTCATTCTTCAATATGTAAGACATATTTTAACTTTACAGAAACATACAGTCACTGGATGTTGTCATCAGTGATGTCATCAGTGATGTCATTTGAGATGTCATCAGTGATGTCATCAGTGATGTCACTGACCATGTCATGAATGATGTAATATGTGACATCATCAGCAGTGGATTGCGGGTGCGCGATATATAGTTAGCGCATCTAACTATATATGGAATTTCAATGGTTTTATGCGAGTAAAATAAGGTTTTGTAAATGCAAATTCCTAACTATATATGTTCTATAACCAATGGTTTTTTCATTGAATTTTCAAGGTTTTGTAAATGCAAATTCCTAACTATATATGGACTATAACCTATGGTTTTTTCAGTGAATTTCATTGGTTTTTTAATAGCAAATATCAAAAGCTGTAAAATGTCAAGTACGTGATAGGTAAAAACATTTTCGTGTTTATGCACGCTGATGTGCTTTGAACGCTGCCCCCCTCCCCTCTTTTCTCTTAGTAGTACTCTCTCTTTGCAGATAGTGAAGAGTAGTTAACGCAGGCCTTTACCCCCGTTGTAATCCGTCGTGCCTGCTTGTCTCTCCATTTGATTGATTGTTATCCAAGCATTTACTGTTTTACAATTGATTCTCTTTGGTTCATTCTCTATTTACAAACAAGCACAAAGTCGCAATACTCTGTTTAGTCTTTGCAGATAGTGAA
Organism: Lissotriton vulgaris; assembly: GCF_964263255.1. NCBI lineage: Eukaryota > Metazoa > Chordata > Amphibia > Caudata > Salamandridae > Lissotriton > Lissotriton vulgaris. The sequence continues at coordinate 1,959,565,750 of NC_141691.1, forward strand.
AAATCGTGAAAAATCGTGTAAAAAAATAAAATTAATCGAGCAAAATCAGTAGGCCACTAATTGGATCTCTTTTTGACCTCGCTAAAATAGAAATATTAGGAACAACCCTTCATGAGAAATACGAAAATAGTGAGATGAACTGAGCTCCACACCATGAGGGCTGCAAGACAGCTCGGCTCCGTCACCCACCCCGCCCAAAATAACGACAAACCCTATGCAAATATTAAAAATATAGACAACACACCAGCAAAGAAACAGGGTAAAACATTTTATTAAATAACTATTTACATAACTATTTTATACTTTTTATTGCCCGATCCGGCTAGCTCAATCGATCGAGCATGAAACTCATGCACTCTGATAGCAAGCGTTGCTACTGATGCTATGCAGACCAAAACTGGTTTTCAGTTTGTACATTTTCCTAGATTTTTCCATCCAAGGTTGGTTGAGTTTGTAGAACGATGGCTTCAGATTTTCAACATACGGTGTGGTGGCGCGGACTGGGAGGGGGCGCTTCGCTCCTGCCCCCTCCCCAAGTAAGATTTTCATACGTGAAAGTACGTTAATGGTTTTGGTCCCTGAGTTGCTTCAATATCACTGCCATTCTCAAATGGCATAAGTTCTGGATGTTGGGTGCCATAGTTCAGAGTTCTGAGCAGCGCTTGTAACACTGTCTGAAGCTTATTTCCACCTACTGCAGCTTCACTATTCTCAAAGTAAGTGAGTGTCGTTTGTGGACCTGACTGCATTTGAAAACAATGTGATATGGTACCTCCCTAAACCGCTTGACGGAGGCCCCCGAGGGGCGGTGTGATGGCACGGACTCGGAGAAGACGCTTGGCTCCGACCCCCTCCCCAAGTCTTATAGCACCGGTTTAGCCTGAGATCGCCCCCGACATAGGCGGCCGGCTCCCGGGGTCCGGCAGAACTTTTTGCCTTTTGATGACTCTTCTATTCTGGACCTTGTCCCACAATCCGTTTGACCTGAAGACACGCTGTAGTGGGGTGCCCCTTTACCGTTTTAGTTGCCATTCCGCCCGCTTTTGCTACACTGTGCCTCTTCCGCCATTCAGCTGTTTACCGCCCGCTCTTGCGACTACAGCGTCTCGCTCACCATGTAGTTGAGTTGCTCCCGCTCTTGCGATGCAATGATAGGCGACTGCCACAGGACTCTCAAAATGGCGGCCGGCTCTTCAGATTTGGGCGTGGTCCACTAAAATGGCCCTGGGACACCTTGGAACTCGGACGCTTCCCTGATAGGGCTTGGGTCCCATTCTCGAAAGCGTCCCCTCAGCCGTGAAGATTCTACAAAAATCTTGGGGGCCCCCGACTCCCGCAGGCTTCTGGTGGGGAGCGGCTGCCATGTCTGCTCGTGGAATGGCCACGACGGAGCTACGAGATGGTAGTGCTCTCATGCTGACGCCAGCTTTAGTCTGAAACATCCAGAAACACTGTAGACTACCAATTCGATCAGTTCCGGTAGCGCCCCAACATGACCCGGTAGAGAAGAACTTGCCCTCCCCTCTTTGACTGATGGTTCTTGTTGCCTGTCCCCTCTGTTGTCATTTTACAGAACTTTTTGGACTGCTGAAAGGGGTTGTGTTCCGAACGCTGGTTGGTGGAGACATTTTGACTATATTCTTGACCTACGTTGTCGCGTAATGCGTTATATGACACGCCGCGTTAGCGCACCCGGAAGTGATCCGGGGCGCGGCGCGCAGCGCGTAACGTAAGCATAACAGGTCATGTGACTTGTTAATAAAACTTTTTATTGGTTCATTTTACTTTTGTTATTTTAATAATGAAAAGCTTGGTCATATGACCTAAAAAATACGCTTTTTATTGATTTCGAACTTTTTTTTTATAACATATATGTTATAATATTCCAGGCTAATGTACTTTCCCGGAAAATTTTCAACTGTCCTGCAAGTAAAATATATTCCTTTTTCGAGAAAAAGGGCGTTTCTTCGTTCCATGACGGAGCCGTTGAGTAAAAGAGACTCGGCCTGCTGTCTTAGTCGCCGATACGCCTGATTATCAGATTCTTATCGATCACTTTATGTTGCAGGAGTGGAAAACACAACTGCCCTTGACCATTTATCTTTACTGCGTTCCTACATATTATACCTTTTATCCGTCATGTAATTGGACTGCTTTATTTCACTTGCCTTTTACTGATTCGAAAACAGTGACTAAAAGTAAAAACTTTACCAATGTAAATACTACTACCATGTTTTGTTTTAAAAACCTTTATTGTGAAAATGTCAGTATACAAATACGGGCCTATAACCACGTGGGCCGGCCACGGAGCAAACTGAAATCGTATATGATGAGGAGACATTTACATTATAGAGGAACGTAACGAACGAGCCATTAGGTTGCAAGAACTAAGGTGTCTAACAGTTGCGGAATCGGTGGACGTACATTTTGTAATTAAAATACGACAGGGCCACTTACAAAAAAGTTATCTAGATATACATTTGCGTGCAAGTACCATGGGTGACGTTAATTCGAACTTTCAATAGTACAGTAATCAATAACACATCAGAACTTAATATCAATAGGGATGTCGAAATATTCAATCAATTCTCGTCCCCGCCCGCCATGAGCATCAAAACTGCATTCATATCTCGTGATATCAAGGTTGTTCAACCAGTACACAACAAGGAGTTACGAGTCCCATTTATACCGGCGCCATTTTGGGCGAGGCCGGGCAGGTCCAAGATATAGTCAAAATGTCTCCACCAACCATCGGCCAGACCAGAACCCCTTTCGGCCCTTTATGCTACAAGATGGTGTCTTCCATTCAGAAAATATTGTTGGCAGCATTTTGAAAGGAAAGATAAACAGCCGTTCTCCTAGTGAGTCTCACATTGTTACATTTAGGAAGAATGTTGAAGAGTAATATGTGGAAAATCTGAAGCAATTTTTTCTACAAACTCTCAATCAGCCTTGGATGGAAAAAAAAATCCTGAAGAATGTACAAACTGAAAACCAATTTTTGTCTGTATAGCATCAACAGCAACGCTTGAGTCAGCTTTGTGTCAAGCCGCCATTTTCATTCAATCAATAGCGTCCCCCTGCACACATTCAGGGACCTGGTCGTGTCTTCAGGTGAAACGGATTGTGGGACAAGAAGCAGAAAGGAAAAGGAAAAAAGTTCCGCCGGACCTCGGGAGCTGGCCGCCTATGTCATGGGCAATCTTTGGCCACACCAGGGCAATAGTGAAGCTGCAGCAGGTGCAAATAAGCTTCAGACAGTCTTACAAGCACTGCTCAGAACTCTCAACGATGGCACTCAACATCCAGGACTTGCCATCCGGATCTTGGCGCCTTGTGCTGGTTCCGACCTATTCACACATCGGTCCACTACTGACATCACCTCATAAGCCAACGGGGCACCCCACACCGACTTTCGGCGCAGCATTGTAGGATGGCCACACCAGTGCGGCAACTTGCTGGACACAACCTCGGTGCCATCCGGATCTCGGCGCGTTCGAGTCACTGTACCGCAAGAGTGACCGGAACTCAGCTGAACACGCCGTCTTTCGGCGCAGCATTGTAGGATGGCCACACCAGTGCGGCAATTTGCTGGACACCACCTCGGGCAATAGTGAAGCTGCAGCAGGTGCAAATAAGCTTCAGATAGTCTTACAAGCACTGCTCAGAACTCTCAACTATGGCACTCAACATCCAGGACTTGCCATTCGGATCTTGGCGCCTTGTGCTGGTTCCGACCTATTCACACATCGGTCCACTACTGACATCACCTCATAAGCCAACGGGGCACCCCACGCCGACTTTCGGCGCAGCATTGTAGGATGGCCACACCAGTGCGGCAACTTGCTGGACACAACCTCGGTGCCATCCGGATCTCGGCGCGTTCGAGTCACTGTACCGCAAGAGTGACCGAAACTCAGCTGGACACGCCGTCTTTCGGCGCAGCATTGTAGGATGGCCACACCAGTACGGCAATTTGCTGGACACCACCTCGGTGCCATCCGGATCTCGGCGCGTTGTGCTGCCTTCGGCCTATTCGCACATCGGTCCGCTACTGACGCCGCCTCACGTGCCAACGGATTTTCTACGCTTTTTGTAGCCCTATGCCGCATAACAGGTCATGTGACTTGTTTATAAAACTTTTCATTGGTTCATTTTACTTTTGGTTTCCTAAAGATGGAAGGCTTGGTCATATGACCTAAAAATAACACTTTTCATTGGTTTAGAACATTTTTTTTTCCCAAACGATGAAAGCCCCACCTTGTTTCTGGATGATTCAGACTGAAGCTGGCGTCAGCATGAGAGCACCACCATCTCGTGGCTCCGTCGTGGTCATTCCGCGAGCAATCATGGCAGCCGCTCCCCACCGGAAGCCTGCAGGAGTCGAGGGCCCCCAAGACTTTTGTAGAATCTTCACGGCTGAGGGGACGCTTTCGAGAATGGAGCCCAAGCCCTAGCAGGCAAGCGTCCGAGTTCCAAGGTGTCCCAGGGCCATTTTAGTGGACCAGGCCCAAAACCGAAGAGCCGGCCGCCATTTTAAGAGTCCTGTGGCAGCCGCCTATCGCTGCACTGCAAGAGTGGGAGCAACTCAACTACATGGTGAGCGAGACGCTGTAGCCGCAAGAGCGGGCGCAACTCAGCTGGATGGCCGCCACCTGGGGAGGCCCGTTCACGCCGCCTCCCCCACGCCCCCCCCGGGCCGCCCCATGCCAATTTCCGGAGCAGCATTGTAGGATACCAAAACCAGTGCGGCAGTTTACTGGACATCACCTGGGTGCCATCCACATCTCAGCGCGTTCTGCTGCCTTGGGACTATTCGCACAACAGACCGCTACTGACGAGGCCTCCCCCCGCACCACCCGGGACGCCCCACGCTGTTTTTCTGAGCTGCATTGTAGGATCCCAAAAACCAGTGCGGCACCCAGGTGACATCACCTGGGTGCCGTCCAGAACTCAGCACGTTGTGCTGCCTTGGGACTATTCGCACAAAAGACAGCTACTGACCATTGTTGCTTTTTTTTGTCAAAAATGTTTAAATGTTTGTTACAGTTTTTGATCCGTTCGTTATATTTAAAAGTTAATAAAGTTTTATAATCCTACTTTGTTGGAGTGCTATATATTTTTCAAAAATCGGGTGAATGGGGCCTTGAATCGGGTTATTGTCATGTGTGGGCTTTGCAAGTGTACTGCTACAGGATCGGACATTTCAAACTCAAATGCACGTTCTTTTTCTTACCTTTCCGAAGCATGGAGCGCAATAGCAGGCAGAGAAAGGGTGATGTAAGTGTTGAACACTGCCTGGCCTGGCAAGTTGCTGGCAGTGCCCCCCCCCCGCCCGCTCCTGAAAGAGGACACACACACACCGCCGCCCCGAGTACTTCACAGATCTTTAAAAGACCATGCGCTTGTTCATGAGGCTTAAATGGTTTATCACCCCTTCTAGAACCCCTGCATCGACCCTCTGACGTTTCCTGGAAGAATTACCACGTAACACAATACCAAGCCTTGTCAGCTGAAACCCCCGAGGAATCGTGGGGCATATTATCAAGGGGGTTTATCTCCGCTTTTTTGGCTTTAAAAGCCAAGAAAGCGGAGATAAAATTATCTCCCTATTACCAAGCTGTCGCTAACACCAGTTAGTGACAGCTAAAAGGAGATAGCGACCATCTTGGGCCCGCTTTGCATGTCAGTGATATTTATCACTAATGACATGCAAAGTGGGCGTGCCAAGATGTTAGCGACTGGAAACAGTCCCTAACATCGCTATCTCCTATTACCAACTTTTGGAGATATTCGCGCTAAGCGCGAATATCTCAAAAAGCTAACACCTGCCCTGAGCAGTTCTTAGCCATGTTATCCAATGGGAGGTGGATAACATGGCTAAGAGCATTTGCTCGATAATGCATGAATATCGCTGACTTTTCAGCGATATTCATGCATTGCGGCCGTTTTTTATCGCATTTGCGATAAACCTTGCTAATAGCAAGGTTTATCTGCGATAAAAATCGCAGATGTGCGGCGATAATTTTTGTCTCTAAACAAGTTAGAGACAAAAATTATCGCTAGTTGTTGGTAATATGCCCCCGGGTTTTTGCTTGCAGAAATCGGGAGGCGGGAGACTAGCACTGAAATCAGTAGTCTCACGCCTGAATCGGGAGGGTTGGCATGTCTGGATTCTCTACAGCTGGGGCCATAAACTACATCCGCAGGGCTAGGTGATAGCCTGGGACCGGCCTGGCATCTAAAATGGCTGCCGTGCACGACAAAATTGTGGCATTGGAAAAAAGGCAAGATGGCGCAGACAATGTTTATCAATAAGGATTCATTTATAACAAAATATTTTATCGCACTGACAAATTGGCGGTCAACACTTCCTGATTTCCATCGAATCGAACGTTAACAGACGTCACGCAGCAAAAAAAAAAAAAAGCTCACGCACAGCCGCTGGAAGACATGTATCAACATATATGAGCCTCCTCAGCCACCCTCAGAAAACATAAGGGATTAGGATACGTCTCCCGCACCCCCTTATACCTAGTAATTTAATTAAAACGAAGCACAAAATGGTGAATTCCCGTTTCGCTACCAGTTTGCGGCCCAGTTCGCGGCCCGAGAAGCGCTTCTACCGTGAAAATTTTTTATTTTTTATTTTCCCCACGGGACCCTTTAATAACCCCAACAACATTCCTAGGGGGTCAAGAGGGGTATACCTTGCCCCCTTTCATTAAATTCCCCCTTCGTTTTTCACCTCTTCTTCTCTCTCGATCCTACCGAGAGATAAGATGGCGGCCGCTCAGGACTGTGTAGAATGTTGACAGACACCGGGGAGCCAATCAGCTTCGCATCGCAAAGTTCCGTTTCGCGAAAAGTAAGCGGACCGGAGCGCAGCCCGGAGCGCTGTTACAGATATATATCTTGTTTTGAACGTTAATTTCTCAAAATCCACTGGAGCACATATATTGAGACCTAGCAAAGGCACATCGGGCTAACAGTCCCTACAATTTTGCCAAGTTTCGTGCAAATCCATTCAGCCGTTCGAGCTAAAAGTGAGGCCAAAGGCCCTATGGAAATTAACATGGGAAAAACGCGTTTTGGGACCCCCCCTTTTTCTCGGCCCCCCCTTGACGAAACCCCCCCAAATCAGGGGCTGCTCAGAAACAAAATGTGCCATTTTCCTGAAAATTTCAGCCGATTCCGTCCACAAACGCCAAAGTTATTAGACATAGAATTTTCAAAAGTCCCATAGACAAAAAATCCTAACTATATATACCTACTGGCGACCGCCAGTAGGTAATATATTACCTACTGGCGGTCGCCAGTAGGTAGTTATAGTTAGGATTGTTTTCTATAGGAAATCTGCATCATTCTATTGGGAATAACTTTGGCGCAGGTTGAGGAATCTGCCTGTAATTTTCCTTAAATTTGCCTCGCTCCTTACCTGAAAGTTTGGGGGGGAATCGTCAAGCGGGGGCCGAGATAAAAGGGGGGTCCCAAAACGTGTTTTCCCCATGTTAATTTCCATAGGGCGGTTGGACTCACTTTTAGCCCGAACGGCTGAATGGATTTCCACAAAACTTGGCAAAATTGTAGGGACTGGTAGCCCGATGTGCCTTTGCTATGTCTCAAGAGATGTGCTCCAGTGGATTTTGAGTAGTTTAGGTTCAAAAAAATATATATATCTGGGCGGAGCCTAACCACACATCTGATCTGATTGTCTGTCAGCACTTCATCCAAGAAGTGTTAGCAGCCATCTTGGGACCAATATACATGATAGCACCTCATAAAAAAGCATTGTAGTTAATAGAGGGTTTTAGGACTTTAGTTACATTATAAATCATTTGTTGATGGTACCATACTCATTTTAGGAATTGTGGTGTGTTCTAAGGTGATTTTAACATGTGAAAAAGCCTTCTGCTGTGATATCATGAATCATGTTTGAAAGAAAACTAATATCTCATGATTTTACCACAGTGGTTTGGAAGGGGATCTATAAGCTAAACTGAAAGCATATTTTCTGTAAATTCACATTATCTTTCTCAGTCATGTGAGAATGAAGTCTGACATTCTCAGTAAAACATGTACATCCAACAAGGACAGAGACTGTCAGTTGATTCCTTTGTGTTCTACTGTAGCCTCCTAGAGTGTTCTAAAGAACAACTAGAGCGCTAACAGTCCTACTTATTACAAAGGTATAGCACACCTGAAGCCATCGTGATGGGAATAAAGTGGTAACTCTTAAAACATTTAATTTAAAAAGGAACAAAATGAGGGGGTATATTATGCCATAGAAAGTATTATTAGTGCTGCAGAAAGAAAATTTAGGGCACATTTTGAGTGACTTCTCAAATCCTCTTCTATTTCATTAAAAAATTCTGACATGCAGTCTCCCAAGATGGCCACCAGAGACAAAAGAGCCCAAATGTAGCCCAAATATCACCCAGATGTAGCCCAAGTATAGCCCAATGACAGAATGTCCCACAGTGTTCTAAAGAACAACTAGAGCGCTAACAGTCCTACTTATTACAAAGGTATGGCACACCTGAAGCCATCTTGATTGGAATGAAGTGGTAAGTCTGAAAACATTTAATTTAAAAAGGAACAAAATGAGGGGGTATATTTTGCCAGAGAAAGTATGATTAGTGCTTCAGAAAGAAAAATTAGGGATCATTTTGAGTGACTTCTTAAATCCTCTTCTATTTCATTAAAAACATTCTGACATGCAGACTGAAACATGCACTTTGAATACCAGCAGCAGACTTCCCTGGTGAGCAGTAGCTTTACTACAGTGATCTAATGAGCAACTAGAGTGCTAACATTCTGAATTTATGGCAAATGTGTGACACATCTGAATGCCTTCTTGATGGAACCAAAGTAAACAAGCATTGAAAATGCAATATATCTCGCCCTCGTTTAAGTTAAAGCCATTCTGTTTGTAATGAGGTGGCTTTTTAGCTTTGCTTTTATTAGTGTTTTTTAAACTTTCATGTAAATAACATGCATCTGTATGCATATATGTATATGTATGCATGCATTTATATTTGTATTTATATAGATATACAGATTATATATGTTTATATATGTATGTATATATATATATATACATACACATACATATATATATATAAATGCATATGCATATATATATGTGTATATGTGTGCGTGTAGAGAGTGGTAGAGAGGTAGAGGTGTAGAGGTAGAGAGGTAGAGGTAGAGAGGTAGCGGTAGAGAGGTAGAGACTAGTAGAGAGAGAAGTAGAGAGAGTTAGAGAGGTAGAGAGTAGAGAGTGAGTGATAGAGAGTAGAGAGTGAGTAGTAGAGAGTAATAGAGAGCAGTAGAGAGAGTAGCAGAGAGTGAGTAGTAGAGTGTCTCCAAGGATTTATCCCCTTCTTGGTTGACAGATTTTAACTCAGAACGTTGTCGCTTATGCGGATTCCAAAAGGAAACCTTGGCCCATTTGCTGTGCGCATGTCCAGCCATGTTAACCCAAAGGAGACAATACCTAAAGGCGATTTTTATCAACCTGAACATTCGATCTAGCAGACAAGCAGTAATAAGCTGGCTGGAGGGCTCGTCATGCATCTTGTCTTGCCGAGGAGTCAAGTTTATGAGACTAGTCAACAGCTGCTTATTGCAAGCGGATGATCTTTAATCATAATTGCATGTAACACATCCCCATACTTTTAATTTGGTTGGTACATAATTTAAAAAATTTTGCTGTAACTTGATCTAAACATAATCTTAGAATGATTTTATAATAACAGAATTTTACACATTTGAAATGTATGGGAGACAGAGAACAGATGTACATTTGCATATATGACACTTCTAGTTGTTTGAGTAGATGAAACTCACTTATTTTATGTAGGGGGGTATTGTGATGATTTTAATTAATCAAGCAATAAACATTAAACTGAAAACTGAAAACTGAGTAGTAGAGAGTAGTAGAGTGAATAGTAGAGTGAGTAGTAGAGAGTAGTAGAGAGTGAGTAGTAGAGAGTGAGTAGTAGAGAGTAAGTAGTAGAGTGAGTAGAAGAGAGCAGTAGAGAGTGAGTAGTAGAGAGTAGTAAAGAGTGAGTAGTAGAGAGTAGTAGAGAGTGAGTAGTAGAGAGTGAGTAGTAAAGAGTAGTAGAGAGTGAGTAGCAGAGAGAGAGAATAGTAGAGAGAAGTAGAGAGTGAGTAGTAGAGTGAGTAGTAGAGACTAGTAGAGAGAGAGTAGTAGAGTGAGTAGTAGAGAGTGAGTAGTAGAGAGAGAGTAGTAGAGAGCGAGTAGTAGAGAGTAGTAGAGAGTGAGAAGTAAAGAGTGAGTAGTAGAGAGTAGTAGAGAGTGAGTAGTAAAGAGTGAGTAGCAGAGAGAGAGTAGTAGAGAGTGAGTAGTAGAGAGTAGTAGGGAGTGAGTAGTAGGGACTGAGTAGAAGAGAGAGAGTAGTAGAGAGTTGTAGAGTAGTAGAGAATGAGTAGTAGAGAGTGAGTATTTGAGAGTAGTGGAGTAGGAGAGAGTAAGTAGTAGGGAGTAGTGGAGAATATTCCAAAGTTTGCACAATAAGTCCAATCAAATCATATCCCTTAGAGTCCTTATTGAAGCGCTGAATCTTGGTGTATATTCAAATGCTTTTATTTTCCCTAAGTTTATGTACCACAGCCAGCCGAAACGTTTCATTCTGCACAACAGAACTTCTTCAGGGCGTTCTTATTTCTTTCAAGTTATGTCGGTATCCTGTTGTCATATAACTAGATATTTCTTCCAAATGTTAGACGAGACGTAAGTACATTCTTATTCAAAATGACTAGGTATCAATTTTACCAACACAATTCGGGCAGACTTGAGTAATTTATAGCACCCTCAAAGTCAGTCTTTCAAAAAAGTATAGGACATCATAATCCAAATCCAAATGTTTCTCAAGAAAAGTCATTTTCAATCGTTCGGAATATCGGTGTTTGGGCAGATATGACCCAGGGACCCCCAGTATGCAAGGCAAATTAGTCCCCCCTCTGCAAACGCGCCAGTGGCCTGCGTTGCGGAGAGGTGTAAAAAGGGGCATAGCCTCATTACACCTCTGTGCAATGCAGCCCCCTGGCGCATACTGGAGGTTTCAGGTGGGCTAGTTGACCCCCAGGGACCCCTAGTATGCAAGGGGAATTAGTTCTCCCTCTTCAAACATGCACGGGGCTGCATTGCAGAGAGGTGTAAAAAAGGGTGTGGCCTCATTACACCTCTCTGCAATGCAGCCCCCTGGCGCATACTGGAGGCTCCTGGTGGGCTAGTTGGCCCCCAGGGACCCCCAGTATGCAAGGGGAATTAGTTCCCCCTCTGCAAACGCGACAGGGGGCTGCGTTGCAGAGAGGTGTAACAAGGGGCATAGCCTCATTACACCTCTGCAATGCAGCCCCCTGGCGCATACTGGAGGTTCCAGGTGGGCTAGTTGGCCCCCAGGAGCCCCCAGTATGCAAGGGGAATTAGTTCCCCTTCTTTAAACATGCATGGGGGCTGCGTTGCAGAGAGGTGTAAAAAGGGGCGTGGCTTCATTACACCTCTCTGCAATGCAGTCCCCTGGCGCATACTGGAGATTCCTGGTGGGCTTTCAGGTCTTATATAGTAAGGAATTAGCATTAAAAAAAACTTTGAAATTCACTGAAAAAAACATAGGTTTCAGGCCTTATATAGTTAGGAATTAGCATTTATAAAAACCAATGAAATTCACTGAAAAAACCATAGGTTTCACACCAGTTATAGTTAGGAATCAGCATTTAAAAAACCTATTAAATTCACTGAAAAAACCATAGGTTTGACACCAGTTATAATTAGCTGGAAATTTTACTGACATAAAACCATTGAAATTCCGACGTTATAGTTAGTTGGACTCACTATAACTTGCGCGCCTGCAATGCACTGCTGATGACGTCACATATTACATCCCTCATGACATGGTCAGTGACATCACTCATGACATCACTAATGACACCATCCTTGTGACAGAGTGACAGACCTCCTTTCAATGTAATGTAACCCTTGAAACACATATTCAAAAATAGAAACTAACATTTTCACAAAAATAGAGATACCCATACCAGTTACAACAACCAATTCAGTAATACCACCATCTATATACACATCCACTCATTTACCAACAGTTCTATATAGTCACTCATACATATATTCACTCATCATATGTAGTGAAACACCTATACATCCTGTTACACACCGACAGTCATCCAAAAGTTACTCACACACATAATCACACATGCAAATAAACTATTGAACATCCATTTATTTGCATTTACAGCTATACACACACTACCACCTTACTTCAAAGGAAACTTACACATACTTACTCTCTTAAACAATCACTTATAGAAACACATACTTATTTAAACAAGAACTCTTTCAATCTCTCACTCTCACATATACTCACTTATATACATCAATACTCACATATACTAGATTAAAACATATGTAGTTACTGATAAAGACACTAGTGAGACAGTCATTCACTCACTAACACACACATATACACACTCATCCACCCATACAGTCCTGCACATATGCTGTCTTCAAAACACATACAAACAGTGAGTCAGTCATTGATGCATCTATGTGCTAAGTACCACCCCCACCAAACCATACAGACACTCATACGGATACTAAAAAAAACATCTAATAACCCATATACACACACATGTAGCTACTCACCAACCCATGCAGCCACTTATACACAAAGTGAAACACTGATACAAACATTTAAATATTTAAACAATACTCGCTAATATATGTATTCACTAAGATACACTTAATAAGCCAGTTAGCCAATCAATTAAAAAAAAAAAAACATCCATTAAGACACTTATTTAAACATTTATTCTTCCATCGACCTTTACATATACATATATAAAACATATTTATTTTTCAGAAAGACACACATTCACTGGATGGTATCATCAGTGATGTCATGAGTGATGTCACTGACCATGTCATGAGTGATGTAATATGTGACGTCATCAGCAGTGCATTGCAGGCGCGCAAGTTATAGTGAGTCCAACTAACTATAACATGGGAATTTCAATGGTTTTATGTCAGTAAAATTTCCAGCTAACTGTAACTGGTGTCAAACCTATGGTTTTTTCAGTGAATTTAATAGGTTTTTTAAATGCTAATTCCTAACTATAACTGGTGTGAAACCTATGGTTTTTTCAATGAATATATATGTATATATATATATATATATGTGTGTATAATAGAAAAACAATGCGGCTGACCAAGGTTAACCCCTTCGATGCTCATGACGGAACGGTTCCGTCATGAGCATCGGTTGAGCTGTGCTGATGACGGAACCGTTCCGTCATGACCACACCTAATTCTAGGATCCAGCACATCAGGAAAATCTCCTTAGCAGCGATGAGGTTAAGCACTTCAAAATCCTAGTAAGAAATATAAGTTCAAAGTTTGTGCAAGACACATCCGGAGCTCGCAGCACTGATGCTCCACTGTGAAACAGATATAAATATTTGCAAACAAAGGGGATGGTGCACATAAAGATGGAGTCAAAGAAGACTTCGGATTTATCCAAAATTCCTTTATTCTTATCAATCCTTAAAATCTCAGCCAATGCGTTTCGTTCACTTGGAACTTCGTCAGGGCTTATTTGGAGATTATAAGTCCAAATAGGAATATAGAGGCGGAGATACAAGATATTGACCTCGTTCTCAAAATATCAATCTCAATACGGAGTTAGTATCAGGCTGGAAATAAACAGCTCATAGGTGCTAGTCCAGAGTCGATCGCGAAAAAGCCAGTATGCCAACGATCTTTAGAGTACATATTGTGGGCGTCCTTCGAAAACTTTTCGTGAACCGTATACACACGGGTCTAAGCGCCACACACAGGACGTGCGACTGCTACACTGGTAGACGATTCCTTTCCATTATTTTCTTCCTTGCGCCTTGATGGTATATCCTTCCTAAAGATGGCAATTTTTCCTGTTCACCCATCGTGACGCTCAAACGAAGGACGCCCACAATATATACTTTAAAGATCTTTACTATGCCAAAACCTTAGCTAATTTTAAAGTCTGACCTTAGAGACAACATATCTAGCTGTTCCCCCACTATCTTTGTTGCTATTTTCTGACCAGTGGTATGCCATTTACTATTTCCTATATCCCCTGTGATCTGTTGTTTCTTTAAGTTTTATTCAAATTAGAGATATTTCTAGCTAGAAACGGGGTCTTCATTGGTTCCCTGCAATACCCAATCCATTACATTTGTTGGTGAAGCTGTCTCTGAAGTACAAAGTTTTTTTTATTTAGGGACAATGCCCATAAACAATGCACTGAACCAAATAATGTAAACGCCAATTGAACACCCTAAAAAGCGGTTAAGCAGCATATACAAACACAGTACAATACCGTTTAAAATGCAAGTTCACAAGAAATGCAATAGGTCGGTTGGAGTTGGAGTTGAAGCTATTGGAGTTGGAGTTGAAGCTATTGGCATTGTAAATGGCAATGTTTTTTTTTACATTTGCAATAGTTATTGTGTTTGTTGGAGCTGGTTTTAGACCTGGCTCCGGCTCAATATCCTATGGCCAATTCATTTAATCCCACTAGTCATAAACACACAAAAAATAAAAATAACATGACTTTACGTATTGTTACCTGGTTCGCATGTCAATTGCTCTAATGCCCTTGACCTACATGTGTGCTACATAAGACTGCAAAAAAAACATAAAACAAACATCTGAAACCTGGAGGCCCACATTCTAATTGAGGTGTTACTTGTCCATAAGCTCCATACCCAGTGTGTCTGCTCTCCTTGTTCCTCACTCCCCTAATCTAACAAAATTGAAAGTTCTCGAAAAAAGCATATCATTGTCAAAAGCCGTTTACAACTAACTTTCATTTAATATTTTGCCCGGCCCTTTGTGGGGAAACAAGCACTAACAAGCTACATAAAGTTCTGCACAGGTTAAAAAATAGAGCAAATTTACTTTGCTGCTCGTGAATTACGAAAACAGAACTGTTTCAAACTAAAGTTTTGAACAAGGGTGACTTATGAAACACACCAATTTGTGTCGTCCAAAACACCACAGTTATAACCAAAATTATTCATAGACCAAGTTTTCCTTGTAAAAACGTATTAAATACGTAACATATTTTCCAAGCCATATCCCTCTGGTGTATTTTTTGCAATGTTTATCAATTCGGTGGGTCTGTTGCTGCACTGGTGTAAAACGCTTTAGGTAATTTCGGAAGCCAGAGGACTGGCGCAGAAAGCAGCTGTTCTCTTATTAGTACCAGTAAAAGTGTTTGTCTTGTAATACGTGCCTTTAACTAAGATTTAAGAGGTCACTTCGTAGTTATTAAAATATCCTGGTAAATGGCAAAACTTGGCTCGAAAATGTCATGGAACGTTCGAAAAACACTGATATTTCCCAAGCGTGTCATCAGAGTATGTAGAACAGGGCTGTTTTCTGAAACCAATATGTCTTTCCTCTCCATACTTGGCAGCAACTTCAACTCTGGACATTCTTGCTCATTATAGACTTTGCAAGATCTGCTATTTTCTGGGGCCACTTCCTCACCCCTTACTTACATTATAATGTTTACCATGGCCCACCACATGATGTAAGGAATATAACGAGAAGGATGAAGCTTATAACCAAGTAACAAACTGTTAGACCTGGCATCTATGGTGTGGTTTCCCCTGTCTTTTTGCCTCAACCTCCTCTATTTTTGATGCTGTGATGCATTTCGTTTTTGCTGGTATAGATGCTTTGGGCACTTTGCCACTGCTACTTAGTGTCAAAGTGCAAGTGCTCCCTGTGTAAATTGTTATGGTTATTAGTTATCCATGATTGGCATATTTGTGGCACCAAGAAGTCCCTAGCAAAGTGCACTAAGTGTGCCAGGGGTGGTGATAACAAATGCTACCAGTGGGACTGCAGCACTGATTGTGCCACCCACATGAGTAGCCCTACAATGGTGTCTCAGGCCTGCCACCGCAGTGCCTGTGTGCAGTCTGTGAACTGCCATGTCCTCCTGGTCAGTGCCCCACTGACCAGGCCTAACCCTTCCCTTTCTGTACACATTGGTCACCCTTATGGAAGGCCCAAGGTACCCCTTGGGAAGGGTGCAGTGTATGTGAAAGGTAGAGCATGTACTAGTGCAGGTGACATGCTCTGGTAGTGAATTACAGCCATTTTCGTTTTTCACTATTGTAAGGTTATCTTGCCCCATAGGCTATCATGGGGAATGCTGGCTACAGTGGCTACCAGCATATCTTCCCATAGGAGCAAGATTGAAGTAAAAGTCTGGTATTCATGAACTCAAAATTTAATAACACATCTTTTAGGAAAGGTTGTTTTTAAATCCTGTGTTTGAGAACAGCACTTTTAGAAAGTTGCTGTTCTCTTGTCTGACCTTTCTGTGTCCCTTGGCCTGTGGGTGGCTCCCAGAGGCTAAGTTGGCCACCCCTGGGCTGAATAGCTCCATCTGCATCTAGAGTGGTGGGAGGGGATAGCACTTGGGCCTGAATATGACTGTGCCTGCCTTCCACAATGCTGGCTCCACCTCCTGCTGGGAGGCTGACGACCCTGCCCCTCTCTATGAAAGGAAAGGAGAGGCCAGGAAAACAAAGTGCTCAAGGAACACCCAGAACTGGTTCAGACCGAGCTCAGAGCCCTCCTGCATAAAGGGAACACAGATTTTTAGGGGTATAAGTACAGGACCCCAGACTACAGAAAATTAGATCCTCCTGGCATCAAGAAGGAACCTCAGCCAAGGAGAAATCTGAAACTGAAGAAGGACGACTGTCCTTCTGTTGCTCTGCTGGACTGACCTGCTGTTGCCTTGCTGCCAAGGAGAGCTGAAGGACTTTGCTTTGTGCTGTGTCTCCTTGCTTGAAGGAATCTCCAAGGGCCTGAGAAGAGCTGGCTCCCCGTTAAGAAGTCCCCGGAAAAAAAGGACTTCACCCTCAACTTCCCTGAACTCTGCTGAGAGAGTTCTGTCCTTCCTGGAGTGCTTGGCCCATGTGTGGTGCCCCTGGAAGTTGTACCTGTTTTGGGAAGCTGGAAACCAAGCTTTAAAGAACTTTCTGCAAAGTTATTGTTTGCTTGGGGAGCGCATCCCCGTCAGTGCGAGGAAATTCCCGCCGCGACGAAGGCCGAGATCGTCGCAGCGCCTGTTGCCGCTGCCAGAGCCGTCGCATCCTTCGTTTGCTAGATACACTAGACCGGTGCTGGAAGAGCATCATCGCTGCGAGTATCGTCACAGAGCCTGTCGGCAACTGGGTGAGATCGTCGCACCGCTTGCTTGAGGACCGGATCACGTCGCTGCAAGAGTCGTCGCAGAGCCATCGCATTGAGGGGCAGCGAGAGTAGAAGATCGCCGCTGAGCCGTGCATCGTCGCCGCACCTGAGATTGTCACCACCCCAAAGATAGTCGCATCGTACCTTTTGCGAGCCGCTTCCACGAAAACCTGTGCACCGGAATCCACGCAAGGTATCGCATCCATCCCTGTACAGTCCGGAGTCACCGCAACATGCCCGCTACATCGAGTGGGGTTGTCTCATCACCTCCCCAGGGTCTCAGGAGTGACACATCGCTTGCTTTTCATCGCTACAGCTTTTCACTTGGAAACTTTGTCGCATCTAAAGGTACTGTTGGCTAAAACGTGACGCAACTGTAGATTATTTGAACGAAACCTTGTGTATGTTGAATTTTTGTTGTTTTGGTCTTGTGTAGTTTAGATTAAAATACCTTTAGTTTTCTAAACTATTGTGGAGTCAGTTTGTGGTGTTTTCACTGTGTTACTGTGAGTGTTGGTGCAAATACTTTAAACATTGCCTTCGATAAGCCTTGCCTGCTCGTGCCAAGATACCCAGGGGGTGAGCAGAGGTTATCTAAGAGTGTTTCCTCCTTATGTAAATGTAAATGTACATGTATTTATATAGCGCAAATCGCCCACATCGCAGGCATCTATGCGCTTGCTTAGGGAACCCGTCCTGGTATTCCCCTGTGAGATACCCCGGCAGGGTATCCACAAGGTGAAAGCCAGGCATCCCGCCGCGAGGGGCCGTTGTGGAGATTAAGCAAGCTATTGCCCAGAGTCGCAGAGTGTGAACCCGTGAGTCAAGTAGGCACCGGAGCGAGAATTATCGAGTCCGTGGAATTATTGAGCCCAACCCCCGTCGGGGCGGGGAATTGAACCCTGGTCCGGGGCCAATCTCAGCTTCCGGGTCTGCCACCTCTAACCCCTGAGCCACACTTCTCCTTACCCTGACTAGAAGCAAGGTTCCCTATTTGGACAATGGTACCTACCACTGCCAACGGAGACCCCCATTTCTAACACAAACCAATTACGTTTCACATACTTCTGCCCTTGAAGTCTGGCTTCAAGAAACACGGGGCCACATGACAACTCACAACAGGCTTCTGCGCAATAAACAAACAATCTAAGCCAGGTATTCACTTCACCTCCAGCCTCCCACACATTGGACGTGGAACAAACATTGAGCACCCTGCCATGCCAGCACTTTAAACATATCTAAAGCTAACAGTTCATACAGTGTTAAGTTTAGACTCACATTCCTCTACTGTAATGTGCATCCTCTGGCATCTTTCTAGACGATGAGTGCGCAGAAAGCATCAGGTGTAGCGCACTTCCATCCACATGCGGTCCATGCCAACAAAGGTAGACAAAGCAGTGCCAGAAATACCCCCAGATGCTGAACTCTACCTGCCAGTCAGCCTGCCCTAGCACCTAGTGCCAGCATCAACGCGCAGACCAGAGAGAAGCTTCAGGGTGAAACGCTGAACACCCACCTCAATGCACTGTCACACTAATTATCCAGTGCTCAACATGCACAGACCTGCTGAAGGGAGGTCAATAAACACGGTGCCTTTGGGATAGTTTGGAAAAGTCTGTAAACAAAACCGCACCCCACGAGAAATGCTCATAGCAAAATTAACCCCGCCCCCAGTCCCCAGGGGTTAACCGCACCTTCCTGCAGGGGTTATGATTACGAAGAAAACGCAAGCCGTCCTGCTGGAATTAAATCTTCACTTTCTGATTCAAAATGCAATCCCTCTCTGCTTCTCTGCAGAGCTGGAGACGGCGTCTCATCTAACCCATGCAGCACAACATCAGCCCTCATTCTCGGGCTGTTGGGAGAAGACTGGAGCAGCGCGGAGCAGCTTTTAGGCACAGGTGGAACCTGACACAGGCATTCAGCACTGACCCCATTGTACACACAGATGGGTGGAGCACAGGTTGCTGCTTACGTTCAATTACAAACAAAGGCAACGCCTACAAGCTGACAAAGTACCCTCACTGCATGTTATGTCAATGCTGTCTTTTCGAGCATGTGTGCTAACATTAACCCGTTTAGTGCTGATGACGGAACCGCTCCGTCATCAGCTTCGGGTGACCTGTGCTGATGACGGAGCGGTTCCGTCATGGCCCGCTCGGCGCGCCTGCGCGGCGCGAATTTCGCGCCTGCGCTGACGTTCTATTGAGCGGGGCGGGCCATGACGGAACCGCTCCGTCACAAGCACAGGTCAACCGACGCTGGTGATGGAGCGGTTCTGTCACCAGCATGCGGCCCCCGCGCGGCCGCCCCGCCCCCTTAGCACTGCGGCGGAATAGCCGCCGCAGTGAAGGGGTTAATATACCAAAATATTAGTCTCTTGATTACTGTAATGTTAAACAACCACAAGATAAATAATGCCATGTCATTTTGAATAATGTTTTTTTTTATTGCCCCTCTCAGTCGCTCTCCGTTTAGTGTTTGCAATCTAACAGTGTGGGCATGTTGATTGCAGGCATTAAGCAGCAAAGATAAAACAAGTAATGTGACACAAGAACAAAAGTGATACTAAGCTTGGCAAAAGGCGCAGCAACCATAATTTCAAATAAAGCGCTGCGTGACACACGAAGCAAAACATTAGTGGTGGGGTCCTTCGAGCAGTGTTGGAGCGAAGAGAGCTAAAGGAGCCAATGCTTTCTCTGTTTGCTCCTTGTGCCGGGATCTTAAAAGAAGGAGAGCCGTTCAGAAAGAAAGGCCTTGCGAAAATAGTGCTTACAAGAGTGAATAACACGTACCTGAGTAACAACCAAGTAAAGGGGCCAGTATCCATGGGAGGTCACAAATGAGGACACGGCCGAACTAAGGAGGGACTAACAAGCCTATTACCTATCAGAAGCCTGCATTTACAAAGGACAAAGACACAAGCCGATGAAAAATGTGGGCGGGGGAGTGGGTGGGGCTTCTCTTCCGTACTGAACTACCCCAGATCTTCCCTAGAGCAGTGCTTGCACGCTGACTCTGGGCTCGACCTAAAAAGGCAGAAGAGCAAACTTTTGCAACCCATAGCAAAAAATGTCTAGATATATTTTTTCAATTACAAAGTGATTCCAAAGTTTCCAGGCATTAAATAAAAAATGTGACACAATGTCTAACTTAATCATGCCTACAGCACCACCCACGTTTATGAATGCACATATTTCTAAGCAACTGTTTAAGTCATTTTTCTCTAAGATGTGCATTGGCCACAACTAAAAGTACATTTAATCTTTGACACACATAGACTACTCCCCACTTACAAGTAAATTGGTTATGACGCAAAGTACTATTAGAGTATTAATGGTTTTCATGTTGGATACAATATTCAAATAATAAATTAGCATGTATGCAGTTAAAATATTTTGAAAATGAAGTAGGTTCAGCATGATTTAGTTATGTCACATTCTGCTGAAAACGCCATATTGGATAAAATGTATGCTGTTTCTGTTTTCCACTCCTGCATTTACTCCCACATATCAGGTTTTTTCCTGCAATCTCTTCTCCCCATAGGATCCACAAAAGCAAAGACAGCTGATGTAATGTTTTCCAAAAAGTAATTAATTCAAAGGCCTATTGATGGCGCTTTTTGTGTACTGCATAGGTTGCAACATATAAGGTTTCTGTCGCTAAGTTTCCGTAGCTCAGTTCAGTTTTTGATGTTTTCGTATTGTCTTTGTTAAATGTATTATATTTTGTTCAACACATCTCCGAATGATGGTGACACAATAAAAAACAGGATGCTTGCTTGGAAAATGGGATAGTGCTGTAGCAGGGTTTCCGTTCTCCCACAGAACTGTGCACAGAGATCTAGAACCTGGGTGAGTTAGGGTGACCCAAACCTCACCTTTGTTTCAGAAATCCCCTTACCAAGCTAGCTACAGTGTCTCATCGGTAGTAATTACTTCCCAATGATTTAGACAATCCAGAACATGAACTTAGGGTACCTCAGGTATCGTGGAACACATGAACACTCTTTCGTTATATAATCATTACAAACCGAAACTGGGAGGCAAAGAACACACGTGCAAGTTTGAAATGTTTATTTTTCAATGCTAAGTTCTCAAACGCAGTATCTTGTATAATACCAACATACATATTATAAAAATCAGAGTTAGCAGCATAGTCACTAATCCATAATAAGCAAAAGGTGATAGCATGTTATGATGCAAAAATCTATAGAATTCTGTATCACCTATATTTCGCGCACCCTATTCAGTATATTATTTTATATCTAAGAAGGTCTCGTTTGGGTTCTAGCTGGGCGGGCCCATACCTCTAATTCTCAGTAGGAGTAGATCACATCAACAGCTACCAGCTCTCTGCATGCGAAGCATCAAGTGTGTCGATTCATTCCCTGTAACTCTATCTTAAACCCGCGTAGAGCCCAATGTTGGCAGCAACATTATTTGTGTTATGTCTAACGTGGTACGAGGATCAGGCCTTCAGCAACCTTGTGTTAGGTTATTCTTAGAGTGTGCAGTTCTCGGTGTGCAGACAGTTGTACCAAGTGTACCAAGCACGGCTGATACTAGAGCAATAACATATTATTCTCAAATAAATCACATCTTTCGTCTAGGTTGAAAGCTACAATAACAAGTAGGTGTCGTGTGCAAACTCAAGCTGAAAGAAAATATTGCGTTTAAACATTTAATAAGCTCATGCTAACTTAACACAATATATAGAAACGTAGTGACCATATGACACCCCTCCCAATGATCCGAGGACGGTTAAAAAAAGAGAAAATATAAGCCAATACCCTATGAGAGGCAAAACATGAAAGCAGAGTTCAATGATATTGAGCCAAGCTAAATGTATGTAAATGTATATAAAAGTTTAATATCAAAAATATGTATGAATGCCTACAGTGGCCACACAAAAATATAAAAAGTCGAACTTAAGGCCTACTCCCAGTTCCTAGGCCTAGAACATATGAAAGTCGAATGTTCGTATTAAAAAAGGCACCATTCAGAATTACTAAAAAGTCACGTGCCATAATAATGAAAGTCTTCAAAGTCACTCATGGGTTGAATGAATATGCAAAATAGGTAGCTACAGCTTCCAACATGAAATCACTGTCATCATCCGAAAACAGTTCAGCCATCCAATTAAGCAATGGGAAAGAACATACGTGCTCCTCCAGCACCGAATCCTCTAGCAACATCAGAGGACAACTCAGTGGGTTCTCGAGAACGCTATGTGCCAGAAAGTCATGCGCCGCTGCGAATATGTCCCACTGACCCATTAGTCCATGCATCGCTGCCACAGCCATAACCCTTTCGGCAGAACAAATCAACTCGTGAGCAACTACGGGGCTCATCAGCTGATCAAAGTTGACGTCAGGAGAAGTCGGTAAGCAGAGACACAAATCAATGGCCCAGTCGAAATCACAGCTCAGGCAATGAAACACGGGCTGGACACATGTGAAATAGGAAAATCTGAACGATAATCCAAAAGCCGTGCTTAAAGTCGCAAGCGGCAAGGAGCCATAGTAATCAAGCATCCGGTTGCGAAACTGCATCAGTAGGGGCTGAGCGTTTTCTTGCGCAGGATGGGCATCCATGTTTTAGAAAGCAAAATATCACCAGAATGCCTGCAGCCAAAGCCAGCAAAACAGGAAATCCGCCAAACAGGCTTGCGATTATAGAATGAAAGAACACAGGGATAATACCAAATACTTTTTCAAATGTAGTCACGAGACCACTGCTAACCAATTTAAAAAAATGTGCCAGACCTGTTGTGGAGGAGGCATTGAAGATTTGATGAACCAGCTCGGAGAAATGAAAAGGCAAATCAGTATTTAAAAGCGCCTGCACTTCTGTGCGTGTGTTAGCTATGTGAAGGACATAAGTTTCGCGGGCAGAGCTCAGGGCCACTTGCTTCTGAGACAATAGGGCTCTTATACGGCTTAAACCATTGAACTCGGCTTTCAAGGTTGGTATTCGTGGCCAAATTGAAACATCTGAATTCCCATGCGTGGGTGGATATAACACATTCTTGCAACAAACCACCCTCTCTGAAACGGTAACCACATAAGCGATACCGACCTGTAACCCACAAGACAGTTCGTTATTCAAAAGTAAATAACTACCGTTGGACAATAACGTGAACGTGGGAACTATTGCAGGAACCGGTGTCCCCTTCAAAACACAGGCCAAATTAGGCTTGTCCTGATTACAAGAACCATGCAACTGGATGTGTCTGCATATTAGTGAGCGGTCAGGCGACTGTGTACATTCTTCACCATTCAAATTCACTTCACTCCCTTCCTTTAGGCATCTGTAAGTGTATGGTAAAGACCATGTCTCATGGAGGAAAGCACTGCCTAATGGTTCATATCGCCCTACAGCCATATATTTCATACAATTTGTAAATTTATACAGAGCAAAAGGCAAGGTAATAACACCATGGATAAGCCATGTAGCAGCAGTCACCTCAGCCACCGAAAAGGGCAAGGATTCTAATTTTTCAATGTGTAACATAGAAAATGATGCATCTCTCATTGAAAGCATGCGCTGTTTTTCAGTCAAATTAAATGGGGCAAATAGTGATGAGACGTTCATAAAATTCCAAGGTACTCGACCAGACTACAGAGTCTGTAGTGTCCAAGCAAACTGCATCACAGAACGCAATTGATTTTGACCATAATATAACACGGACACTTCATCATGTACAATGTCAACGACAGAAGACACAATATTGTTCAACGTGTAAATTCGGGAAGAAAGCGTGTTAATACTGTTATCGACGACTGCAAGCACTTTTTCTAAATTTGCTTGATCAATAGCCCTCAGGCGCTTAGCAGCCTCAATTTGGGAAACTTTCCAAATTTCATTGTAAATTGCATAAAGCCACCGTTTAGATCTACCTTTAGCTGGGCCATTTATAAAATCATTCAAATCCACATTATCATTTAATTGAGACAGATGTAGTTTAACTGCAGCTAATGTGGAATGTTGCAACCAATTCTGACACAGCTTCCCCACAGAATAAGTCGTGACAGTATAATCTTCTTCAAAACGGGGATCGGGTCTGACTTCTGTGAACCCTTCAGCCAAACCTAGAAAACGACGTTGGCAAGAATCAGCACTCCTATGCCACATCAGCCAACCCTTGGAATCCAAACTGGAAATGTTAAAGGACGAATTGTGCAATAGAGCTTGCAACTCATGAATGGACAATTCAGTAAAGTTACCCCAACCTGAATATTCCTCTAAATCTGGGATGGTTGGTGTATTCAATTTTTTAGAAGTAGCCAATCCAAAGCATGTTGTTTGGAAAATGGATGAATTTAAAAACAACATGTGATTCGGGATGAGACATGCACGGTGCAAAGCCTCAGTGCCTTGTACCTGCCAATCCTTGGTACCCCAAACCGATTTAAGGTCAATTGTTCCTTTCCAAAACTCGTAGCCATCTACAGCCAACCTGTCTAGAAAGGACTTCGAATACAGTAATTTTGTATCGGTAAGTCTAACTTTGGACATGGACTTTTGTGTCAATTTAAAATAAAATGACTCGGGATTAGATTGATTAAAGTCAGAGAAATATGTATATTTTTTCAGAAACGTATTGGAGATGCCACCTAATGGAGCAGGGCAATGTTCCCATTGTGTATAATTTACAGCAACCCTCCTTGAATTTGTCTTATGCAAAAAATGATTACCATAGTGTTGAAAACAAAACAAATCACCATAATTAATAGAATCTAAATACAGATCCTCAGCATCGAAGGTAGCATAATATTTCAAATCAGAGAATAATGCTTCTACGGCCTGAATATCCCAATCATCAGAACGTATATTTTGTTTAATCACATCTCCCATGTTTACTCTAAGCACATTTGGAACATTAATCACTTCAGTGGGCCCATGTATCTGAAACCTAACCGCATCCCACACAATCCCATCAAGGACAGGCCAAGCAGTAATGTTAACTGTATTTAAGTTTCGTTTCAGTCCGTGCGCTGAATGTGAAGAGGAAAGAGGAGCCAATGTTCCATTAAGGAATCGAATTCCTGTTCTTTCTTTAACGTAGTGACCATCAATCAGGCGGAAAAAATAAAACACTAAACCAATTGACATAAAAAGGTAAAATGAAAATAGTATCAACCAAATGTATGTCCAAGGGGGAATCAAAAAATGTTTTTTAAACAACGTGGCATATTTTGCAATAGTTGAGGGTTTCCTTGAAGGTTCCGAAACAGAGTCAAAAGAGAATCTGGACTGGTCGGCCAAACGGGTATGCAAATCAGGCATCGATAAATCAGCAGGATAAGTGTAGTTTAACTCATCAATGTCAGTTACAGGAATAGTATTTAATAAAGGACTGGATATGGCAGGCATCTCGAGGGACACCTCATGTCCTGCACCAGATGTAATAGCCAGCACAGAGTGCCTCACCATGGAAGGACAGGAAACAGCCGTGTCATGCTATGAAGAATCGGCCACCCTGTGTGTCTTGACATTGTCAATAGAAATAAATCTGTTTTCCTTACGACCTGGAAGTGGTGGTAAAATGACTGTTCTTGTGCCCTTCACTCCAAGAACTCGAACCGGTGCACGTTATGAGGGACCAAACTCTTTCGATCTTCTCTCGAACCAGTTCTCCAACTTGGGGTAGCCAGCCAACTACCGGGATCTGCAGCGCATCATCCGATGTGGAGGGCAAATGTTCCTTTGCAAGACTGTCTCTGGTCTTTTGTAGATTCTGTAAAACATTGCAATGTTCATCTACGTCAAAGGCCGTGGCCTGGGCCTTGCAGTCCAGCCCATCGAGGTCAGGGACATACATCTTGATACCAAAGAGCATTTCGTACGGGGTCCGCCCACCCAGAGACCTTCTAGGGAGATTATTAAGCGCACGCTGCACGCCTATGAGGTGGGCTAACCAGTTTCTGCCAGTGCCTATAACTCGAGCTGTCAAAGATTGCTTTAAGTCGCGGTTCATTCGTTCAACTACACTATTGCCCTCGTGTCTGTAGGGACTCGAAAATTTGACTTGGACCCCCAACGAAACCATAGCATCCTTATACGCCTTAGAGGTGAAAGCCGGACCCTGATCCGAATGGAAGGTACCACAGGCAAAAATTCCCACAAAGACTCGCAAATCCTTAATGACAGTACGTGAATCAGCGCTCCGATGTGGCCATACCCACACAAAGCGTTTGCATGAATCAACTGCTACTAAGATGTACTTGTACGCAGTATCAGAAGAAAAGGGACCGCAGTGATCCAAATAAACGCATCCAAGCGGTTTATTCGAGATGTACAACTGTGTCTGAGGCGGACGTGCAGCAGTCGAAGGCTTAATCTGCTGGCAAATGTCACATTGAAGGACATAATCGCGCGTCTGTTTGTACAGTCCCCGCCACCAGAACCTCTGTTGTAGCTGAGTTACAGTGGCTGAGACGCCCGCATGCGCAGACGCCACACCTTCATGAGCCGCTGTAATCAAAGTAGCCCTGCGATCCGAGTTGGGAACTAGACGTTCGCCAACATCAGGGATTTTCACATAAGGAACCTTATCGGGACTTAAGTGGTATGTGTATTTAGAAGGGAACCCCGCAGGATATTTACTTCCCTTCTCTGTTGCAGCAACTGCTGCCAATATGTCATCATCTATCTTGCTTTTGGACCTCGTGACCGCTGCAACTAAGTATTTCGATACCGCTGACTTTGCTGCTTCATCAGCAAGCGAATTGCCAACAGCGTGGACCTCCACGCGCTGATGACCGAGAGTATGAATCACAAACACGAGTGGCAACTTCTCTTTAAGTTCCGCCACTCGGACCCAGATCATTTTATGTTTTATTGTGCTACCTTTGGAATCACGAAACTCATTCTGAATCCAAAAGAACAAGTTCTCATTGTAAGACTGGACACAGTAGTAAGAGTCACTTACGATCAAAGTCGTCACACTTGGATCTGCGTACTCCAATGCAAGCATCAGAGCACGAAGCTCTGCTAATTGTGCGGTGCAGTCCCCAAGCGTCTGCGTGTGCACAACACTGGACTTGAACTCATCGTTCACCATGGCACCGACCACAATGGCGCAAGCGGAAACGTAGGCATGTTTAGAGCCATGCGCAACCTGCGCCGAACCATCAGTGTAAATGATGCAATGGAAATCCTCCAACGGCCGCATTGCTAAAGGAGCAGGATGAACAAATTCATACTGTAAATACTCCTGCGACTGTAAAGTGGCGTCAAAAATAAACGTGACATCCTGGGATGTCAAGGATGCAGCCCATTGAATCCACCGAGGGTGCAAAGCTTTGGAATTAGGTACACTGGCTTTCGTAACTGCCTCTAAGGCAGGACACGGGGTAACAACCAACATGCGTTTTCCTTGTGACAGGGTACGTTCCTTAAGAATTGCCATCTGCACAGCCGTTAAAACTTTCTCCACAGTGGAAAAGCGCAATTCAGCCGAAGTGTACAAGTGTGACTTGTAAGCAATAGGTACTGTATCTCCTTCATTAAAAGTCAGGTACGTGAAACCCACCGCCCCAGGGATAATTCTTATCACCAGGTTGGTCTGGTTATCACGAGTCTGTAAGTATTCAGAAGCGAGCAAATCAGCCTGCAAAGACTGCAAAATGGCCGAATGCTCAGGCAGCCAGCATGATTTGGAGAAAGATGGTTGTATCAAAGCATACAAAGGCTTGATACGCTGGGCATATTCCGGAATGTAAGTTCTCCCGAAATTCAAAAATCCCAGCAAAGACTGTAATTTTTTCAGTGTTGTCGGAGAGCGCAATTGTGCGCATTTCTCCAGGAAGTGAGGGGCTAACCCTTTTCCCTCGTTGTTAAGCTCGTAACCGAGAAACAACACTGTGTACTCTGCAATGTGCGACTTTGCAAAGTTAAACTTGTAACCAATGTCTGCAAAGTTACAAATTATGCTATTTACTCGACACAGATGCTCCCAAAGATCGTCGTCTGTGAGATAAATGTCATCCACATACGAACAAGCAACTGGGTCGATGCCCTCCAGAAGAGAGACAATGCGGGCGGAGAATACCCCAGGACTGTTCTTATAGCCCATTGGGAGACGCCAAAACATTTTTTGCACACCGCCGCATGTAAAACTGGTCCATTGGGAACTTAGACCATCTAATCTATGGGCATAAAAACCATTGGAAATGTCAAGCGTGGTTTTGAACCGTTTACGCTCAAGACTATTCACTAAAGCAGAGCCATGTGTATTCCGTACTGCGCAGTTACGGCAATGCGAGTTCAAATGCCTATAATCCAAAACCAAACGATATGAGCCGTCCGGCTTGTTTACAGTAAAAAGGGGGTTATTCATCGGTGACACACACGTTTCAATTACACCTTCATATTCCAATTGTTCAAGGATAGCCGCGACTGAAGCTTTGGCTTCACGCCGTATGGGATATTGAGGTTGAGGCTGCGGTTGAGACCGTAAAGGAATCTCGTGGCTTGGTGACAATTTATCCCAGCCACACTGATTGCGGTACACAGCCGGCGCAAGCGCCAGAGCCCACTCTTCTGCAAAATGCAGCGCTTCCACTCTCGGTACAGTGTGCGCGAAACTGGGCAGGATTACCTCCTCCCCTCGCGGAGCTGCGAGAACAAAAGGTGGGGGCCAGTCAGCCTCCGAAAGCAAAATGTCATATGTAGACGAGAGATTTTCCCAAAATACCCCTTTTACAGTTCGCTGCATGTCACCTTCAATTAACAGGACAATTTCAAAAAGACGTTCAGGGGGAGCAACATGCGTATCAGCAGTTTCAATTACAACATAAGTATCAGTCGCTGTCACCTTCAACAGTGGACGGAGAGCCTCTCTCACTATGGTAATCTCCGCCGCGCTGTCTAGCAAGGTCAGAGCCCACGTCAGATTCCGAAGCCGCGTTCTCACTATCTGGGGCATATCGATGCGCTGTCAGGGCGGCGACTTTCTTCGTAGCAAACTGTGGTCTCCTGGGCGTAGAGCCTTCCTGCTGATCTCCACCGGTACGCGGGCGGGGCTGACCACGTCCTTGCTGGCCACCCCGGCCCCTGCTGCCCCCTCCTCCACCGGTTGACGGAGCCGATGAGTCCTGAAAGGAACGAGGAGAGCGTTGGTCAGAAGCATGAAACCTATCAGGCGATTTAATCATCGCGCGGTCGCGCAAATCATAAACACGATCCGACTGCGCAGGCAACGGAGACGCAGGAGCAGAAACCTGTGTTTGTTGTTGTTGTTGCTTACCCTGATTCTGCTTTTTAGGCCAATTTTGTTTCTTGGACTTTTGTTGACCACCAGTTTCCGATGACTGACCCTGGGGCTGCTTTTTCTCTTTATCAGGAAAAGCCTTAAGCCCCTTCGCATTGCGGCCAACCGCTTCATAAGCGGCCACAATGATCCTTGCCAACCGACGGGGTCTCTCGGCCTCGGGAATTAACGCTAAAGCGTTAGCCACCTGAAAGTTCACTGCATCTCCCTTGACATTTGCAAAGATCAGATCGCAAACTACATCAAAGGAGCCACACAGGCGCATACCCAATTCGACCGCCGACTCCGGTCCGTGTTCATCCTGAACACGTTTAAGGACCGCACCCAGATTGGTCACAGACGTGGTGCCGTAGCACCTCAAATAGACCGCTGCAAAAGTTTTACCCCAGGTCTCACAGTCAACAAGCTCAGACGCCAAATCTTTCGGTAAACTTAGTGTAAGAATCCGGTGTTTATCACCGGGACTCGTATTAGGAAACACAGCTTCAAGCTGGCCGAATTTCTCTGCAAGCCAGAACGGAAAATCATCCTTGTCCTGCGGCTTTTTGCCCATCACGGAATTCACCATGACCGGATTGATTTTCAAACCAGCATGTTCTGCACGAAGCTGTGCACCCCTAGGGGCTGCGTCCTGAACATTACGGCTAGTGTAATGAACAAGCGCTCTAATCACTTCCACCGCGACTTCATGAAGTCGGCGCAGATCTCCCACGTTACAAGTGGCGCGATTAGGGTGAGGAGTGAATCCAGCCAAAGCGGGCCAAGGTATGCCCGGAATGGACAAAGGACCTAACCTCGGAGCGGTTAAAGCGTGTGGTAGGGCGCCACCAAACCAAACTCCATGCTGCCAAGCATCAATAGGAACTTCCAGTGCCCTGTACGGAGCGTACGCAACCGGTACAGCTGAAGCAGTGTAGGAATGGAACACACCAGAATTAGCGTCCACCGGCGGAAAGGTCACCCACGAATAAAACAGTTCGTACGGATAAGCATGTTCCGCACTCACTACCAGAACAACAGCCAAGCCTTCTACTGGAACATCATAAGCCCGCAAATGGTCACACACCGCAATGCGACTATGCTGCGGGATGTCCACGGCTTGTGCCATGTCAGCACAGGAAAGCGAAAAATAAAATTACTTTGTAGCACGACTGGGTAGTAATTCAAAGAAACCGTTTACAGATAGATTCAAGCTTGAAAAAGACCTATTTCAAAAATAGGTAGGTTTTTCCGACACTGCCGTTTTCCGGAAACGGTAATGAAGGTGTTAAGGTTTGAATGATATACTACTCGAGTGTCATGATATAAGGCCAATCAACGTATGGGCGCCATGTAGCAGGGTTTCCGTTCTCCCACAGAACTGTGCACAGAGATCTAGAACCTGGGTGAGTTAGGGTGACCCAAACCTCACCTTTGTTTCAGAAATCCCCTTACCAAGCTAGCTACAGTGTCTCATCGGTAGTAATTACTTCCCAATGATTTAGACAATCCAGAACATGAACTTAGGGTACCTCAGGTATCGTGGAACACATGAACACTCTTTCGTTATATAATCATTACAAACCGAAACTGGGAGGCAAAGAACACACGTGCAAGTTTGAAATGTTTATTTTTCAATGCAAAGTTCTCAAACGCAGTATCTTGTATAATACCAACATACATATTATAAAAATCAGAGTTAGCAGCATAGTCACTAATCCATAATAAGCAAAAGGTGATAGCATGTTATGATGCAAAAAACTATAGAATTCTGTATCACCTATATTTCGCGCACCCTATTCAGTATATTATTTTATATCTAAGAAGGTCTCGTTTGGGTTCTAGCTGGGCGGGCCCATACCTCTAATTCTCAGTAGGAGTAGATCACATCAACAGCTACCAGCTCTCTGCATGCGAAGCATCAAGTGTGTCGATTCATTCCCTG
Organism: Lissotriton vulgaris; assembly: GCF_964263255.1. Classification (NCBI taxonomy): domain Eukaryota; kingdom Metazoa; phylum Chordata; class Amphibia; order Caudata; family Salamandridae; genus Lissotriton; species Lissotriton vulgaris. The sequence continues at coordinate 1,959,597,252 of NC_141691.1, forward strand.
TAACTCTATCTTAAACCCGCGTAGAGCCCAATGTTGGCAGCAACATTATTTGTGTGATGTCTAACGTGGTACGAGGATCAGGCCTTCAGCAACCTTGTGTTAGGTTATTCTTAGAGTGTGCAGTTCTCGGTGTGCAGACAGTTGTACCAAGTGTACCAAGCACGGCTGATACTAGAGCAATAACATATTATTCTCAAATAAATCACATCTTTCGTCTAGGTTGAAAGCTACAATAACAAGTAGGTGTCGTGTGCAAACTCAAGCTGAAAGAAAATATTGCGTTTAAACATTTAATAAGCTCATGCTAACTTAACACAATATATAGAAACGTAGTAACCATATGACAGTGCTAAATTATAATACTGTATACCGTCCTGTTCCCAACAGAAGCGGTCGCTCCCCACGCTGCTCCCCGCCCTGCCTGCCTGCAGCCTGGTATCGTAGCGCATCACCGCCAGACTACTGTCATTGCTTGACTAATTTGCACATTCTCATAGTAGCGCCAGTTTGCATTGACTGTTTATTAATTCATTTTTACATCGTAGCGCTAGATTGCATTGATTGTTTATTAATTCATGTTTACATCGTAGCGCTAGATTGCCTTGATTGTTATTGTATTCATTTTGAGATCGTAGCGCTAGATTGCCAAAGTGCGCTGTTACCACAGTTTCATTTGTGCTGCGCTGCCTGTAGATCTTGATGTGTGCCTGATTGTGCCGGTGCCACCGCCATTTGCATCGCATTTGCATCCTGTTTCGCTTTAGGCTGCCTGCCATTTTGTTGTTGTTGTTTTTGCCTCCCTGCCCGGATCTCCACCCCGCTCCCGCCTCCCAGCTGGTCCTCCCTCCCACTGATACTGTTTGCCCCACTCCCCCGCTGTAGCGCTGTGACCGTCCTGTTCCCAACAGAAGCGGTCGCTCCCCACGCTGCCCACCGCCCTGCCTGCCTGCAGCCTGGTATCGTAGCGCATCACCGCCAGACTACTGTCATTGACGGACTAATTTGCACATTCTCATAGTAGCGCTAGTTTGCATTGACTGTTTATTAATTCATTTTTACATTGTAGCGCTAGATTGCATTGATTGTTTATTAATTCATGTTTACATCGTAGCGCTAGATTGCCTTGATTGTTATTTTATTCATTTTGAGATCGTAGCGCTAGATTGCCAAAGTGCGCTGTTACTACAGTTTCATTTGTGCTGCGCTGCCTGTAGATCTTGATGTGTGCCTGATTGTGCCGGTGCCACCGCCATTTGCATCGCATTTGCATCCTGTTTCGCTTTAGGCTGCCTGCCATTTTGTTGTTGTTGTTTGTGCCTCCCTGCCCGGATCTCCACCCCGCTCCCGCCTCCCAGCTGGTCCTCCCTCCCACTGATACTGTTTGCCCCGCTCCCCCGCTGTAGCGCTGTGACCGTCCTGTTCCCAACAGAAGCGGTCGCTCCCCACGCTGCCCACCGCCCTGCCTGCCTGCAGCCTGGTATCGTAGCGCATCACCGCCAGACTACTGTCATTGCCGGACTAATTTGCACATTCTCATAGTAGCGCCAGTTTGCATTGACTGTTTATTAATTCATTTTTACATCGTAGCGCTAGATTGCATTGATTGTTTATTAATTCATGTTTACATCCTAGCGCTAGATTGCCTTGATTGTTATTGTATTCATTTTGAGATCGTAGCGCTAGATTGCCAAAGTGCGCTGTTACTACAGTTTCATTTGTGCTGCGCTGCCTGTAGATCTTGATGTGTGCCTGATTGTGCCGGTGCCACCGCCATTTGCATCGCATTTGCATCCTGTTTCGCTTTAGGCTGCCTGCCATTTTGTTGTTGTTGTTTGTGCTTCCCTGCCCGGATCTCCACCCCGCTCCCGCCTCCCAGCTGGTCCTCCCTCGCCCCTCCCCCTTCCACTACCCTCTTATGACAGATGCTTTTGCGCGCAGTGTTCACGCGCAGCGGTCGCGCCCCATGCACGCCCAAGTTGCGCCAAAGGTAAGCCCGTCTACGCCCGTCCGCGCCTGGACCGCTCCCAGCGCCAGACCCCCTGTTCCCCGCATAATCCAACCCTCCCGCATTACATACGACGCCGCAACCCTCTCAGCACTTAACGCCGGCCGCACACCACAATGCTACCAAGCTGCCCCAGGACACACCCATGGACCCTTCACCTGCCACTCCTGCAAATTTGACTGCATCAGGACCCACACCAAATCCACTAACTCCAGACATAATTCTGACTCTAACCACCTCAAGTGCATCCTGTTGAACACCCGCTCGGTCCACAGACACTCCATTAAACTCTGGAACCTACTCGACACCACTTTACCGGACGTCGCCTTCCTTACAGAAACCTGGATGAACGCCTCCTCAGCACCTGACATCGCCATAGCCACCCCAGACGGTTATAAGATCATCCGAAAGGACTGCATCAACCAAACAGGAGGAGGCATCGCCATCGTCCCTAAGAACACCATCCGCATCACAACCACCTCCGACGACAACCTCGCTACCGCCGAACACCTGCACTTCCAGATCCACACCAACCCCAAGACCACACTCAGAGGCACCCTCATCTACAGTCCACCAGGACCCCGCACACAATTCAGTGAAGACATCACCGACTTCATCAGCCCACATGCCCTCACCTCCGAAAACTACATTCTACTGGGAGACCTCAACTTCCATTTGGAAAAGAAAAACGACAGCAACACCACCTCCCTTCTGGACAACCTGGACAATCTCGGTCTCAAACAACTTGTTAACACCCCCACCCACCTTGCCGGGCACATGCTTGACCCTATCTTCACCTCCAGCAAGCACATCTCCTTCGATCACACCACAACACTTCATTGGACGGACCACAGCTGCGTCCACTTCAGCTACAAAAAGACTACGACCCACAACCCCCTACATCCTATTCCTCGAAGAAATTGGAACAAAATCACCACCCACCAGCTCTTCACTTCGCTCCACCAAAACCCCCCTGCCACATCATCGGACCCAAACCAAGCAGCCACCAACCTCACACAATGGATCACCCACAGCGCTGACGAACTAGCACCCTTGAAGAACCATCTATTCAAGCAAAGTAACAAAAAAGCCCCCTGGTTCAACGATGACCTTAAGAAATCCAAGAAGCTCTGCCGCACCCTCGAGAAAGCCTGGAGAAAAAACCCAACCACTGACAACCTGGCCACCTTCAAGAACGCCACTCGCAAACACCACCAACTGATCCGATCCACCAAAAATTCAGCATTCAAGGATCGACTCGACAACAATGCCCAAAACAGCAAGGAACTATTCAACATCATCAAAGAATTTACCAACCCCACCACCAGCACCAACGACATCACTCCCTCCCAAGACCTCTGCGACTCTCTATCCTCATTCTTCCACAACAAAATCTCCAACATACATAACAGCTTTGAAAACCAGTCTGAAGACCAGCCCACTCCACCCACATCCGAACCAATACCGCACTCTAACATCCTTTTCGCCTGGAACCCAATCACCACTGAAGACACCATCAGCCTGATGAACTCCATCCACTCAGGATCTCCAACCGACCCATGCCCTCACCACATTTTTAACAAATTTGACTCCATCATCGCACCCCATCTCCGCAATGTCATCAACTGTTCCTTCAACTCCGCCACCTTCCCGGAAAGCTGGAAACATGCCGAACTCAGCGCCCTTCTGAAGAAACCCACAGCAGACCCCACTGAACTTAAGAACTACCGCCCCATCTCGCTCCTCCCATTCCCTGCCAAAGTCTTTGAGAAAGCCATCAACAGTCAACTCGCCACCTTCCTCGAATACAAGGGAAAGCATTGGACTGGATCATCTCGTTCCTCGCTGGAAGAACCCAAAGAGTCCGCCTCCCCCCTTTTAAATCAGAGGCCACTGAAGTCATCTGCGGCGTACCACAAGGATCATCACTCAGTCCCACCCTCTTCAACGTATACATGAGTCCCCTCGCATCCATCTCTCGCCAACACAACCTCAACATCATCTCCTACGCCGACGACACCCAGCTGATCCTCTCCCTCACCAAAGACCCACACACCGCCAAAACCAACCTACACGAAGGAATGATTGAAGTAGCCGAGTGGATGAAGAACAGCCGTTTAAAACTTAACTCGGACAAAACGGAAGTCCTCATCTTAGGATCATCTCCCTCTGCCTGGGACGACTCTTGGTGGCCACCGGCCCTGGGAACCGCTCCCAGACCTACGGATCACGCACGTAACCTGGGCTTCATCCTGGACTCCTCCCTCTCGATGACCAAACAAGCCAACGCCGTCTCATCATCTTGCTTCAACATCCTCCGCATGCTCAAAAAAATCTTCCGTTGGATCCCCACCGAAACTAGAAAGACGGTCACCCACGCGCTGGTCACCAGCCGAATGGACTACGAAAACACCCTTTACGCCGGAACAACAGCCAAACCACAGAAGAAGCTCCAACGCATCCAAAACGCCTCAGCCAGACTCATATTGGACATCCCTCGGCATGCTCACATTTCCGGCCACCTGAAAGACCTTCATTGGCTCCCCGTCAACAAGAGAATAACGTTTCGCCTCCTCACCCACGCACACAAAGCCCTCTACGACCAAGGACCCGAATGCCTCAACATGCGACTATCCTTCTACACACCCTCCCGCCAACTACGATCGTCCAATCAAGCCCTCGCCGCCATTCCGCGCATCCATAAATCCACCATGGGTGGTAGATCCTTCTCCTACCTAGCGGCCAAAACCTGGAATTCTCTCCCCACCCACCTCCGCCTTACACAAATCCACCTCGCCTTCAGAAAGCAGCTAAAAACTTGGATATTCGATAAGTAAAGCACACCCCTCCCTCAAGCGCCTTGAGACCCTCTGGGTGAGTAGTGCGCTATACAAATCTCTGAACTTGAACTTGAACTTGATGTGTAGTGTTCTGATTCACCAAAGAATTCTGATCACGCCATGCTGAATCTATGCTTTTAGCTAATTTTTTATGCTAGAATTGTGTATCAGAACCCCCTGATTTTGAGGGTGAAGGAGAAGATTTTTGAGATTTTACTTCCCATTCTATTAGGGATGCTATTTGACCTTTTGTTAATTTTGCTGCTCATTTGGGATCCTATAAATATTTCTGTACAGGGGTTCCAATTGGGCAATATTAAAGCTTAACTTGAAGCAAAAAGCTTTGTCCAATGCTGTTTCCTCCTCTACTAGCCAGATCTCAATTGTGGGTGAGCATTTTCTAGTGAGAAAAGTCTTAGTTAGGGCTCCTTCTGTTGATTTGAAAGTCAACACCTTTAGGAGCAGCTTATTATAGGCATGTTCAATCACACTAGCAAGTTCTCGAGTAATGGACTGGGGGTCAATTTTCTATTTGTCTTAGCAGGGCACATATGTGCCCAAACCTTTCAAGCAAATCAACACTTTTAAGGGCCAGGACATCTTGTAATGCCTTCCTGTAGTGCTCAAGTGTGCCACACGCTCTGACCCAATGTAGCAGAAACCTTAACTTGTCTAGCATAGAGGTCTAAAAGCAGTGGGACAGTTTGGGTCCTGGGGGAAAGCTTAGTAGAAGTCACAGACTATTATTATATATGGAGTTCCTCAAGGGTCGGTGCTGAGCCCCCTATTATTTAATATGTATGTTCGCCCCCTTGCTGATATTGTAAATGTAAATGTACAGGAATTTATATAGCGCAAATCACTGAGCGGTTTCTAAGAGCTTGCTTAGGGAACCCGTCCTGGTATTCCCCTGTGAGATAACCCCAGCAGGGTATCCGCAAGGTGAAAGCCAGGTATCCCGCCGCAAGGGGCCGTTGTGGAGATTAAGCAAGCTATTGCCCAGAGTTGCAGAGTGTGAACCCGTGAATCGAGTAGGCACCGGAGCGAGAATTGTCGAGTCCATGGACATTTTTTTTTTTTTTAGGACTCAAGACCCCGCCGAGCCGGGAATTGAACCCTGGTTCCAGGCTGACCTCTGCTTCCAGGTCTGCCGCCTCTAACCAGTGAGCCACACTTCTCCTCTGCCTCCTCTAACCAGTGAGCCACACTTCTGATATTGTAGAAGAGGCTGGTCTTTCTCTCTTCTTGTATGCAGATAATTTTCTCTCTGTCCTCTGTTAAGGGGTCGGAACCTTCAGTTCTTCGGTCGTGTCTATGCAAAGTTGCATCTTGGATGCAAGACAACTTGCTCAAACTGAATGGAGACAAGACTGAGGTTATGATCTTAGGGAAAAACAATGATCTGTGCGGTCCTCAACATTGGCCCCTGAATTGGGAGCACTGCCCCAGCCTGAACCCCACGTCTGTAACTTGGGTTTCATTATTGACCAGCAAGTTACGCAGATTTCTACTATCTGTTTCACAATTCTAAAGTGGCTGAAAAAAATCATATGGATGGTCCCCCTCTCTTCTCAGAAAACAGTAGTCCATGCCCTTATTACTTCCAAGCTGGATTATGGCAATGTTCCTGGGCTTAAATAAAGCCTTACTCCAAAGACTTCAGGTAGTACAGAACGCGGCTGCCAGATTATTGTGTCGGGTCACCAGCTTCCTTCCTGGTCTTTACTGGTTGACGATGGGGACCCACATTAAATTTAAAGCTCTCTGCTACATGCTTAAAATCAAAACTGGAGTGGCCCCCTTATTTCTACAAAAGTTAGTGAAGCACTATCAACCTTTGCGACTTCTTTGCTCTGCCCATCAGATGAGGTTTTCCGTTCCGAAATTCAAATTCTCCCACATGAGCGACCAGTCTTTCTTCTATTTGGGTTCTACCTTGTGGAATTCCCTTCCGCTTTCCCTATGCAAAGAGACCGATTATGGTCTCTTCCGCAAAAGTCTGAAAACCTGGCTATTCAACTCCTAAACGTTTGTTAACTCTTTGAACTCCATCCTGGCTGGCGCCAGGAAACCCGTTGGCATAGCTGTGCGCCTAACACATTCAAATTACATTACATTTCTGACATTAACGTTGCCTGAAAACTCGTCCCCATTCAGAGCAGGATTTTGACCTTCTAGCTTATACACTTCGAAAGCTGTCTCTCTTGCTTTGTGACATCTCACATTTGTCTACCTTCTGGAATCTCAATCTGGGCTGAAAAAATCTGATAATTTTACTTCTTTTAAAAAAATCTCATGCCACCTGCTCTCTGCTTGTTGTATACATCAGCTGAACTTTTTGAAAGTGGTCACTTCTTAAACCTCTGGTGTCCAATTCCAGGTATCCAATTGAAGGCTATGTTTGAACGGCCAGTGCCAACAAGCCCATCTCAATTGTGGTCTGAGTGATATGAAGTGGCAACTCGGTCTTAGTGCAGTTTTTGACCATGGATCAGAACATTATGCTCAACTGCATCCCCTTGTTTTCTTGTGTATTATTTCCTGAACATTTCTCTACCTGCTCACCTGCAACTTCTATCCCCTCGCATCTGGTGGCCACTACAGTTTCTTTTTGTCCCAAGTTTCATTTTACTGTATGTTGTATCTCTAGGATCTCTTATCATTTCTTCTCCAAATTAGAAATACACTTATTAATTGCATGGCACACACATACCAAGTCCTTGAGAATGGGAAAGGAAAAGGGGAGACAAAGGTTTTTTGACAGTCCAAAGTTCGAAATGGTTAGCCCCTGCTAAAGGCATTCACAAAGTGTAAGACTTCCAATGTGACGGCTCACACACTGCTTTGCAGGGTGCAGCCACAGAGCAGCACGGACACTGGTAACACAGGCCATTGCATGCAATCCCCAATGTCAGAAAAACAGTGTCCCACGTGTACCAGCATCACAATGCTTGTCTCATTAAGGACCAGGGCCATAATTCCAACACACTGGGATTTTGAGGGATTGGAACAAGGTATATAGTCTGAAGGAAATTGGGTTATTAGTTGAGATGGTGAGAACACAACTCAAGTAAAAATCATAATATGTGTCAGGGTGAACCACAAAAGTCACTAAATAAGCCTGAGCTCAACCCTTTGGTACGCTGAAATGCAAAACAATGAGAAAAATAGAGTAAAATGTATTAAGCAAAATGGCACCACCATTTTTTACATTTTAAATAGAAATAGCACGAAGAAGCACAAAGTAGGAAAGATAGTCAATCGTAGAAGCAGAACAGGACCTTGGGGCAATTTGACCCTGACTGTGATGGAGCACGGGTCAAATACACTATTCAGGTTCTTCCTGGTCAAGTTTTCCTTCTGACTTTAGTTCTCTAAGTCTCAATCTAACACACCAGTACACTTCTAAAGCCCCCAGGGCCTCAGGGCAAGCACTTGTAGACTCACAGGGTGGCTGGCAGAGACTAAACAGCAGGTTCCAGTCCAGTTCCAGTTTTTATTAGTCAGCTAGGGGGTTGCAGGAAAGGACTCTTACAGCTTGTTGTATCCATATAGCTTGAACAGGAGGTATGCAATATGATCCTTGGAGTCTGGTTCTTTGTCCTTGGTGCAAAGGGTTAGGAGGGTTAGACTTCTAATCTCTTTTCAGACAGCAGGTTTAATCTACATCTGATCTTCCACAGGCTCAGGAGTGTTCTGAAGTGATTGGAGAAGACATTTCCCTGCTAGGCATAAGCTAGTGCGTGTATATGACCCTTGGGGACGCCCTAGTCAATAGAGTAAAGGTTACCAGGCTTAGCCCAATTCACGTTGGGCATTTTCAAGATGGCCAAATGTCGGTTCTGATGGCTATAGTGTGTATGTGGGGATTATACTGTGGTAATCCCACTATCCTCCCACATCTAATACTAAAATCCAGTTTAAGCAGTCCCTGTACCTCCAACAACCTCGTAGGCAGAAGTCTAGTAGTACAAAGCTGAGCTTTTAGGAACCAGAGAGTGGATACACGAACATCCTTTTGACATTCTGTATCAATCCTTTGAAGTGCTCCCCCAATATTATATAAAAACTTTGAGCAGACCTACCAAGCAGGTCTTGACACTTCAGCAAAATCTGATACTGTGATGTCAACAAGAGACCCACTGCGATGGAGGCTAGTCTGGATAGAGGGACAAAAGAAGGGTACAGGCCTATAATTAGCTACATCTGCTTGTGACAGGCTAGGCCTCTGTGAAATTAATAAAGCAAATGGCTAAATAAACATAAAAAGTGTGTTCTTGCAACTGTTTTTGGGTTGCCTTTGGTCTTAGATGGTAAAAAGACACAGATTGTTTATGTGATTAAATTAGGATAGGAAGGGATAATTTGTTGATCTCTATCCTTTTTGATGATTATTTCCTAGGGATCATTTGCTTTATTGAATTTTACCCAGATGTTGTAAAGTTACTTGGGTTACCCCCTGTGTAATGAGATCAATTAGTATAGGCACTTAACTTATAAGGTCCATGACATGGCTTCACAGAAACAAAAAGTACCCTCCTCCTCTGCTTTAACCTTGTTTACTTAAGACTGGTTGAACTGAATGCAGAGAGATGGGGTCTGGCTTCTTGAGTATTGATCGGTTGTCTAGGCAGCTGTCAACCTTTTAGATAGAATATACAGTTGTGAGCTACCTTGTATGTGAAGGGTAAACACCATCAGTCTCTACCTTCAAAACTAATGATGCAGCAATATCCCAAGTCTAAACCAATACTTTCTGGATTCTGCTCTGAAGATCTGGAATGATATCCTGTCAAGCATCAGGAATGATCCACCAGAAAAATCTTTTTAAATAAAGACTAAAATGCTACCCATTGCTTAAAATAGGAACCACCTCTTAATAGACTATTTTACTCTTTTTCAACATGAATCGCAGTTTTGCCTGCTTTGATTACACACTATGCATAAAACTCGTAAAAATCATTATATAGACAATCATTCAGAATTCTGCGAATACAAAATACTTTCTCCTCCACTATTAACCCTAGTCAACAGTGCAAAAAAACATATATTTGATGCTGGAACAGGCCCTTTCTGCAGGGTCACCTCTGGATAATGTTTTTGTTGCTGAACGCGTTTTTAATGGCATCAGTACTCTGCACCTTTTTTCTGCTGACCAGTGGTGAAATGCTTGTGCTCTCCCCCTTAAAATATGGTAACATTGGTTCACACCTGATTAGTACAGCTTGTAGTGCTATTTTAAACTGCCATTTTGACCTAGCAAAATTAACCTTTTGCCAAGCCTGAATCTACCTCTACAATACTTTATAACTCATAGGGCATTCTATTTAAAAAATAGGGCATGTGTACTTAAGTTTTATATGTCCTGATAGTGAAAAATGGCGAAAGATATATTTCACTGTAGCAAGGATTTCTCTCCCATGTAACAAACAATAATTTACCTTATTATACTTAATAAGGTAAAACTTCAGTTTGGGAACAGGTAGAGAAATAATCATTTCACTCATTGAATTCTAATTTAAAATCCTCTTTATTGGTAAAGTTGGACTTTAAATTACTATTCTGTAAATTCCACTTTTAGAAAGTTGCCATTTTTATGCCTGAACCAAATGTGCCTTTATACCAGTTTCCTGGGTCACATAATTGTGAATGGCTCTCCTGTGGTGTGTTATATTTTCCTTTTTGACATGGAGAAAAAAGGGGTCTGGATGTTGGTCTTACTGACAGGATGGGTAGGAAGGAGCTGTGCAGACACCCTGATTACACTAGAAAATGCAGAATATCACACACAAAAGAAGCTGACACCAATCCTGCCCTTGCCTTTTCCCTCTAAAAACGTTGGAGCCAAACCCTGGCGAAAGGAAAGAACTGACCAGAACCAGTTTGGGAATTGGCCAGGGATTGCACCCCGCAAAAAGACTGGCACTAGGTATAAATAAGGCACCTGCAGAAGCTCTCATAAGAACACTCCTCAACCGGGAACCATGTAAGGCCCATAATGTGGCTTTGCAGCGACCATAAGGACCCACCTCCTGTGCTCCAACCTTCTTTACTTCAGACTATTTAAACTGCAAACAGAAAGATTACATCCTGGGAAGGAGGTCTTGCTTCTTGGAGAGTGATACATTTTCTGGGCGGCTGTCGACCGTTTAGACAGAAGAGACAGGTGTGAGCTATCATAACTAGCAAGAAAAACAAATAGCAAAGTCCTGAGCCACATTCACAGAATAATGTAATCAGTCCAAGTCAAATTCTTCTTAGTATACAAAATTCGATATACGGAAAGGAGTACTCCCCGCATCGTTTTGCCCACACCACAGTCCACAGATCGTCCACATTACTTTCGAGACTGGGGCTTTTCTCTTATTTGAAGATTGCACTGAGGCATTAAATATTTGCTTTTATAGTGCTTTTAGGTCTTTGCCGTACTTGAGATGACAGGTATATAGATGTGTGGTTGAATTTATAATTACCGTTCATACTGCGTCTGCGTCTGTGCTGGATACTGGAGTTTTGTGCCCTGATGAAGTCTTAGGTTATATACCTGTAGGCGAGACACGTGTTGGCTCAGTTTGTGGCTACCTCTGATGTTGGAGGAGTGAAGCATACTGTATTTGGATATACATGAAAACGGAATAAACCAACAGGAAAACGTACTAAGAAGAATTTGACTTGGACTGATTACTTTATTCTATCGATGTGGCTAGGGACTTTGTAGTATCTTGTCATTCCCTATGCTTTCCCTCTCTACCTCCATTAGAATGTTAATGTGATGCATCTAACAGAATGTTGGTGATCTGCCTGACAGATTACAGTTGGCTGGGCTGAGTACCATGTTGGATGCTCCTGGTGGGGTCTCCCTTTACATCTTGGAATAAAGCATCACCAAATACTACTCTACGTGTGGACTTCTCATCATTACATTCATGGCGACGATCTAAAGAAAGAACCTACACCTGTCAAGTCTGGAAGAACTTCAAGCTGTGTGAAATTAAGAAAAGAAACAAGAAACCTGGGAAGGTCCTCAAGCAACAAGAAAAGTTACCCCAACTGCCAGCATGACCCCACCAGTGACCTACAACCGGTCGCCCACAGCAGTCTGGCAGTCGTCCTGTGTAACAGTGAGTCTAAAATTTTTAAAATGGAGCTGTGCCCTGACTTTGGGTAAGCGTGCCTGTTGTGACTTTGGGACTCACGTTTATTCCTCACATGAGGGCAAGCATTTGATTGGGCAATTTTGTATTTTTTCCTATTTACAAGGAGAGCCAACGTCATATTTACAAGGAATGCGTTTCTTTTGTGGTTTTGGAGCTGTTTCATCAAGGAAAAACCCTTAACTTGTCAGCTCCTGGCTCATCCTGTGCTGTTCAGAATGAGAGACCAGGGCGTCCCCACGAGAAGACAGTCACGGACTGTTTATCACACCTAGTTCCTGGAATCTAGGGTGAATGTTCCATTTATCAAAAACGACTTTGTATAGCATGCCAATAATCTGGCGGGAAAGGTAAAGTTACAATAATTTGTGCTTAATTTCTATCCGTGTATGTTCAGAAGGAGTTACGTATATTTACTGTTCTAGTACTTGTATCTCTAGAGATGCCAACTATTACTGGGTAAGCGGTAACTGACTTAACAGTAACTGTATGACATAGAATGTACAATGATACACTGTGCTGTGTAGCGAGACAGGTATATTCAAATGATACACTGTGCTGTGTAGCGAGACAGGCATATTCAAATGACAATAAATGCACGAGATACATGCGCGAGTATTTACACGCGCATGTAAACACAACACACCTTCCTCCCTTATAAAATGAAACAAATGAGGAAGATATAAGAGAGAAAAAAAAAACCTAAATTTAAAACTTTCCTATCATGTAAGCAACAAAATCAGACAACCACTTTGGTTTCCTAGTAGCTCTTTTCTGCAAAGAAACATTATGACTATGGATAGATTGTGATTGGGGAAGAGATTGGACACCCATATCCTGATTGATGTTACTACTACTGGAACAACAGGGAGTAGGAGCCATGTCACTACAAACAATATTTCCACTTACATCTTCATCCAAATAAGAAAAATCAGAATGTTTCAAAGTAGATTCCTTACAATAAACATCCTTATCAGCCTTGAGAATAGCAATCCTACTGAGATTCCAAACTTTATTGTCTGATAATCTCACTGAGTTTTTTAAGATCTCAATGACTTCAAAAGGACCCATAAAGGAACTTTCACCTTTCTTGACCTTCCAGGGTTTTTTTACTTTAACCATCATGCCAATTTCTACTTTTGGATCCATTTTTTAACCAAATTTTTCATCAAAGTACTTCTTATTGGTACAATGGGTACGAGCAAGATTCTCTTTAACCTTTCCTAAATCCACATTAGAAGAAGTTGACTTCACTAACCATGACGGATTCACCTTAGTTCTAGGAATTCTTCCCCTCATGATTTCAAAAGGAGAATATCCAGTCATTGAATTCATAGTCGTTCTGTACATCCAGACTTTCTTAAAAATGTAAACTTCCCATTTCTTATCATCATTGCCAACAGATTGTATAGCACCCTTCAAAACCCTATCACTCCATTCCCACTCGGGTTATATAAAGAAGTAGTGGAATGGACTATGCCAAGCCTTGAAAAATAATCATTGGCCTTTTTTGAATTGAATTGAACTCCATTATCAGATATGATCCTTACTGGTAGCCCTTCTTCAATGAAAACTTTATCTAGAAAACATAAAACAGAATCAGTATCTATTTTATGAACAATTTTGATAATGGGCCATTTAGAGAAAATATCAATAGCCGCAATGATGTACTTAGAATCACAACCAATGGGACCCATAATGTCTATAGCAATGGTCTCCCATGGATTGTTAGGAATGGTATGCACTCCCATATTTGGTTTAAGAGTAACTAATGACTTGTCAGAATTCGCACAAACAACACAGTTTCTAACTAATCGTTCAATAAACACATCCATACCTGGCCACCAAAATAAATGCTTAACTTGTTGTTTAGTTCTGACCATGCCACTATGACCCTCATGGCCTTGTAAAACTATAATCTTCCTCACACCCACTGGTGGAACAATGCGTTCACCTCTTTTAATGACATTTTCACAACATGAAAGCTCTGCTTCCACCTCCCACAAGCTTTTCAATTCTGAATTAAGATACTTCTTATCAGGCCAAACACCAGTAATGTAACTAGCCACATTCTTTAAAACCTCATCATCCTCAAATTTATCCCTCCAAAGAGTCTGATCAATAGAAATGGGACCCTCATCATGAATCATGGCAATCTGAAAATCATCCCATTCATTGTGCAGGTCTTCCTGAATGGGTAAGGGCATCCTTGATAGAAAATCCACAGATACATTTTCCCTACCAGGTACATATTGTATATCATAAATAAAGTCCTGTAAACGCATGGACATGCGTGCAATGCGAGCTGAAGCTCTTAACATCCCTTCAGTAGTGAGAAGCCGTACTAACGGTTTATGATCACTCCTCAGTATACACTCCTTACCCCAAACAAACACTCTGAAATGTTCCAAGGCCCAAATGCACGCTAAAGTCTCCCTTTCTATTGTGGAATATTTTTCCTCAGCAGGAGTAAGAGCCCTGGAAGCATGTGCAATGATGACTTCTTTTCCCTCCTTAGTTTTTTGGGTAAACACAGCCCCCAGTCCTTTTGAACTAGCATCAGTGGTAATAACATTTTGTAAAGATGGATCGAAACAAGAAAGTGCATTCGCAGAACAAATAGCACGCTTCACATCACAAAATTCCTTCTCACATTCATTTGACCATTCAAAAGTAACTCTATTCTTAATCAACTGTCTGATATTATATGTTCTACATGAAAAATCAGGTATATACCTGGCATAAAACTCAACTAGTCCTAAAAAGGATCTTACATCATCCTTAGACTGAGGATGAGGAGCAGACTCAATGGCTTCTAAAAGAGAGGGTTTTGGTTTGATACCTTCTTCACAAAGTTCATGGCCTAAATAATTTACAGAATGAACACCAAATTTAAATTTTTCATACTTAATGGTAAGGCCATGTACATTTAGTGCGCCTAAAACTTCTTCTAGAGCAGCAATGTGTTTATCCTTGTCATCATTGAACACCAAAATGTCATCTTGAAAGCAAATAGCATTTTTGCAATCCTTTAGAATGTCCTGCATAACCCTCTGAAAAATTGCTGCTGCGGACGCCAAACCAAAAGGCATCCTATTGAATCTGAAACACCCAAATGGTGTAATAAATGCGGTTAGATCCTTACTTTTCTCATTTAGTTCTATCTGGTGGTAAGCATCAGATAAATCGATGGTTGAAAAGAACTTTGAACCACCAACAACAGATAACATTTCAGAAATGCGGGGAAGGGGAAATTGATCTACAACAATATTATTGTTGAGATGGCGAAGGTCAATACAGAGTCTTACCTTGCCATTGGCCCGTCTGGCAACCACTATGGGCGAAACCCATTCAGACGATTCAATCCTTTCTATTATGCCACCTTCCACTAAAGCATCTAATTCATTTTTTTACTTCTTCTCTAACGGCAAAGGGAATATTCCTAGCTTTATGTACTTTAGGACAAGCATTTTCTTTTAAACGAATTTCATGTTTAAAATTGGTTAACCTCCCAATGCCTTTTGAAAAAACATTAGGACATTTTTTTAACATCAGAGAAGAGATTCCATTCTGTTCATCAATTAGCATTACAGGATTGGGACTATTAGGATTCAATATGATATCAAGTTTGCCCAGGTCAAACCAGCTAAGTACTGAAGGACCTTTTTTTGAAACGTACAACTTTGCAATACACTTTCTGTTTTTAAATCTGAAGACTAAGGTTCTGAACCCTAAAATGTCTATTCTTCCACCAGAGTATCCTTCAGGATTGATG
This sequence comes from Lissotriton vulgaris, assembly GCF_964263255.1. Taxonomy (NCBI): domain Eukaryota; kingdom Metazoa; phylum Chordata; class Amphibia; order Caudata; family Salamandridae; genus Lissotriton; species Lissotriton vulgaris. The sequence goes on from NC_141691.1 coordinate 1,959,613,026, forward strand.
TCACTTTTTTCCAAGTGGTTACCTAATCTTTGCACAAATAGTTTCTTCCAGACAGATTCACACACAATAGAATAAGGTGATCCAGAATCAGCATACATGTTGATTTTTACGCCTCCAATAACCATATCACATAATGGCTTTTTCTTAATGCTGGTATCATTTACATTCAGAACCACAGACTCTTTTACATTTAAAACAAAGGAACAGTTGTTTGAGTCATCTGTGAAAGCTTCATCATCACTATTGTCACTTGCTCAATACATTTCACCTTCTGGTTAATTTTGCCCCTTCTGCATGCAGAAGTAAATTGTCCCATTAAACCACAATTTGAACATTTCTGCTTTAAACCAGGACAGACTTTGTTATTTGCCAAATGTGATTTGCTGTTGCATCTGAAACATTTTAGGTTATTTTCTTCAGAATTTCCTTTTGATGAAAATGTTTGTTTCTTCTTAGAAGAATCCCTATTCTTATTATCATATTTAGGATTAATCTTTGAAACCACATCTTTACTAATAAAGACTTCTTTGCCTTTAACCTGTTGCGCACTCCTGCAGGAAAGTTCTGCTTTTCTTACAATGGATACAACAAAATCTAGATTCTCAACACCATTGATCCATAACCTTTCCTGTATAGTTTCATTACTGGAATGCATGACAACTTGATCTCTAATAAGATCTTCTTGTAAATTTCCAAATTTACAATCTAATGCTAGAGTTTTTAAGGAAGATACAAAATTGTCAACAGATTCCTCACTTAACTGTTTTCTCTGGAAAAACTTATACCTAGATATTCCTATACATACCTTAGGAGAACAATATTTATCAAAATCATATACAGCCTTATAAAAAACATTCATATCACCACTGGCTTGTGATACAGGTAATTGATTGAAGGCTTTTAAACCTTCAGGTCCTAAGCAATGCAAAAAAATACCTTTCTTTTCTGGAGCTTTCATCTTCCCATTGGCATCTAAAGTTTCAATATAGTTTAAGAAATAAGCCTTCCATTCAATCCAAGGCATACAAGGAGAACTACCTGCTGACCAATAACTTTGTGGTGGAGCAAGAGTATAACCCTGTGCACACATAGTGAAAAGAATATGAAAATTGAATTACACTTAAAATTAACGATCTGTATATCAAGCACTCTAAAAAATAAATAAATAAGAATACATTAGATATATGTTCATTAGTATTCGTTGAGTTATTTTCGTTGAGTAATTTCAAAGAAGGGAAACAGTACTTGTGAAGGAAGTAATGAGGTACTTGCAGATGGCTGTAGCAACAGAATAAACAGTCACACGATCCTTGAATAAGCAGGACGCTTTTCTGTTTTCACTGCTTATTTTGTAATTGAATCAGAAAAAATAAAATGAAAAAGTCACCTCTTTCTATTCCCACTTCGTAATTAGTGAGCTGTATTTTTATCGTTTCCGAACTGTACTTAGTAAACAAACAGAGAATTGAAGTCACCTCTTTTCTTTTCATTCACAATCAACCGGAGAGTAGCGTCTCAAAGGAAGTACTCCAATCGCTTCCGCCCAAAATCATCCACGCGTCATCACAGGAATCAAGAAAGCGATGTTGGCGCACACACGCAGGGCGGGGAGCCGAGAAAGAGACTTTCAAAAGTTTGCCGAAAAGAGTGATTAAAAAGACTCCAAACTTCAATTAGGTAGTCTCCGTTTAACTTGTAGGCGCTGAAAATTCCTTCTGTATTCAATAAAAACGTTTTCCGATGCTCATTGAAAATGAGTTTAAAAACGTAAAATAAACCAGGAAATGCTTCTAGATAGTCCGTAAATGCTCCGTCCCTCGTCGCCAAATTGTAGAGTCAAGGATCACAGATGAATTGATAATAAAAGTAAGTTTATTGGTGATAAAGAAGCACTCCCTGGAACATATCTGAAGGCTCCAGGGAGTCAGCGGTAACTGACTTAACAGTAACTGTATGACATAGAATGTACAATGATACACTGTACTGTGAAGCGAGACAGGTATATTCAAATGATACACTGTGCTGTGTAGCGAGACAGGCATATTCAAATGACAATAAATGCACGAGATACATGTGCGAGTATTTACACGCGCATGTAAACACAACATTCTTGCATCGCATCTGTAATCAGCACAATTTTCGTGCCTCAACGTCAAGTGGAATTCTTTTCATCCAATTTATGTTCCCCTTCTCAGTCGTCCAGTCGATGCGATGCAGCTGGCAGGGAGTTTCATGACGTGATCTTTACCCTTTTGTTAATGTGATTCACGAAGTCTTAAGGAGCGCTGTCATAAATCAAAGGTACTTTTGCCGTAACATTTTGTTTTATTCACTCCTTCTGGAAAATAAGAAGCCAAACCTCTGTGACTCGTTTTTTTTTATCTTCAAGTTGGCTCTCACTAGTAACAGTTTTTTCATGCATTTGAATTGAAGTTATTATTCTCGGGGGCATGAATCGAGCTCCGGTGGTTGTTAACATTATTGATTGCATTCCTGTTCTGTTTTTTTTCATGCATTTATCTGCTTTTACATTAAGGGGCAATGCAGCCCGTTTATTTCAGTATTTGCTGTGTTTTCTGGTCTAAGTATAGCACTTTGTATTCACAGTCTTTTGAAATGTATTCATTGAAGTTAATGAAAATTATTTTCTTTAGGATGCTAACTTTCAATTAAAAAAAAAATATTTCTAGCTGTGGTTAGCATAGGGGTTGGTTTCTTTTCCCTCTCCCTTTTTGAAACATGTTTTCTTTTTCTTTGTGTTGGGGATGGGTTTTGAGTCCCATCATCATCTCAGTGTGCCTGTTGGCATGATGTGTTTGCTATATTTACAGTGGGTTTTAGTCCCATCTGTTTTATTTATTGTGTTCTATTGATGGGTTCCTAGTCCCATTTCAACACAGTGGGTTTGAGTCCCACCTGTGTGGTTTAAATGTTTGTAATGGGTCCGAGTCCCAATTACTTACAGTGGGTTTTAGTCCCATCTGTATTATTTATGTGTTGCATTGGGTATAGTCCCATTTGCTAACTGTGGGTTTCAGTCCCACATGTTTAATTTTTGCATTGGGTTTTAGTCCCTTTTGCTTACATTGTAATGTTTTTCCTATGGGTTCTAGTCCCATTTTTCTTGCAATGGGTTTTAGTCCCACTTGTGCTGGTTATGTGTATTTGTGATGGGTTACAGTCCCATTTCTTTGTTGTAGTGGGTTTCAGTCCCATCTACTTGATGACATGTTTTTGCTATGGGGTTCATGTCCCATTTTGCTGTTGTGGGTCTTAGTCCCACCTGACGCTACGTCAATTGTTTACAGGGTTTTTGTGCCCTTTTGGGTGTGTGTATTTTCAGTCTCCTTCAGTGGAGCTATGCTTTGGTGTATTTTTACTCTCCTTCAGAGGAGCTATGCTAGGGTTTATAGTCCTTTTGCATTATTGTATTTTTCTTTCAAATTTAGATTTTTAAAAGTTTTACATCATATTTAGCCTATGCCTTCTATTTATGTGCTTTTATACTTTCTATGCTAAATATGTTCGGATTTACATGTATTTAGATGCTATGTACTTTTATTGCAACTTCTCTTGCACTATTATCTCTTTCATTACATTATTGTATTTTGCTTAGTGGTAATAGTGTTTTCGTGCGGTTTCACCTCTACTTTTCCTTTTGTTCTTTTCTTTTCTGTTTACTTCCTTTGGTCTTTTCCTTTTAGTTCTGTGAGAAGAGAGGATGGTCTATATGGTGTAAGAAGGGTGGATGGTTTATACGTTTTTTTCCATTCTTCTATCTTGTTCTCTTTTTAAGTTGTTCCTCTTTTCTGTTCTTCTTTTTCCGCTTTCGCTCATTCTACTTGCCTTCATTTTCTCCAGTTCTCCGTTCCTGTTTTAAGCTTTTTGTTTTCTGTTAAGGAGAGAGGATAATGTAGTATCTTGTCATTCCCTATGCTTTCCCTCTCTACCTCCATTAGAATGTTAATGTGATGCATCTAACAGAATGTTGGTGATCTGCCTGACAGATTACAGTTGGCTGGGCTGAGCACCATGTTGGATGCTCCTGGTGGGGTCTCCCTTTACATCTTGGAATAAAGCATCACCAAATACTACTCTACGTGTGGACTTCTCATCATTACAGACTTTGCTATTTGTTTTTCTTGATATTTGAGTGTGGACTTGTCTACACTCTGTTAACAACGAGGGGGAGTCGTTGCTCAAATTCCTTGGAGCACTAGCACAGACAAAACTAATATTATTCTTCCCTAATACATACTAACATCACTATGCGCAACCTACATAACCCTACTGCCCTCTTATTGTATTAGTTGTCATAACTAGCTTGTCCCTGCCCCAACACCTATCAAGTTCTCAGGGAATCAGGAACTGAGGGGCATATTACCAAGGGCCATTATCGTCACCTTAGTGGGACTTTTTCCGGCTAAAGCGGCGATCATCTTGGGGCCCACTTTGCATGTCAGCGATATTTATCGCTAATGACATGCAAAGTGGGCGTGCCAAGATGTTAGCAACTGGAAACAGTCACTAATATCGCTATCTCCAATTATCAACAAAGCCTTACTTTTGGAAATATTCGCGCTAAGCGCGAATATCTCCAAAAGTTAACGCCTGGCCAGAGCAGTTCCTAGCAATGTTATCCAATGGAAGGTGGATAACATGGCTAAGAGCATTGTCACGATAATGCATGAATATCGCTGATTCTTCAGCGATAGTCATGCATTTCGCAGGATCTTTACCGCTTTTGAGATAAACCTTGATAATATCAAGGTATCTCAGCGGTAAAAATCGTCGGGCGCAGTGATATAATTTTAGCCGCTAACCATGCATAGCGATAATTATCGCTATTGCTTGGTCATATGCCCCTGAGATCTATGTGCAATGCAGCTGGTGTTAGTTTTCTCTATGCTTCAGTTCTGGTTAAGCTTGGAGTACCTCAGTCAGTTCTCCTTTGCAAACATAGTGTTCTTCAGCTACTTTTCCCTTAAAGGTATGATCATCTCTGTAAACACATATACAACATTTAGAATGCTTTTCAACACGTTTGTGACCTAAACACAATGATACACGTGCACTGGTTACCTGAAAAATGCACTGTGAATTAGAGTCCCTTCCACTGTGTCTCCTCACACAGATTAAGAGACGTGGAGAAGTGTGGCTCACTGGTTAGAGGAGGCAGACCTGGAAGCAGAGGTCAGCCCAGGACCAGGGTTCAATTCCCGGCTCAGTGGGGTCTTGAGTCCTAAAATGTCCATGGACTCGACAATTCTTGCTCCGGTGCCTACTTGATTCACGGGTTCACACTCTGTGACTCTGGGCAATAGCTTGCTTAATCTCCACAACGGCCCCTCGCTTGGCTTTCACATTGCAAATACCCTGCTGGGGTTATCTCACAGGGGAATACCAGGACGGGTTCCCTAAGCAAGTGCTTAGAAACCGCTTGGTGATTTGTGCTATATAAATTCCTGTACATTAAGTCATTCTGTCGTAGTATGTTCCTTGCAGAAGCTTTTGTGGGAATTCTTTAAACTTTTATTCAGATCCTTGTAAGGGTTTGCATGTGCACTTAAAAATCTGCTACCTTGTTTTAGCATTGTCCATGTCTTCTTTCTTGCTTAAACTTCTCATTTACAGGCCCGGGTGCGGAAGCTGAAGATCAGGGGGCTGTCACGAAGAGAACCTCAGAAATTGTGGCGGAGACAAGCTGCGGACAAAAGCATTTCTGCCATGTATGCCATCAGCAGACAAAAGCAGTGCAACCTATTCTGGGAGAAGATTGTGAGGCAACGCTCGTTGTCGCTGTTGGGTGCAATTTAAATATTACCGTGCCCAATATGGCTGCCTCTCACGAATTCAGAAATCTCGGCAAAGACAGAATGCAATCTACTCAGGCATGAAGCTCCAAGGAGCGTGTGCAGTGAGCAAATCACAAGAGTGCCATACTCAGTACTGGATGGCACACATTAAAACTCAGGGGGCTGACATCTTTAAGGGTAGATTAAGGGTACAACACAAAATAGCGCCCTGATCCAACAATTGGACTAGTTCTCCCTTTCGGAAAAGCAAAAAGCTGGGGGGGCGGAGCTAGCCAGCAAGCGTAATGGACGTCTAGCGCCGGAGCTCCGCCAAAGCACAGACAATAATCCTTCAAAATCCTCATAGGGCGACGAATTAGACTCCCCGACGGCTCCCCTGGCCGCATGAAAGCGGGGTCACCTGGCGACCCTCGAAGAAACGGGCGAAAACGCATTCTTCACGACGCCGCGGTCCGGCGAGGCCTCGGTCCTGGTAGGCCGTGAAGCCGTGCCCTTGCGTAGGCTCGGAGTCCGGGCGACGTAGTGCGACGTGCGGCTGCCGGACGGGGTGCGTCCCGGAGCTTCGGTGCTTGGAGTGCCGGGAGGTAGCGCTCGAGCCACGGAGGTGGGAATCCTTAATTGAGGCACTGCTAGGTGCAATTGCTGCTGCCGGCGCTGAGAGGTGCGCTTCCCTGCGGGTCGGAGCTCCTGCGGCTGCCCGGTGGGTCGACTTAGCTGTCGAGACCTAGTGTGCTGTGCGCTTGGGGCCCCTTGCAGTGTTGGAGCTGGTTAGAAGACTGGTCGGACTGTTGCCGGCAGCGGGTGCACCAAGGCTCCCCCCAGTGACATTATAAGGAGTGTGGCACAACATTGATATCTGAGTGCAGCGAGTGTGCGGCCTGCACTCTGGCGGCGACGACACTGGCACCTCGTGCTGCCTGGGCTGGACTCGGGAGCTAGACCGGCCCGCGGCGGATCTACTTTGAGATTGCCTACTGTGCCACCAGGTGCGGAGTTGCCACCCTTCCTACTATCGTCTTTGGCAATATCCACTGGTGTGCTGGTTCCCTGGGGCAGTACTGTGGCGCCCTAATCCTTGCTTGACCTGACTGAGAGGTGAGCCGGGATCCTGTGGCACAGCATTGATTTCACGAGGGCTTGAGGAGGTCTGGCTACGCTTCTTTACTGCGTTGCGTGGGACGCACTTTGAGGGGCAGGAGGAGCTGCTACGGTGTATTTGACGACCTAGAGGACAGCGAATAAACTCTGTGCTCTCCCTGCTGGCGGGCAGGCTGCCAATCACGAGATGGGCAAAGGCGACAAAACTCAGAGCAAACTCCCCTTTTCGCAAAGAAGACTGCAACAGCATAGTCCTCTGCCGGAGACTGGTACGATTACGAGGGCGGAGGAGGACCTAGGGGCTAGCTCGGACATCAAGACCATGCTACTGTCCATGGAACAGAGCCTCCAGTCGAGCATATCTGCGCTGGGCACCAAAATGGACGCCATGTCGTACCGAATGGATCGTATGGCAGAGCGGTTGGATAAACACGCGGAGAGACACGATATGGCCGAGAGGAGGATGACGGAGGTAGAGGAGGCACAAACCGACCTGGATACCACGCACAAAAAGATGGAGAGGATGATGCAAGTCCTACAGGACAAGACGGAGGATTTGGAGGCTCGTTCGAGGCGATGTAACCTCCGCATTACGGGCCTTCCGGAGAGCACCCATACGGGCCCCATTGAACTCTTTGTGGAAAAATTACTTACAACAGTCTTGGGTGAAGGAGTGTTTTCAACCATGTTCACGGTGGAGTGGGTGCACAGGTCCTTGGCCCCCCCGTCCTAAGCCCGGAGCACCTCCACGTCCGATAGTGGCGAAGCTACTCAACTATCGGGACAGGGACACGGCACTCAGGCTGGCAAGGTCCAAACAACCGCTGCAATACGAAGGGTCAGCAATTTCTCTGTACCCAGACTTTACTGCGAAGGTCCAGGAAGAGCGCAAACAATTCATTCCGCACAAGAAACGTCTCAGGGAAATGGGTTTGGACTATGCGCTGTTGTACCCGGCAAAGCTGCGAGTCAACAGACGTGGACGCTCTCATATCTTTACAGACCCCAGGGAATTGCAGCAAGCCATGAAGCGTTGGGCGAAGGAACAAACTGCGGACAATGCCGAGAACCAGGAGGTTGGTGAGGACGGAAGTCGCCTGGATGATCAGGACTGAACTTCTCTTAAGCTTAAGGAATATCACACAAGACAATTTGACCACTGAGTGTAGTCCTGCTGCTCGCTAGTGCTGCAGCCGGTGGTTGGTCCCATTGAGAGCCTCCCCCCCAGAGGGGTGGTAAGTGAGGATGATTCGGACTGCGGAGCAAGCTGACTAGAAAGATAAGTGACTCGGGGAGTGGTAGGCGGGAGATATAGTGTGGAAGATGCATGTGTTTATCACGCTGGTTACTACCTTTGCTCCTTTCTGGACTGGGGACATTGATCAAGCAGTGTTTTATGCAGAGGGTGGAGCACGGGGGACTACGTTGGACAAGCTAACGGTCATAAGAAAGTCGCTCTAATCACATACCCTGTGCATGGCGTGGGAGGGTGGAAGGCTACACGAGAGTTCAGAGAGTCTATGACCCTGGGCTGCCTTTGCCCCTGCGCATTAAGCACAGTTGTAATGTTGGGATGTTATTTTGGGGTTTTGAACTCTGGGAGGTGGGAGGGTAGTGGGATACTGTCGGACCAGGTTGGGGAGGGTCTGCTGTGGGTGGGCGGGTGGGGAGCTAGAAGGGGAGGGGCAAAGTTCGCAGAATGTTCGCTGGCTCAGTACGATGGCCGAATGAATACATGTTCTACTGCAGTTATTTGCTACTGTGTTGAATCCCAATGGCTCGGATGACTAGTGTCCCAGGCGCGAACTCTGAGAATCCTGTAAATACCCTTAGAGCTTTGACCTGGAATGTCAGAGGTTTGAACGACCACAGGAAACTGAGGAAAGTGTTACATTATTTACAGAGACACCACATTGACCTAGTTCTCATACAAGAAACTCATCTACCACTAACGAGTACAATGCTGCAACACAGGGGACTAGCGGATAACATCACGGTGGCAGGGTTCACCACACACTCTATGGGAGTCTTGACGTGGGTTAATCCGCTATCTAACCTAGATTTAAGATTAGTTCAAGCGGACGCAGAGGGGAGATATCTAATATCCAGATGTACTGGGAAGGGTCATGACTTGATCGTAGTCAATGTATATGGTCCAAACTACGACTCTCCTGAGTTCTATGAAAAGCTAGCCTGTTGCTGTAGGGAATATTCCTCCGCACAGATGCTCTGGGGAGGGGACTTCAACTTAGTGATGGACCCGGAGTTGGATAGGTCTTCTGGGCCCCAGCGCAGGCCATCTGCGGCGGCTGTTGCACTCCAGGCTGAGCTACTGACGTTGGACTTAGTTGATGTATGGAGAGGGAGGAATACAAATAGGGGAGGTTACACACACTATTCGTCATACCACAACATCCATACTAGGATTGACTACTGGTTAGCCTCTTATTCCATCACTAGCCAAATATTGTCATGTACGGTACTCACACGCACCTTATCCGATCACTCGCCAATCCTGCTGGTTATGGAGACTCCGATACGCAGGGTCCCTCCTTTTACGTGGCGCTTTCCCCCGCACTCGTTGCTAGACGACGCCTTCAGAGGGGAACTAGCAGAAGAAATAGATCTCTTTTTCGAAAAGAGCATTGGCTCTGTCGATAGCTTTCACACAGTCTGGGAAGTGTTCAAGGTCTTTATCCGAGGGGTAGCGATGACCAAACATTCTAGTGTTTTGAGGGCAATACGACAGCGACTGCGCTATCTAGAGTCTCAACTGGCCGACTTAGAGAAACAACAGCTAACAGACCCGGACCCCACTATCACAGACAGAATTAGATCCCTTATTTCGGAATTTAACGAGGAGGCGGACAGGGAAGTATGCCATATGGGGAAATATGCAACAGCGAGAACTTATGGTGAAAGTGAGCGCCCGAGCTCGCTTTTAGCCAAAATACTGCGTAACAGCAGGAGGTCCCCCAAACTGACCGAACTTGTCACGTCCGCAGGGGACACCGTCAGGACAGATGAGGAGATCCTTATGGAATTTAGAGACTACTACTGCAACCTATATACTACAAAGTCTGAAAATCTAGAGACTGACATGGATGACTACTTAGAGCACATACAATTGCCATTTCTAGCACAGTCTGACAGAGAGTTTCTAATGTCCCCCATACAGGCAGACGAAATTTCTGAAGCATTAGCTAGTATGCGTGTGCATAGCGCCCCAGGGATAGATGGATAAACGGTGGGGTTTTATAAGGCGTACAAGGATAAACTTGTTCCTCACTTGTCTGCTTTATTTGATGAGATATGCGAGGAGGGTTGCATGCCACAGTCAATGAGAGAGGCCTTATTGGTTACCATCTTAAAACCTGGTAGGCCCCCTAATGCGTGCAGTTCATATAGACCACTGTCACTGCTGAATGTAGATGCCAAACTATACGCCAAAATTTTAGCCACTCGACTGGCTCTGATTGCACCCAAAGTGGTAGCCCCGGAGCAGTCTGGCTTTGTGCCTGGGAGGAACCTGTCCTACAACATACGCACAGTGCTGGGGACCTTGCAGCACGTGAGGCAGGATGCGAAGGCGGTCGCCGGCTTTTTAGATATGGAGAAGGCCTTCGACTCCGTAGAATGGCCTTTCATGCTGAGGGTTTTGCGTAGGCTGGGCTTGGGGGAGCCATTCCTGCAAATTATTGGTGCCTTGTACTGGAGACCATCGGCCAGAGTTCGCCTGGGTGACTGTGTCTCAGATCCATTTGAAATTAGTAGGGGCACGAGGCAGGGTTGCCCATTGTCCCCGTTGCTTTATGCGCTAGTTGCTGAACCACTGGCTTGCGCGTTGTAGGAGTATTATTGGCACCGTGGAGTCAGTTTCCCGACATATAAGATAGTTATCTCGACCTATGCGGATGACACGTTACTCTATGTACGTAACCCGGAGACGAACCTGACCCCAGTGCTGCGGGAGGTGTTGCGATTTGGGGCCCTCTCTGGCCTCAAGATTAATTGGGATAAATCAGTGGTGTTTCCGCTGACCCCGGTGACTAACCACTTCGAAATGGAATATCCCCTACATTGGTCAACTGACCCAGTGCGATACCTAGGAATAATGATCCATACGGACGCTGAGGTGTTGTTCCGTGAGAACTATGGCGTGGCATTCAGCAAATGCGAGGACGATGTGGAGAAGTGGTGCAGACTCCCACTATCGCTGATGGGTCGAATAGCCATCATGAAGATGGTGATTTTACCCCGGTTCCTCTTCCTGTTTAATATTTTGCCCATCATACTTTCAAAGGCGTTCTTCGGAAACTTGACGAAACTTATGGTTCACTTGGCCTGGGGTGGAAGGCAACCGAGAGTGAAATGGAGCACGCTTACGCTTCTGTACGAGCAAGGTGGCCTTGGCGCTCCAGATCTTGAGCGTTATTATAGGGTTGCTCAAGCTGCCCACTTGCACACGTGGATTCATGGTGAGAAAAACATCCCACATGTGTTGATGGAGCAACTCTTCGCAGCCCCTCTCCCGCTACCTGCTACAATCTGCACCCCTGTGGATCGCAGAATAGGAGTGTTGGACTCGATTACCGCTACAAAGCATGCCTGGAACTCGCTGCTGAGGGCCAAGGGAGGCGGTTTGATCTACTCCCCACTAATGGCAGTGGAATGGATGCAATGGTTGCCGCCGGCGGAGGAGAGGGGTGTTATCCGTGCCTTGCGCGAGCTGGGAATTGAGACTGCTGGCGAGCTGTTCGCTGAAGGCAAAGTTAAAACTTGGGACCATGTGGCCCAGGCATTGGACGACCCATCGATACTACAGCGGTTTCAGTTCCATAGAGTCCGAAGTGCCCTAAAGGAAGTTTTGGACTCGGAACTAGAGGAGCCGCCGGAGCTCCCGGAACTCTCCCATGTTATAGCAACAAAACCATCGCGTAACATGACAGCACACCTATACAAGGCAATTACTCCACACAGGGCGCAAGAACCCTCTAAGGCCAGACTTGCCTGGCAGAGGGATTTACAGATTACGATAGACGACTCTATGTGGAAATACTGCTGTACTAACACTAGAAAGTTGTCCTTAAATGGACGACACCGGTTAATTCATTTTAAATTCCTGCAGAGGGTGTACTACACCCCGGAGCGGCTGCACCGATATGGCCTTCGGCAGTCCTCTGAGTGTGAGAGATGCCATGCGTCTGACGCCGATTTCCTCCATTTGGCATGGGGATGCCATAGGATATATGAGTTCTGGGCGGCGGTGATAGCGGAGTTGAGTGAAATACTGAACTATGAGCTTCCTATGGACCCGGCCCTGGCGTTGCTGGGACATTCAAAGGCATTGCCAGTGGCATTGAGACGATTGATAGACATGGGCCTGTTATTAGCCAGACGGGCAGTAGCGCAGTGCTGGATGAGGGGCCCGACGCCGACTAAGAAAAGGTGGGCCAATGACATGGTATACTGCTGCACCCAATCGGAACACCACAGCGAGCTACTTCCCCCCATGAGCCATCCGAAGAACTTCTGGGGACTATACAACACCTTTAGAAACACCAGAGAGGTCACAGCGGATGCGCAGCCGGAAGGGCAGGTGGAAGTACAGTAATTTTCAAACTGGTTAAGGATCAATTTAGCTCATAACAGTGGGAGACACTTAGATGGTGGGCCGTGGGGACTAGCTGGGGCCTCTGTGGATTGAGTGGAACATTGAAACCCGGATCCACCACCTCACGGCGAGAGCCGCAGCATCTCCCGGCTGCCAGATTGGGTAAAGCGTGAGCGCACACAGGTCATTCCAAGACGAGCTCACACGGGACGGGATGTCATGTGAACGTGAGTGTTACGTAGCGAGACAGTTAGCGACATGTAAGCCAGCGAACCGGTTGCCTAGCTGGGGGGGTCTTCAGTAGTTTTAGTATAAAAGGTGGGGGGGGTAGTTTAACCGGGGGGTGGCGATTTCATTAGTGTGCGGTGATGTTAACTAAAAATACACCTTCACTGCCCATTTCGGAGAATGAGGTTCACAGGGAGCTATCACATCACTGGTGTAATCTTCTGCGCAGTGCTCTGGCACGATTATATCCGTTAAATGCAACTATTATTGCTTCTTTCAGGAACCCATGCGCCGCCGTGCCCCAGGGTTGTATAAATCGTTGATCTGCCGGCCCTGGGGGGTTATAGGCAGTATGCCGTGTATGAACCTAAGTATGCCAATAAAGGTGTTTAAAAAAAAAGAAAGAAATGCAAAAAGCTTTTTATGGTACAGTACTCAAACATCAGGTTACTCTTTAATGGCATGCTTCATCATTGGGTTCTTCCTGTTCCGCTGTGGAATGGGGCATGCTACTACCTGTGAGTTACACTGAAGCACGGAATGATATCAGAAAACAAAATATTGGAAGATAGGAGATGGAGGGGTTCTTTTAGCTTGAAAATAACTGGCTGCTGGGAAACCCTGTTTTATTAAATACGATGCAACATATGCTATTTGACTAAGACTGTCAAAACAATTGATTTATTTCAGCAGCAACATCAAGTGGAAACTAAGAAAATGTATAAATTGCAACACCTCCAGAGTAGTATATATGATCACATGCCCTTGCCATCTACGTTACATAGGAATGACCACACAAAAAGCTAAAACCCTGATTGGTGAACATGGCAGCAACTTGAGATGTGGCTGAAATACAATCAAGATGTCTGCACACTTTACAGAAAGAGGAAACACAGTATGTGATTACCAATGGGTGGTCCTTGAACACATATCTGACACGACGAACTGTGAAAAAAAGACTACGAGAGAGAGAGAACAACATTGTGTCTCCAAGTTGAACACACATGCATGAATGACAACATCCCTTGGTGCCAATTTATTACATAATCTGCTCGTGATTCTATTCATGGGACACACAAAACAAATTTTCATACACCCTGGAAAATGGATTGCGTTGTAAATAACATAGCTAGAGGAGCGCGACACATGTGGCCCTATTTTATTTTTTCCAAATATATATATATATTTTTCAAATATACATTATTTGTGAAATTTGGAGGTTGACTGAACCCCCTCATTTATCAGATTTTGTAATCAATTTTGGTCCCCTTTTGCTTTATATTAGTTTTTTACTAATCCCATTGTACATTTCATGGTTTTCTGTGCTTTCACCATTTTCTTAAATGAATTTTAAGCACATACATGTAAATACATGTTTATCTGATCATGAGGTATCGTCAATCACACACACATATATGTATACGTGTGTGTGTGTGTGTGTGTGTGTGTATATCCTTAACGGGACACATGCGCAATGCACACACACTGCTGTCAGCAATGCACAGCATTAAAAAATTCAGCAAGCGAGTGTGGATATTTAACATGCAGGTGCCGGTGATACTAATTTAGGTTATTAAACTAGACAATACGCTGACAGAGTAAGTACGGCACAGTCAGTTGAATCTGCATTGTAGGATCGCATTTGATATACTTAATAACTAATTTTACCTCCCTCTTTATATGCACAGTGTGACTACAGGCTCAGCTAGTCATTGTGGGCGCCATGGAGCACTAATTAGCATTTCATTAAGTTGGAAATGGCCCTTTTTGCAGGGTTATCCCCAAACCTTTTGCTTCTTCCTCCCTTGTTTTTCTTGACCTGTGGTTGATGGCAATAGGACTCTGGGCACTTTACCACTGCTGATCAGTGCCAAATTGCAAATGCTCTCAGAGTAAATTGCTATTATGATTGGTTATCCATGATTGGCAGATTTGTTTCATCAGTAGGTCCCTAGTAAAGTGCACTGAGTGTGCCAGGGCTGGTGATTCAAATGCTACTAGTGGGCCTGCAGCACTGATTGTGCCACCCACATGAGTAGCCCTAAAATGGTGTCTCAGGCCTGCTACTGCAGTGCCTGTTGCAGTTGCTAACTGCCATACTGACCTGGCCAGTGTCCCCACTGGCCAGGCCTAACCCTTCCCTTTCTGTACACATTAGATACCCCTCTGGAAGGCACAAGGTACCCCCCTGGGCAGGGTGCAGTGTATGTGAAAGGTAGAGCATGTACTAGTGTGGGTGATATGCTCTGATAGTGAAATACTGCCAATTTCGTTTTTCACTATTGAAAGGCTATATTGCCCATAGGCTAGAATGGGGAATGCTGTGTATAATGTTTACCTGTATATCTTCTGAAAGGATCAAGATAGAAAATTGAATTCTGGTATACCTGAACTCAGAATGTAATAACCCATCTTTTAGGAAGGTTGGTTTTTAAATCCTGTGTTTGAAAACAGCACTTTTAGAAAGTGGCTGTTTTCTTGTCTGACCTTTCTGTGTGCCTTTGTCTGTTTGTAAATTGACTGTCTGGTTTGTGAGTGACAGGGGCTGGGGTGGCTCCAGGAGGCTGGGTGAGTCAGTACTAGGCTGAAAAGCTCCATCTGCATCTTGAGTGGGGGAGTGGATAGCACTTGGGCCTAAATAGGGCTGTGCCTGCCTTCCACAATGCTGGCTCCACCTCCTGCTGGGCGGCTGACGACCCTGCCCCTCTCTCTCAAAGGAAGAAGGTGTCCACTGGCAGGAGGCACCCAGAACTGGTTTGGACCTGGCTCAGAGCCCTCCTGCACGAAGAGAGTAAATACTTTTTGGGGTATAACTACAGGACCCCAAACCCCTGAACTATAGATCATCCTGGAATCAAGAAGGAACCTCTGCCAAGGAGAAAAGCTGGAAGACTTAAGAGGAAGGACTGCCTTGCTGTGTGTTTGTAGGCTGACCTGCAGTTGCTATTCTTCTAAGGAGAGGGGAGGACTTTGCTGTTGATGTGTCTCCTGCTTGAAAAGATCTCAAAGGGCCTCCTGTTAAGAAGTCCCAGGAACAATAGGACTTCACCCCTAGCTTCCCCCTTAACTCTGCTGTGTGAGTTCTGACCTGCCTGGAGTGCTTGATCTAGTTGTGGGGCCTCTGGACGTTGTTTCCTGCTGTTGGGGAGCTTGACAAGAGATAAAAAGCCAAGTACTTTATTTCCGATTCCATCGCCGCCGCCGCTGTGACGCCACAATCTGCACCAAAGAAACAATACACTTGCCAGTGCTGAGGAACTTATTTTTCAAAACCAACTAAAGAACATAGCATACATGAAAATAACATGGACACAACACATTCTTGGCCATCCATTCATACTACTCCACATCCATTCCGTGATTGCAGACAGTTTGTATTCCAAAAGA
Source organism: Lissotriton vulgaris (assembly GCF_964263255.1). Classification (NCBI taxonomy): domain Eukaryota; kingdom Metazoa; phylum Chordata; class Amphibia; order Caudata; family Salamandridae; genus Lissotriton; species Lissotriton vulgaris. Next base: position 1,959,629,169 of record NC_141691.1, read on the forward strand.
AGGGGAAGACTGAAGGGGAAGGAGTGGAAAAGTACGAACTGCAATTGACTCCGAGAACCAGCGCGGTGCATAGCCACGCATTTCGGTGCGGAAACTTCACGACAGAGCCCGACCCTTTGGGGACACAATCTTCAGCAATCACGCACTACCGGCCCAGCACTTCCCTCTCCCCTTCTTTTGGAATACAAATTGTCTGCAATCACGGTTGGAGTCATGACCCAACAATAGAGTTACTTTTTGGTCCTGAGGAGAACCCTGGCACTCACAGGGTTTGAAACGCGTCGACCGACCCGGTCCCGGGTCATCCCTTTGAATTTAGATTGAAAATTCTCTCGACAATCTACAGAAAGACCGTTTGCTTTCCTTTTAACTGTCACAAACAATTGTAAAATACGACAAAAAAGGACTCTTCATTTGTTGTGTATATAGGTTCTTTTTGACACCGGGACCAGTATGGATGTGGAGTAGTATGAATGGATGGCCAAGAATGTGTTGTTTGTGAGTTTGTCTGATTTATTGTACATACCAATTTGCCTCATTTCATGTTTGTATATAAATGTACATAAACCTTTTTTGTATTCCCATGCACAAAACTAAAAATGACTAAAAACTAAAATAGTCTTCAGAAAAATTAAAACAAAAGTTGCAATTCATAAAGCAAGTGTCCATGTTATTTTCATGTATGCTATGTTCTTTAGTTGGTTTTGAAAAATAAGTTCCTCAGCACTGGCAAGTGTATTGTTTCTTTAGTTTATATTGGCTCAGCCTTGCTGAGTGTAGGAGTCAAGACCCTTTTTGTTTCATAAACAATCTGCACCAAGGCTGGGAGCTGCTCGTGAAGTAATCGACTCCAGCGCCTGCCCTGCTCGGCAGCTCTGACGCCCTATGATGTTTGCAGTGATCAGTCGTGATCGACGCCAGCGCCTGGCATCAACTCTGGATTTTTGCTGGAGGCCGCCCTCTGGTTTTCGCAGCACGGATAACAGCCGAGGGTGAATCAAGAAGCTCACCGACATCGCATTGACATCGAAGACAACGCCGCTCATCGACATGGTTGCATCCCGAAGATATACAGCTCGTACTTGTGAATCACCGGCGCCTCGGAACCAACACAAAGACTCGACTCCGTCCTCCCCCTACAGACCGGACTCGACACCGCTCGACGTGGTTTGATGCCGCCTCGCCTCCCCAAGGTCTCAGGAGTGCCGCATCTCTTTGTTTGTCAACGCTGCAGCTGTTTTTGGAACTCTCATTGCAGAAACAGGTAATTTGGGTAAAACGTGACGTCTCTGTGGATTATTTTGATACAAGTTCTGGAACTCTTTTTAAAGTCTTATTTTGAAACAGTGTATGTTGGGTTTTTGTAATTTTGGTCTTGTGTAGTTTAGATACAAATACTTTATTATTCTAAACTGGTGTGGAGTCCATTTGTGGTGTTTTCACTGTGTTACTGTGAGTGTTGGTACAAATACTTTACACATTGCCTTTGATAAGCCTGTCTGCTCGTGCCAAGCTACCAAGGGGGTGAGCAGGGGTTATCCAAAGAGTGTCTCCCCCTTACTCTGACTAGAAGCGAGGGGTCCTATTTGGATATTGCCAACCTCTGCCAACTAGAGACCACCAGGTCTAACACTTTATATATGTACTTTCCAGTATGCATGCAGTATGTTTATTGTGAATATTTGATCACAGGGGTTAAGCATGGCGAGTGAGCTAAATGTATTCACATATTTTCTTATTTTCACAGCATTTGGACGCTCCAATTTAGGTACATGGGCAAAAGCACGATATGATGATTTTAAAATTGTAATACAAACAGGATTTATGACTTCTACACCACTTCTGGGCACACATGATTTTGCATAGTGGCCTATACTATTGCAAGCAAAATCTTCCTTTTATGTTGGAGATGATTCGGAACAAACACCAAGTAGGTTTATGGTATATATTTGGCATGCAGAGTGTGTGATTATATAGCATTTGCACTTATTGTAAAGTAAAGTAAGGATTGCTCTCAGGGAGTGAGATTCATGGTCCTGATGAAAGCCACAGCAAATGGTGGCAGAACCATGGAGACCTAGCACAGGAAGGAAGGCAGAGTCATTAAATCCAAGCAAACAATCCCCCTTTTCTTTCCCAGATTTCATTCATATCTACTGGAGGATTTAATAAAACATGGTTCCCTAAAAGCTAGTTATTTTTAACCTTAAAAAAAACACATCTCCTGTACTCTATTATTTAGTGGTCTGATATCATGCAGTGCTCTGTGTAACTCACAAGTAGTAGCACGCCCCGTTTTACAACGGAATTGGAAGAACCCAATGATGAAGCATGCCACCAAGGGGTAACCCTGGTGGGTGAGAATTATACTATAAAAAGCGTGTTGCTTTTCCCAAAGAGAGGACTAGCCTATTTGTAGGATAGAGCTCTATATTTTGTGCTCGATTTTCATAGTAAGGATAATGAGCCCTCCTCTGTATCACCTCTTGTCTCACCCCTTTTTGTTGATACAGACTTAAGGGTTGTCAACTTAGGGCTGAGAGCTAGGAGGGCTGAGATCATGAATGGTGGTACTGGAAACAAGGGTGAATTAAAATGGACCACCTAAGAGCCTGTGGCATGTGGCATCCTTCTATCTTGGTGTCCATGGCTACAGGTAAGATAGTTCCACATGATGTAACGTGATGTATTAGTTCTACATGATGTTGTATTCCAGAATGTTTACTGGACAGTTATCAAGTTAGCCTCTTGATGTGTGGTTTGATCTCCTCGTACCTGCTTACGGTTAAATAACTTTTTAATATATACATTGTTGGGCAGTCCTTACAACAGAGACCGGGAGAAAAGGTAGGGGACCACTATGATATGCAGGGGATGTCACAATGAGTGCTGCTGTCCACTGGTAGCATTAACTTTTCTGGCCCTGGGTACCTTTGGTAGCATATGGTAATACATACAGGAAAATTAAATACATTATTCAGATATATACAGTTTCCTCATGTTGAAAGGATGAGAGCAAGCACTTAACTCCTGGTTATCAGGGGTAAAGTGCACAGAATTCAATAGTCAGGCCAAATAGGGTTCAGAAAAAAGGCAAAAATAATCCTGGGGACCCTGCAGAAAAGGCACATTTCCAACAAAGTCCCTTACAAGTCTCCATCCGAGTTTTTGCACCAGAGTTGCATGGCTATTCCCATACTAATGCTGAGAAAAAAAGCCTATTATGGTGAACTGGTTTTCAACATCCTGCATAAAGAGACGCTAGTCTCACGGTGCACTTATTTTTCTTTGCATATTTTAGTGTGAGATTTCCACTCACTGTGCTCCCATGATGGGTTTCTGGCGTTTTAGACTTGACAGGTTTGTTTTATAGATCTACTATTTTCGGCTTAATTGTTCTTTTACCTTGGTTCTTTTTTTAAGGTATAGTTAGTATTCATGTTCTTGATGTATATATATGTATTGGCTCCAACGTTTCAATTTGGAAGTAAGACCAGAAATGTGTCATTGCCATTTATAGCCTATACTCTGCTGCTTATAGCTCCATTTAGCAGGCGACAGCCTTAACGGGTGCACTCTAAACTCGAATCTATCATGATAATACCACGTTTTAATAAGAAATTGCCTATTAATTATGTCACAAAAAAATTCTGTTGTCAAAATGAAGCCTTAAAAATTCCACCTGTCTTTGGAAAAGCTTCTCCTCTGAGAGATACGCATACCTTTATGTTCAGTGCTAACAGTGATTTATACAGCAGTCTCAGATTTTAAGTAGGTTCCTAAACCTGTCACAAATTGTGAGGTCACAGCCATTTCAATAGGTCCAACGCAACCTGAGATAAAATGGCTGTCAAGATTTTACATTTTTGCTCTCTTACGAAAGTTCATCTCGTTTTACAAATTCACAAATTCAGTGATTTGGCGGCCACTCATAAATCCACCCCCCACCCCAATTATATTTATAAAGTTGGTAGGGTACTATTAAGGTTTTTATTCAGATAATGGAAATATTTTAAAAGTTAGCCCAAGAGCTCTGATTTCTGTGCTCCAGTGACAATTTTGTATTGCAAATATATTGGGCCTTATTTATGAAGGCTTTGCATCAGTTTTGCGCTGCCGGTGCGTCACTTTTTGTGACGCACCAGCGGTGTAAAAAATGCGCCTCATTGCGCCATATTTAAAAAGTGACGCATCTAGGTAGATGCGTCACTTTTTAAACCCCTGCACCACATTATACCTGTGTCAGGTATAATGTATGCAGAGGGGGCGTTCCCCCGCAAAAAGCCTCGTAATAGTGACGCAGTGAAATCTATGAGATTTCACTGCGTCACTTTTGGGACGCTGTTGCGTCAAAATCTTGCACCTGCCTCACAGCAGGCGTAAGACTGATGCAGGCCCTTTCACATGGGGCTTTCCCCATGTGAAAGGACGCATTGCTGGAGTTGCATCACTTTTGTGACACACTCCAGCAATGCGTCACTTTTGCGCTTACAGATACGTCAGAAATACTGACGTATCTGTAACTCCTTGCGACATGATGCGTCATACATTAAATATGACGCATCAGGAATGTCGTAAGGAGTGCGCAGTGAAAAGTGACGCATCGCTGTTTTCAAGCAGCGATGCGTCACTTTTCATGAATGAGGCCCATTGTATTTGTACCCATATTTGCTCGGGTGGCCTCTTGCGTAGTTAAACTATGCGCCCATTATCTTGGGGTGAATGTGATTTTTAAATGGGATAGTCGTTTTGCTTTTGTGAATGGCCTTTATTATTAAAGTGTGCAAAAAGACAAATGTGAAACGATGTGAGAATGCTAAATGCATGTCAATGAGAACGCGGCACATGAGTTGGCCATTACATTCCGATCTGTGTGGCATCTCCTGTAGCTGCACATATCAGAATTATGAGTACTGCAATAATAATCACATAAATCGGATCAAAACTGCTGATATTTAGCAGGGAAAAATCCCTGGTAAAACTGGGCCATGTGAATTTTGGTGCATTGAGCAACAAAATCTGCATAGTCACCATTTCGGGTAGAAACTTGCAGTTGAGTGGTATTTGGCTTGCTGCATTGCATTGCATGAAACATTATCAGATCTGCTCCTCCTTGTGTCCTATGCATGTGCCCTATTTTCCATTCCCAAACTAATGGCCTGAGGTAGAATTTGGCAGACGGGTTACTCCATCACACACGTGACGATATCCAGTCGTCTAAATTCATATCCATTGTATCCTATGGCACTTGTGATATGGTAGATGGGGTATCTGTCTTGGTCATGACAGAGTATCCCATCCACCAACTCCAACTCAGGCTCTCAGTGCATAGTTTATAGGTCGGGTGGTATTAAATGCTTTTTGGAGTTTGAACTGGTTGACAATCTTGTACCATAAATTGGGTTTTATATTCACTTTTCTAAGTCATATATTTAAAATTCAAAAAGGAGTGCAACTCCTGCACAAAAGTGATACAGCTAAATAAGTCCAATTTGAGCAATTCCATTGTGCTATTACACTGCATATTGGGATATACAAAAACAGAAAAGCAATCACAAAAGCATGCGCAGATTGACTATAAAACAATTGTTTTTTTTAATGATATCTCACGCTTTATAGCAATTGGAGCACTTCAAGCAATGTGGTATTACCAATGCATGTGTGTGCCTCACATGCAACACACAACTGCTAACATGTATGATACACCACGCACTTTGTAAGCACACATGAAATACTGAATGTCTGTGTTATCTAATACAATAGTCAAAGGCAATGGCACACTGAGCGTCAGCACCAACTATGTTGGGTACAATTGTGGACCTCACAGGAGTGGCCGGCACAGGTGGAAGTGGGGGTGCGGTGGGGTAGGGCAAGGGGGTGCGGCATCGACAGATAATGGGATAGGTAAAGTTAAATAAAAAATGAAATAAAACCACTTACCGGTCGCTCGACGCATCGCCGTGTCGGCGATACAGCGAGCGCAAGGTAAGTGGTTTTATTTAGTTTTTTTATTTAATTTTACCTATCCCGTCATCTGTTGACTCCCTAACACATAGCCCCGTCCCATCACTTTTACCTCTACCAGCCACTCCTCACTCACACACAATCAATCCTCCCATCCTGACATGAAACCTGCAGCATTCAAACAAATGGCCAAGGCAACAACACTCGAATGCCAAACCAGTGGCACCCAGGCAATGTCCATACATCAATGGGAATGAACTCTTCTTTTGAATGAAACAGAACTTCTCCTTTCAGTGGCCTCAATTCGCCATTTATCTCAAACATCAAATTCATACTTAGTGCATGATTATGTAAAGCAAAGCGATATACTGTGAACATCAAGCAGGGATCCAAAGAAATGTTCTTGTGTCTGATTCTTAGAAAAGTAATGGTAAATTCTTAGGTTCCATACACACCTCTTGAAATAGAAAGTGGGGCATGTTTGGTGTCATTTTTCAGTGACTGCACACCCATTCATCTGCTGTGCATATTTTGAGATAAAGGTGAAACCTACACAACTAACAATTCTGAACTTTCTAGGGGAATAACTCTTCAGATATTATCACATCGTTTTACGATCTTTGCACTACGAGCTTATAAAAATAAAATATAACCTGTGTGTCAAAGTCAGCTCAATACTTGATTTCAATAATCAATCGTTAGAAGTAATCTGTCACATTATTATAGAAATTCAGCATCCATTCTTTAAAATGCATTAAGCAAATACAGATGTAGACACAATTTATTGGTTTAAATAAGGCTTTGGAGTTTAGGGGCCCATTACGATGTCGGGTGGATTGCCTCCGCCAGGCTGGCGATAGCCACCGACGGCCTGGCGGAGGCAATCCACCTGACATCCATTTCCAAATTCCTCCCGCCATATTAGTATGGTTGGGGAACCGCGGCGGATGGAAAGTCCATCCGCCGCTTTTCTGCCCCGGTCAACGTGGGCTGGGGCGGAAAATGTTTAATATGGTAGCAGTGTCTCATAGACACCCCCTACCATATTAGTATGGGCTGTCAGTCATGCCTTTCCGTGGCGGAAAGGCATGCGGTCTTCACTCTGGGGGCCCCCTGTGGGCCCCCAGAGTGAAAGAGGGGTGTGGTACCCCACCACATTTGCATAAACAAAGCGGCAGGCACCGCGCGGTGCCTGCCGCTTTGTTTATGCAAATGCTGAAATGCATTTCTAGCATTGTGGCGGGCGGTGCTCATAGCACCTCCCGCTACAATGCTAGAAATGCAGGATGTGCCCGCCACTGTGGTGGGCACATCCTAATGCCCCCCACGGGACCCCTGCCCTTATGGCGGGCGGTCCCAATCCCCGCTAGCATGACGGGCGGACAAAGTCCGCCCGTCATCCTAATAGACTCCTTAGTATTTAATCCTGTTTCTGCTGCAAGTACCAGCATCTACAGATACAATGAATATCAAATTACACAATTTCAAGGAATAAGAACAATTGAACTTGTTTAGATGGCTTTTTACCTCTTGCACTGATGGAAAAGCTTACTACCAGCATTTTAGGCGTGGAAGAATATGCATTTCAGCCACAGTTGCGTCATTATTTTGATTGCATGTATGCATTGTTATTTACATACAACAAACCCAGATGAAGAGAGAGCGTTGTAAACAAAGGGGGCATATGTTGTTACCAGAACGCCTGCATGTGTAGTCTTACACAAGTACATCAAATGCATTTCACAAATTTAGGCAGAGGAAGATTAGTGATTTGTATAGAATCACACGATTTTTAGCCATGTTTTGAGGCTGAGATTTGAACCCAGGACCTGAGGTTTCAAAGTTGGTAGCTTAGCTCCGAGATTAAACTGTCACGATGAATGCTTTGAAACATATGTTACAGGAGTTATCAGCGGTATAGTAATTCTAAGATATGGAGTATTTAATTCCTCATGTCATGTAGTACAAGTGGCGTAGCTGGGGTGGCGGGGCAGTCCACCGTGGGCAAAACTTTTTGGGGGGCGGCATCATCTGTCACCTTCCCCCGTTAGACGTCATCAGTCATCAACCACCCCCCTCGCCCCCTCCCCTCCACTCTTACATGCACAGCCATCACTGGGCGGCACACTCAGGCATCACCCTGGGCATCAAAATCTAGTTATGCCACTGTGCAGTGTTATCCACCTCTGCTTTTCCATTGACATATTTGACAAGTATAACGTGGTGAAATATTCCTAATGAAACAGCCAGAAAGGGTGAATTACCCACAGAGGTTGGTGCTGAAATATAGTTATCTGGTATAAAAGGGAAGACCTGGAATAGCGGTTTATTTCGAGACTTTAAAAAATTGCACCACCTCTTATAGAAAGTGCAGTATTACAAAAAATGACACACATAATCAGAGAGCCTAACCGTTTATCTTACCCTATTGCAATTAGTGGTTTTTTAGTTTTTGTTGGGACAGAAATGTCCACTGCAAGACATGTAACCCTGCCCTGAGTGCCCAGCTGTACTGTTGTCTGGATTCCTTTTTTTAAATATTTTTTTTTCCTTACATTACACACATTGTATTACATATATTATACATTTGCCGAATAATTTTGAATTTATAATTAACCATATCTGGTTTGATGAGACTACTCCTACTATACATGGCCATAAAAAAAAAAATAAAAAAAAGAGAAGAAAAAAAAGAAAAAAAAGGGAAATTATAAAATACATTTACACAATATCCACCTAGGCTTATGGTTTACAAATATCTATATTTCCTATAACATTTCAAAAACAAATAGGTTGCTATATTGCCATAGTCTCTTTCCATTTCGCAATTGGCTCCCAAATTTTTAGTCCTAACTTTCTTCCCCTTTTCCCCTTACGTGAATATATTGCCTTCTCCAGATTATACATGCCTAATAAATTTGAAAGCCAAGTTTGCATTACTGGGGGGGTCTTATCCAACCATGCTCTTGCTATTGTCAGCCTTAATACTGCGGTGGCACTAAACGTAAATTCTTTATAGGTGTGATCTTCCCCCATATCCCTCCCCAACAAAATTAACAGCGGTGTCAATTGTACTAATAATCTTAAAGTGCTAACTATAAAATCTTCTACATTTTTGATCATAGTGTGTAGCTGGGGGCAGGTAGCAAACATATGAACGATATCTGCATCTATTGCATTACAGCGAGGACAGGTGGTACCAGTCGAACCTTCCCATTTAGCTATTCTGGCCGGGGTGTGGTACAGCGAAAACAGAGTCTTGTAATGCTGAGATTGGAGGGGACCCGAGCATAAGATGGTACGACCCAGGTCAAGTGATTCCGTAAAACTTTCAGGTTCCCCCCCCAGTTTTTCAACCCATTTGTTACTAAATGTATTCATGTCATCCAACTTCCCTTTTACAAGACTTGCATAAAAAGATCTTATCGTGAAATCTCCTCCTAATATTATTTTCTTAAGTATTTCATTACGGCCGAAGCCCGCTGCGCCACCCCGCTTATTGCTGAGGAAGCTCCATATCTACCATATTTACGGGTAAGATCTTCAAATCGGAAAATCCCCTCTTCATCCATTAAGTCCCCAATTTGTATTATCCCTTTTTGTGCCTTTTTGTGCCCACCCAGCCATTGTTAAATCAGCAAAGACTTCCGACGGGAAGGATTTGTTCTTGTATAGCCTGATATACCTATTATATCTTCCTAGGTTCGCCTTTTTAAAAAAGCATTCCATATCTTCACTGCTGCTTCTACGGTGTTGAATCTAGTCCTTTTGTAGTACCCAAACTCTACTCGATTTAATAAACAGTTTTCTGTCTCGACCCCCAACACTGCTGAATACACTTCCGTGGACATGGTCGTAACTCTTTGCTCGAGTCCCCCACCCCCAATTAGTTCCTGCATATACTGTAATGCTGCTGCCATTTGGTACATCCTAAAATCAGGGGCCCCCCACCCCCCTCTCTCTCTCGGAAAAGACATATAGCGATATGCACGCCGGGTCTTCCCATGTGCCCAAATAAATCTGTTCAATACATTCTCTAACAAATTAAACCATTTAACTTAAAAAACCAAGGGAATAGTTTTAAAAAAATAAAGAAATTTGGGCAGAATCAACATTTTATTACGTTAGTGCATCCCATCAGGGAAAGATGGAGATTGTTCATTCTCTCTAAATCACTCTTTACCTTCAAAAATTAATGGAGTCATATTACTCTCGACTACTGCTCTCAGGTACGCCGATAACGAGACCCCCAAGTATACTGCCGAGCCGACCACTCTGTTGTCATTGCACCTAGTGTGTGTGTTCTTTATAATCTGCGTTTTGGCTATGTTCAAACTATACCCAGATATCTGACCAAACATCAGGGCCACTGCTTCTACCTCTTTTATAGCTAGAGTGGGGTTCGATGTTAAGATTGCTACATCGTCTGCGTATGCTAGGGTCTTCACTATACAATTATTTACTCTTATTGGTGGTATGTCCACATTAGTTTCAAAACGCCGCAATAACGGCTCCAGATATAGCGCGAAAAGAAGGGGCGAGGAAGGACACCCTTGCCTGGTCCGCCTAGCAATGTTTACTGCAGCTGAGAGCCCTCCGTTAACTCTAATTCTGGCAGTAGGGGTGATATATAAGGCCTGTATAGCTTTTATAAACTTTTCCCCTATCCCACACCACTTCATAACATACCACAGATAGTCCCTGGAGTCCCTGTCAAACGCCTTCTCAGCGTCAAGAAAAAGTGCTGCAACAGGGTCTACTAAGACACCTACAGCATCAAATATGGTAACTACAGTCCTAACATGTTGGGTTGTCCCTTTACCGGGTATAAACCCGTGCTGGGTGGGGGTGACCAGTTGCTCAATAATTTTTGCCAATCTTTTTGCCAGAATTTTAGAGTATATTTTTACATCTGAGTTCATCAGTGTTATGGGTCTATAGGACCCTGGTGCTTCTGGTGGTTTACCTTTTTTTAAAATAATGATAATATCAGCTCCGCCCCAGGGTTCCGGAGTAGATTCCCCTAGTTGTGCTTGCAACAATGTGTAAAACATATCTGCAAGTAGCACATCCCTAAATATTTGGTAGAATTCAATTGGTATTTGGTCTGGTCCTGCTGCTTTCCCTGCTGGTAGACTTCCAAGGGCAGACTTTAGTTCTTCCAGCTGAAAAGGACCCTCCATTATCTCATGATCTTCTTCAGGCAATATCGGTGGTAAAATATTCATCAAATAGTTTTCAATAATTACCGGGCTTGCTATATCCTCCGGGGTGTATAAATCTGAATAAAACCTTCTAAAGACTTCCCTTATTAAGGGGTTTATTAGGATTGCGGATTTTCCGCATCCTCTGGGCCGGCGGAAGCCACCGCCGGCCCGGAAGATGCGGAAAATCTGCAACGGACCCACCAAAGACCCACCGCCACTTTAGGATGGCTGGTGGGTCCTGGTTTCCGTCCGCTGCTTTTTTCGTCGCGGTTGGCTTACAACCGCGGCGGAAAAGCTCTAATATGGTGACGGTGTCTCTCAGACACCGTCAGCCAGATTAGGATGGGATGTGAAACATGCTTTTCCGCGGCGGCTTTTCTGCCGTGGAAAAGCATATGTAACTTCACTGCCGGGGCCCGTTGCGGGCCCCCTAGGTGAAGGGGGGGTGGGGGGTGCACATGGGGGTACCTATGGTACCCCCCTGCATTTGTATGCAGAAAGCGGCAGGCACCGCGTGGTGCCTGCCTCTTTCTGCATACAAATGCAACATCTGCATTTTTAACATTGCCGCGGGTGCAGCTTGAAGCCACACCCGCCGCAATGTTAAAAATAGAGGATGTGACCGCCAGGGTGGCGATCACATCCTAATTGCACAGGAGGGAACTCTGCATGCCATACGGAGTTTCCCTCCTGCTCTGGGGTCGTGGACGGACGCAAGTCCGTCCGCGATCCTAATGAGGCCCTAAGTTAGGATCTATAACCAAATTCCCCTGTCCCTCCTTTATCTCTTTTATTGCCGCTGCAGCTGTTCTCTGCCGAGTTCTTATTGCTAATACTTGCCCTATTCTCTCACTATATTCGTATGTTCTTTCCTTTTTCGTTAAATAATTATCTGCTGCTTTCCTGGCCAATCCTTCAACAGCATCGGCTTTGAATGCTATAATTTTAAATAAATGTTCTTCTAGTGGTAGCTTCCGTACAATTGCCCTACTCAAATTATCTTCCTCTCTTAATAACTCTTTTTCTATCTGTTCTCTCTTATCCCTTTCCCTCTTCTGCCTTGCCAGAACAAAGCTCATAGTTTCTCCCCTTACTCCAGCCTTAAAGGTGTCCCAGATCACCCCTGGGGATGCTGTCCCTCTGTTGATTTCCCAGAAGTATTGTATCCATGGAATCATATGCTCCCTATATGCAGCATCTTTTAACAAAGCTCTCTCGAAAGACCATTGCGAGGGTGTTCTTTGTGTTTGAGTAATTTTAAGCGTGCAAATCAACGGGCTATGGTCCGAAATAACCCGTGGGAGTTTTTCTATATGTAAGCCAGGAAGTAAGGTAGTAGAAGTTAAGAAATAATCCAGTCTAACCATTACTTTGTGCGGTGCTGAGTAGAAAGTACTCCCATCCAAATATGGGTGTAACTTTATCCATGGATCAACCAAGACATTGTGAGAAATCATAGCAGCTAATTCATTATACACCTTCTTCTTCCTTCCCCGATATGACCCCCCAGGCTGTATAAATGAACTCTCTGGGTCGTGTATATTAAAGTCCCCACAGCACACTATAGGCTCGGGCCACTGAGCTAACTCCATATCTAAGAATTGAAACACATCTGGGTCATCTTCTGTGGATCCATAGACTGAGACAATAGTTATTGTCTGACCCCTACATTTTATTTCCAAGATCACCCATCTGCCCCATTTATCTTCCTTCTTTCTCCCAATATTCACGTCCCTACCTTTTCCCAAAATTACTACCCCTCTAGTCCTGGTACCCTGTTTAGTACTTGCAAGAACAGAGAATCCTAATTGCTCCAAAAGATAAACTTACTCCCTTCTATATGGGTCTCTTGCAGACAAATTAAATCCAAACGCAGGGTTATTAGATATGCCGCCACTTTCATCCTCTTATTCATGTCGTTGAGACCATATACATTAATTGTTGCTATCCTACACGCCATTTCAAAAATTGTTGGCGAATGTAACTAATTAGACCAATTCTTTTTAAGATCATCAAGCAGTATATAGGCATACCGTATATTCTAGATAAATGACAATGTGTTAAATCATATATTGAAAAAAAATCATTGGTACTGTTTTTCCCTCCCCCACTCCCCTGAGCCCAACCCCTCCTCTCCTTGACTCTCCCCTCTTCCCCCCTCCCCCCTCTTACAAGCAAATTGGTCAAAGGACCTATGTGTGCCCGCATTAGGTTGCGCTAGTCGCATCCCTCTCTCGCTTTGACTTTATATGTTTGCTATGCTGCCCATTTACCCTTTTAGCCTTCTAACTGAATTCTACTAGTAGTGTTTAGTGTAAATACCCATGCCACACTAATTTAACCTTCCTTCTGCTTTTTCATCTCTCCCAAGAATAACTGTGGTTTAATTTTGGATGAGAACATCCAGGGTTTCCCCCTCACGACCACCTTAAGCCTGGCAGGGAATAAGAGATATGCCTCCATACCTAGGGCCTGAAAAGGAGAGATCATCTGTCTTAACTTCCATCTCCTCTCTATGGTGGCATGGCAAAATCAGGCCTGGCAAAGAAGGTAATGCCTTCGAATGACCTCCTATTATCTGGCCTTGCCTTACTGATGATCTCTTCTCTGAGCAGAAAGTTTCCTACATAAGATAGCCCTTGGGTGGTTCCCCTGCCCATCACTCCCTGCACCCCCCAAGCCATGGGCTTTCTTCGTTATAAATGGGAACCTATGTGCTCTCTGTATCTCCCTATCCCACTGCCACTGAGATTCTGGGAAAGCCCCCTTCAATAGGTTGATCACAAATTGCCTGACGTCCTGCCCTTCTGTCCCTTCTGCCACACCCAGTAGCCTGACATTATTCCTCCTCTGCCTGTTTTCAAAGTCCTCCATTTTCCAACACATGTCCACCGCTAGTTTCTCCTGTTCTGATTTAAATGTCTGCCAACTTCCAACGTCGTCCTCCAGTCTTCCAGTGCGCTCCTCCACCTCTGTTACTCTGTCCACTATCCCATCATAGAGCTTATTGTCTTTCCTCAAAGTGTTCTGAATTTTCTTTGTGGCCTGTCTTGCTCTTCGACTTTCTGCCCTGGCCTCCCCTTGCATCTGTTTGAGGGTGCTGAATAAAGTTTCAAAAGGATCTCGCTTGGGGGGTGGAGGTCCACCTGTGGCTTCCTCAGCACCCAATGCTGCTCTAGCATTATCATCCTCCTGATATACCTGCGATGTCGCAGAATAGTCCCATAGCAGTCGCTTCTCCGTGTGTTCGGGAAATCCAGATGTCTGACTCCTTGACTTCCCGCATCTTTTCTTCGTCGTAGATTCTTTTCCTGAGGTGCTGTAATCTGATCCAGTTACACCCTCACCTTCCTCCTATGAGCTAGCGTCAGTAGATAATGCTGATTCGGAGTCCTCGTTTACTGAGTAGAATTCTGCTTCCACAGAGGCACAGTCTCCTCCACCCATAGTTTGCCTGCTTGTACTTGCTTCAAGATTATCTTTATCAGCTAGTCTGGCCCTGCTACCCCAAGTACCGTCCCGCTGCCTTGAGGCATTCATTTCTTCCTCAACGACCAGTAGGGCCCCGAGCATGTCAGCTGTCGTATCTCCCCTTGCTGTGTCAACGATTGGGGACTTCCCAGGACCCCCTTTGCTTCCCTCTTTGGCCGCGTTCAGTACCTCACCTCTGTCGTGTGCTCCACCAGCTGCTTGAGCCTCCGGAGTGGTGTTTCGATCGATGTTCCATGCCGGAGCCGGTCGTTGCTTAGCAACCTGCCTCTCAGCGTCTCCAGCGCTTGCAACGTCTATTGCATCCTCGAGGACGCTACAGGGAGTCAGGGCCGCTGGTTCGTTTGTTTTCTTCGGAGGAACGGGTTGCTCTGGGATTTTTGCCCAAAGTACCTCCACCAGGGTAGGTTGCCTGAAAGCCGCATCCCGGTTCTTGCTATTGCTCTCCCCTTTCGCGGGGTTAGTCCATGTTAGGTTATGCTCCTCCGCTGATTGCCCGCTCAAACTTTTAACCACTGTGCTTGACTTCCCCCGCATCTCTCCTTTTTTTCCACCTTTCTCGATCGTAGGAGGGGTGAGTGCCTTCCTTATCACTCCAGTGCTCTTTCCAGCGGGGGTATCCGATTTAGCTTTTTCAGTCGATCCTGTTTTTACTGCTGTAAGATCTAGCGCCTTCTTACTTTTCTCGCTCCCCTTCTCCTGGTTTGCGGTCCGAGGGGGCACCTTCGGCGCCATACTCCGCCTGACAAATAATTTCGCAACTCTACCCCTAGCCCAGGTCAGGCCACTCCAATCCGATATATTCGTTTCTGGAAGTACTTATGTTCTAAGGTCCGGCTGAACCACCACTGCTCCAGCTCCATTAAGGATAGATTTTGGGCAGCACAACGTCCTTGTCATTCATCTTAGCCTTAATGCGGGAGAGGGATTAGATGCGACCTCTCAGCACAATGCTGCAGCGGCCATCTTGCCCCTCTTGCTCCGCCGAGATGCTGCCCTGTTGTCTGGATTCCTAATGCTGCTTTTTTGTTGTAGGTGGATTTTGGTCTTGTTGGACCGGGAGGGGAGGGGTACCCAAAGCGCAACCCTATTAGTGGTGGAAAGCTACCGCCTTCACCAGGAGGTAAGCAGCATAAGCACGGTGCTGGCAGCGTACTGTGTAGTGATCAGTAGTAGTGGACAGGACCCTTTGTCGCTGTGTTACTGGATTGAGGACTACAGTGCTGCTGCTGTGTGCTTAACTCAACCATGGATCCATTAGGTAGATGTGGAGTGCTGCATATTGCAAGAGTAATAACTCTGGGGTAGTTGTAGATGTGACTGGGAAGGGTACAATACAAGGATGGAGCAGTACAGTTCAGTGCATGGATGGTTAGTATATGCAATAGGTGTATGTATGCCGAGAGGGATGCATTACATGAGAGATGGTGTGCTGTGCAGTGTTTATGTGGATAAGCATGTGTTTGCACAAAGCACAATACATGAAGGGTAAATATGTGTGCAGCACGCAAATAGTGAGTGTTTGTGCACTGCTGGCACTGTGTGTGTTGTGAAATACAACCCTGGTGAAACAGATTTAACAGTGAGCTGAATACATGTGTACATGTGAAGGTACAATGCATAAAGGTATTAAAACTGAACAGAAAGTGGGCAATGAATGTGCACTAATTTACTGTGCCTTCAGTGGTACATTGTATGGAGGACCTTAGGTTCCATTATGGGAAGCCCAGGCCTGTCTAGTAAAAACATGCAAAGAGGAATCCCACAGACAGATTTGTGCATTGCTGCATTGCTGGATTCCTGTGAGTGGGGTGGAGACACACTGGAGTAAATAGAATAGGAAGAGACCTACTTTCATTTCAAAAGACTGCTCTTTGATTCAGTGATAGATCACAAGTAGGGATGGGTGATAAATTCTGCTCCACTGGTGGAGTTCCGGCCGGATTCTGCCAACCGCCACATGGTGGAGTTTTTTCTCACAAACGGCTAGCCAATAGTAAGTTGGCGAGCGTTAGCAAGATTTGGCGTCCCCTACCACAATTTTCAGTCTCTACGAAGGTACGCAGCAAATTTCCCGAATGCAGGCGGTCGTGACTATTCGCAGCCAGAAAGCTGCTGCTTCAGTAGAAAATCTACTCAAGTGGCAGCAAAATAAACGTGAGAAGCAGTGGCCTCAGGCACACTGTGTGCTGCCATTCACACAGGTTTTTCAGTGTGGGACGAGTTCCTGGCAGTAAAATTCAGCATGAGCATGGTGACGTGCCTAATTCCATCCATTCGCAGAACTCTGGAATCTTGTGATTTTTATGTAACTCTGCATAACTCTGCCCATCCCTAATCATGGAGGGGGAAGGGAACTAAATGTATCTCAGAAGGTGTGATGGGGCTGATAAGTGAATCATAAAGAGTAGAGCTGGGCCTCTAGGATTAACCTTTGTATGCACACATCGCTGTGACTGGAATCCAGGAGTGAACTCTGGTCACACCCATGAATTGTCTTGTTGGACAATCAGCTTCTGAGTCATACCATCTGTGACAGGCATCTTTCATGAAGGAAGATGGCAAGGAGAAGTGCCTATTCAAAAGAAGCAGAACCCCAGCATAAAACTACAAAGACTCAGACCCTAAATCACATTTGGTCAGGCAATGCCTTTTAGATATTTCGACGTCTGATCTTTTCAGAACATTCTTAAGCATGTAGTGTGCTAATGCATCATGTGATTGTTGATGTCTGACTAGAATATTATCACATAATAAGTGTCAGGAGGCAGATATGGAGGCATGGCTTACTGCTAACTGAACGGCTCTACTGAAATGTCATCATAATCTAAAGGTAGCTGTGTCTTCATCCTCCTTCATTTCAGTGTCTGGATATCCAGCCTCTACTTCAATACTGGACAATCACACACCTGCTTCCTGGCTCCCCGAAGCGCACCCACGTAGCTTTCACCTGGCGGAACTGCAGCTTCACCAGCATCTGCCCCACCATTGCTGCCGACCAGGAAAGAACCCAACCACCTCAGATGCATCCTTCTCTACACGTGCTCCGCCAGCAAACATGCTGTTGAACTCTGGGACTTACTCAACTCAACCTCCCCAGACGTCGCCTTCCTGACGGTAACCTGGCTGAACCCTGCCTCGGCACCCAACTTAGCCATAGCCATTCTGGAAGGCTACAAGATCACCCGCAGGGACCGCACCAACGGAGCAGGAGGAGGAATCGCCATCGTCCACAGGAACACTCCCAGAGTCTCGACCAACACCGATGACACCCTCAGCACTGCCGAACACCTGCACTTCCAGATCCACACAGACCCCAACACCACCCTAAAAGAAACCCTCATCTACAGACCCCCTGGACCCCGACCACAGTTCAGCGACTCCATTGCTGACTTTGTCAGCACACATGCCCTCGCCCCCACGGACTACATCCTCCTCGGGGACATGAACTTCCACCTCGAGCACAACAACTCCACCACCCTGATCGACAACCTAGCCAAACTTGGACTCAGACAACTCCTCACAACAATACCCACTCTGCCGGTCACGCGCTTGACCCCATCTTCTCCGCAAGCCCCCACATCTCCTTCAACCACACCACCAAATTTCACTGGACCGACCATCGCTGCATCCACTTCACCTTCAAGAAACCCACCACGCACCACCGCACCCAACAGATGCCTCCCCGCTGCTGGAGCAAAGTCACCGAAGACCAGCTAACCACCACCCTCGCCCAGAGCCCACCCGCCAACCCCACCGACCCCGACACGGCTGCCTGCAACCTCAGACAGTGGATCAACAACTGCGCCAACACCCTCGCCCGATAAAGAAACCCTCCAACAGTCACACCAACAAGAAAGCCAGCTGGTTCACTGAAGTCCTCTGGGCCTCCAAGCAAACCTGCTGAATGCTGGAGAAGATCAGGTTCCGTGAACGGACACCGGACAGCCACGCAGCCCACAAGAACGCCACCCGCAGACACCATCACCTCATCAGATCTGCCAAATGGGCCTCCTTCAAAGACCACCTAAACAACAACACGCACAACAGCAAAGACCTCTTCAACATCATGAAGGATCTCTCGAATCCCAGCTCCAACACCAACAAGGTCCCACCCTCGCAAGACCTGTGCGACTCACTGACTTCCTTCTTCCACTGCAAGATCGCAGACATCCACGACAGCTTCAACACCATGACAACCCCCACAACCACTGAGACCTCCGCCCAAGTACCACCATTCACACCAACCGCTTGTTCTCCTGGACCAACATCAACGGCGATGACACCATCAAGATCATGAACACCATCCACTCCGGATCGCCATCAGACCCATGCCCACACCACATTTTCAACATAGCCAGCTCAGCTATTGCACCCCATCTCCGGAAAGTCACTGAGACTGCCCTCATCGCCGCCACTGATGACATCTAGTCCCTGCTGGATAACGGAGAAACGACGGCCCTCATCCTCCTGGACCTGTCAGCCGCCTTCGACACGGTCTTCCACCACACACTACGAACACGTCTCCACAACGCCGGGATCCAAAAGAAGGCCCTGGACTGGACCCCCTCCTTCCTCTCCGGCAGAACACAGAGCGTCTGCTTCCCCCCTTCCGCTCCGAATCACTGAGATCATCTGCGGCATACCCCAGGTCTCATCCCTCAGCCCAACTCTGTTTAACATCTACATGGCACCGCTCGCCCACGTCGCCCGTCGGCACGACCTCAACATCATCTCCTACACCGATGACACCCAGTTGATCCTCCCCCACTACCAAAACCTACCTTCACGAAGGATTGAAGGCCGTTGCTGAATGGATCATGAACAGCCGACTGAAGCTGAACTTGGACAAGACTGAGGTTCTCATCCTCGGATCCAACCCTTCGGCCTGGGACGAATCGTGGTGGCCGACCGCACTGGGAACTGCTCCAACACCCACCGACCACAAATGCAACCTAGGGGTCATCCTCGCCTCCACCCTCTCCATGACTAAACAGGTCAGGTGGAGAAGTGTGGCTCACTGGTTAGAGCCGGCAGACCCTGAAGCAGAGGTCAGACCCGGGACCAGGGTTTAATTCCCACCGCGGCAGGGTGTTGAGCTCAAATGTCCATGGACTCGATAATTCTCGCTTCGGTGCCTGACCTAATCATGGGATTCACACTCTGCAACTCTGGGCATTAAGCTTGCTTAATCTCCACAACGGCCCCCCCGCGGCGGGACGCCTGGCTTTCACCTTGGGGATGCCCTGTAGGGGTTATCTCACAGGGAAAAACCAGGACGGGTTCCCAAGGCAAGCGCGGAGATACCCCTTCGGGGGTCGATTCTGGCGCTATATAAGAAATATAATAATAATAATAATAACGCCGTCTCCTCCTCCTGCTTCAACACCCTACGCATGCTCTGTAGGATCTACAAGTGGATCCCCACTGAAACAAGAAGAACGGCCACCCAGGCCCTCATCAGCAGTAGATTGGACTACAGAAACACCCTCTATGCAGGAGCTTCGGCCAAACTCCTGAGACGGCTCAAACGCATCTAGAACGCCTCTGTACGCCTGATCCTCAACATCCCTCGCCGCAGCCACATCACACCCCACCTGAGAGACCTACACTGGCTCCTGGTCAACAAGAGGATCAGCCTCAAACTCCTCACCCACGCACACAACGCACTCCACAAAACTGGACCCGCCTACAACAGACTCAACTTCCACACCCCTGCCCGCCAGCTCCGCTCCGCCAGCCTCGCCCAGGCCGCTGTTCCGCACATCCAACGCGCAACATCTGGCAGCAGATCCTTCTCCTTCCTCACAGCCAAGACCTGGAACATCCTCCCGCGACAGACCCAAGACCTGCTCACCTTCAGAAGGCTTCTCAAGACCTGGCTCATCGAGCAGTAGCCTCCCCCCTCAGCGCCTTGAGACCCTCACGGGTAAGTAGTGCACTTTACAAGTTCATTGATTGATTGATTGATTGATTGAAAATAATGCCATCTTTTTTTTTTCAACGCAGTGCTGGATTTCCTACAAAGAAAATAGGATGTGTTTCAAAATAAATGAAAACATTTCCAACCATGTTTTTTAGGAGCAGGTAGTGGTCCCAGGGACAGCTGCCTACTCCTAAAAATGTTTTTCTCCACATCATTTTGGGAACGGTTACCAAATCCTCTGCTTTGGGATAAAAGATTAATGTTTTGTGACCAGAGTTTAGTCAGAGAACATTAATACATAACTAACCCCCAGATTCATGAAAACCATATTTTGCGAATTCTAAATTGCGATTAATACCGAATCGCAATTTAGAATTCGCATAATGGGATTCATGTAAATCTGCGAGAAAAAATAGCGAATCGCATTCGGCCGCAAAAGCCGATAGCGATATTCCCAAAATCGCAGAATAATCGCAAAATCGGACAATTCCTGTGTTGAAATTGCGATCTCGCTATTAGCGAAATCGCAAATTGCGATCTTGCTAATAACGAGATCGCAAAAACGGAAAGTCGCATTTCGAGCACAGTGATGACATCACAACCAGGAAGCAGGCAGTTCCCTCCCTCATTCTGAATACTGAGGCTGATTTGGAAGCAGCACTGCTCAGATCTCCATTCTAACAACCTCCAGTTTTTGAATTTGGATACTCCACACTGCGGCTATGTCACAGGAAGCAGCAGGGGCCAGCTCCATAGGGAGAAAGCGGAAAATTAAATTCTCCAAACAGGAGCTGGAACATCTCATAGAGGGAGTCTGCAAAGACCATGATAGACTGCTCGGGAAGGACTCCAGGAGGGTGCCAGAAGCCGAGAAACGGCGACTGTGGTTGCGCATCCGCGCTAAAGTAAACTCTGTTGGAGTCACCCAGAGATCAATTGACGATCTCAAGAAGAGGTGGTATGACCTCCGAGGTCGTGCCAAGGAGAGGGTTGCTGAGAGGCTGGGTGAGCACCTTGCAAAAGAAGGGGGAGAGCCAACAGTTCCTCCCAACACCCCATTGGAGGATCTTGTTGAGGACACATTGCAACCTGAGGCATGCGTGGGGGTAACCCGGCTGGACTCCTCCCGACCCACCCAAGACAGCCAAGGTAAGTGCCATGCAACTGCAACCCTGTCCCCTAACAATGGCCATGACCCTAGAGCTACCCATAAGAAACCCCTGTCATGCAGCCCATGCACACCATAATATCCCTATTGCATTGTGGGACATGTAGTCTGACCACAATTTACATTCAGCCCTATACAGCCAGACATGTCCTAATAGAGTCAATCCAAAAGCCAGTCAGGAAATGGCAGCCTGCATGCATGTAGCAACCTTCCATGTGAAAGATACATGTAATTAATCAACGTCCACTTTACATCACAGGTGGCGCAGAAAACACCAGCAGCGACAGTGAGGGCCTGCAAATTGATGAAACACATGAGGATACTGAGGGTGAGGAAGATACATCCACACAACCAGGTCCATCTGGGCAAGCACCAGCGCCAGCAGCCCTACCACCACCTGCAACGCGAGCGACAACAGGCGCACCACCATCGTCAGCTGTGAGACCCATGCCAGTGGCATCGGCAACACCAGCAGCCACCAGGCCACCACCACAAAGCACACCTACTGTGCCCACCCAGTCCAGCAGACAGGTCAGGGAGCGGCGCCAAAGTACACCACGCACAGGCAGGAGAGGGATGACTGTGCATGTGCCGGGGCTTTCAATTGAGCGCCGCATGCTGCGTGTCCACCAACTCCAGGCATCACACCTAGCAGCAATACGCCTGCAGCTGCACAATACATCCAGGAATGTTGGCCGCCTTTCCGGCCGGATGGACCGAATGACCACAGCTGTGGAGGACCACCCCGGCCATGCTGAGCCAGCGAAACCTCACCCGGCGCCACCACCACCAGCTCCTAACATGCCTCTCGGCGTACACGCGCTCCAATTATGTAATTGGCAACGCAACTTCCCAGCTGTCCCGTAGATCATTGGCCATGCAACTCCAGATGGTCCAATGCTGCCAGGACGTGGCACGGGCACTCGAGCAGGCATCACTGCAGTTCAGTCTCTGCAGCCAACTGGCCATGGCCAGGCAGGAGGGGATGACACTAGTGAGGGAACATCTAGCCACAGCAGCCTTTCTTCGTCACAGGTTAGTGTTCCACGCCGCAGCAGCAGGCCCACGGCGGCATCACGTGCTCAGCCGGAGGAAGAGGTCGAGAGGTGACTCGGAGCTTCGCCCCGTAGGCGCCAATGACATTTATGCTGCTAGGGCAGGGACATGCTGATGACATAAGCATGCCCACTACAAAATCTTGAGAAGTATGACGCAATACACCTCAAAAGTTAATGTACAAAATAATGCAATATTATTGTGCAACCAACAATAATATTTATTCAATAATACTACATCAGACTCATGTCATTATTTCCATTGTCATGCATGAGTGAAGTGTTGGGTGAGGGGAGTGGGTGCACTAGAAACAGTTCATTGTGATTTGGTTACGCCGTCTGTGTCCTTCAGCAGGATTTTCCCCGTGTGTATGACGCACATGGGCAGGTGGGCGGTTGTCCCCTTCTGACTCACTGCCAGATATCTCTACAGGTATCCGGCGCTTGGTAGCAATGTTGTGGAGTATTGCACACACGGCCACAATGCGGCAGCACACCTCTGGCTCGTATTTGATGGCCCCACCAGTCTTGTGAAGTATGCGGAATCTGCTCTTCAAAAGGCCAAATGTCCTCTCAATGCAATTTCTTGTGGGTATGTGTGCAGCATTGTAACAATGTTGCTGTGGTGTTGCAGGGTTGAGGTATGGGGTGAGGAGGTACTCACGGAGAGCGTAGGCGAAGTCACCTAAAAGATAGGAGCAGAGGGTGAGTGCCTGTTCAGCGCAGCTACATTATCACAGTGTACTATTTTGGGGCATGTGTACTTACCTAGTAGGTGTCCTTCCCCAAAGTCTCCCCTGGCCAGTCGTGTGTGAATGTCGCTGTGCCGGAATATGAAGGAGTCATGTGTGCTCCCGGGCACTGTGCCACTATGTCCGTGATGATTGTCTTAGTATTGCACACCATCTGGATATTGAGAGAGTGGTATGACTTGCGGTTGGGATACATGTATTCCGTTTGTGCTGGTGGGCAGATGTGTATGTGGGTACAGTCAATGCATCCTATTACATGTGGAAATTGTGCTACGTTGTAAAATTGAAGCTTGGTGTCTTTCAAGTCCTGTTGGCTGGTCGGGAATGAGATGTAGTGGAGTAGCCGGGTCAGCATAGCCTCCAGGAAACTCCTTAGGCAGCGGGACATGGTGGGCTGGGATATCCCCCCTGCAACAGCGACCATCCCCTGGAAGCTTCCGGAGGCCAGAAGGTGCAGGCTGCACAATACCAGGACATGGGTGGGCACGGTATTGGTCCTCCCTGTTGGGTGGTGCATCAGAGGGTCTAGGTCCCGGATCAGCTTGATGATCATTGCCCCATTCATGTGGTACTTAGCGTAAATTTGCTCCCTGGTTTGGCCCAGAAGGGTGACCTGCTGGCGGAATATCCGCTCCTGGATCCTACATCTGTTCCGTGCTGCTCGCTGTAGCCTTCGCCTCCTGACCACCATGTAGAGTCCTGGCATTGTGAGAGTCCTCATGCTCCAGCTGCATATCCTTAAGTATGTTCGGTCAGGCCTGCACCTGTTGGTGCTTTGTTACCGTGTTTTTGAAAAAAAAAATGTTTCCTTACTGGTTACCACCTGGTTTGGGTTCTCCTTAAATTGCGCGTCGCAAATAGCGATTTTCGGGTTTTTCGCTTTTTGCAATTTTTCATGAATAGCGATTGCGATTTCGCAAATGAATTTGCAGATTCCATGGTTTCTCGCAATTTCAGATTTGCAAATGGGCTTCTTCCAGGATTCTGCCAATTTATTTGCAAAATCGCAATTTTACTTTAGCGAAATCGCATTTTTTGAGATTACACTGTCATGAATTCCTTTTTTTCAAATTGCGATCGCAATTACTTATTCGCAGCTATTGCGATTACAATTTGGCTTCATGAATCTAGCTGTAAAGTAATAGATGTTTGGAAAGTATGCACTTTACATAGCCCTTCCAAATACTGATTCAGTATTTAGTTGAAAACCCACATTCCAATGTGTAGGTTGTTACCGAATTACTATCTAGGTTTTGTGCGTTTTGCAGCTGAAAAGGCCTGATTCGACCTTTGCACCCGTAATGTTGCTTGGTCCAGGAGGATCTCTGTTCTTTGATTGCATGAGTGATTCATCTATTTATATTAATAATTCTATTTCTTTGAATTCCAACACACTAGGTACATTTTGCTGTCATCATGTATTAGTATTCACATTCTTTTTTAGCTCTCTATATTACTTTAATTAAATATGAAATATATGTAATGGATTTAGATGCATTGCTCAGGGGATGAGCCAGAGTATATTATGCATGATCTTCATTTATTTCCATTTCCCTAAGCACATGCTTACATTCTTTATTGAAAAAATTATAGCTGAACATTTTATTACTATGTAATCAAAGATAGTGTGTGACATGGATAGTCAAAGGAGAAAGAAGTACCTAAAGGCTAATAATGCGGAGTTATCCTGGAAAATGTAATGAACAGATGCATTGTCAAATTAGTGAATTGTGCATTAATTAAAATGAATCAAAGCACGGCTGAATGCACAACCATATTCATTTTGTACTACGGGCTAACTAAAAACAATGGGGTTTATTTATGAGCCTGGCGTCACTTTTACGCCGTTGGTGCATCACTTTTTGTGACGCACCAGCGGAGTAAAAAATGTGCCTTTTTGCACCATATTTACAAAGTGACACATCTAGGTAGATGCGTCACTTTGTAAACCCCTGCGCCACATTATACCTGCCCCAGGTATAATGTATGCAAGGGGGGGGGGCGTTTTGACGCAAGAAAGAGTCATAGAAAAGACGCAGTGAAATCTATAAGATTTCACTGCGCCATTTCTTGGACCCTAATGCGTCAAAATCTTACGCCTGCCTTATGGCAGGCGTTAGACTGACGCAGGCACTAACAACATGGGAATTGCCCATGTGAAAGTACACATTGCTGGAGTTGCGTCACTTTTGTGACACACTCCAGCAATGCGTCACTTTTGCGCCTACAGATACGTCAAAAATACTGACGTATCTGTAACTCCTTGCGACATGATGCGTCATACTGTAAATATGACGCATCGTTTGTGTCGCAGGGAGAACGCAGTAAAAAGTGACGCATAGCTGTTTTCACGCAGCGATGCATCACTTTTCATAAATGAGGCCCCATGTACATTTTATCCTCAAGCTGTAGGACGTCACCTCTTAGAGCCTGACCCAGGACACCCAAGAACTGTGTGAGCCGCAATTGGTCATCATTCCATGGGCAGACGGGGCACTTGAAATATGTAATGATGCATGGCACGTTAGTACATGGTAGGTATTGCCATCAATAGTTGAATTATTGATGATGAGATGATCAATCTATGATCAATCCTCTGCATGCTAGCAGCCCGACGCATATGGCCAACATCCCATGTATCCCAAGTAAGTACTTTCATTATAGAAGTAGTACAATATGCCCAGCTGAGTAGTTTTACTTTCCAATTTTGGAATAGTTCACGCAGAGAAGTATTACAGGATGAAATTTCTCTACAATAAAGGAAATACTTAATTTTACTCAGTTCTCCTGCAAAGCAACAGGTGCAAATGCCTGGGTTCAGCTGCTCCAGTTCTAAAATAAATGCACCTCTCCATGTATTTCTGCAGATGTTTTTGTCTGGAGTTCAGTTCTGACGTCATTGGTGAGAAGGACTGACTTCATGGCCCCTGTTAAAGATAGATATGTACATCATTTTGGTTTGTAACAACGTTTAACATCTTGTGCAAAATGTGATGCAGTGCTCTACACACTTGCTACAACACTGCCTGATATGACAGAAGGCTGGTGGTGAAATGCCATGTCCCAGTGCCGTTTCACCCTATTTGTGGCCATCTTGATACACAATGGGACCATGTGCAGGGGTGCCCTACTCTGCACTTTGCACATTGGGGAAGGCGGTTTTGACCCAGCTCTGTGGCAGTATGGTGGGAGTCTAGACAGTCTGATGTGACCTTTCTTAGGTCCTTATTGGAGATTGGTGGACTAACGTGGTGTTCAGCATATCATAGGTTTGGTCATCTGCCATCAGTAAGGCCCTTAGTATCCAACAAAGAGATCCATTTGAGCAGTGGCGGCTCCTCCGCTATGGCGGAGGAGTGTCACCCCACTGCTTTTGAGCAGTGAAGTGAAGGAAATATAACATGATAATAACCTTGAGTTATTATCATTTTATGTTTCCGTTGCAGGCCGGCAGGTGGGCGGGTCAGCTCTGCTCTCGGAGCAGGGCAGTGGAGGAGTGGTTTGCCTACTCCTAAGTGTACAATGACTGTTTGGATTGCCCTCTCAGGCCGCCCAAATCAGACATGCACATTTTCCCCATTCTCAATGCAGGCTGCATTACAGCTTGCGCGCAGAACAAGTCCAGGCCCCCATTTCCTGGTTGAGCTGTGAATCAGGACTCTCAAAACCAATCACAATGCTGCACGCAGCGTTGCAATTGGTGAGGAGAGCCTGGGTGCTTACCAATCACAACGCTGCATTGCAGCATTGTGAGTATTCAGGGAAGGTTGTTCTTCCTAGCTTCCTGTTCCTTGAGTCTCATTAAGAAAGCAGGAGCCAAGACGCAGGACCCAGCGGCAAGGTAAGTGTGTATTTTATTTTTATTTTATTTTATTGTGCAACAGCTTGTGCCTCCCCTGCACCACCCTCACCCTCCCGACACCCGTATCACCACCCGCAAGTCATGCCAGCTGCTACTGCATTTGAGATATCATCAAGGAAGTCCTGTAGCCATTGGGCTGGAGAGTATTCAATTTCATTACAATCCCAGTTCTGACCTTAACTTGATGGAACCTCCAGCACCCTTTCCGCGCTCATGACGAGTGGAGCTGTGCTCATGACGAGCTGAGCTCGTCATAATGTTGTACAGTGCTTGGCCTCTTTCCCTGGCCAGCACTCTAGATCCTTTCCTAAGTTCTGGGTTCTGGAGCGCTCCTTCGCCCTGTTGGCAGTTGGAGCTCTGGTTGGACTGGGGGCTGACCTACCTACCTCTGTGCTGCAATAAAGCTCCTGCTTTACTTACCTGTTTGTGGAGTCCTCTTCATTTACAACACTTGGCGACTTGGACTTGTGGAGTGTCCAACCACTTCATCTCCACGTATTGCTGCAGCCTCAAGAAACTTCCACAGTGCGGTAGGCTCAGGAACCCCTCAAGAACCCCGTGTGGATAGCGAGGAACGAGGACGCAGACGACTGCTTGCCAAAGGTATTCCTGTCCGATTTTTCTTGCCTTCGGAGGACTTCTGGTTCACTAAGTGACGTTATCTCAACCGAGTTATTACCGCGGTGAGTCGCTTAGCAACGCGCGCTGGCAACGTTGATCCAAGCACGCGCCACCAGAAAGTTAACTGCAGCAGCGTTAGCGTCATTGGAGCGCAGGTCCTGACAGCGTCTGCGTCAGCGTAACGCAGACGGCGGAAGTGACTTCCCAATAACCGGATACTGCGTCATTGAAACGCAAGCTAAGGTGTCACTGGAACGCACCGCTACAGTGAACCCGCGTTTTCTTGGAAATACCTCGTTCAAGAAGCGCATTTCATTAGCGCATGTCCTCTCGCTATAGTAACTATTACAAACGTCTTACGCACGACGTTTTCGGCCATTCTACTATTATTTGTGTATTGTGAATCTCCATGGAAACGCTCGTGTCTGAGCGCTAAGCATCTGCTCTTTGCTGACATTGGTTCTTCTCCTCAGTTCTCCTTTATAGTAAACGTAAGCCTTTATTTTTATTCTTTTCTGTTTAAATTGAAGTGTTTACGTGTTTTACTCTTTTGTGGTCCGTGAACATGGCTCAAGCCATCAATGTTGCACTTCCTCCTCAATTCCTGTCAGAGCCTGGCATGCCTCAAATAGCTTGGGAAGACTGGATAGTAATGTTTTATAATTACATTGAGGCTCTGGACGGTGAGGATTATTCACCCAAACGTAAAAAAGCATTACTAATGACCACATTGGGTAAAGAAGGGCAACGTTTATTTAGGTATCTGCCTCAAGTACTACCTGTAGGGTCACAAGCTGACTTTGATGAATTTAAAGAAGCGATTACAAGATTGGAGACCCGTTTTGGCAAGGAAGAAAATCTTATTCTCCAAAGATATAAATTTTATAAGAATAAACAATTACCTGAGGAGAGCATTGATGAATTCGTGGCGAGATTGCGAGAGTTATCTATCAAATGTAACTTTGGCCAGATGGCTGACGAGCTAATCAGAGACCAACTAGTTGTTCAAGCCAATAATAGAAAAGTACAAGAACGTCTATGGGCGGCAAAGAATCCAAGTTTAAAAGATGCTATAGAACTTGCTAAGATTGTGGAAGAAAGCGAAAAGTGTATGAGGGAACTACAGAAAGGTGGTTTGGAGACTAAAGTGGCAGAAATTTCTCATAAGAGTATCCATAGCGAAAATAGTGACGATGAAGCTGCTGCCATCGCAATTGTCAGGAAGAAAGGTTATGTCCTTCAGAAAAAGAACATACAACAAACTTCCTTTACCAAGAATAATCAAAAGATTTGTTCTAGGTGTGGTAGCTTTTCCCATCCTTCTGATGGAAAATTTTGTTTTGCAAACAACAAGGAATGTCTAAAGTGTGGTAAGACGGGACATTTCGCTAAAATGTGTAGGAACAAGAACAATTCGAGGGTTACAGTTGTGAACGAGAGTGATGATTTGAGACGTGATGTCAACAAAATCCTGATCCTGACTGACACTGTGTGTGCGTGTGATAACCAGAGAGGTAATCCTTTCAAGGATGACTTTGTTATTGATGGAAAAGTCATTACACTCATGGTAGATACAGGTTCGAAATGGACTATAATTCCTAATTCTCTGATGAAAAGTGTGTTGGGTGAAAGAGTGTTGAAAATGTGTGACATTTTCCCATCTGGGTACCAGGGGGAGAAAATTGATATACTGGGTTTCTTTGAAGCTGAAATTGGTTTCAAAGGAAGATTGGCGTGTGGTAAGATTTACATATCTGCTGATGGTCCGGCAATCTTAGGTCGTCACCACCAATATGACCTTCACATTGTGGTTGATCCTAGATCTGATAACCCCATTTCTATTGTTGAAACTCCATCCTTAGAGGTCATTTTAACTAAATATAAAAACGTTTTTAGAGATGAGTTGGGTGAACTCATTGGCTATTCGCATCGTATAGTCCTCAAGGACGGCAGCTCACCTGTTCAACACAAAGTAAGGAGAGTTCCCTTTGCCCTGCGAGATGAGGTCAAAGCTACTCTTGAAGAGATGCTTCAAGGGGGAATCATTGAACCCATTGAGGCGTCCCCTTGGGTTTCGCCCGTTGTGATCTCGCAGAAACCGGACAACAAGATCAGGTTCTGTGTGGATCTTCGTTCCCTCAACAAGTGTGTCGTAGCAGATGTGTTTCCCCTACCTAACATAGGAGAATTAGTATCAACCCTCAAAGGAGCAAGGTTCTTCAGTAAGTTAGACCTCAAACATGCCTATCATCAGATTTGTTTGGACGAAAGCTCTAAGCATTTAACTGCCTTTATCACCAGTGAGGGCACATTTCAATTCACCAGGCTACCCTTTGGGCTAGTTTCAGCTGCTAGCGTATTCCAGAGACTTGTTTCTGAAGTTTTTAAAGGTCTTGATAAGGTACTATATTTTCAAGACGATATCTTGATTTATGGTAATTCCCTACAGGAACACAACAATATCTTACAGGATGTGTTAATCAGGGTGGATGAGGCTGGTTTGACTCTAAGAAAAGAAAAGTGTGCTTTTCTATTGAGGGAAATTGAGTATTTAGGATTTTGTTTATCTGAAGAGGGTATTAAACCCAAGAAAAATTTACTCGAAGCCATTGAGTTAGCACCCTCCCCAGTTGACAAGGATCAGCTTCGGTCCTTTATGGGCTTGATCGAGTTTTACTCGAAATTCGTAAGAGACTTCTCATCCAAGACTGCTTCCCTGAGATCCTTACTCAAAAAAGGCGTAAAATTTAATTGGACCCCTGAACATGAGTCCTGCTTTAGACTTATCAAAGGAGAACTTAAATCGGCCAATGTTCTCACCCCTTTTGACACTGCTCGGTCTTCCATTCTTATGGTTGATGCCAGTGCCATTGGCCTTGGTGCAGTTCTCTTACAAAGGCATGGTAGTGCTGAGAAAACCATTGCTTTCGCGTCTAGACCTCTGTCCTCCTCTGAGTCTAACTACTCGGTAATAGAGCGTGAGGCTCTTGCCGCAGTCTGGGGAACAAGCTACTTTCGAACTTATCTATGGGGTTACAAGTTTGTCCTGCGTACAGACCACAAACCCCTGTTAAATGTGTTAGCTCCTGGTGGGGCTGGTAAAGGTTCCCCGAGATTGGCGAGACTGGCTTCCCGTTTGCAAGATTATCAGTGTGAGATCGAATTTGTCCATGGGTGGAGGAATGTCCAAGCGGACTGTCTGTCTAGACTTCCCATTCCCTCCACTGATTCCGACTCTGGGATCCCGTCTGATGATCTTGCGGTTGCTGTGATGGAGGATGTTTTGTCGGTGGGCGGTGGTTCGTTTTCTCGTGATGAATGGTCTAAAGGCATGGCTGAAGATTTGACCTTGAAGGCTGTCATCGGTCTTATTTCCAATGGTACTAGGAGGGAAAGTACTGTTGGTCCTTCAGTCAGACCCTTTCTAAAGATCTTGGACGAACTTTCTTTGGAGGGTAAAGATGTTTTGGTGCGAGGTGACCGTTTTGTCCCTCCCTTTTCATTAAGGAAAAGGATTTTAGACTTGGCTCATGAGGGGCACTTGGGTCAAAGTCTCACTCAACGCCGCGTCAAACTGAACTTTTGGTGGCCCTCTATCGACAATGATGCAGTGGATTGTGTTACGAAGTGTAGTTTCTGCAAGGAGGGGGAGAAACGCCTCAAAGTCTTGGGCTCTCAGTCTACGCAAAAAATTGCTTTTGAAAATACTCCCTGGCATAGTGTTTGATTGATTTCATAGGACCTATGAATGAACTGCCTATTGATTATCGTTTTGCAATTGTTTTAATCGACTGTTTCTCTAAATGGCTGTGTGTACAGTTTGTAAAGGAAATCACCACTGATGCCACCATTAAGTTTTTGAAAAGCACTTTTATCAATGAGGGGTACCCTTCTGTTCTCATTTCAGACAATGGGACTCAACTCACGTCTTTGAAGATGACTAATTTTGTGAATGAGTGTGGTATCAGACATCAGAAGACCAGTCTTTACAATCCACAGGGCAATGGCATATGTGAAAGGGTGAATCGCCTTGTCAAGGGTGTAATTCAGATGTTTGTAGAATCTGGCTGTTTCTCTACAGAGCGTGTCCAGGAATTAGTCTGGGCTTACCGCTCCACACCCCATAAGAGTGGTGAAAAGTCTCCCTTTGAACTTATGCGTGGTCGCACGCCCGTAGGCAAATTGACCCCCGCATGGTTGAAAAGTTCTAATAGCGATGTCCCTGTAATTCATGACAGCATTTCCTTGCCCATTTCTGTTGGTGACCTGGTTAAGGTTAAGCCAGGAAGATTTGCGAAAGGCCTCAGCAAGTTTAGGGGTCCCTACAAAGTCAAGAGGGTTTTCCCTCACTTCATTGTCCTGGCTAACGGTGAAAGTTGGAATTACCGGAGGGTGGCCCTCTACCAGAAACGCAAAGACTTTTCTTCTGATGATCTGCTCCCGGCTCATAGTGATGGTTGTAATGGATACTTACTGTCTTCTGGTAGCTCTACCCTGCCCATGCCCTTGTCAATTGAACGGGGGGAGGTGGGTGGTGGTGATGCTTCTACCTCTTTGCGTACATACCATAGGGGCCCTGTGGTTAATTCTGCTCCTGCTTCGCTTGTTTCTACTTCTGTTCCCGCTCCTGTCTCCTCTTCCTTGGTTGACGTTGGTTTAAGGAGCTCTCGCTCTCGTCGCCCTCCCACGTACCTGAATGACTATGTGCACTAGTATGTTTTCCTTTTCATGTGTTTTCTTTCCTTGCAACGAGGGGAGATATGTTGTACAGTGCTTGGCCTCTTTCCCTGGCCAGCACTCTAGATCCTTTCCTAAGTTCTGGGTTCTGGAGCGCTCCTTCGCCCTGTTGGCAGTTGGAGCTCTGGTTGGACTGGGGGCTGACCTACCTACATCTGTGCTGCAATAAAGCTCCTGCTTTACTTACCTGTTTGTGGAGTCCTCTTCATTTACAACACATAACCACTGCAGAACGCCCACGTGGGGATAATTCCCCTACTGTGCGGGGCGTTCCATTGAATGGGCGGAGTTGTGACGAGCTCAGCTCATCATGAGCACAGATCCACTGTGCAGCGTGACGAGCTTAGCTCGTCACGAGCACTGCGGCGCCGCGTGCGGCCCTCCTTACTCCCGCACCGCGGGGTGATTAGCCCCGCGTGGAATGGGTTAAGGTATCAGGTACATCTATGATATACGTGAAATGACACTAAGCACCTTGATTTGTCCACTTCTCTAAGAAGATTAATGCTATATAGCAGAACTCTACTATGTCTGATAAAGAAATGCTTGGCATCAGGGAGTCTTATGAGGAAATAGCACCAGTTACTGCATTCAAAGACCTTTTGTTGCACTGAGCATATGCATTGACTGTTCGACGGGTGCAATGGATGTTGTTTTTCTCAAAGTACGACCTTGTAAACAGCTTACGCCCTGAGCTATCGACTTATAAGGTAGATGGGCTTTAACGTAGAACACAAAAAACAGACTACCTGGAGCCGCACCAATCATCCGGCCAATGCCCAATGTGTACGTTTTAATACAAATGTATAGGCATTTATATAGCGCACTACTTACCCGTAGGGTCCCAAGGCGCTTCGACCGCTGCGAAACCCTTCCTGGCTTCCCTGAGAGATGGTCCCTTAATGGGTATCTCCAGGGTGAGACCAGGCATCCCCGGCGGTCTGGTGGGGCCGTTAGTGAAGATGAGGCAAGCTAATGCCCAGAGTTGCCGAGTGTGATCGCTGATCAGAGTGGGCACCGAGGCGAGAGAATTATCGAGTCCGCTGACCCTGGTCCAGAAACCTGCCGCGCCGGGAATCGAACCCTGGTCCCGGGCCGTCCTCTGCTCTCGGGTCTGCCGCCTCTAACCAGTGAGCCACACTACTTCACTACAAACCTTTTTAGAGGAAGCAATAGACTATATCACTTTGAAACATTTAATCACATGGATTTCAGAAGACATCAATCGAACAAAGAAACAGGATTTGCAAATATACCATCAATCATTACTACTTCCCGCTGAGACCAACAATGGCAACAGTGACACTGCCACACAGTTGTATCTCATCTAGGAAGGTATAGAAGATAAAACTTAATTTACTTGGCCCACACTATGTAGAAATGTAAAGATATTTCTCCAAGAATGTGCTATGCGTTCTCAGAGCAAGGGAAATCGTTCCATCTTGGGAGTGAACCAGTTCCTAAAACTTTATCTCCAATTTAATATACCCAGTACACTTGGGTGTATGGCCAATTTTCTTTGACTAGCTGAGTTTTCTCAGAATAGTTCACTCACATGCTTCACCGACATGTCTTCATTCTTTGCAATCTATGTGTCCCATCCTAATGCTCTTCAAATATGTGCTCTTTCGGGAGTGCCAGCCCCTCATAAAAAAGTACATGTGTAGTTCCAGTTCCAGGAAGAGGTGCAACATTACCTGATTGCTATTAAATATATCTACAAAATGTACACGCTTATTTGATGGTCTACCACACCTCCTTAATGTGCTATATAACTAAAAGATTTGATTGAACATATTGTGCTACAAAAATATCGTAGCCAAAATATCGACTAAACTACAAAAATCTTCAGGGTGCGAAGAATAGCAACTCTATGTTTACCTCCAAATATTTACATTCACAATATTTTGGTAGTTTGTATCAACAACCTGTCGTATTGGTATCTTTTTCCTCACATTGGTTGTCTCCCTAGTCTACTTGCTAATCTGTGATATGGACTGTTTTATATGGACTATTCATTATTGAAACTACGAAGACAGGTGCTGAGCTAGCTTGAAGCTATTCTGCTTTGGCTGGAGTTTCTTCACCTTAATTAAGGAGCCACTTTATTTCTACTGGTATTTAGACAAAATAATGAGTTGGAAATGTCGACTTACATCAATATTGAGTTGTAAATATCGTGACACAGAAATATCGGCAGCAAGAATATCGTGGTCAAGAATATCGATGTTAAGGTAAGAAATATTGTTTTAAAAATATAGAAGTCCTTAATATCATTTGCAAAAATATAGTTGTTTAAAATATCGATTTTTCAATTAGTGTTATGTATTTGACTACATAGTTTAAATGTATTTTGCATAAGTACTGTTTATGTTTTTAAATATATGTGTACAATTGTTAGTGGTTATGGATATTATTTTAATTAAATTTCGTGTTTTTGGTTTCGTAGCGAGTTGTGGGTTTATAGGGGAATAGGGTGGGAAGTCATTTAATTGTAATAAATTAATGATTATTTGTAATTTATTATTATTTATTTAATTGAGTTTTTATAGTGTTAACTGTGGGAAGAAATGTATTTTTTTATTAATTATTAATTGGTTGTTAATTAATATTAATTAATTATTTGGTAATTAATTATGGTAAGTGTGTAATTTTTGTTTAGGTGCCAGTTGTGTGGTTATAGGGGTATAGGGTGGAAGTAATTTATTTTTAAATAATCAATAATTAGTTGGTAATTATTATTAATTAAATTATTGAAAATGAAACATTGAAATTGTGTAATTATATTTAGGTGTGGATTGTGGAGTTTATAGGGGTAAAGGTTGGGAAGTAATCTATGTCTAATTAATTATTAATTAGATGTTAATGAACATTAATTAATTAATTGAAATTTAAGTATGGAAATCGCGTAATTCATTTTAGGTGTGGGTTATTGAATTTATAGGGATAAAGGGTGGGAAGTAATTTATATTTAATTAATTAATAATTAGTTGATCAATAATATTAATTAATTAATTGATAATTAATTTGGGTAATTGATTATTTTGTGTGTGTTGGTTTTGGTTTTATAGGGGTAAAGGGTGGGGAGTAAACCAATTGTAGTTACTTTATAATTAGTTCCTAAATATTATTATTTTTTATTGAAAATAAAGTTTAATTGTGTAATTAATTTTTTACAGTTTAATTTTAGTTGTGGGTTGTGGGGTTATAGGGTAAAAGAGTGTGCAGTTAATTCATTTTCATGTGTGTTATTTTGTTTTTTAATTAATGATAATTGATCATTATTTATTTTCATTATGGAAGTACATGTTTTTTAATTTAGATGTGGGTTGTGAATTGTGTGGTGTTGTAGGGTAGGCAGTAAATAAACTAAATGTATGTAATAATTAGTGTTGTTGGTACACCAAGGTACCAACAAAGGTGCAGGTCTGGATTGGTTTACAGACCCAAGCAAATGCAGTGTCTGTGGGGTGTACAGATCAGAAGGGCGACTTTACAAAATATTGCAGACACTTTTTGGTGATATGAGGAGAAAAAAATAACAATAATAATTAATATTGTTGTTTCTAAATAATTTCTAACAAAAAATATTTTTTGTGCGAAAAACGTTTTTTATTTTATTTAATATAATATGTGTAGGTATTTGTTATATGTTTCTTTTTTATTTCTTTTTTATTAGAAAGGTCATATTTATACAATAAACATAAACTGAAGATTTTTGAGGTTAATACATCACCCAAAAAGAAGAAGAAAAAGAGAAACAAAGATACAGATAAACAAAAGAAAAAAAGGAGCCTCTCAAGTTCATAACAAATACAGAGAGGTTTAAGGGAGACACATCTTATTTCATATTAAACAAATACTAACTACATTAATCCATCCAGAGACAATGGTCTCCATTGCACCTCTAACTTGGCTAACGAGCGGATACCCCTTGCCTTTGCCAGGGCTGCCTCTAAGCCATAAGTATCTCTAGTGATCACCCACCAATCCTCTGCCACAGGTGGTGCCATGGCTGCCCAGGACATTAGAGCTCCAACGATTGACTCAACGACGAAGTGGTCATGTCTGCAAGGAGTTTAACTGTTGCTAAGATCTGTAATAAGAAGACCATTTGTGCTGAAGGATTTGTTGCTATGGTGGCTGTAGCAGTGAGAACCTGGTTTGTTAAGAAAGTGGCTCCTGTTCGACAGCTTTTGATGGCCACTACTCTAGTACCAGTTGAGCATAATTATTTTACGCTTCCATATCATGAGCAAAAGCATCAACAATTCTACCTGAACAATACGTTTATTCAAATTTTGCATCACACTCACAATGCCACAAATACTACCAACTGTTGGATGTGTGGGATGATACCTGCTCGCCAGAAGATAGGAGGAACACCTTTTAGTCCTCTTCCTTTCTCGCATAATGGTTCTTGCCAAGCATGGTTTGCACTTTTGTTTGCCTCTGAAAGGGCTAACATCTCAAAGTTTGTTATCCAGATGAAGATGGAAATCTGCAAGTTGAAGGGACTAAATGGCAATGGGAAGAGTATTGACCTGAGAATATTTCTACGCCATATGTTTTCCCAAATATGAGAACATCTTGCCTCCAACGCGAGTGGTCGCTCCCCTCGCTCCCTCCTTCACCCATCACTTGTGGTATCGTAGCGCTGATCTCTGCCTCTGCAATCCCGCTAGCGCGCACCTTTGCTTATTCATTTCCACAGCGCTTTGATTGTGTGTACTTGCTGTGCATTACCTGTAATTGTTTTTGGCTGTGCATTACCTGTAATTGTTTTTGGCTGTGCATTACCTGTAATTGTTTTGTCTGCGCATTACCCGAGATTGTATCACTATTAGCATAGCGCTTTGTCTCCGCGCTTGAACCCGCTCCCACTGCGACAGTTCCTGTAACTTTATTTGCCCTCATAGCGCCCCACTGCTCCTTGTTTGTTGTTGTTGTGGCCATTTTCCTTGTTGACCAGAGCCCTCCCTCCACCTCGCTCACGCCTCCCAGCTGCCCCTCCCACCCACGAGAGCTACAGGCCGTCCTCACCCACACGGAGAGCTGTGACCATCTTGCCTCCAACGCGAGTGGTCGCTCCCCTCGCTCCCTCCTTCACCCATCACTTGTGGTATCGTAGCGCTGATCTCTGCCTCTGCAATCCCGCTAGCGCGCACCTTTGCTTATTCATTTCCACAGCGCTTTGATTGTGTGTACTTGCTGTGCATTACCTGTAATTGTTTTTGGCTGTGCATTACCTGTAATTGTTTTTGGCTGTGCATTACCTGTAATTGTTTTGGCTGCGCATTACCCGAGATTGTATCACTATTAGCATAGCGCTTTGTCTCCGTGCTTGAACCCGCTCCCACTGCGACAGTTCCTGTAACTTTATTTGCCCTCATAGCGCCCCACTGCTCCTTGTTTGTTGTTGTTGCGGCCATTTTCCTTGTTGACCAGAGCCCTC
This sequence comes from Lissotriton vulgaris, assembly GCF_964263255.1. Taxonomy (NCBI): domain Eukaryota; kingdom Metazoa; phylum Chordata; class Amphibia; order Caudata; family Salamandridae; genus Lissotriton; species Lissotriton vulgaris. The sequence goes on from NC_141691.1 coordinate 1,959,667,405, forward strand.
CCTCCACCTCGCTCACGCCTCCCAGCTGCCCCTCCCACGCTCCGCCCCCTCCACTATCCATTAAAAGCAGATGTCCCAACGCGCAGCGTCCATGCGCTGCGGCCGCGCCGAAGGTGCGCCAAAGGTAAGCCCGTCTACACCCGTCCGCACCTGGACCGCGCCCAGCACCATACCCCCTGGCCCTCGCACCACCCACCCCACCCGCATTACATACGATGCCTCCACCCTTTTAGCCCTAAACCCCGGCCGCCTCTCCAACTGCGTCCAAGCCGCTCCTGGACACACCCATGGACCCTTCTCTTGCAACTCCTGCAAGTTCGACGGCAACAAAAACAACTCCTCATCCACGAACACAAAACAGCTATCTGACACCAACCACCTAAAATGCATCCTGCTCAACACCCGCTCGGTCCACAGGCACGCCATCGACCTCTGGAATCTACTAGACACCATCTCTCCGGACGTCGCCTTCCTAACAGAAACATGGATGAACGCCTCATCAGCCCCAGACATCACCATTGCCATCCCTGAAGGCTACAAGATCATCCGTAAGGACCGCATCGACCAAACAGGAGGAGGCATCGCTATCGTCCATAAGAACTCCATCCGCATCTCAACCAGCTCAGACGTCAACCTCGCTAGCGCCGAGCACCTTCACTTCCAGATCCTCACCGACCCCAAGACCACACTTAGAGGCACCCTCCTCTACGGGCCTCCAGGACCCCGTGCACAATTCAGTGACGACATCACTGACTTTATCACCCCACACGCCCTCCCCTCCGAGGAATACATTCTTTTGGGAGACCTCAACTTTCACCTGGAAAAGAACCATGACAGCAATGCCACCACCCTCCTGGACAATCTCGCCAACCTTGGACTCAAACAACTTGTCACTACCCCCACCCACATTGCAGGTCACACACTCGACCCTATCTTCACCTCCAGCAAACATGTCTCCTTCAGTCACATCACAGCTCTCCTTTGGACGGACCACACTTTACCAACAATAAGACCACAACCCACAACCATCCTCAACCTACTCTGCGTAGAAACTGGAACAAAATCACCATCGACCAGATCTCCTCATCGCTTCTTCAAAATCCCCCTGCCCACTCCTCAAACCCCGACCAAGCAGCCATTAACCTCACCCAATGGCTATCCAACAGCGCCGACCTACTAGCACCGTTGAAAAAACGTCAAATTAAACTAGGCAGCAAAAACGCCTCCTGGTTCAACGATGATCTTAAGAAATCTAAGAAACTCTGTCGCTCCCTCGAAAAGGCCTGGAAAAAAGACCCAAACACCAGCACCAGGGACGCCTTCAAAAACGCCACCCGCATACACCACCAACTGATCCGGATTGCAAAGAAAGCGGCATTCAAAGATCGACTAGACAACAACGCCCACAACAGCAAGGAATTATTCAACATCGTCAAAGAGTTTACCAACCCCACTGCCAACTCCAACGACATCACTCCCTCTCAAACCCTTTGCGACTCCCTAGCTTCATTCTTCCACAACAAAATCGCAGGCATCCACAACAGCTTCGACAACCGACCCGAAGACCAACCCACCCAACCCTCTGCAGGACCTTCACCCCCCTGGAACATCCTTAACGACTGGAAACCAATCTCCACTGAAGACACCATCCGCTTAATGAATTCCATCCACTCAGAATCCCCCACAGACCCTTGCCCTCACCACATCTTCAACAAAGCAGACTCCATCATTGCACCACACCTCCGAGACATCATCAACTGCTCCCTCAACTCCGCCACCTTCCCGGAAAGCTGGAAACACGCCGAACTCAGCGCCCTTTTGAAAAAACCCACAGCCGACCCCACCGAACTCAAAAACTACTGCCCCATCTCGCTCCTTCCATTCCCGGCCAAAGTCATCGAGAAAGCTGTCAACAACCAGCTCGCCGCCTTCCTTGAAACCAACGAATCCCTCGACTCCTCACAGTCCGGCTTCAGAGCCAAACACAGCACTGAAACCGCCCTCATCGCAGCAACAGACGACATTCGAACCCTACTGGACAATGGAGACACAGTCGCCCTCATCCTGCTCGACCTCTCCGCAGCCTTCGACACAGTCTGTCATAGCACCCTATTACAGCGCCTCAGAAACATCGGAATCCAAGGAAAGGCACTGGAATGGATCACCTCGTTCCTCACCGGAAGAACCCAAAGAATCCGCCTCCCACCATTCAAGTCAGAAGCCACTGAAGTCATCTGTGGCGTGCCACAAGGATCATCACTCAGCCCCACCCTCTTCAACGTATACGTGAGCCCCCTCGCGGCCATAGCACGCCAACACAACCTCAACATCATCTCCTACGCTGATGACACTCAGTTGATCATATCACTCACCAAAGACCCTAACACCGCCAAAACCAACCTACATGAAGGAATGAAAGAAGTAGCCGAGTGGATGAAGTACAGCCGTCTAAAACTGAACTCTGACAAAACAGAAATCCTTATCCTAGGTACCTCCCCCTCCGCCTGGGATGACTCTTGGTGGCCAGAGGCACTTGGAAAAGCACCCATCCCGAAGGACCACGCACGGAACCTAGGCGTCATCCTGGACTCCTCACTCTCTATGAACAGACAAGTCAACGCCGTTTCATCATCCTGCTTCAATATTCTTCGCATGCTCAAAAAAACATTTCGCTGGATCCCCACCGAAACTAGAAAAACGGTCACCCACGCACTGGTCACGAGCCGCCTGGACTACGGAAACACCCTCTACGCCGGTACCACCGCTAAACTCCAGAAAAAACTCCAACGCATCCAGAACGCGTCAGCCAGACTCATACTAGACATCCCGCGTAAAGAACACATCTCTGGTCATTTGAAAAACCTCCACTGGCTCCCCGTTAATAAGAGAATTACTTTCCGCCTCCTAACCCACGCACACAAAGCACTCTACAAACTTGGACCCGAATGCCTCAACACACGACTTTCCTTCTACACCCCCTCCCGCCAGCTACGATCCTCCAACCAAGCCCTTGCTACTGTACCTCGCATCAACAAAACCACCATGGGGGGTAGATCCTTCTCCTACCTGGCTGCTAAAACCTGGAACTCACTTCCCACTCACCTTCGCCTCACTCAGAACCACCTAGCATTCAGAAAGCAACTTAAAACTTGGATATTCGATAAGTAATTCCCCACCCTTCTTCAAGCGCCTTGAGACCCTCTGGGTATGTAGCGCGCTATATAAATCTTTTGACTTGACTTGACTTGACATTAAGAACAATGGACCATTTGTGATTTCTGTTACCAGAGCTAAAGCAGACTTATGTATAAGTAGTGTTGGGAGAATTCCAGTGGGGAGAAGTGAGTGTACTGTGGTTCTGACTCATGATACTATTTACATGCTGTGTATGTATACAATGTGGCCCAATGCTTTGCTCTGTTTGCATTACTGCCTGTACACCTGCCAAGCAAAATGTTGCCTAGATTAGAGTCCAACGTATGCTAAATAAAGAAGTCACTGAAATGATGAAAATATATGTACAAGATGTGAACCTTGATTATCCCAAATGAACAAATGTCTTCAGCTAATGCTAAAAGGGACGTCTGTTGTAAATTGGCAGCGATCACGGTTAGCATTTAGCTGAAGCCATCTTGTATTTGGCAGCCATCATGTCTGCCATGTGCTGACCATGTGCTCTGTCCTTCCTTGCTGTCGTTTGCTCTTGTACTCTGCTCATAGACAGACTATATTTAGACTCTGCTACTCTGCACATGCGCAGAGGAGACTGTGACTGTCCATACACCTGTTCTAGTCTGTACATGTCAGGTTATTCTTACCGGAGTCAGCAAGCTGCTAGCTCCTCCCTCCTGTTGACTGTGCATTTCTGTATGACCTTTTATGTATGTAACCCTTCTCCTCTGTACTTGTACCGCCTTCTTTTGAGCCCGTGTGTGGGTATAAAAGGACCATGCTCCTTCTGTTCAGTGTGCTACTTCATACACTACCGAAGGGTGTTGTGTGAATGTAGTTCCACCTCATGACGTTAATAAAACGTTGTTTTATATTCCAGTTCCCGTGCCAACTTCTATCCTATTGGTCTGAGGACTTTGTGCAGAGAAGGGCGAACCCCTAGCACTGGTAGGCCTAGCTGAGGCCCACCCCAACAGAGGTGTAAAATTGTCATTGGGGGTCTGGATGAGGCTGGGGCAGGAGTTGTAGTCACACTTGGTACAAGAGAAAGTCCTTCCACTGCATACGCCCCCACACACTGTCCGATTGGGCTTGATTTTCTTGGGCCAGTTGTCAATCTTGCTACGAGTACCAAGTTTGACAATTGGCCCAAGAAAATCAATCGCGATGGAGATCAGAAGCTCCTTGGTGTAAATTGGCAACCCTGATTTGAACCGCCACCATGTCTGGCGTCTAGCGACGTCCGGGCGCAGCTGGGCGCAGCCGGGAGCAGCCGGGCTTGCCGCCGGCACTCCCTCACCATGGGCAGCCTAAATAGTGTGTCCTGGAGCCAGGGGAAGGAAAGACTGGACCAACTCCTCTAACAAGATGGCGGCCGTGAGATGTCAACCGGAGGCGGAAGTGTAACCACGCCAGCCGGGCCAAAGCAGTACCCCATCCACAACAATCAGCCCGCTAATAGCTGTGGTGGACCGGGGAGATGCAGAGAGCATGCAACATACCGTCACAAGAGGTAGGTACAATTTGATATCAACGATTAAGTAAAACAAAGTTTGTGCAATTTTCTTTAAAAAGTGCACATTAGAGCATCAGAACAATTTAGTTTTCAAAAGTAGAATTGCATTAAGACACCATACAAGCAGCACGCGAAGCATACGTGAAGCCGTACGCTTCTACCGACAACTGCAGGCTTATAGTACTTCTGTTAATCACATAAGTTATGGCAACAGCTGTGTTGCCAAGCCAGGCATATAAAGGATATAGAAAATAAATCAACATCTAACTGGGTACCCGAACTGTAGGCAAAATAAGTAACCAAAATCAAGTACAATAAAAAAGCACACTTTGAACCAGCTTTGTTGATGGAACTGTTTTTAGGCTGATGTGAAAAATGTACACATGCTCTGTGCTATCACACAAAGTAAAGAGATTCAGTGGAGTAGTGGGCTGACCTATTGCACACAGATGGAAGCAAAATGTGAATGACAATTTAACAGACCAGTGGATGAATCTCATGCATCAAACGCCCCTATATATATGTATAACATGGATGAATATTTTGAAAAATCAAAGCTTGTCACAAAGGCCAGTCATGCACAGGTTAACTCTAGAATTTCAGTTTGTGATCGCATCAACAGTGCCCTCTCCAGCACCAGCCCACCCATTGTCTAATGTTCTGTAAAAAGTGCAACTCCAAGAGATTCACCAAAGTATAGGAATACAATTCCTGGAGTTAAAATATCCAGCATGTCACTCCATTATTTAATATTCATTGAGCTCCATTCATTCGTGTTTGAAGGTTCAGCTACAGTAATGCTGTTTGTAATTTGAAATGCATGAGTAAAGATTCAAGGAGCTAATCTGCACAGAGAGCAAGCTGTGAGAAAACACGGATGTCAGAAAACAGAGGTATGCCCGAGATGGATGAAAAAAATGTCTGCATGTGCTGAGGAAACATGGGCCCGCTCGAGCGCATCAAGCAGTGGATAAATCTTGCCCGGTGTGGAATAAATTATCAGGAACAATATTCAGAAAGCAAACAGAATCAATTCGTTAAACACTCTATGATTTCTGCTTGCCAAAATCCTGTTTCGGTCATTGAAATACCTAAACAGAATGGCTTCCTGGAGCAAAATGAAATGGGGAATTCTACTGGGAAATCAAACACGAATTGATATTTATTGCAAAATAAATATGTGCTTATTGACATAGAGAAGTAGGTTTCCACTGGGAACAATGCTCAGTGTAAAGTTAATGACAGAAGCAATTACTGTACAGGAAATAACTATAAAGGATGACAAGAAACAACAGATCCATATATCTTTCTCTTAATAGGTGTTTCAAAAACAGTTTGCCAAGTACAAAACCTCTGCTTAAATGGAGCACTAGATATCAGCCTATACATTTACCTGCGCGTGGACATTGTCACATATGCATGCATGGATTGCGCAGAACACATTGCTATACCATCAACAAGCACTTCCAGAGGTATATCTGTCAAAGTTTTTGCACAAATTTGTAGGCTGATATAGTGCGTGTGTCAGAAATCGGGTTATTAATTTGAGAGAGGGGTAACCCCATAGTAACGAGAGAATTTTAGCTCAGTCCCTGTAACCTATTGGCACAAGCAACAGGCAATCCCCCAAACAAATCCTGCTAATTTCAAGCAGTACAAACAATTCCAAAGTAAAGAACACAACAAAATACCATTCTAGAAAAATAGAGAAAGATTTATTGAGCAATTTAAAATAGGTTATTGGTAATTCTAGATATGCACTTTTAAATTTTAAAGACAAATCCCAAGAAAAAGTGAAGCATTATGAAAAAACAAAATTTCACAGTGGACTGGGACCTAGGTGCAATTTTATGCCAACTGCACTGGAGCAGAGGTCAGATACACCATATGGGCTTATTTATGGGCTTATTTATGAGAGCCCTGCATCACTTTTGCACCACGTAAAGTGGTATATGCGTGACACAGTGCTCTGATTTTGATTCATGAAGCCACGGCAAGCCACCCTGCGTGGCATTGAGTGACCTCATACAAATGTCTAGCCCGCCCCGGCTCAGGGAACACTGCTAGATAACTACCCTTGGTCTCTCACCGTATGGGCTTCGGTAAGGACAATTACACAGACTACCCTTTTACCACATTTTAAGAAACTGTTTTAAATGTAACGATTGTACTGGTTTTAATTAACTATACATAATAAAAATTTACCATACGTCATGAGTTAGGTGACGCAGTCGCCTTATTCTGCGCACAGGAGGCATTAAATGGGCATTGCGTTTTTTTTTTCACACAACGCAAATAGAGTTTCTCCCTGCCTCAGATTTTCAAAGTGATGTAACCCTGGGGATGGGCCCTATCTGTACACCTCCCTGGGTAAGGCGTAAGGAGGTCAAATATGTTAATTTCTCCTCGTTTTTTCCTCTTTTTGTGCATGTTGAATTATGCAGCACAAATGGAAAGAAGAAAACTCCCCTTCCTGCTTAAAAACAATCCTACCTGCAACCGAGACACTTTGCACCATGGTATGAAGATGCCTACATTGATGCTAGACTGCCGAAACAGTGCCAGTGCAGACAGAAGTCTGAAGAAGAGTGGCTCAATGGTTAGAGTGGCAGACCCTGATGCAGAGGTCTTGCCCGGGACCAGGGTTCAATTCCTGCCTCGGCGGGTCTTGGGCTCAATTTCCTCAGACCTGATAATTATCACCTCAGTGCCTACTCTAATCATGAGTCCCACTCTGCAACTCTGTGCAATAGGTTGCTTAATCTCCACAACGGCCCCAACAGCGCAGGGATGCCTGGCTTCACCTTGGGGTTGCCCAGGAGTGGACATTTCAGAGGGAAAAGCCAGGAAGGGTTCCACAGCGATATGCGTACAGCACCAGGAAACCCCGGTTGGGGTACAGGTGCGCTTTACAAGTACAAAATGCATTCATTCAAAGGACAGATCCACACCAAATTGCTTAAATGTGGTGCATTCCTACCCTTTCACTTTGGTGTATGGCAGCGCAGCTGGGTGCTTTGCTGGTCTGCCCTAGGCAAAAATCCCATGGATAAGCCCCCAAGGGATTAGCCGTGGTTAAAGGTTTTACCATCAAACATAGGCCCTTATTAATTTACTTATATATCTATATCAGGATGGCTTTTCCGCCATGGGGATGTAATAAATTACTCAGTCCCTGTAAGAGAGGGGCCGCCCACCTAATTTATAAAAGCCTATGTCAGTGTTGTCATTCCAAAGTCAAATATTCCAAGCTTCCTATAACTATCCCCAAATTAAAAACATATATTACCAAACCCAAACACGTTCCTACATGCATTCCAATTTATCTTCTCACACAACAAATCTACCCACATCATGTCCCACGATGCAATGGTGCATCAAAACATCACCCACCAAAAAAAACAACACCTTATACACATTGAAAGGCACAGTCAGTTGTTCTCCAAACATGCAACTACAATGAATGAAATTGTAACAACTCATCATGCCATGATTTGACCATCCAGACCTATCCCCATCAACCACAAGGTCACTAAGTGTGAACATGCCGGTATCTTGTGAACGCTACAAAAGAACACTCTGAATGCTCTCAGTCCCTATTACTAATATCCCAAGCACATGAACACTGACATCAAAAATACATTTTTATCCCAACAACCACCCCATATAAGAGAGACAGACAGGGCCACCAACCATCATTCAAGTATTAATCCCATTATTTTACCTCCTGTTATGCGGAATCGCCACACCACTCACTACTCCAAATAAGAACAATGCAGCCATTACGGACCAGGTCAGTTTAAAAGAGAAAAGATATGCAATCTTTGTGACCTGAATAAAGAGTTTATAGCCCAACCAAAGTACAAGAAAATTAAAACAATGTATTTAAACAATTCAGGACCGCAATAACTATGAGTGAACAGTGCTCACAAAGGTGAAGAAAGTGCCAATGTGAATCTAAAGTGAAAAAGTGCATCAAGATTAAAAAGACATATGACTTTAGACTTCTTGAATTAATTCAGGACTTGGCAGTGTCAGAGGATAAAGTCTACATAATATCTGTAGACGTCAGTGTTTCGACCTCTGATCAAAGGGAGGCTATCATCAGGTCAGTAGGAGTGAGCACTATTTTTCCTGGAGTACTTGGGCAAAAACCACCAATGGATGGTATACCAAAATTAAAAAAAAGTTTGACTTACACATGTCAAGCCTCGAAGAGATGAGGGAAAACATGGGGAACTCTTAATGAGTGGGAACAGAAACCCTGTAGAAAATTAAACAACCAATGAATGCCACGAAAAAAGAGGAAGGTGGTCTCCCATGTGGTCTTCCTTATGAGCACTTTTAACACATTTGTCCAAATTGTAAACAGGAAGAGAATTTCTTTAGAGAATCTAGGGCTAGATGTATGTAATCTCATTTTACAGATTCCTAAATACTGAATTTTACCGATTCGGTATTTAGGAATCGGTAAATATGATATAGGTAATGAATCGGTAAAATTTACCAATTCAGTAATATTTCCTATTACAGATTCGGTAATAAGAAATACCTTACCATTCATTCCTATCGGCCTAGAGGCAAGGGTGGCAGGATGTCACATTGACACCCTGTTGCACCCCTGAATCGTGCATGTGTGCACATGTGGCGCACATACATGCCCTAAGGGCATGTATGTCTGCCACATGGCACCTTGAAAAAAAGCAAAATATTGTTTTTTTAAAGGTATTCGGTATTTACCACCAACTTGTAGTTGGTGGGAAATAACGAATCCTTAAGGCAAAAATGAACTCACTTGAGTGCTACCTACATAGGTTTTAAGGATTCGGTAATTTACCGTTTCCTTAAGGAATCAGTAAATTACTGAATCCTTATTTACAGCCTCCTACATTAGAAAGGGCTAAATACCAGTCGTTAACGGGAAAATTACCTTATTTCAGCCGTTACTGACCGGTATTTAGCTACCTACATCTGGCCCCTAATCTCTTGTCATGTAAGTTTTCTACTTATGTAGGATATCCTTTGTAAATAGAGACTGCATCCACAAAAAGTAATAAAAAATTAGTGCTTTAAATGAGTCTACAGTAAACCATCAATGTTTTGACATAATTTATTGTCCCAGGTTCCTGGTTTAAGAAAGTGGGTTTACCCTTATTTTTTGGCATAGTTAATGTGCTGTTTATGAACTGCAAAGGTTTATACTATAATATGAACTCTGACATATGTATCTAGTATAAGTTCTCTTCCTCCTTCCTTATTGTCTTTATATATTATGGCAGATTAGGAATTTACCATATATACTGAGGAATACATTACTAAATGTATTAGTGGCCCCGCATTGTTTAAGACACTGTTGGCTTCTAATAATACCACGCACCAACCAACTGAGGAAAATGTTTCTCAAGTAGAAAAGTGTCAAGAGAAATACATTTATACTGAACTCCATGCTCACATGCTTACTTAATACCTAAGGGCAGACGTAATCCTTTTGGAACAATAAGTGCAAAATGTACCTGCTATTTTGTTTGATGATAGAAAGTTTAGAAACAAATTTAGCCACACTGCTACTACCTCTTCCAGGCATTGGAAGTTCCAAAGGATCAACTCTGCATTGGAGCTTAGTAAACTAGAACTGTAAGAAATTCTTGAGTTGGAAAAAGCTATTCTACAGTCAGATACTTTAAACAATTTGAGCATCTGACAAAGGTAACTACGGTTAACCATGATATAAAGAACTATAATAAAGAAAAAACATGGCCATACCTATTATACGATGTGTACACCACTCTGTCCTAAACAGGCACTTCACAATCATGAGGAAGATAAAAATCCTAACTTGTGGTCACCTTCTCTGGGCCTTCAGTAAACGCGAGCAACTCAGATGGGGGAAAAGGGCCCAGAAACTTCATTACAAGCCTAATAACACTGTCAATATTTAGCCCGAGGCCAACAGGGAAAGACTGGGAGAGGCAGTAGGAGGGCAAGAATACCTTTCCTCCAGAAGAATGCTAAACCAGTTGGAAGTTTTATCAAAGGAGCCCCCAACAACCCATGCTCAGCAATACCCTTCTTTAATTTATCACAACACTGCCTGTCCAGGACAGAGATCTCTTTGCTAAGTAAGGGACTGACAAATAGGACTCCAAGTTTTCATTCACAACGAAGATAACAAAAGCATTCCTAATATTAGTGGTCTGCACCTGAAGTCCACCTTCAGTCCTACATCTGACCAAAAGATTCCACCTTTGTTCCATACAACATCAGCCTTCCAGAAAGAAAGGCCCTTCTTGAATTGAAAACAATGACAACATTGTAATTAAATCCTGTGATAAAGGAGGCAAGATAGTTATACAAGACAAGGCAATGTACAATAATGAGATTTATGAACAGATCCACAACCTTGTACCCTAAACACCACTGGGTCACAATGCATAACCAAAGATCAATGCCACCACTAAAAAAGTAACCAAAAATGCTGAACTGGTTGGCTTTTTAAGTCATAATTAGTACCTCTTCCTCAATAATAAAAATCCCTTACTCTGTATGGTACACACTTCCTAAGATCCACAAAAGTCCGGAATCACCCCAAGGAAGGCCTATTCTTTTGGGTTGTGGATTTCATCTGGACCCCCTGAGGAGATAATTATACTTTTTTATTAGACAAATGTTCCCTGATGAAACCCCATTTAAAAAAAAACACTACACACTTCATCCATCTGATAGAGGACATGGAGTTTGACAGCACAAAGGTATTATTAGTAACGCTCTACTTAGAAACGCTAAATACAAATACCCCCAGGAAGGAAGCATTTGTATAATAAAAGACCTCCTTAACTTCAGACCAGCACCTCTATTAGTACCCACTGAACTTATCATCTCTTTGCTGGAAACTACCCTAACAAAAATAGTTTTTCTTTCTGATGCTTAATTTTACCTACAACATAAGGGGGCATCAATGGTAGCAGTGTTCACTCCAAACATTGCAATTCTATTTGTCAAATTCCTAGAGTCTTCTTAAATTTTGAAAAGTCTTAATCTCATCCACCACATAATACGTGCATGGAAAAGTTACATAAATTACGTGTTTATGATCTGGTGTAGCAATGAGTGCGTACTCAAACAATATGTATTTTGGATAAACAACTGTCTCAAATGTACTTATCATGCTAGCAGTGAAAAAATAAATTACCTAGATTTGACTGACAAGATCTCAGACAACTGCCTCTACACCACTCTGTTTTGAAAAAACACAGAAAGAATATTTTACACTATACTACTTTCCATCCCGGTGTCCCATGAGATGGTCTTCCACATGAGCAGTATTTACACATTTGTCGTATTTGTAAACTAAATAAGGATTTCTTTAGAGAAGATAATGTATTGTCATGTAAGTTAATTGAGCAAAGCTATCCCAAGAGATAGTGGGGGGTTCCTCAATAATACCTTGGTATTCTCAAAGGGATATTTTTCTCCAACATAAATTACTTGTGCCGCTATAGTATCCACTGCGAATAACAAGTTTGTGAAAAGTATCAACAACTACTGGAATGTACTGAGTACCAGAGATTTTTCACTTGACATTCCTTTGTTTTCTTTCAAACAGGGTGGCAATTTGAAAGATCATCTTGTAATGGCTAATAAGCCTAAGCATACAACTAACAACATCCAGTCCCTATATAAGCTCTCACCTGTTCAACAATACTACAAATGTGGCAATTGTTCTGCCTGTAATTATACTACTATCACCAGCGTGTTTCAATATTAGCATATACAACATGATCTGAGTTTCTTTTCAAAATTGTAATTCTAGTAATGTGGTTTATTACTTTCACTTTCAATGCAATTTAATTTACATTGGCTAGATCGCACAAAAGGTGAAGTGTTATATTAGTCAACACAGTTGCACCACTGGTTAAGTATTTTACAAATGCCAAGCATAACAGGAATTACTTTACGTGACAAGTTATTGATAAAGTAAAAAATCAACCAAAAGGGGAAGTAAAGCCCCCGATGTCCGACTCCATTTTATATAGGTCCTCACTCCATCTTAGTTAATGGAGGTCAACAGCTTCTCAGTACTGAACGATGGAAGTTGCCATATTTCCTGATCTATGCAGAATCATTCACATATCTGCCATTTGAGCTTTTGAAGCAGATGTCGCCGGACCTACTTTTTCAAAAAAGTGTTGACTTGTCTAGTCATTTGACTAGTGAAATGGATATAAAACTTGCGGCATTCCTCTGGGACAAATGTCTACTTTTCAAGATGCGCTGCGAAGGAAGGAATACCGCAGACTTCGAAAGCAACCCATCTCCTAGGAATAGGATACTCTCGCAGAATCGTCCAAGTCCCAAATCGATGATGAATAGGTACCTAGCAATAAGAAACACACTTTCCCTTATAGGCATTCCGAATGCCCCTTTGGCATTCCCCACAACTGTTTTCTTGTAGCAGAGACAGCTCCTTACTTCTATGAAAGTGTGCATCCCATGCTAACCCTACCCAAGCGGTTATGCCCCCCTTACTCCCACTCCTACCAGGACTTTCCTACTAACACTGCTTCCTGTAAAATTACACATGACATAAGACTAGTTGGGGTTAGGGTGGGGGTAAGGAATTATGATTTCATTGGAAATGCAACCCCTTAGCAATAATGTCCTTCACAGATTCTGTTTACCCACTTAAGCAAAATATAATGTTTGATGTTTGATGACATTCATATTGTTTACTACTTATATTTGTAACTGATTTCATTGTGCACTGACTAATGATTCATCATGCGCTAAGTCTTTTTTCATGTATTACAAAACTCAACATAGTTTGTTTAACCCCTTCAGTGCTGATGACAAAGCCAGCTCGTCATGGGTGTTACCTGCCCTGTGCTTATGACGAGCTGGCTTTGTCATGAACAATGGGATTTCAAAGGATCCAGCATGCAGCGGGAAAACCCCTAGCAGCCAAGGTGTTAAAACAAATTGACCTAAATACTGTAGTCTGATTTAACATCATTTTACCTTATCTGTTCATTAGGAAATGTTATTTTAAAAGCATGTATTAAGCGCACATACACCAAGTGGTTTCATGGCGCTAAGAGCAGAGGGGACGCTGCATTGACGGGACAATTACCTTACTGATATGCTTGGAAAAACAGACAGGTTTTAAGCTTTATCCTGAACTGAGCATAGGGGGTCACCAACCTCACTTCCACAGGAAGCGAGTTCCAAAATTGCGGGACCAGGACCGCAAATCTGAGCCCTCCATGCTTTTTGCCTTTCAATGGCAGAGTGGACAAGAGGTTTAGTTTGGAAAACGCAATTCTCTGGAAGGGATATAATGCTGAATCCTTGAAAAAATATAAGCTGCGCCATTCCCAGCAAGGGCTTTAAAGATGGTACACCCCAGCTTAAAGACGCATCGCTTGGCCACTGGAAGCCAATGTAGACTCCTCATCAGAGGCTTGACATGATGTTGGCTGGGCTGACGGGCGATTAACCTGGCAGCATGGTTTTGCACCAACTGCAAACGGTGTAATTGATATGCTGGAATACCAACATATAATGAGTTGGCGTAATCAATACGCGAGATTACCAAGGCTAGGACGACCAGAGTCAAAGCCTCAGTGGTCAAGAATCTACTGATCTTCTGGATTCTGCTCAGGTGGAAAAAGCAGGCAGAGACCACAGATCCAATCTGGGCTTTCATGGACAGATCGCTGCTAATCACAATCCCAAGCTCTTAACAGACCCGAACTAGAGTTCTACGGGTTAGCTGGTCCACCTGTCAAAATAAGCTCAGTTTTATCAGGATTCAGTTTCAGTTAATTCATTAATCACTGATAAAGCTCATGGTATACTAAAAATAGGAAACTGAAGAAGTGGAAGAATTGATTTCAAACACCAGCTGCAGGTCGTCATCATAGTTAAATGTTCAACCTTTCTTTCACATAGTGACCAGATCAAAGGTGAAAAGTACAAATTAAAAAGAAAGGGCAACAGGGAAGACCCCTGAGGAACCCCACAAGTCAGTTTTATTTCTTTGTTTGAGAAATTGGCAAGGCAGCCTGCTTAGGATCATTTGCTAAGGAAGGAGGAAATCCACTTCAGCGCCAGACCCTGAATCCCAGAGCTGCTGACACGGTTGATCAGGAGACTGTGATTGACTGTGTCAAAAGCAGCGCCAAAAGTAGCTGATAAATTGAGCAGTACCAAAGCCTGGGTGAGGCTCCTGTCAGCCCCCCTTCTGAACTGATCCATAACTACAGGGATAACTGACTCAGTTGAATGAGCAGGTCTAAATCCTACCTGATGGGGGTCAAGGAAGTGGGAGTGTTCAATTCGCTACATGAGCTTCCGCAATTTTTCCTAGGTAAGGCAGCAGCAAAATGGGGTGGTAATTACTAAGAACCAGGGGATCAGCGTTAGGCTTCTTCAAAATCGGAACAATTTCAACACTTTTAAAGATGTTGGGAACAATACCAAGTTTAAGGTGATTGTTAAGAAGTGCAAGAGGAGGGTCCGGGCAGGTTAGAAACGCTTCACGTAAAATGTGAGCAGGGCACTGGAATCAACTTTTTTGAGTAGAACAAAGAAGTTTTCCTTTGAGATGGGGGGATTTGATCAAGTAAAAGTGAGTTTTTACAAAAGATTCGAGAGGCCATAGAAGATATAGAAGAAGAGATACTGGCCTTAATCGTGGCAATTTTCTCAATGAAGTAGAAATTGAGAGAGTTGCATAAAGATTGCGAGGGAACAGGTTTTACCATGACTCTATCCAGTTTGGCAAGTTCGTCGACTATGGAGAAAATATCCTTGTACTCGTTCACTGATTTTATGATTTATGAGGAAAAATATTCAGCCTTGGCCTGAAGGATAGCATTTTTATACTCTAAGGAGTATTACATAAAAGGCGTTTTTGTACAAGGAGTAATCGCGTCTCCAGCTACTTTCAGCTTGCCTTCAGGTTAGTTTCTTTAATTTTAAATTGTTCGAGAATCATCGTCGAGCGTCATGGGCAGGAATAATCTTAATTTTCTTGAGGGGCGCAATGTTATCACTGGCAAATTCCAGCCATGGCTTGAGGTTTTTTGCCTGAATGTGGGGGGACTCTTGAGCATAGGGGCTTTGGCAGTTAATAAGGAACAAGATTTCCCAATATTAGCACGGTTCTAATTTCTGGCCAAATCATTCCTTGTTAGTGAATTTTTAGAAAGGACATACTGGAGATCGTGAATGTAATGAAATAATGGTCCAACCATTTACATGGAGAAATACTTAGAAATTTCCAAATTAGGTGTAAAATGTGCTCCTTTATGTGAGCGGCTACGTTCACATGCTGGGTGCAATTCATTCCAGAAAGGAGATCAGTAAATTCTAGAGTCAGCCCTTACCCGTGTATCATTAGGCCAATAATTAAAATCTGCAATTATGAGAATTCCGGCATGGTTAATATCTAAGTAGGAGATCATATTGCCTAGCAATTGGGGGAATGTGGGCATATGATGAGAGGGTCTATAAAATAAAGCACTGATGGAAAAGGGAGATTCAAATTTCAACTGAGGGAATACCTGTGATTCCTAGTGAAGTGAACTGGAGTTTCTGATGGATAATGGCTACCACCCCTCCTCTGGGAAGCACCTCTTAAAGCACATTATCTTTGCCAGATGTTCCAAAACTTATGTTAGAAATTCCATTTTCTGATAAGATTTAGGGCTTATTTATGGGACTTTTGCATAGGGCAGAACTGCAAGGCACCTTGCTGGGCTGCCCTATGCCAAAGTGAAATGGCAGAATTTCACAGTATTTAAGTAATATGGATGGCAGCCTAACTCCAACGTAGGCACACTTACACCATGGGGCAAGGGTGCCTACATTGCAAGCAGGATTGTTTTTGTGTAGGAATGAGTACAATTTGTGAGGCCTCTCAATGCAACACAGTGTGGCTTTGCATGGTTTCATAGATCGAAATTATGACTTTCTGTGGGAAAAAGTGACACAGGGCTCTCATAAATAAGCCTCTTAGTATATACAAATTATCATTTGACCACTTGTCAGGAGAATTCCTACACCCAGATAATCAACCCAAAAGATTCTGCTAGAGACAGCCTTACCTTCTGCCACCACACTACGGACTTTGAAGATTTTACATCTTGTCTGAAACCGAGAAAGCGGAGTCCAGTAGGAAAAATTCTACTGCAGCATGTGCTGCTGTCGTAGGGAGCACTGTCTTCATGCCTCTGCTCTTAAAGACAATGTTTGCTGTCAACAATGTATGCAGTGCGCCTTCTCTCCCTAGGAAACTCTAAAACGCAAGTTGCTTGGCCTTTCACGTTCTTTTAGGGTAGCGCATAGAAGTAAATGTAAAGGTGTTAGGTTCTAGATGACATTGTAGCCATCTAGAAATATTTATTTTATTCTCGCTATTTATAATGTGCCATCTTGCTGTTTTTATAATATTCTGTGTAGTTGTTTAGATGTACTGAGAAACAATTTCCTCTGTAGTGATCCATACTTTTTATTCAAAGTGTTCTTTCTTCTTAGTGCAGTGTGTGTATGTGTGTGTGTGTGTGTGTGTGCGCGATATTGTGAATAATTAAATGGATTTGTTACTATTACCATAGTGCTCCTGATCCCTTCAGGGTGATTGTTAGTAACCCAAAAGTAATAACTCTGTATCAATAGCACATTGAGTAGTATTTTGCTAGGCTGTAATAATCTATCTTTCAGATTTATCATTGGTGCATTGATCCAAGTTTATCTGTCTCACCTGTGGGTGGGAAAGCACACCTTGTAGAACTACGCCAAATTCATAGTTTACAAAACAGAGGTAGTTAAAGTGAACTCTTGTCATACTAGAATGCAAGTGAATCTTTCAATGATAGTCACTCACCCTATGGTTTAAATACAATGGAAGAATGGAATAGAATACTATAACAATTGTATCAGATTATTCCTTAAGTAACTCCAGCTGTCCACCCACACTGGACATTTACCTTACTTTAGTAAATCATGTATAATTTATATATATCGTTGTTATGTGTATATGTGATTACAACTGCACTATGTCTTTTGATTTATTCTCTGTACTTTGTTCATTAATAATTTTCATATATACCTAATACTTTCTTGGTTTATGGATCCTCGCAGGGCCGGCGCTAGGCATGGGCAGTGTGGGCTGCTGCCCAGGGCCCCCTTCCCAGCCGACAAACATGGGGCCCGCACCTCTAAGGCCCCCTTGGGGCCTTACAACTCTGGTGTAGCGCTGTGAGGCCCCACCCCTCGTAATCATGTGTAACTCTGGCAATAATAAATGAAGTGAGCCAATTCCCTGGGCTTCCCCACGCTGCCATGACTCCGAAAGACAGGGAAGGGGCGCCTCATCCCCTGGACCTCGCAGAAGTACACGTAGTTGCGATGCTCAGGGAACAAAGGGCCTCTCCAGGCTAATCACGTCCTGTGAATGGGGATCCAGTCTGGTGCAGCCCACACAAAGGCAGGGCAGGACACCCCTTGTCCCGTACTTTTAACCCTTCAAATGGCAAGCAACTCTCTTTCAGCCCTTGATGAGCTGTGAAAGCGATGCTTGTGGACAGCAGACAGGGCAGCTGGGCAGCACTGGAGGGGTCCTCCTGCGCAAAGCAGCTTCAGTAGAGACCCAATTGGGATTCAGCCCATATACCAACCCGCAGACTGAGAGCCGCGAGCAGGGACCGAACTGCACTCGTCAGCCTTGAAAACTTACCGAAGAATTCTGCTCCACGAGTATTGAAACTCTTGTCTTTTGGATTTTGACAATTTGGAAACAGTAATAATATATGCTGTATATGTGTAAATAGCCTTGAGAAAGCCCCGGCGCAACTCGCCAATAGGGGGCGAAACACGTGTCGGCTGTCCATATCTCACAACAAAATAATAAAGATGTCACACTGCAACCTGAAGTAGTTCTGTCCTCTATATGACAATTTGCAAGAACGGATATTAATCCAAATAAGTACAACTTTGATCTTTCATGGAATACACACTCTCCACTTTTCAAACTTGTCTTCCTTTATGAAGCTCAAGAGGTCCAGAGCTTCGAGTGTGTCTCCATCTACCTATAAAAGCAGCTTATCAAAGCGTTGTTTAACCTTGGAATCCTTGGACCATCCTTGTCTTTGTGGTAACAGTGCTGGGTCATATCTATGTGGCCCAGGATTGGAGACTCTTCTCCACTGAGACTTGTGGCAATAGACCATTGACGTGAGTCAGTGGGACCTCCTGTCATGTGCTGTGCCACGCCAGCCAGTTGATTTGAGTACCAGGGGATGGGCCCCCCACCCTCCCCTTGGCCTAGCAGTGCTAGAAATTTGCTGGGGACTTAGTGGTGTGGGACCACACCCCTTGGGCCTCACAGCACTAGACCATAGATGTGAGGCTCAGGGAAAAACTCCTACCCACTCCCCTGGCCCTCGTAGCTCTGGATCATGGGGGGGAAGGTCCAGGGGAAGAAAAACCCATTAACTGGGCTTGCAGCGCCAGACCATTGTTGCGAGACCCAGCGAAGAGGGCTCCATTACACTGGGCTCAGCTCTCCTGGGCCTCCCAGCTCTAGACTATGGTTGAGAGGACCAGGTCAGTGGGGGGCTGAGGGGTGGGGGCACTATAGGGCACAAAGCCGTGGTCCAGTGCTGCAAGGCCCAGGGGAGTTAGACTACCTCATCACACCTAGTACTGAGGCAGGGGTGTTAGGTGCCCAAGGTACCCAAATAATGGCAATATGTTACTGTGCAGGCAGTGGACAAGGTTGAGGGGATACATTTCCTTTGCATCATGGCCATGGCACCATTGCTATGCAACTTGGCTCTCTTTCATAGGCTTCACAGACATATTTTTGCACTGTGAGGTTGAAGGCAGATTCTCTCCTGGGCCTCTTAGCCATGGTTGGATGCCCAGGGAGTGCCCACTCATGAGCTTTGGGGCACTGTTCCATGGCTATGAGACCATGGGGGGGGGGGCTCTCTCATGGGTGTAACTATCAATAGTGCAGCAGGTGCTGTGGCACCAGGGCTCATGGATGGCAAGGAGCTAATGCATCAACATTGCTGCTTTGTTTTTACTGTCCAGCTTCATTTACTTGCATCATAGCCCATGCTATGCCTCTGGCCCCTTCTCCCATGCACCTCAGAGCCATGATCAAGAGCTGCGACGACCAGGAAACGCCTATCCTCTTCAAGGCTTTAAAAGCCTTGGTCCAGTGCTTAGAGACCCAAGAAACGGAGCCTTCTGTCCTAGGCCATCCAGCACTGAACCATGGCTCTGAGGGTCGGAGCTATAGATCGCATAGCAAGTACAGTGTCACTGTTGCTTTGTGGGCAATGCACTTAGATTATGGCTGTATTTTACTGCCCATTCAGTGGCTGAAGAAACAATTGATCTTGTTTGCCCAGGGCTCAATGCACCACTGATACCGCACAGTGTTTCCCTTCCCTCTCAACCATGCTCCTACTCTGCAAGGCCTCACATCACGGGACCATCACTGTGAGACTCCTTGTAGGGGCGTAGCTAATTATGGTGCAGCAGTTGCAGTAAAAGTGGAAGTCTGGGGTGTAGATCCCCAATGTACCTAAATTATGGATGTCTTTTACAGGACTATGGCTGTGAGGTTCTTAGGTATCATCAGTGCAGAAGGTACAATGGCACTGGCGCCTGAGGTGTTTTGGACCATAATTACCAAAATTATGGATGAATTGTACATCCATCTTGGGGATCAGGTGGGGGAGAGAAGATTAGTCCATTTACCTTTCATTAACCATGACCCATGGCACTATTGTT
Source organism: Lissotriton vulgaris (assembly GCF_964263255.1). Taxonomy (NCBI): domain Eukaryota; kingdom Metazoa; phylum Chordata; class Amphibia; order Caudata; family Salamandridae; genus Lissotriton; species Lissotriton vulgaris. The sequence goes on from NC_141691.1 coordinate 1,959,687,899, forward strand.
ACACCGCTGGTCCGCTCATCTATGCCTCACAACCATGCGAGACAGGTGAGGCCTTCTCTACCCAGTACATCACAGCCATGGTCTAGTCTAGGGAGGCCCACCAAAGTAGGATGGCAGTGTACTGGATTGATTTGCTCTTTATTTTAGTTTTTGCACAGCTCCTGCAGGATATCCCTTTTTGCTTGCCAAGGAACTTATTCAGACAAACCGTCTAATCAATATGTGTTATAAAACATACAGTTCAACTGGAGAGCCTGGAGCAGCCAAGCCCAGTGGCATATCTTAACAAAGGCTCTCCTGTACGGGTGCATCATTTATGTTATGTTATGTTATGTTATTTTATTTTGTATTGCGCGCAGCTACCCAACAAGGGTTTCCCAGCAGCAGGCCATAACAAAGCTAGAAGACAGGTGGAATCAGCAATGTAGGTTAAAAAAACAGGTTTTTAATTATTTCCGAAAGACAGGAAACAGCTTCTCCCTCCTCATCGCATCAGGTAAGGAATTCCATAGGGTTGGCCCAAGAATAGCAAAGGAGCGGCCTCCTATTCTCGACAGTTTAAACTTCGGGATTTCAAACAGTTCTCCTGATGACGAACAAAGCAGGCGTCAGGGGGGTGGTACTCATGAACCAGATCTTGTAAATATTTGGGGGCAGAGCTGATGTGTATTCTGAACATATAGCATAAGGCTTTACATTTTATGCGATATTCTATCTTGAGCCAATGCAGTTCTCTCAGGGCATTTCCCATGTTGGACATTCTGGGAAGGCTGCCGAGCAATCTAGCAGCACAATTTTACACCACCTGAAGCTTTCATAGTGCCTCTCTGTTAGACCCCAGAAAGAGAATGTTACCGTAGTCCAGGCGAGATGTTATTAAAGCCTGACGACTGTTCTTTGGGTGTTTACAGGGAGCATCCAGATCATTTTTTTTATTAGCCATTTTAAGATGGATTTACTAACATGGTAACTGGGATGGAGGACTTGTACCAAAGGAAGTGACATACACAGGCCACTTTATTGAACATTTTCACCTTTAGACTTGCTAAAATTGAGGAATGTAAACAATGTGAATGAATCACCCCAGAACGAGCAGCACTCACCATGAAATTTTTATGATAATCGCGAGTCAGCCCATGAGATAATGGCAGATAAGGAGTCAAAGGTACAGAAAGAACATGATTTGCCCAAAATCAAACAATTTGGTCAAGTACGGGAACCAAGATTGCTTGTTTGAAGGCACATAAGTTCTGAGTATGCTTCATATGGTAAAGAGAATAGGAGCCTGATTAGGACAGAGCATAATGGAATGAAAACCTCAAAATTAACTCAGTGATTTTAGGTAACCTCCATACATATACCTTCTTGGTGACACCACCAGCATGCTAAGTGTCCTGCAAAGTAATAATAGAAAGTTGACCTCAGTTCTGGGCGGAGGCCTCGGGATAGGGTAGGTGGAGCATGTTCTTCAAGTTTAGAAGTTAGGGATTGATTCTTTTCATCAAGAGCTCCCAAGTGCTTCACATTGCTGGACCATGTTGGGAAAGGCTCAAGGGATAGGCCGTCCATTCGCTAGGCCTTACAGATATTTTCAAGTGCTACATGACTTGAGGGGTCAATTCCCTATCCTATATAAATACTGCATGCATATATACGTATCTAATTCACTAATCTGGAAACAAACTGTTACCATCTAATTGAATCTATACGTTTTGAAGAGACCTCATCCAAAACTTTTCATCCAGTGTGACCAACAGAATGTATTTCCACTTAATTGAAATTTTAAATATATGTGCTTATTCTAATACTGTTAATATTTATGTTATTGTTTTACTGATATCCGCACCAAGAAAGTTGCTTCTTGCAAAGTCGCTCAAAAATAGACAATTGATGGCACTTCCTAAAATGTAATTTTCTGTGATTTCACAGTATATGCAAATTAGGGGGGCCTCACACATTTCCTTTCTGTCCGGGCCCCAAAAGTCCTAGGGCCGGCTCTGGATCCTCGTGTTCAATGAACTTTGATATTTACATGTAATTTTATACTTTTTTAGTTATATTTTTGTTGAAGGACATTAGTTATTTATATATATTTTTCTATATTTTCAATTGCTATTGCATGGTTTGCATGTTGCTGAGGGTTTGTTTTATTTCATTCTCTTATGAATTTGTTTCTATCTGCACTATTTGTTTCCCCGTGAGTGCTCCATTTAAATATGCCTCCCACTTTTTCTATAGATTCCCTGGAATTATCGACCATCTGGTGTGTTCCCTGCCCCCACCAGCAATTTATTATGACATGCCTGCATGGGTCACGCACACTGCTGTCAGCTTTGACATAGGAAGAGAAACCTTCATTTATTTACTCACAGTTCTTAATTCCATGCAAGAAATTCTTCTAGGTTGTATGCACAACTGCCAGGCGGCACCCCTTGCTTTGGCATCTACCACCTAGAGACTTAATCCACCTGAGTGTGTACATTTGGTATGCCGTGCTCCTCACATCAGCATCTGATAGCTCCAAGTTCATTCTGGTGACCATCTTAATGAATGTGTGGTGCCTGAGTATTCCCACATTGATAGCCCTGAATGGACCTTGCAGTAGCAGCGATTCTTTCCTGTGGAAATCTCCATAAGTAGGTCATTCAATTACTCCCCTTTCCTCCCTCACCCCGCTCTCTTTTTTTCCTAGCATCCATTGGTTGTTTAATTCTGTACAGAGTCTCTTCTACTACTCATCAGGAGTTCCCCATGTTTCCCTGGATTGGCTCCATCCCTCTTCTTTTCAGAGGCTTGACCTGTGTAACACAAGTAATTTTATTTTAGTTTATCATCCATTGGTGATTTTTGCCCAACCACTCTAGTAATTATGTATTTATTACTTCTTTAGTTAATTAGTGCTCCCTCCTCATCCTACTGTCCTAATGTTCAGAAATCGATCAAGGGGTCAAGAGTAATACCTCTTTTTGTTGTTACCATAGATATTTGGCCATAGTAAGGTCCATTAGTAGTGCACAAAATCGGATGACTGTTTCAGCCCGAAGAGCCACGTAATGTGCTCACTACTAATGGACCTTACTATGGCCAATTATCTATTGTCACAGGACGTGATTAGGAGGAATATTCCTAGTATAGGATACAACATTGGCAATATTGAATGCTTTATCGTTTCTGCAAATAATTTGATTGCTTTATTACTAACAAATCTCTTGGTACAGACGTTTGGAGAACATTGCGGTTTAATAGCAAGACACTAGATTGCGAAGAACACAAACTACTATATCTGTTCTACCAATAAATGTTTCCGTCATTGCTGTAATTTTCACGTGTGGCATGAATCGTCGTCCAAACAGTTTTGATTAAGCCCTGAAGAAGTCCCATGAGGGATGAAACACGTTGGCGGCAAGCAATTATGTGATGTTTTAAAAGAATAAAGTGTATCTGAATGAAAAAAGAATAAACTGTCTGCAATCAAGTTTTGTGACTGTCTAGCTTGTTTTTCTGGGAAGCTATTTATTGAAATACCATGTTCTTTGTTGTTATATGATGCACTAGGATATCTAGACACACTATAGAAAGATATTTTTTTGTGCTCGGGTGCAGGGTCACTTTTGCTTTCTTTTAAATATGCACATTGCTTCACAAAGAGAGGCTAAATAGGTGGCTCTGCAAAGAGAATTACAAAAATAACTATTAGAATAACCCTGCAGGAGCAGGACCAGGCGACTGAAGTTCCAATAAATAATCAAACTCAAGGACAGGAAGGTGGACCATATGCCTTTTCAAGTATGGAGGGGAAACAAGATCCCCCCCAATTGATTGACAGGCATAGACCTTTGTAATGAACCAGCCCAGCAAATGAGATAAAGGGCCCAAGTCCTGCAGGGGTACAATGAATTAGAAAGGTCTTGTCACAATACTGGGGGAATATGTACAAGTAAGTGGCGGAGCACAGCGTTAGCCTTCTTGGCGTAATGCCACGCTCCACAACTGAAACACAAGGCTGCGCCATATTTACAAGAATGTGGTGAAGCCTTGTGTTTCCCCCTGCTATGGCGCTAGGTTTAGCAACTTCGCACAAACACAGGCACCCTTGCACCATAGTGCAAGGGAATGTCACGCCTGCCAGCATTCGGAGAGCACACATACACGCGAGGCCAATCCAAGATGGCCGCGTGACACTGCGCATGTGCGAGGGGATCGGGCAGGAAATTAAAGCCTGACCTCCCTGCTACTCTGAGCTTCGCGCTCTAGTTTCTCGTTTTCCTTGCGGCGTATCACTTCCGCCTCGCCAATCTTCATCTCTCTCACCTTGTTTCCTGTAGTGGACCTCGATTCAGGAATTACCTCGTAGCGTTGTTCTGCTTCATTCTTTGTTGCTTAGCTATCTATTTTCGCTAAGCCTGAAGCGCAGTGGTGCTTCCCAGAGTCTTGTTTACAGAGGCTTTCTCACGGTGTTCCGCCTGTTCCTTTTTGTGGAAGAGTCCGAGTTTTGTACTTTTGCTTGGTTTCCCTTATAGTACCCCCCAGTGCCGGCTGTCTTCTCTCCGATTCCTTGGGGAGCATCTAATCTAGACTCTTGCGGATCCGCCTTTTGGCCGGGCTACGGTCCCGTCGAACGGCCGGCCTTGCGGGGTTTGGATTTTGGTGCCTACTGGTGGATTGTGGGAGTTGTGGTCCGCCTGCCGGCGCATTTCCCCTTTTTTGTTCCTTTCCCATATTGTGTTTGCTGGATTTTCCTGGATGCTGGCATACGTCACAGTGCAGGGGAAAGAAGACCTGGTAAAGCGCTTGTAGCACACTATTATCATTTAGCATTTCCTCTGTAAGGATTCTGTCGGTTCTCATGCATGTGTTCACCTTTCTTTCAAACACGCTATATCTGTGACCTTATACGTTCTCCTATTCTGCCACGCAGTTCAGCCCGTTACTTCTTCAGGGGTAAGACAGGTGTAGATCTCTATCATTATGCAGTGGTGATTACAATACCCCGTAGATACATGCTTTATGTCACAACAGGCATTCCGTGGTACCTAGACACATCGAACGTTTAGAAAAGCAGATTGACCCATTACATTCCAGGTCACACTTTGTATGAACCAGGTAATAGACATTCTAGGTAGACAAAATAATGAATGCTTGTTGATTGTTGTTGTACTAATTAACCATTCCTTTTAGCGCCAGCTTCCACCGGAGAGGGAGATCCGTCCAAGAATTCCAGTTTCTCTTACCTTCTTTCCTTGTTTTATTCCCTCCTTTCCCTCCATATCACCATTGCGTTCTAGTCTTTGATAGACGCAATAGGTGTAGGGGGGACGGGTTGGGCTAGACTTCGGTTCCTGGCACTCCTGCGGAAACTGCTCTTGGATCCTCACAGAGCGCGAAGCCCACGTTGCTTTTCTGCCCGAGTGCCATGACCCAAGTAACTATGGAAGATTTGGCAAACATGTTGGGAAATCCCCAGTTAGAAACCCAAGCTCTATCTCATAGGGTTTAAGCCTTGCAGAGAGAAAGACGGGCGGAGTCGGAGGTAGGAGGAGAAGCGGGTTCCAGCCCTGCGTCCCAGGTCATTCACATATCCACCCCTCAGACCGTCCCATTAGCCCCACCAGAACGTTTTTTTGGTGATACAGCCAAATTCGCTGCTTTCATTAGCGAGTGTCAATTACACTTCATGTGCAAGGCAAGTTGTTTCCCGACTGATCAGTCAAAGGTAGCCTTTGTTATCTCTATTTGGGAGGTTCGGCAGCTAATTGGGCCATACCTTTAATAGAGAGGAACGATCCTATGTTACAAGACTATTCCACCTTTAGACATGAATTGAAGAAACTCTTTGATAAGCATACATTCACGCATTCTGCGGACACCGAATTGTTGTCCTTAAAACAAAGAACGAAAGACCTGTCCGCTTATATAACCTCTTTCCAAAGACTAGTCGCAGAGGCGAACTGGCCAGGCGAAAAGCAGAGCGCCCTATTCTATAGGGGGTTACGGGAGGATCTGAAGGATGCTTTATCCCAAGTAGTGGATCCGCCAGACAATTGTCCAGATCTGATTGACTTAGTGGTCAAATTAGATCATAGGATACAGGAGAGAAAGAGGGAGAAAGGGCGTTCCGACACCAAGACATATGTCTTTCAAAGAAAGACCGAGGTTGAAAAAACTGTAGATAAGGCTGAGCCAATGCAAATAGGGTCTATCAAGGGACACCTGAGTCAGGAAGAACGACAACGAAGAAGGGACAACAAACTCTGCCTCTATTCTGGCAAGTCTGGACATTTTCTAAGGAATTGCCCTGTTAAACCTTCCCAGAACAAAAGATCGGAAAACTAGTAAGCCCGACACCTTGTGAGACTAGGGTTTCAGGTAGTTCTAGTTTAATAGTCTCGTCTTTTGACACCCAATCGGATCTGCCAAGCCATTTATTTTTGCCTGCTCGTTTGTATTTCGAGGGAAGAATGATTGAAGTCCTTATCATGTTGGATTCCGGGGCTACCGGTAATTTTATGGATTCTGACTGGGCCAATCAACATTCCATAGAGTTTACACGCAAGGGAATCTGGGAAAGAGTCACTACTATTGATGGTAGAGTATTGAAATCAGGGCCTATTACCCATCAAACTATACCCCTACATTTGGCTGTAGAGCAAGGACACCAAGAACACCTGACATTTGATTTGATCAAGTCACCGCAGTTCCCTGTGTTGCTGGGCTTACCCTGGCTTCGCACCCATAATCCACAGGTTGATTGGGTTAAGGCCACTCTAGAGTTTAGTTCAGACGTCTGTAAGGAACATATGGGAGCGTTCAAGGCAGATAACACGCTTGCTTCTTCCAGTATCTCTGTTCTGCCTTTAGAATATTCTGATTTACAGGACATTTTTGATGAGGCACAAGCGACTAGCCTTCCACCTCATAGGCTATATGACTGCTGAATAGATCTTCAAGCAGGGGCTAAGATACCGTGCAGCAGAGTATATTCCCTCACTGAAAAAGAAAATACCTTGATAACATGCTCAAAATAGGTTTTATTCAACCTTCTCGTTCCCCTGCCTCATCATCTCTTTTCTTCATCCCAAAGAGGGAGGGTGGTTTGAGATGCTGTATTGATTATAGAGCATTGAACAGCATTACTATTAAGAACAGGTACCCTCTTCCCCTTATTTCCTCCCTCCTTGACAGAATTAAGAACGCTACCATCTTCACCAAGCTAGACCTTAGAGGGGCATAACATCTGGTAAGACTCAAGGAGGGGGATGAATGGAAGACGGCCTTCTGTACCAAGTTCGGACTATATGAATATTTAGTAATGCCTTTCGGGCTTTGCAATGCCCCTGCGGCTTTTGAGTGTTTTATTAATGAGGTCTTAAGGGATGTGTTAGATGAGAAAGTTATCGCCTACATCGACAATTTTCTCATCTTTTCTTCGTCTGTAGCTGAGCATAAAAGACATGTTCAGACAGTTCTAGAAAGATTAAAAGAAAACAACCTGTATTGTAAGCTTGAAAAATGCTTGTACCATGTGTCTGAAGTAGCCTTTCTAGGTTTTCTTGTATCATCCACAGGATTACGTATAGACCCACAGAAGGTGGAGGCTATCCATCAATGGCCCACGCCACGCTGCGTAAAGGAGGTTCAAAGCCTTTTGGGCTTTGCTAACTTCTATCGCCGTTTTATTGATGGTTTTTCAAAAGTGGTGGTGCCTATCACAGCTCTGCTAAAGAAGGGAGTCCCTTTCCAATGGTCCTCATCCGCTGATTCAGCATTTGCTACATTGAAGGCTGCCTTCACGCAAGCCCCCAATTTGCGTCATCCCAATCCAACATATCCTTTTCTGGTGGAGGCAGACGCTTCCGATGTGGCTGTTGGAGGTGTCCTTTCTCAAACTGACCCTGAGACAGGTATTTATCATCCGGTGGCTTTTTTCTCAAGGAAGCTGAAGCCAGCTGAAATGGACTACTGCACCGGAGATAAGGAATTATTGGCCATCAAGAAAGCCTCTGAAGAATGGAGGCAATATCTGTTAGGCGCTAACCACACGGTGACCGTGTTAACAGATCACCGCAATCTTCAATTTTTGAAGTCTGCTAGGGCACTATCCATGCGACAGCTAAGGTGGACCCAGTTTTTTAGCGAATTTGATTTCGTGATCATATACCGAGCAGGGCAAAAGAATGGCAAGGCCAATGCCTTATCCCGCTTAGGCTATGATCCTGTCGAAGAAAGCAGTACTCCTCCTCCCGTTATCACCCCAGAAACGTTCATCGGGGGTCAGTTCAGAAGAGGATTTCCTAGCCAAGGTGAGGAGGGAACAAGAGTCAGAGACAATGAAACAAATTACTCAGACACATGAAGCTATCAAGGTGGGAGGATTCTACTATGTGGAGTGTGGATTAGTTCTCCCCTCTGCGGAATTACAAGGTCAGGCTCTTAACTGGTGTCATTCCCATCCATTAGCGGGACATCCGGGTTACAAGAAGACTATTGAAGCCTTGAAGAGGTATTTTTGGTGGCCAGGGATGGGTAAGGACACAAAGAGGCACATACAGACTTGTTACATCTGTGCACAGAGTAAGGTCTCCCATCAGAACCCCATAGGGTTGTTACATCCACTACCAACACCCCCGAGTCCTTGGCATACCGTGTCCTTAAACTTCATTGTGGAGTTGCCACTCACAGTTAAGGGGCATAATAGTCTGCTGGTTGTAGTGGATGTATTCTCCAAATTGGCTCATGTTATACCCCTGGCAGGACTCCCTACTGCGAAGACCAAAGCTTCTGTATTTTTGAAACAGGTGGTTAGATTACATGGCCTCCCTTCAGTGCTCATCACAGATAGGGGTACCCAATTTGTATCCCGATTCTGGCAGGGCTTATGTACTCTTTTGTCAGTAGATGTAAGACTCTCGTCTAGCCACCATCCTCAGACAGGCGGCCAGACGGAAAGAGTCAATCAGTGTTTTGAGCAGTGTATTAGATGCCAGGATTTACAATCCTAGAAGGAATGGGATGAGTTGGTTTGGTTGGCGGAGATGGCGTATAACAACAATCATCATGCATCTACCGATTTCACACCCTTTTTTTCACTTATGGCTATCACCCACGTATCCTCCCTGGTTCATCCTCCTCATCGACATTTGCTCCCCTTTGCTCCACACCCGCAGCTAGTGAATTGGTGCAGGAGATCCAACGGAATCATACACTCACACAAGACAACTTAGAACAGGCCAAGAGGAGATACAAGAAGGGAGCAGACCTCCACAGACGTCAGGAGCCTGTATATAAGGAGGGGGAGGAGGTGTGGTTGTCATCCAAGCACATCAACATTAAGGGGTCCTGTAAGTTCAAACCCAGATATATTGGTCCTTACAAGATACTGAAGGTCATAAATTATGTGGCCATGAAACTCGAGCTTCCCTTGTCCATGAAGATACATCCCGTATTTCATGTGTCATTACTGAAGTCTGTCGAACCAGGTACCATTTTACCAACATCGCCCCCTCCCATAGATGTTGAGGATGAGTTGGAATACGAGGTTGAGGCCATCATAGACTCAAGGAGAGTCAAGCGAAGGCTACAGTATCTCATCCACTGGAAGGGGTATGGGGTAGAGGAATGTACCTGGGAACCAGCTAGTCTTGTACACGCACCTAGATTAGTGAAATAATTTCATAGACAACATCCCAGGAAACCCAAACCAGTGGGAGGATCCGTAGGGGGGATGTACTGTCATGCCTGTCAGCATTCGGAGAGCACACGTACAAGCGAGGCCAATCCAAGATGGCCACGCGACACTGCACATGTGCGAGGGGATCGGGCAGGAAATTAAAGCCTGACCCCCCCGCTACTCTGAGCTTTGCGCTCTAGTTTCTCGTTGCCCTTGCGGCGTGTCACTTCCGCCTCGCCAATCTTCATCTCTCTCACCTTGTTTCCTGTAGTGGACCTCGATTCAGGAATTACTTCGTAGCGTTGTTCTGCTTCATTCTTTGTTGCTTAGCTATCAATTTTCGCTAAGCCTGAAGCGCAGTGGTGCTTCCCAGAGTCTCGTTTACAGAGGCTTTCTCTCGGTGTTCCGCCTGTTCTTTTTTGCAGAAGAGTCTGAGTTTTGTCCTTTTGTTTGGTTTCCCTTATAGTACCCCCCAGTGCCGGCTGTCTTCTCTCCGATTCCTTGGGGAGCATCTAATCTAGACTCTTGCGGATCCGCCTTTTGGCCGGGTTACGGTCCCGTCGAACGGCTGGCCTTGCGGGGTTTGGATTTTGGTGCCTACTGGTGGATTGTGGGAGTTGTGGTCCGCCTGGCGGTGCATTTCACCTTTTTTGTTCCTTTCCCATATTGTCTTTGCTGGATTTTCCTGGATGCTGGCATACGTCACAGTGCAGGGAAAAAAAGACCTGGTAAAGCGCTTGTAGTGCACTATTATCATTTAGCATTTCCTCTGTAAGGATTCTGTCGGTTCTCATGCATGTGTTCACCTTTCTTTCAGACATTCTATATCTGTGACCTTATACGTTTTCCTATTCTGCCACGCAGTTCAGCCCGTTACTTCTTCAGGGGTAAGACAGGTGTAGATCTCTATAATTGTGCAGTGGTGATTACAATACCCCGTAGATACATGCTTTATGTCACAACAGGCATTCCGTGGTACCTAGACACATCGAACGTTTAGAAAAGCAGATTGACCCATTACATTCCAGGTCACACCTTGTATGAACCAGGTAATAGACTTTCTAGGTAGACAAAATAATGAATGCTTGTTGATTGTTGTTGTACTAATTAACCATTCCTTTTAGCGCCAGCTTCTACTGGAGAGGGAGATCCGTCCAAGAAGTCCAGTGTCTCTTCTCTTCTTTCCTTGTTTTGTTCCCTGCTTTCCCTCCATATCACCATTGCGTTCTAGTGTTTGATAGACGCAATAGGTGTAGGGGGGACGGGTTGGGCTAGACTTCGGTTCCTGGCACTCCTGCGGAAACTGCTCTTGGATCCTCACAGGGAGTCTGCGTGCAGGGGAGGATTGTTTATGTGTAGGAAGGTGTCCCTTCCTGCACATAAACAATCCTAAAATACCATTCTGTCACTTTTATGTGTGTGCTGCTTTTTTAAAGGTTTGTTTATGTACAGGAAGGGACACCTTCCTACACATAAACAATCCTCCCCTGCACACAGACTCCCTTGCACTATGGGGGAACACCTTCCTGTACATACATAACCCATGGCATTTTGCTTTTTCCATGCATGCTGTACAAGGCAGCACACATGGAAAAAGCAAAAATGAGGAGAAAAAATGCATTTCCCCTCGTTTCGCCAACTTAAGAACAAGATTTACCTGGTTTTAATTTTGGTGCTGCCTCCTATGTGTGCCGCCCGTCAAAATGAATTGGTGTTGCGGTGGAACGCCCACTGCAGCACCCACTGCCCACACCTTTCACGCTAACCATAGCGTGAAAGGGGGCCTTATGTACAAGGCAGCGTTAAACCACGTTAAGTGGCTTAACGCTGCCTTGTACATAAGGCACAGCCCCTATCGCCATCACAACGTCGGTAAAAGTGACGTTGTGGTGGCAATAGGGGCTTGTACATATGCCCCTGATTCCTTCCATGGGCCGACTGTAGATAAACATTTTCCTTGGGCACAGAGTGTGTGAATAATAGGCCACTTTAATCAAACAACTGCACAGCAGATGACTGCTTACTGATATTACTGACAACACTTCACACCATTATTCAATCATTACAATTTCACTTTGAGAAACTATAGGTCCAAGTCGGTTTGTTAAACACTCTTGCTGTGTTTGTGTCAGGTATTGATGTCAGGCTTGACACAATTAACTCCCTCATCATGCGGTCCAGGAAACGCCCACCACCAGAGCCAACCCAGAGTGTGGTGTGCTGATGTTAAGTGTGCCTGCTCTTCCACCCTTGACAAACTTTCAACTGTTCTGGAAGTTCTATTGTCAATTGTTATAGATTTTAAAGGGCAAAATAGGACATTATCTCTGAACAGCGGTATTAATGGAAGTACACCTGCAACCCACAAGGACACCTCGATGTCTAGTCCAGCAGGTCTATCAACAAGGGAATACCATATTGATTCTTAAACCACACCATGCACCTTCATAATGTGCACAGCCGGACCACAAATACATTTTGCTTCAGGGCCCTTAACTTTCCGAACATTCCAATAGAGTTGCAAAGAAAGGAAACCCTCAGAGAACATCAATCCATGCCAGGTCCATATATGATGTGCACAGATGAAATAAACACACAACTAGACCCAGGGAATACTATTGTTCGCAATAAGAGTACAAATGCTCCAACTTCTTCACCAGAAACAAAAACGTTTCATTCAAAGGGGTGAGCACTCACCCACACCTGCAACGTAGCCCGCCTTGAGGACAGCAATCCAACCCCGTAACATCACTTATCGCCCAAAGGAAGTCCCTTTCCTAATGTGAATGTAAAAGGCTGAGAAAAGCATAGATAAAAACAGATTATCAGGCAACCAACTGCCCAACGTTGCCCAATCTTTGAAAAAAAGAAAGTGGAGTCCACTGACATAACTCCACACTCTCTCCTCATGGACAATACATTCTTATGGATACATAATGTCTCTCCAGTCACTAACAATAATAAGGAATTTCATCCAACAGATAAGATACAAGATCATGCTAAAGTAAGAGCTCAGTTAAGCAACCTCTCACCCACCATAATACATAGGGCACTAGCTAGGACAAGAAAGCATCATGATGTCCCCTATCAATTGGGCTGGAAGATATAGCTAATGCCAATACACAGCCGAGGCCTGAAGCACCAACCTGCAAAAATGCCAGAAAGGAAATAGAAAAAGACAACAACACAGAAACAGTTTTAGTTGGAAAAGATAGTCACCCTCCATCAGGAGGCCAGGGCCACTATATGGCAAAAGAATACATTTCTGCTACAGCTGAAAATTTGCCACTGCAGACTAAACTATTTTCAGGGGATGTCATTCTGAAAGGCATTGGAAACACGAGGTTCACAGGAATAAATCAACATCCAACACTATCAGAAATAAAGTCCTCCATGACTGGGGGGCCATACCCACAGCCCCTCTGGGGAAAGGATGCAGATCTTGCAGAGGGATCAAAGTGCAATTATGCAACTCCTATCATCAAAGGTACATTTAAACCCTAATCCAGGTGTCTCCCCCAGCCCAAAATCTATGCGCCAGCTTTCCACAAAAAAACAAGATTCTACTCTACGCGGAATATGTAACAAGAACACTGCACAATTTACTGAATAGGGGTAATATCATAATGTTTTTAAAAAGCCACGCGCCACTGGCACACTTAACCAGTGCAGATAGCCAAACTATTGCGTTCACACAATTAAATAAACTAATACTAATAATATGATTCACAGCTGATCAGGTCCATCATATGTGGCAGGAAAAAAGCTTGAAGGATCTGGGGAATAAAATTCACAAGATTTCCAACTGAAGCATATCCAACACAACCTTGCCATGGATCTACGATGGACCATCAAAATAGAAGCTGCTCGATTGTGAGGTTTTCAATTCTCAAAAGTGCTATAGGTAGCAATAATCATACTAAAACCCCAGTATCAAAGCAGAAAGATCCGTCACGGAAACAGTCTAGGACTCAAAAGAACAACAATAAGAAGATAGACTGGTTATGGTTGTAAACCGCACTAGAGATTGATCTGGACTACCTTTTAAGTACATCCAGCTCTGACACTTACCTTTTGGTCTGCTCGTGGAACGTGAGAGGCTTGAGTAACATAGCTCACAATGCAGAAGTGGTCGCTATTGGCAATAATTAATTGTGATAATCCTCCAAGAAACGTGAAGCATGACATCAATACCACTGATTGAATACTTGGTGTAGTGAACTGCCTCACTAAAAATAAAGTCAAAGGCTAGACCCAAAGGTGGTCTAGCGATTTATATCTCATCTACCTTGGATGTTAAAAGAGTAAAAATTGCACAACAAGAATCTTGGATCCTGGCAGTGTTAGTTGCCAACTGGGCTTGCAAACTAAAGGATCCGCTTATAATTATGAACATCTACATTCATCCACATGTCCAAGTGAAATTTGAGGGCATACAGAAACAATAATTTAGGTCAAAAGTATGTGGGTGCATACATGATCCGGACCAGTGATTTCAACTCAACCCCCTTTTCAGTTGTCTTGAAGACAATTTGGTGTCACTCCATAACGAACTTTGGAAAATACCTCACCAAATAAAACCTTCCACCAAAAGACTGACCGCTTCAGAGAGCAGACTCTGGGTACATGCATGCATGCTGGTCTTCCATTCGTAAACAGTAGGACAAGAGAGGATCAGCTACCTTTACCCATGCACACCTCCTCGAAATTTCACTTCATCCTTGACTACACTTATGAGCTTTGCTCCACTGAGATATTTAAAGTCATTCAAGATAGACGCCCACACAGAAAGCAACCCACAGTCCCCGCAGATATGCAATAAAAGTCATTTATTTTGAGAAGTCTAGAAATAGGCATGGTATCTGTAACAACTAGATTAAAGATATTCATTTGGAACAAAGGCACAGAAAAGGACTTGGAGGAGCGCTGACGCCTGGTGATGGAAACTGGATTTGGGCCCAGACATGACAGGGGAAATGGGAACCAAGAATCGAATTGATGAGTTCCCTTCAAATATATGGGGAGCATGTGTCTTCATGCAAAACAGAAGGCCATGCTGCAGGCTCCCTCCTTCTATAAGGTCCATCAAAATGGAGCTCCGTAAACAGCTTTGAATTTTCAGATGTACTCCAACTGAGGCCAGTCCTAGACAAGACCTATGAGGTCCTGAGAAGACCTATAAAACCGAATTGTGGCCCATTGGATGTGATGATTAACATGATGACTTCTGGACGGGCCTCCTCTACTGAAGCAACTCAAGAAATGCGAAACAATTCTGGGAGATGGTAAATAAAAGTGACCTGTGATGCCCTGTGGTCAACAACACAAATATAGTTGCACATCAAGATCACATTATAAAGTCCCAAAATACCCATACAACTGCACAAACAGCCTCTAATGCAGAGAGTAAGGGATATGTACAAACCATTGCCTCAGAAACAATGTTTGACGTTATGCAGGCAAACTTATGAACTCCTGCATCACATGCTCCGCCAAGCATAGAGCTTGCAGGTTTCACCAGAAAACAGGTCTGTTGTCTTTCCTGCATGCCCCATTGTAGTTTTCCCTGTGTTAGCCTAATCATGCTCGTTGTAGGCCTCATTTTCTTTAACACACATTACTATATAAACGCGCTTCCTTTTGCACCACACTGTATTTTCACAAAGAACCTGCATATATTTTTGAGTTTTGTTCTTTCCTGTGATTTAGTTTTAATACCAGAGACAAGGTCAAACAACAATGCCACTTGTTATCATCTCTGGTCAGGCACTTGTACCTAAATATAACACAAGAATGCAGCTGCTGTTTATGAGCACACATATCTTGTCATATAACTGAGCACAGGTGTTTAAGTAGACACATGGAGCAAGGGTTCTGTAACAAGATTGCTTTGTCAGTTGAGATGTAGAATGTCAATCTGTGCATGCTAAGGTATGAGGTCCACAAGATTGTGAGTGCAAGTGTAACCATTCACTTGCCCGTTCCCACACAGCTGAGGGTGCAATTACACTATTTGCTCAATTTAACAATTCGCTAAATCAACACTACTTCAGTATTCAAAATATACTGTTCACAGAGAGAAATATGGTGGATAACATTTTTGAACACCATATTGCATGCTGGATTAAATGAAAAGCTTGATATGGCTTGTTATCTTTAAATTGCACTCATATGGGAATGTTCACTCTACCAAACATGATCACACACACTTGTGTCCCCCATTCTCTAGTTCCATTCACTTTCTCTTTTAGTTCCATTTATGCAATAATGAGTTTACATTGTAACACCTACACTCGGGTGTACTGTAATTTTTCATAATGTTAAAAGCACCATGGTTTATGCTTGAAGTCATTCAGTTTTTTGGTCGATTGTACGTCCCATCAAAAGACGGCGATGATATATCTGTACACACTGTTTTTCTTTACATGTCAATTGTTCTATTTACCTGAGCTGTCACTGCATGCCTCTATTTCTACTCACTGCACGCCCTTTGTTCTTACTGACATTGCTCACAACTTTATGCAACAACTGGTCGTTGTTGACAAGCATTTCTTTGGTTATTGCTTGCGACATTGTGGTGACAGGTTGGTGAGGGCACTCATTTGTTTATTTACACCATGTAATGGTGACATTGTGTTCAGGAGTCAGCATTGCTTGTGATCACCGCTAGTGTTTGTTGAGTCAAGCCTGCATGAGGTTTTCTTTTCATTTTTTGGAGCGTTGTTTAGATCTGTGTAGTTCTGGTTTTAGTATCATTTTAGAATGTATTTTTTGAGTCGTTTAGATGGCAAATTTTTGTTGATAGGCCTTTCAATGTACATTGGATTATTTTATACCACTACAAGATGGCCCCCACGTAAATGGGACACATCATCTTACACGCTTTATGCCGCTGTCTTTGATCTTGGTGATTCGGATAGGTTTAAATGAATCTTTGCTCTCGGGAACTTTTACTTCCGGCAGCGGTTCACGTGGAGGCACAGTCATTACTGTGTGAAGCTACAGGTGTGCTGGCAACGGTTGTATTTTGTTACAGTTCAGGTGAGCTGTGATGTGGATGGACATTTATGGACATTTGATTCTTTACAGTGTGTCGAGTAATGTTGACGTGTGGGATATCCAAGGACGTTACGTCCGGTGCACCACTACGATAAGTCACAATCACTACAGTGGTGCATGTTTAAAGTACGTATGGGTTCAACTTCGTGTCTAAAGGTCTCATTTTTTTAGGTAGCCATTTGACATACGCACATTGCGGGCAGTGGTCAGCAAGCATATTTCTTTGTGAATGTAAGTTTTGGTTACTCTGACAATTGTTTTGGGTGAACAGGTGGCAGGTCGCTGTTTAGAGCACATTCTTTGGTAAAGGGTGTATTTTCTATCACTTTTATTCGGCAGCTGGGGATACTATAATGCAACACTTTAGCATTTGGTCATGATGTTACAAACTGACAATGTTTGATACTCCATTGGGTATTAATTCCTCCTTGTATGTTTAACACAGGAATCTATGTTTGATTTTCAGTTCACCTGATGAAGGGATAGGATTATCCTGAAATGCATCGGGAAAACAAGAACAAAGATTATTTCTTTTTGTGAATATTATGTATATGATGTCTGTAGTGACTACATGATTTTGTTTAGTACATGTTAATGACAATATAGTATATTTGCACCCTCAGCTGTGTGGGAACGGGCAAGTGAATGGTTACACTTGCACTCTCAATCTTGTTAACACAGAGGCTGGCTGCCTCTTTACTACCCCGCGCACTACATTGTTACACAAATAGAGTACAAGAGATAAATTAGTTTACACGTAGATAGGTGTGCACGGTCCCACCTACCAGAACCTAAGGTCTGATGCCCACCACGAATCTAAATGATCTTTCATATATAATCATCTAGCTTCAGTAGAAAGAAGGAGGCTTAGAATATTCTGTGTTATACCATGACAGGGCCTTTTATGATATATGGTTTATTGACCATACAAACAGTATTTTTAGCATGCATTTGTTTTCTAACTGTGGCACGAATACTGCATTTTAGGACATGGTATTTTGAATAAATATTGAAAACTTCTTTTGTGTCTCTTGTTTATTTTATTGTGGACAAGTATGAGTAAGAGAGCGAAAGGGTGTGCCCTGGTACCGCAATCCCTGAGTGGATCATGAGTGTTGTGCTCTGGGGTGGCATTTCACTTGTTTTCTTAGTAAGGTTAGGAGCGCAAGAGAGGCAACATAGCTAGTCAGACTCGGGCTCATGGACACTAAGGTGGTATAATGACTCAGTCCCTATATACCGATTATCTATGATCCCAAGCATAGTTCTGTTCCTGAGTAGAATCTCTTCAACAGGTCCTTGAAGTGATCAACAGGGAATGATGAGATAGGTGACGCTACTAACCCCATTATAGAACCACTGCATCGTCTCTTCACAGATCAGGAGCCGTATTGCATATTATCCCTGTTTGCGCCCGCCGAACTTTTCAAAAGGTGCTCCTGGCGCAAACAGTGATAATGCACCCCATTATGTTGTAAGTGCTGCCCCCAGCCGCTCTGTGTTTTCACAGTGCAGGTGGCAGTCTCCTGCACTTTCAAAGGGGATTAGAGATCCCCTTGCAGGCAGGTGAAGTCAGTGCACTTTCTCTTGCATGTATGGTTTTAAGTAAATATGACATATATTGAGGGGAAGACTGCCTTGATTTAGAACATTTGTGCTAAACAATTAGAGTTTTTTACGGATAGATTCATAATAATGTCTCATCAACCAAGAATCTCACCGTCAGTCAAAATTATACCCCATGTTTTGGAAAGCCTGATGGTACTATTTGAGTGATTAATTAAAATGTGTTTTAATTTAAATGTATTTCGCTGCTTTAGTTGCAGTCTTGTCCTCAGTCGATGCTATTTGTGCATCTTCAAAATACATTTCAAGATAATAGATTTTTGGTACTGAAAATGCCCAATTGTTGCGTTATACTTTCACAGTACCAATATAAAAGTTCCATGTGTACTTTCTTTGGGGTTGATTTTCAAATTGTATTTATGACTCTGTAATCTTGTTTTTGATTGTGGGAAAACGGCTTTTTGCTAGCTTGTATTATGTATTGACTAGTGGGTTGACATGATTTGGTAAACTTCATTATGCAAGTGCATTCTTCTTAAAGCCTAATAAAGGGTCTTTAATGAAAAAGAAAAAGTGCAGGCTTTTCAAACGACACCAAACTGCATAGTCTAGTTTTTTCTGGTCAAGTGCAATGATTTTCCTCATATGAGTTTCTTCCAAGAAATTACTCAATTAGCCTCTCTGTTGTACTGCGCTTAGTGA
The DNA here is from genome assembly GCF_964263255.1 of Lissotriton vulgaris. Classification (NCBI taxonomy): domain Eukaryota; kingdom Metazoa; phylum Chordata; class Amphibia; order Caudata; family Salamandridae; genus Lissotriton; species Lissotriton vulgaris. The sequence continues at coordinate 1,959,706,893 of NC_141691.1, forward strand.
TATAGTATACGGGTTGCAAAGTTAATGTCTCATGCATGGAATTAAACACTGGTTATTCGATGACACAATCAGAGTTAATCCACAATCATCCAGGGTTGACAGTATATGGGCAAACATATCTGCCCATGAATATGAACACAGGGCAATTATCAGAGGCAAGCTCTTGTTAGTGAAATAGTCTATGGGCCCAATTCACAAAGGGCCTCTGCACTCATGGTGGAGTCCCGCAGTTGTGGCGGGGAGACCACAGTGGTGGCGGGAACTCAGAACTGCATTTTCTCATTGCAGGGTTCCCACCACTGAGAACCCCCTGCCACAACTTTATTTATTTATTTTATTTATTTATTTTTTGAGTTTTCTATAGCGCAGACCAGACCCAAGGTAGGGTAACAGAGCGCTTTACAAAGTGATCAGGGAAATAAAAGTACATTTGTTACCAACAGCAACAACATAAAACAGCACAAATAAGTAACAACAAGGTCATATTAAAGACTGGGGGATACAGGCAGAGAGGGGAACAGCTCTACGTCGAAATGGAGTCAAATTGGACTTGAAAAGTCATTATTTTCAAGATAAAGGTTGAAGCTGGCTTGGTATTTGTGGATTGTAAGGCAGGAGTTTGCATTTTTGAAGAGGGGCCTTGAGGAGATTTTTCTGATGAATGGTGGAAGCGAGTTCCAGATTCTTGGCGCCGCTCCAGAAAATGCTCTGTTGGAGGTTTTGGTCTTATTGAACCTTCAGGGTTTCAGGAGTAGGTTATCTGTGCTCCTGGAATGTCTGTTTCCCTCCAGATAGGGTACGTTTTTGGGCTAGAAACTGTGGGGTATTGTGGTGTAGCGCCTTATGTGTAATACAAGCCAAGTGAATACAGGCTTCATAGTGTAGCCAGTTGAGTGCCTTCAGGTGTGGCGATATGTGGTCGAATTTCCTTGATCCTGTAATGAGTCTAGCTGCAGATGTGCTTTTACAGGTGCGGTAGAGGTTTTGGGAAGCCCAGAGAGGGTGGAGCAACGGTATTCTAGCCTTGAGATGACTTAGGCCTGAACAGCAGTTTTGAGGTCAGGGATCTCGATAAATGGCTTCATTTCTCTTAGATAGTTAAGGGAAAAACAGGAATTTTTTAGCCATCAAGTTAATGTGAGCTTGCATGTTAAGATTCTTATCTAGTGTGACCCAAGTGATATTGTAGAGTCCACCAGCGTTGGGGTGCAGTTCAGGGCGGTGATCATTTTCGTCCATTCCTTTATTTCTTGAGTGTTATTGGGGGGAGATTTAGAGAAATTCAGTTTTTGGGGAATTTAATTTGAGGAAGTTGGTCGTTAGCCATTGTACGTTTTTTCTAGAGCTAGATTCATTAACTTTCTCTCTTCCATGGAGGTGTTTTTGATGTAAAGTTGGGTGTCGTCCGCGTACATGTGGTAGGAGATGCTTGCCTGCTTTAGAAGATCAGTGAGTGGTTCAACATATGAATTGAAAGGAGTGGGAGACAAGGTAGAGCCTTGAGGTACTCCTAGTAGGTTAGGTGAGGATAGAGAAAGGATCTTGTTGGTCATGAATGATTGTGTTCTGTTTTCCAGAAAGGATTTGAATCATAGGAGGACTGTGCCAGTGAAGCCCATCCTGTCTTCTAGTCGTCTTAGCAGTTTGTTGTGGTTGACTGTATCGAAGGCTGATGAGAGGTCAAGCAAGACTCATTGCGATCAAGAGCTGAGAGGGCGTTGTCTACTATATGTAGGATGGCTGTTTCACTGCAATGGCCAGGTCTGAAGCCCGATTGGTGTATGTTCAATACATTGAAATCTGTGATGTGTAAGTTCAGTTGTTGTTGAACACATTTTTCCAAGACCTTTGCTAGCATAGGGATGTTGGTTATTGGTTAGAAGTTGTTGGGGTTGGCGCTGCTAGCTGTTGGTTTTTTTAGGATAGGACTAACTTGACCAGATTTTAGGCAGTCCGGGATGTGACCTTATGAGAGTGAGGCATTTATGAACTTGGTCCAGAGAGGGGCTATGGTATGATAGATGTGGGGTAGGCACTTTGCTGGGACAGGGTTATTGAAGTGGTTGTTGAGTTTAGTAGTTGTTAGAATTTTGGTGATATCATCGATATCATAGCATTTGAAGTTGGACCAGTGAGAATTGTTTTTGGGAAAAGATCGCTTATTTGGTATCTAGTTAGTAGCTAGACTGGGCTTAGGGTGGCTAAGTTTGTTGCAGCCATATTGAGTTCAAGCTGAAGGGAATTCATTTTTGTTGTGAAGAAAGAGAAAAATTCATCACTACTTAGTTCTGAAGTTGATGTTAAAAGTGAAGATTTGACCAGTTTGTTTGATTGTTGATTCAGAATTTATAAGAGTTTTTTAGGTCTATTTTTAGCATTCTCTAGTTCTGATTTGAAGAACTCTTTTTTTATCTCAGAATACTTTTATTGTATAATTTTCTCACTTTTAGGAGTAGTTTCATTTGGGTGGAGGGGTGAAGCCTCCATTTCCATTCAGTTGATCTGAGTTTGCGTCTCTCCTCATTCAGGGCTTCACTGAACCATGGGTTTTTATCCTTGTCAGGTATTCTTTCGAGTTTTGGCGGTGCAGCTTGGTCGAAAATTTTGGACATCGTAGAGTTATAATGATCAGTAAGGACAGTGACGTCTCTTGTGTTGTTGGGGGGGATAAAAGCCTTCTCACATTGGGAGGCTAGCTTGATCCAGTTGATGTTCTTAGTGTCTCTTATCCATTGTTTAGGTTTAATTTGTTGAGGGAGGATTTTCTTGTTACAAGAGGGGATTTGTAAGGTGATAATATGATGGTCTGATCAGTCACAAGGGGTAATCGATATCGAATCAATAGTATTTAGTTTGGAGATGAGCCAGTCTCGCGTGGCACCTTTAGAGTGAGTGGGCTCTGAAATAGCTTGGACCAGGAAGTGGTCATCAAGGAAGGTTTTAAGGGCATTGACCTGCTTATCCAGTTTGTTCTCCCAGTGGAGATTGAAATCACCCAGGAAGATGTCATTCGAGTGAGGGGGTGAGTTTGCCATGATGTTTTCCATAAGTTGTTCTGTGAACTTTATGTTTTGACCAGGAGGATGGTAGACTATATGTAATTTGAGGGGGTGGTTGCTAGATGAATTCACAGAGATCCCAAGGTATTCACAGAAGTCCAGGGGTTCCGAGTGAAATTTTGAGATGTATGCAGGCTAATCCTCCGCCTATTTTGTGAGGTCTGTCTAGTCTAATGATGTTGAAATCTGGGGGGACCCGGAGTTCAAGGCATGGAAAGGATGATTCCTTGAGCCATGTTTCCGTGAGGATAATTATGTCCATATTCATGCTAAGAATGAGGTTGGCAATGTCAGAAGCATGTTTATGGGCTGAACGGCAATTTAGTAGAAGGCAGGAAATCTGGTTTGGGGATTCTTTGGACTAGGTTCCTGGTTATCTTGAATTGGGGTTAAATGTTAAATGTTGTATACTTGTAAAGCGCACAGCTGCCCCAGCAAAGGGGCGTCCCGGCGCTGTATACCGCTGGGGAACCCGTCCTGGCTTTCCCTGTGAGATGGTCCCTACTGGGAATCCCCAAGGTGGAGCCAGGCATCCCCGGCGTTGGTGGGGCCATTGTGGAGATGAGGCAAGCTAATGCCCAGAGTTGCCGAGTGTGATCCCTGGTTAGAGTTGGCACCGAGGCGAGAAATGTCGAGTCCGCTGACCCTGGTCCACGACCCTGCCGCGTCGGGAATTGAACCCTGGTCCCGGCCGACTTCTGCTCCCGGGTCTGCCACCTCTAACCAGTGAGCCACACCACTTTTATAGAGTAAAGATTATTTCTGTTTATTCCTCTATGGATAGGATTTGAGGTTCTGCAAGGGTTGATGGAGACTAGGTGGATAGCGTATTCCTCTTTGTCTAAGATATGTCAGAAGGATATTCGTACAACCGTAACAGAGATTGCATTTCCTGATCCGTAATGGAATTGGAGCGATTGCGCATGTGCAAGTATCAATTGTCTAGAGGCTGGGGGATAGTGTTGGTAACGTTGTCAGCTGTCTTCAGCGAGTTTTGGAGATACTTAAGTTTAGTAAGAGCTTTTTCCACAAGTTGTAGGATGGTTTTGATTTCAAGCATAACTTTTTGAAGGTTTGTAGAAGTGTGGTAAGAGGTCTTGAGACAGTCTTGTTCCATCTGTTGATGCTGTGTGGAGGATAGGAAATGGGGTATAAAGGGAGTAGTTCTAAAGTTGTTTCTCATTGTAGTTCTAGTAGAGGAAGGTAATGAGGTGCGAACTAATGGTGGCAAGTTGTTTATCTTTGTTTCACTGAGTGTGGGTATATGACGGGGTCGAGTTTTTACCGGAAAGGGAGGGGAGGTGGGGGTAGAAGTAGTAGGTCTCTTGAAGTATTGAGAGCAAATGAAGAGGATAGCGGTGTATTGTATGCTAAGGAGAGAGATTTGTTACCTCTTTCTTCGAATCTAGTTGAGGGATGTGGTCGATTTTCATCCAGAGAAGAATGGGCAGTGGGGGTAGTAATAGGGACCCTAGACGTATTGCATGGTGTTAAAGATGCTGAAGGTGTTTGTGCAGTACCTGAATAGGAGATGTGGTTGTTGCTTCTATGCCCACTTAATAGTGATAGGGGTCGATGTTCTATCTGAATGGAAGGAGTGGCGGGGTAGTGATAGGATCCCCAGCAGTGTTACTTGCGGTTGCTGGAGTTGTCCGTACAGTACGTGGAAAGGACGGAAATTTGGCATTGCCTCTTTCCACACAACTAGGTGAAGGAGAAGGAAGGGGTTGAAGAAAGGAGCTGCGTGAAGTATCAGCGGTAATCAATGCAATGTGTGCATAGGCCAGAGCGTTGGTAGTGTCTCTATCCTCCTGTCTAGGGGAGGAGGGTGGTTTCTGATCATCGGTAAAGGACTACCCAGTACTTTTACATAAAAATACAAAGCAGTTGGTTAGCATTTTAGTTTGCTGGCATCCAAGTGTGTTTGGCTAATCTGAATGAGACCCAAACATTATTTGTAGAAGTGGACCCCTTGTATCCAAAAGGGCGGTGTGAATCCCAAGACAAATTATTTTTTACAGCTGGGTGATCACAATTCATCTAGACCTTTTGAGCCCTACTCTCTTGTGCCGCTCGTTGTGATTGAGGTTAAAATATTAATATTATTTTTTATTATTATATTAGAGCCTATATTGGTCTATAGCTGTTTTCTCTCCGAGAAGCATGTTTCACATCTTTTGCTAGTGCTCTTGAGGATGCACTTGCTACAATCTGTGTATATTTGGACTCAAGCCAACATCTCAGAGTAATAATAACTCCTGGTGAGATGCTAAGCTGCTGTACACCTCATATAAAACTGGTTTTAAGTGGCTAAATTACATCTCTACTGCAGTTGGGTTTAATTCTGAGTCAACAGTCAAAGCAGGCAGTAGATCGTTAGTTTCAGAACCAAATCTTGAAGCTTTCTACTTACTTCTGTGGATCAGAGGCGTAGCTTAGTCTTTGAGAATTGGGTGAATTGAATCGCAAATGTCTTAACCAAAAAAAAGCCACAGGCTGCAGTGTGGAGGCGTGAGATGACCAAGGATCGGACTAATCTGTTTCCATGAATAAAAGAAACAGAAAGTATGCTGTTCCTAATTACGAACAAGGGAAAACTAGGGGAACTGGTTTTGCGTGGTCATGAGGTGTAGGCGGACGGGGATTCCTCCTCTTGGAATTTGGGGCCCTCACATGAAGAACAGGATCAGTACTGATTTGCAGAAGGTGAATCTCTGTCTATAGCGGCCCAGTGGGCAGGAAACAATGGGCTGGAATGTTACTACAAGTGATTATCACTCGTTAGACTATTTAAAAGCACTCATCACATCACCTTTTTGATGTATGAGTGCCTACAGCATGCCTGAAAGCCTGAGACTAGTGCAGCTTTCCAACACTACTACAGCCAATGTTGTGAATTTCAAAAAGTAGCAGATTTTCCCCATTTAAGAAGTACTTCTGTGGGTGCAGTTTACTGCCTTTCTGGTAAACCGATCAATATATATATATATATATATATATATATATATATATATATATATATATATATATATATATATATATATATATATATATATATATATATATAAATATGATCCTGATCCCAAAAACTATCACGTAAACTCTTTGAGTGAAATCCGAATTAGAAGCAAAAATGAAACACTATTCAGGGACCCCAATCCCAACTACCAAACCAAGAAAGCATTTAAGGGGTGTCACACCCAAGCAACTCTGCTGCAGAATCCCAACACAGGGCCCCTATACTCAAAGATCAAACCAAGAAACATTTGCGGGTTGTCACACCCCAAACGCCCCCACTGAACCTATGCCCCCGCTGTCCCTCCTTGGCGTCTTCGAGACACAAGACTGCAGTCACATTACAACACAACACAACTGACTGGAGTCCCTCCTCTGGGATCGCTTATTTTACATTTACTTTTATTCCATGCACTCTTCTTTGTCTCTGCTGAAAGAAAACCTTGAAGATAGAGTTGTCAAATCTGTATACATGAGCAGGATTTTATGGTTCTAGACCTAATCTTTTACAAATCATTATATCAAGTGACTGATGACTGCTCCCTGTACTAAGGCCAAGCCACAGAGGAGTGCACTCAGAACCGACCCAGACTCATGGCTCAGCGTGCTCTATTAATTTGTCTAAGAGTCCATGCACAAGCAGAGTCATGAAAACATTTGGCATGTATATCGTGCAGCAAACAACAAAAATGTAATACAATCTCTTCAAAATCCACAAAAGTGTGTTTCTTTGACATGAAGAAGTGTTTCTCCTTAGTACATCAGATTGTATGACTGAACAGACAGACATTTATTTGAAGTTTTTAGAAACATCATTGTTAGCTTCTTAATTACAATGCCATTAGTGAACCGAGAAGCAAGTCAGTAATCTTCTAAACCATAACCGTAGCCTTGATTCTTTTTATGGATGGAGCAACATTAAACAAAAGAGGTACTTATACAGTGCAATCCTGAGCTCAAGAATTTAAAATTACGCTCATACGTGATAATAAAATAAAAGGAGGCTCTGTGAACTAAAATATTTGCAGTTAAGGCAAGCTGGGAAAAAAGGGACTGATTTCTGCGTATTTGGTTACACATTTTGGGAAATTGAGCCTCCTGATGGGTATCTCTTTTTATATCAAATGTTACTGTTTTGTCTTTCGTTATTGGCTCACAACGAGAAAATCGACACAGATTTAGCAGACCAGAATCGGGACTCCCAAAACCCAATACCAAGCCAACACTGCATTTATTTATGGGAGTCACATCAGAAAAATCCCTCTAAGGCCACACCCCTAAAGCCACTTGTGATTGGAAATGCAAGTACAATGATATGCGTAACTAGTGCAGATGCACTATTTTAGTACCTGGTTTGTGTTATTTATTTTGATTAATTAATTATTAAATGTAAATGTCATTATTATTATTTATAATGATACTATTATGACATTCACAAATACAAGAAAAATGATTAAACGGTTCATAGTGAATAAATATACAGAGATCCCAATGTCAGGTAGCTACTATAATACCAAAAGAAGCAATGATTTGTCAGACTATCTTTTCTCAAGAAGATATATCATGTGGCAGTTGATATTTAAGATGCTCCCACAGAAGACTCTTTATCAAAAATCCTAGAACGTGCTAAATTCACACTACAGTGAAGACTCCAGCCAAAACAGGATATAGAAGAGAATTATCAGACAATGGAGCAATGCAGCTAAATATATCAACTTGAAGGACTTAGGTACTGACCCAACATCCTTCTAAAAGCATAAACACAATACCAGCTATCTTCTGTATCTAATCGGAGTCCCCATGCTGCCGTCATATGTACCCTACATAGGAAGCTCAGGTAGTGTGTTCATTAGAACTTTAATATAAACACAGGGAAAGCAAAACTAGCAGTTGTTTGAAATACATATAAAGTTAATATGAGATGAGATTTAACAAGCTCCTATGTAGAATATGTAAAATGTGAGTCTAAAGAATTAACGAAAACTGTAAACAAATTAAAGGATATGTCAATTTGGACTCAGGTAGCTTTGGGGCTGACAAAATAATGGAATAACCAGCAAAATAATTTAATGGTGTTTGGGATACACTTGGATAATGGAGGAATTGGAGCCATAGGTGACCCATCGAAGAAGGAGCAAGCTAGCAGTCTGAAAGAGCTACAAAGAAAAACATGCCTGGTTGAACCAAGAAACTAAAGATCTGTAGATCAATACCCAACAGGCCCTAAAGGAAAACAAAAGATCCAGAGGGACTTTCAAGTATTGAACAGGAATAATAAGAAGCAACTCCAAAAATGGTGGTGGAAGTCATGGAATCGAAACTATTAAAACAAAATGAGTCGAGAAAACTCTGGGGCATGGAGGCACAAAGAAAAGGGAACTAACAACAGAAATCAAATCCAAATCACAGCTGCCAACCGAGTAAAGAACTTCAAAACAATCTTCTACGTTTTATCATATAACATACAGGAAAAAATGAGCCAGTCAACTAGAAGCTCCTGAAGTGTATAAGCTCCAGAGCACATTGCATGCAGATAGTGGTTAATCAAAGGGAAAATAAGTTACTTTATCCTCTCTCACAATGACATACAAACCTGGGTTATTGCTGAGGTGCCAGCGAGAAATCAGGGATCCCAAAGCATACCATGCCTATTACAGTCGCATTACATGGCTCATTGGTAAGCATTTTTTGGAAACCAGCTATGGCTAGATTTTGCCATACATCAGAAAATACAGTCATTGTATAAGCTGTAAAGGAACACAAATTCCCTCAACCATCCTACTTTTGACTTTCCTGCAGTGCAGATTTTTCCATCTCAATTTCCACAGTCCTTCAGACTTTTTATTTTACACATATTTTATTAGTTTTGTCAAAATTTGGCAGTGGGTGTTGTGGTGAGCGTTCCACCGTAAGACCCATTCATTTAGATGCTGCCCCCTATGTACAAGGGAGGCATACATAGGAGGCAGAACCAAGATTAAGACCAGGTCAAACCATGGATTGTTATGTACAGGAAGATGTCCCTTTCGTACATAAACAACCCTTTAAAAAAATGCAATTTTCAGACTTTTTCAAGTGTGCTGCATGAAGCAGCACACATTACAGTGACAGAATGGCATTTTAGGATTGTTTATGTGCAAGAAGGAACACCTTCCTACACATAAACAATCCTCCCCTGCACTCCGACACGCTTGCACTATGGTGCAATGGTGCCTGCATTTGCGCTAAGTCGCTAAACTTAGTGCCATCGCAAGAGGAAACGCAAGGCTGAACAACATTCGTGTAAATATGGTGCAGCCTTGCGTTTCAAAAGTGGCAGAGAGAGGCGTTAAGCCAGGAAGGCTAACGGCTCTCTCCACCACTTCTTTTTTCATATCCCCCCATTTGTGTCTGAACTTATGTTAAAAGCTCGGTACAGATCTGTGTGCTGTACTAGTTTGGTATGGAGGACACTATGGGCCCGATTCAAAGAATTAACTTCAGATAAAATCCTAAACTTACTACTTTTGGTATTCACAGAATGCACTTACTACTTTTGGTATTCACAGAATGGATTTATGACTACTAACTTTACGTCCGCTCTCGTGCCGAAAGTAGTAAGTGCATTCTGTGAATACCAAAAGTAGTAAGTGCATTCTGTGAATACCAAAAGTAGTGAGTTTAGGATTTTGACTTAAGTTAATTCTGTGAATCAGGCCCTACCTCATCCGAAGCTTTGGTACAATCAAGCTTCAGAATTAAAATTGAAATATTACAGCTTGAAAATTGAAAATGTGCATTTTGACTTGAGCTTATGTGTAGAAAGTGGTTGAGGAAAATATAGCGAAGACAACAATAAAAAATGCGAAATATATAAAACACTGTGGGGCTTTTTGACCTGGTAGGTCAGGGTGGATCAGTTTATTTGATTTTATTTTTTTTATAGCGCGAACATGACCCAAGCGGGTATCAGGGCGCTTTACATATGGGTTGCGGAAGACATAGGATGATAGCTGTAGGAGAAAAGAAAGAAAAACAAAATACAACAGGAACAAGAAAAACAATACACAACAGGAACAAAATGACATAGTGGCAGGCGACACAGGCCTTAACAAATGTCAGGTAGTAGCTGAAACAGCTAAACAAGATCGGAGGTAGAAGGAGAAAAAGTTCTAGTTCAGCGCATTGTTCATTAGGAAGGCCTTAACTTCCGCTTTGAAGGCAAATGTTGAGGGAGTCAGTCTTGTTTCCGCAGGTATAGTGTTCCATATTTGCGGGGCAATGCCAGAGAATGTACGATTGTATGTTTTCAGTTTTAAAATTCTTCGGCCTAAGCAGCCGGTTGCAGCCAGAGAGTTTGAGCTTGTTTTTCAGGTAGAGTGGGGTATTGAAGTGTTGGGCTCTGTGGGTCATACATGCAATTTTTAATGGATCCTTGCCTCAAATGGAGCCAGTTGAGCGATTTCAGGTCTGGAGAGATGTGGTTGGTTTTCTTGGAACCAGTGATGAGTCTGGCCACCGCATTAACTGAAGCTCTGAGGGGGGTTAAACTGAGTTTTGGCAGTCCGCATAGAGTAGCACTGCCGTATTCTAGTCTAGAGAAGAATAGTGCTTGCACTGCCGATTTGCAGCCATCTGGTGGAAGGTAGGATTTGAGTTTTCTTAGGATGCTCAGTTGGAAGTTTGCGTCTTTGGCAGATGCTCTGATGTGATCTTGCATGTGAAAGTTCTTATCTAGCCCTACTCCCAGTGATTTCGTAGTCAGTAATGTGTGGTGTGCAGTTGAGAGCTGTGAGGTTACTTAGATATTTCGCAACAGGTAGGGGTTTGTGAGTGAGATTAGGAGGAATTCAGGTTTTGAGGGCGTTCAATTTGAGGTGGATGGCTAGTGTAGGGTTTTGATCAGGGTTCCGTTGAGTGATTTGATGTCTTCAGGGGAGGATATTTTCATGTACAGTTGGGTGTCATCCGCATACATGTGATATTGTATGTTGGATGCTTTGAGGATTGCAGTCAGTGGTTCAATTAAAAGGTTAAAGAGCGTGGAGGAGAGTGAGGATCCTTGTGGGGACACCCAGAGTGCAGGTGCTGGAGTTGGATAGAGTTTGATTGGATTTGACTCTTTGCGTTCTGTTGTTGAGAAAAGAGGCAAACCATTTAAGGACTGTGCCTGAGAGCCCCATCCTGCATTCCAAGAGGTTAAGTAGATTGTCATTTTTGACAGTTTCAAATGCAGATGAGAGATCAAGTAGAAGGCAGGTTTCATTCTAGTCAAGAAGAGTGAGAGCATCATCCACTATATGAGTGATGGCTGTTTCAGTGCTGCGAGACACAGAAACTGGTGTTGGCGCCAAATAACCTTGTGTGTCTGGATCTAACAACTATCTTCAATTGGGAGAATACACGAGAGCCCCTCATATCTACATCATTTGGCTGTATAGGAACCCTTGGATTTGTTTGTTAGAATGTCTCTGATTGTTAGTGATGTCTGAGTGTGTATGTATCTCTGGAACCCTGAATGAGTGCTGGTTATGAGTCCGTTTGTGTGGGACCTGTTTTATATTTATATATCTAATATGTATTATATATTTATCTTTATCTCTGTTTTTGCTAATTTTGATCAACTAAATGAATGACAATAATGAAAATAAATATTTAGACAAAATTGTTCCTTTGAACTTATTGTGATTAATGTTAACCCAGTTTTGTTAACTATTTAGTGACCCTTTAAGGGCACAAAATATTCTATATATAGGCAGGTTGATCTCTTTAGTATTAATCTGGTTGTTTCAGTGCTGTGGCCTGTGCAGACGCCTGATTGGAATTGGTCGAGAAGTTGGAATTGCTCAATGTGTTTGCGTAGTTGTTCATGTACACATTTCTCCAGGAGTTTTGCAAGGGTAGGGATGTTTGTGATTGTTTGGTATTTATTCAGGTCTTCAGGGTTTGCTGTGGGTTTTTTTAAGAATAGGGAGCACAAGACCAGCCTTCATGCAGTCAGAGATCTCACCTTGAAGAGGAGAGGCGTTGATGATCTTGGACCAGAGCGGGACTAGTGATCCTATCAATTTTTTTGAGAAGTCTGGGGGAAGGGGGTCATTGAAGTGATTAGACGGTTTTAGGGTAGAGATCATGTTGAGTCTGGCAGCGGTATAGAGAGGTGTTAATTGACTCCAGGAGGCATTGTTTTTGGGGGAGAGACAGCGCGCGTGCGGGAGTGGGTCTGGGTAAAGAGGAGTCAGGAGAGGGTGCGAGTTCAATTAGAGCAAATTTAAGATCTGATTTAATCCTGCTCACCTTACTGAGGAAGAAGTCAGTAACATTATCACAGTTTGGTTGAGGGCAGGAGATTGGACAGAGGTGTTATTGGATTGTGATTTAATCAGCTCAAAAAGCTGTTTCTGGTGATTTTTGGCTTTGTCCAGTTGGGCTTTGAGGAAGGTTTCTTTTGCTGTTTTGATGAGTTTGTTGTATTTACTTCTTTTTAGTCTTAGCGATTTTAGAAGAGCCGTGGATGGAGAGGATCTCCAGGCGCGTTCTACTAATCTCAGGCTGCATCTGTCATCATTTAGGCTGTCATTGAAGAAATGTTTGGAGTCTTTGATGGGTATTCTTTTTAGTTGAAGGGTGGCAGTTGCATTCAGGGCAGACATCATGGAGTTATTATAGTGCTCAGTGAGGTCGTGAACATCGGCCATGTTTGTAGGCGGCGGTAGGGAGATATTGCAGCGAGAGATGAGATCATTTACATTTGTCTTATAGAGCAATCTTTTTCACTGTTTTTGTTTTATTGGTTGTGATCTTTTGGAGCTTCAGCTTTCAGAGATACAGAAGTTGATATAGTGATGGTTCGACCAGTCACAGGGGAGAATAGATTCAAGGTGAATGGAGTTTGGATGGGAGATAATTAGGTCAAGGGTCGAGCTTAAGTTGTGCATGGGACTGTCACATAATTGAGTCAGGGAGAGGCCAGTTGGGGAGTTTTTAAGAGTGTTAACCACCTGATCATTCCAATGGAGATTGAAGTCGCCAAGGAAGATCTGGGGACAGTGTCGGCCCAGGTTGGAGGAGATGGTCTCCATAGTTGTTCAATGAGAGGGAGGTTGTTTCCTGGTGGGTGGTAGAAGATGTGCAGGGTGCAGAGGGGTCTATGTGAGGTAGTGATGTCTATGTATAAATATTCACAGGATGAGTGATTAGCTGAACGGGACTGTTTTGCTGAAAGAGAGTTGTGGTAGATACAAGCTATGTCACCTTCCATTTTCTTAGCTCAATCGTCTGATAATGTTGTGGCTGGGGGGGACCAGAGTGTCAAGGATGGGGCCTGAGGAGTCATTGAGCCAAGTTTCTGTAAGGATAAGGGGGTCAAGTTCTTGAGCAAGCATGAGATCTGCAAGGTCCATTGAATGTTTCACCGCTGATCTACAGTTGTGTAACATGCATTTCAGGTGTGAATTGTTGTCAGTGATTAGGGTTGCGTAGTGGGGATCTGCTTGAGGTTATTAAAGTTTAAGGCATTGGCGTTGAGTCTGGGTGCTCTATGAGGGTTAAATGTGATGCTTTGGATAGCCTCAGAGTTCCCTTGCTTGGGATAGGCCGAGCCCTGAGCATTTAACGGGGCGGTTAGTGAAGTTCTAGGAGGGATTGGGGTGGGCAGTGGAGGGGCGTTATAAGCTCGGAGGAGGGAGAGAATGTCTGGTTCTGATAATTTATTTTTGGGTCTGGTGGGTCTCTGAGGGGCATTCGGGTGGGTAGTGGTATTCCAAGTCTGGGTTGGAGGATTCAGCCCGGGGCTACTCAGTAACATAGTGGAGGGACGTGGGAGATTATGGTGAAGTTGGATCATATTCCGGATCTCCTGCGAGGTCTTGTTGGAACCGAGATCAAGGGCCAGTACCTAATTGGAATTAATGAGATTTTGAATGATAATTTTGAGATTTAAAAGTTCCTGGTTTATTTATTTGAGCTTCTCAGCAGGGTCCGGATGTGGGTTATGGTCTTGTGGAGGGGTGGAGTGGGGTTGCTCACTAGGGAAGGCATAGACGAGTTCAAGGCCAGGGGACGCAGGGAAGAGGGACACCATTTGAGGGAGAAATCCATCTCTGATGTATGGGAGAGCAAGGTGAGAGGGCATTGGAAGGGATGATAGGGGGAGCTGTGTTCCTGGTGGAGAGTGAGCGAGTCAGCTGTAGGGAGAAGGAGGTATGTGGGCTAGAGCTAGTGAGCGGGGGAATGGGGAGATGTAGGTGAGGTGATCGGCACTAGGGATAACACTTGCTCCAGCATTCCGAACGTGTGGAAGGTCAGGTCAGGGAGTGGTGGGTGAGTCTGGGGTGCCTAGGTTTGGGGGAGCCAGGTCGGCCCTGGTTGGCCCAGTGAGTTTTGACTTAGGAAAGTGGGGCAATCATCGGGTGGTTGTGGCACTCTAGAGTGGGATCAGGGTGGGCCTGAGTCCGAGTTAGGGAAAGGATGTTTCTAGAGTGACTAGGGGTGTCACTATGGTCAATCTATTTTTTTTTTTAATCAAGGCAAATCTGTCATCAAAGATGCCCAGGTTGCGATCTGTGGCCTTAATTAGTATAATCCCATTGTTGTAGATGGATATTGTAGCATTTGCTCTAAATGTGGGTGACGACACGGCCAAGAGTCTAAGACTGTGAGGAACCTTCTTGGCTGAGGCGATTTTGAGTAAAGAGTGTAGCGCCATTCTCCATTGAGCTCTCCTTTTAGTGTAAAAGATCAGTTCAAACATCTTCTCATTCTTAAGATGCAATGACTTGTATGACTACTCCCTCACCTGATTAAAATCTGAGAAATATTAATCTTTTATGAACCCAGAATTTTACGTTCATACACCGGGCATCTGTCCTCATGCTACACCCATGCCAGCCTTGGACCCCTCACTGGGGCTTGCAGATGCATGGAGAACCCACCTGCCAGCCACCCAGGCATACACTTATTACTCTGGCGCCCATGGCTCCTACTCCGGGTTAAGCCACTTCTTCTTTCCCTCTGCCCACAATACATTCCTCAGCTATTCTCCCCAGATGGAACTGACCCTAGTAAGTCCCCCAAACATCTGGAATCTCCAGTGGCAACTAAACTCATAAAGATTGACCAATAGCTGTTTTGGAGACCAAATCTGGGACCATATTGAGGAGTAGTTAACCGTCAATGTCGCCTCTGCCTTGTCGGCAGTAACACTTTGGGAGGCGCTGGAAGCAATGATCATTATCTCTTTCACTGCTGTACACCATAGAAACGAGGAGAGGGATACCAGTAGGCTGAGCCTCACACCACAAGGTTGAAGATGAGGCGATCTGACATGTGGATGTTTTCAGATTGGAGCTGAGGGGTAATATAATGGAGAAGGCTAGGAGTTGGTGCATCTACTCTCAACACTGAATATATGACATGGGTGATAAAATGGCCAAACTCCTGCACTAGAGCACAGAGTGGTGGTGGGAATCTGCGACCCCATGGGTAGCATGACAACTGTGATGCAGACATTGCCAAAAAATTAGCAGTCTACTACAGCGGGTTATATAAAGCTTTAATCTCTACTGTGGTGGAATGAAAAAACCTGATAATAATTGATCTCCTCGTTGCAGCACTTCAACCGAAAGATATGGACGCTCTATTCATGCCCATTTTGGACATTGAAATATATGCAAATATTGGTGCCATGTCATCGGGCAAAATCGCTACCCCAAATGGCTTTCCTTCAGAATTCTACAAAAGATTTGCCAGTTTACTGGTCAGCTCGTTAGAAGCCTTGTATACAGAAAGCCTTTGTATGGGAGAGTGGCCACAAGATCTTGGAAGGGCGACCATAGTGGTAATTCCCAAAGCAGGAAGAGATTTCCTGGAGTGTACTTCTTATCACCCCATCTCTCTTATTAACACTGAGGTAAAAATATTGGCCAAAGTCCTAGCCTCAATGTTGGCTGAGGTGATCCCCACTCCAGTCCACCCAGACCAAAACGTCTTCACGCTGACATGAGGTACCAGAAACAGTATCAGATGCCTGTACATATCTCTCGGCCTCCTTAATCGTTCCCCAAGACCTGCAGCATTACTAGCCTTAGATTTTGAAAAGTCATTTGACTCTGTGTCCTGACCCTTCATGTTTCAGGTGCTTAATAAAATGAACTTTGGGCCATGGTTCATCTTATACGTCCAACTCCTCTACTCCTGTCCCTGGACTCAGGTGCACCTTAACTTCCCACTCTCTCACCCCTTCCCCATTGACCGGGGGATGAGACAGGGCTTCCCATTATTCCCACTCCTATTTGCTCTGGCGATTGAACCACTCGGAGCATGGATTCATCTAGAGAACCGATTATGAGGCATTGACTGGTCAGGGGGTGGAATATTGGTTTTCCCTCTATGCGGACAATATGTGTGATTGTACCTGTAGCTTCCCCAAATCTTTCAGATGCTGTCTGTTTATGGAGACTGTCGTCATGCCGCAGGAGCATTCCCGGGTCGGATCTTTGCCATATTCAGGCAAGATGAGGTGATTGTCCACTTGAACGTCCAGCGCTCATTTATTATGATGAAACTGCTGGACATACTTTTGCCAGTATTATTATATGGCTGGTTGTCTTTACCTCTAATTAAGGGTTACACATACCGCCATTCTCAAAAACTCCTGTGGACTTGATTTGCTACTATTGTGCTTGAAGGTGCCATACATTACAGACACCATGACATTTACATCTCTCAGGAGTGCAACCAATATCTTTTTATGCCCTGAAGAAGTCCATCTGTCTGGACGAAATGCCTCAGCTGTTCTTTCCAATTAAGAGTAACTTCAATACATTTTGAATAAAAGAAGATTATTTGAAGAATACTATGGATACGGGCCAGATAATTTATAATGTGTCTGTTCTGTTTTATTAAGTGGTGCACCTTTGCGTCTTTGTAAAGCTGTTAAAATCCTGTATTGGACTGCACTGTGGCAGTGGGTGCTTCAACAGTGTGCGCACTCAATTAGTGGGGTATTACCACTATATGTATATTAATTTGGAATATCGGGTCATGTGCTAGTCTTTGCAGGGTCTACTGTCTAAGCATGTTTCATGTTTATGGAGAAGCCTCAGGCCTCAAAGTTAACCGACACAAATCAGTTCTGGCTCCAATGGGAACGGTTAATGAGGTGACTGTACCAGCAACTCTGGCTCTCTGACAGTCATCAAGCCCCTTAAAATATCTGGGCATACAGATCACACAGAGACTGGAAGACTCAATGTAGAACTATTGCTACATAACCTCAAACTACAGCTCGCGGCTTGGGGAGGGCTCCCACTTTCTATTGTGGGATGAATGGCTCCATATAAGATGATTTCTCCCTCATAGCTGCTGTACATACTGCAAAGCACACCCGCTGCCCAGTATCTTTTTCAGCCAGCTACGTGCCACCCTTTTTGCATATTTGTGGAAAAGCGGTCACCCATGAGTTTCATTCACAAAGGTGATGCAGTCAACATGGGATGGGGGGCTCGGAGTACCAGACATACAGCTCCACAACTGGGTGGACCGCATGCTCCCTATTAACGACATACAGATAGAGGTGATCCTGCAGTCAGACTTGAACTTTGAAAAGCCGAGAGGTGCAGGGCATTGGCCCTACTTTATGGGGGAATACATCAACCACTATCTGAGCTTCCACCAACCTGACAGACACTTGTGCTCCACCTCCCTCGCACACTCTATCCTCACCTACCTAAGCTACAGGGGAGGACGATCCTTCTCCTATGTCACCACCGAGTCCTGGAACGGCTTTCCCCTTCACCTCGGAACATCATTCTCTCTCATTGGAATTCAGAGAATGGATCAAGACCAGCCATTTCAACTGATCCCAGCAAGAACCTAGGGGGGTCATTAGGATGGCGGTGAATCCGCATCCTCCGGGCCGGCGGAAGCCACCGCCAGCCCGGAGGATGCGGCTTCACCGCCGCGGCCACATAAAACACCCACCGCCAGATTAGGATGGCGGTGGGATTGCGGTGGGACCAGCAGCGGACGGCAGGACCGTCCGTCGCTGTTCCGCGGGTTTAGGAGGGCTATTTGGTGGCGGTGTCTGCAAGACCCCGTCAGCCTAATTAGGAAGCATGTGTAGACATGCTTTTCCGCGGCAGTTTTCCCGCCGTGGAAAAGCATGTGGACCTTTGCTTCTGGGGGGCCCTTGCGGGCCCCCAGGGTGAAGGGAGGTTGGGGGTGCACATGGGGAGTACCTATGGTACCCCCCTGCATTTACATGCACAAAGCGGCAGTCACTGCGCGGTGCCTGCCGCTTTGTGCATGTAAATGTAAAACATGCTTTTTTAACCTTGCGGTGGGTGCTGCTTCAAGCAGCACCCGCCACAGGTTAAAGATCCAGGATGTGACAGCCAGGGTGGCGGTCACATCCTAATTGCACCGGAGGGACCGCCGCTGCCAATGCGGACGGTCCCTCTACCTCGGGGGTGGCGGACGGACGCAGGCCTGTCCGCCATCCTAATGAACCCTTAGTGTCTGGATACCTTTTCGGGTGATTAGCCATGCGTTACATATCTGAGCTGATTGATTGATGGATCTAAGATACCGACTTACCTTCTTTCAATCACAAGACTTATTATCAAAAGCTGGACTAAAGCTTTGAAACACATTAAATGGATGGAGCAGTCTACACAAGTGACACCCTTATAGGCAGGCGACTAACTACCCTCAGAGACACACTTACAGGCATTTTAGCAGTGGGATAAAATAGGTATTTATACACTTAGAGATATTTAAACTGCATCTCACATGAAATCAGTTGCAGCACTAGCAGCAGGATATGCTCTCCATGGATCCCAATTCTTTCGATTCCTCCAGATAAACATGCTCTGGAACCATATAAAATGGTCTCAGCTGTATCCCCGACCATAATCTTCTTAAGTCCATCTAAAAACGTATGGCAATTAACAATAAGGGAATATCTAAATTGTGTAAAACATTCATCAGAAACACGCCAGACCCTTTTTCACTGTGGAGGGAACGGTGAACTGGATGACTATGACCGACAAGAAGCCAAGGTGGTAGCCAGGATGCAGGCAATCTTATCTGGACTGCCCCTAGTACAATTTAAATACTTTTGTCATATATATTACACCCCAGAGAAATTATTAAAATGCACAAGTCCCCAACTCTCAAATGCACTCACTGTGCGAGAGATGTAGGTACTCTGCTGCATATGTTATGGGGTTGCCTACTGACACAAACATATTGGTCTAGAGTGCACAACACTCTACACAGCATCCTGGGCTATCTAGTGGACTGTAAACCTTGCAGGGTTCTGTTGGGTAGTTCCATGTTGTGGGACGGTCCAACTGGGGGCAAGATAATGTACAATACCGACTGCTGAATAGCCAAAAGGACTATTGCTAAGCATTGGCACTCGCCAGAGACACCCACAATGACAGAATGGTTACGCAGCATGTATCACTGTGCCTTGGTAGAGGCCTTGGTTTAAAAGATCTATGGCTACCCTGGGAAGCATAAAAAGATATGGGGCAAATTGAATACTGTCAGGATGTATTGTTATAATCTACAGTTGATGTATCCCAAGATCTCTGGGCACTGCTTTGTTATGTACTCCGATATGCTTTTGCCATGACCAGCTGGAAGGATGTCATGTTGCAGCATTCTCAGGTGTTTTGGTACAGGCTGCCTTTTGTTTCTTCAGTTACAAAATACAATAACAAGAAAAAAAAGATCTCAAGATAATCAATAAAGGCTGTTTCCTTCCTCACACTCCTCAGATTTATGTATTGAAACCCTTAACTAAAATAAATAAAAATGTAGTGATATAATTAATTTTGAGTTTAAAATACGAGCTCCGTATGGGGATGACTTTATGATTACCCTAAAGATCCAAAAAGGTAAACAATGCTTTGAAGAATGCCACCCATTAAGTTAGTAGTACACATAATTTTGCAAGATCAGTTCAAGTAGAGATCTGGTAATTACATCTGAAAAAGAACACTAGCGTCCACTGCAATCCTCAAAACAAATGAATGCATAAATATACATATTACTCATAGTTTGTGGACTTGTTTAAAACAACTTTAATAAACTTTATATCGAAATGAAGGACCTAATTAATCATTGAATAAGATTGCCTTTGACAACAGTTAGCTAGATAAACCTAAATAAATTATTTCTGCTGACTAAAATGAACTTTCTGCACGAGAAACCTGTGTAGGTTAGCAAAGCAAGAAATGGCAAGATAGAAGGGACACTTCTCGAATTCATTTTAGCAGTCGCAAGAAAGTGAATGTATGAGAGAAATTGAAGTGGCATTTAAAAACAAGCGTTGGCAAAGTCAATAGGTCTGGAGTAGGCACTTCTTGTTTTGTTTTGTCACGTTTTTTGCAAAGATGTATTGTTAGGGAATATACCACTCAGTCTAAACATGTTCTTTTATTGCTACAGGCCAAAAAAATGTTTGCTCTGAAAATGCACCCACATTTCCACAGTGGTCCCTGGCACTGAGGGAAACTCATTTGTGTGTGGATGTGTTCCTTGTGAAAGGGCAGCATGCCGTAAATTATAGGGAAGTCTGCTAATGGCTGAAGTGGGCCAGGGGCGGCCTTAGGCATGTGCAAGCTGTGCACCTGCACAGGGCCATTAAACCCCAGGGGCCACCACGCCAATATATATATCCTTAATATGATAATCCTCTGAGGATGGATATATATTTGTGTGGTGGCCCTTGGCAGGCCTCTGGCTCTGTTCCACTTCCAAACAACCTGACCCCCCCACCCCCCTCTTCACTGGCCTCCGTGCCCTGTCCCGCCCGGACCCCCTCTTCCGGGGCCCCCTACCTACGCTCCCTGCCCAGGGCCGCCATGAGCCTAGAGCAACCCCTGAGTGGGCTGATGCATTGCCCCGTAATGCATGCTGCCGTGGGTGGAAGGAAAATGTGAATTCCTCAAGTCTGTACAGTATCTGGTGGACTATTCAAATGAAGTACATACAAGAACTATAACTATTGCGAAACGGTTGAGAAAACACAATGAAAGTAATGGCACCAAAACAGAGGATAGATGGATGCATTAGAGGATTCTATGTTCTTCAAAAAAATATTTGAAACACTGACAAGGTGATTGCAATTTAGTAAGATTTTCATCACTACAACTCAGTTTTGGACTTTTAACACGATTAGCCTAGAAGTGACACACCTGGGACCTCAGAACTGTTTAACGATCCATTGTCTAGGTTACTCTGTAAGGCTAGGTAACTGACATATTGTGACATTGGGCAAGAAGGAATATAGGAATCTTTTTCACATTTTTTATAACTAGATTTTATTGGATTTTCAAACATTCTCATCTTACATGAATCACAGTAACATTATACATGTATTGGTATGTGCTTACTCTCAGGTATACTTAATCTAACTACTAAAAATAAACTCTCTCCCTACCCCCCGCCCTCCCTGGAGTTGCAGTTGATTCCAAGTTGGTTGCTGTCAGGTACCACGGATTAAGGTGCGAGGCACGTCACCATAGTAACTAAACTTCGAATAAAAAGGAAAGAGATATTAAAATGGTATAAAACATTAATGCCAAATAACCCCATCATGGTCACTCTGAAGTGAAATATACTGCGACAAAAATAGAATCTAATTGAATCATGACTGGTGTATTACTGCATTTATTCTCAAAAGAGGGATAGGGTCAATGATTGACAAACCACCTGCAGAAAGCCTTGTTTAGACTCAGACCAAATTAAGAGGACTCCAGCACCCCAAAACACCACTCGAAACCCTGAATACTGACCATGAGCATGCGGCGAACCCCAATATTATTTATCACTGGATTACCCACAGGAAGGTACATACTTTTGCCAGTCTAGGGCATATCTAAATACTGTTTACCCAGCTCTACTCTTTACCTAACTAGCGCAATTGTTTTCCTAGCATGGCAACAATGCACACCTGCACCAACTCAAGTGTGGTCCTTATAGTGTAAGGCACGTCACCCAGTTACATGCCTCCAACTAGTTCCCCTGGCACACAGCCAGCTTTAGGACGATGCGACCGCTGCAGCTGCACTGGGCGCTGACCTGGAAGGGGGCACTGAACTCGGGGGGGGGGGGCGAGCTGTGTTCAGCAATAATCTACAATGAGAAAGCAGAGTTATTTGTGAGTCCAGCTTTAAGGCAGCAATAAAAATGCCAAGATATTTCTTGTGATTAATGTTCCTGCTAGAGAGAGCGACCAGAGTTTTAACAAGTGGCAGTTTTGACTCACCATAAAGTAGCACAGAGGCTAAATATGCCTGCTGCAAAGAACAGATCTGTATATTATATGGATAGCTGAATGGATTAGTAAAAGCAAATGAAATGTATTTGAGAGGGGGCTGTAGAGAGAGGAGTGCACTTTTGCCTGGTGGTAGTGAGGAAATTTGAGGAGAAGGGCATACGGGGGGGGGGGGCGACAAAAAAGATTGAGGCACTGGGCACCACCAGCGCTAAAGCAGGCGCTGCCCTCGGCTGACCAAGTCATGATATTCCATGATAATACTACCATAATCCAGCCTTCCTCAACAGACGGTTCCCTTATTGAAAATCATCATATATTCAACTTCACATTTTTACTTCTTTCCAATAGGCCACATACATGATAAAGCACATGGGTAAGTAGAACATAGCTAAGAACAGGGAGTTGTTTAAATTATGTCTCTATCATATATGAATTGATATAGCCAAAAGTATACATTTTTTTCAACCGACCTGAAAGTGAACAAGAAAAAATAGCTGAAGTTTACACCTAATTTGTACCTTGTCCCTATAAGCCACAGACATCAGGATTGGCACAATAAAGTGTACATGTCTTAGCTACAATTAAGCCAGTACCTTATACGCTTCAAGAATTATAGTGCACCACATAATGTGTAGTATATCCTATCCAGTTCAAAAGGGTGACCAGATGGCCTCAAACTGAAAATCACCTCATATATAATCAACTTGCATTTTATGTCTCTTGTGTGTGGGCCACATGCATGTCGTTTTGCAAAATGTGGTGGACCATTATATTGAATGTGCTGCAGTTACAAATGTCTGGATCATGACTTATGCCACAAAACACCGTTTGCAAAAACTGGATCCAAAATCCTAAAACCATGCATGTAATCAGTGAATGGTTCATAATACTTCTGAGCATGCCACAGATATGTACGTTGGCACAGAACAGTGGAATGATGTTAGCATTATACAGCACTTTGAATTATGGCACCATATTGTGTGCATTGAGACTTACATGACAAACTGTAAGGCATACTTTTTTGACAATGTGATGTAATTGAAAAACATCATATATTCAACTTCATATTTTGACAACTTAATAGGCCACGTACATGATAATTCACATGGGTAAGTAGAACAAAGATAAGAACAGAGGGTTGTTCAAATTATGTCTTTATTTTATATAGATTGTGAATTATAGCCAAAAGCATGAGGTGTTCTTCAACCTACCTGAAAGCGAAAAAAGAAAAGCTTACCTGCAGGTCACACTTAATTTGTACCTTGTCCCTATAGGCCTAAAACATCAGAATTGTCACAATACAGTGTACATGTCTTAGCTACATTCTGAAATTTAAATTAAGTCAGTACCTTATACGCTTCAAGAATTATAGCACACCAAATACTGTGTAGTATATCCTACCCATTATCTAACATGCAAGGAAATGAGACACATGTATAGATCTTGCAGTTACAGTCAGCAATCCAAAACTAAGAACCACAATATATCTTGACTATTCGAATGTGCTTAATAACTGTCCCAATGGAAGGGTAATGCTGATAATGTACTGTTTTATTGTGGGCAGGTAATAAAAGCAATAAAAAAAAGTGGATAAAAACAGAATGTGAGTACTTTTTGAGTGATTTTAAATATACTTTGCCATGACTGCTTATCGAATAACTGTCTGCCATCTGGAAATCCTTCAGTACTCTCCCGGTCGCCTCTTTACGACCAAGGGAGTACGACGGCAGGTTTTCACTGCCTTTTCGTGCCGGTCTGTCCCGCACGAAAAGGCAGTTGTAAACTGTCTTTGGTGGCCCCCAGCAGGGCCACCATGGGTGCAAGGCTGATGAATGACAGCCTGGGTGCACCTTTGGTGCCCCTCTGTGGATCCCTGCACCCGTTGGCAGGCACCTTGCTGGCATGCATTCTGCTAGGAATGCATGCCTGCATTGTGAAGTATACGAATGCGACCGAACCCTGTTCGGTCGCATCGTATTAGCAGGGCAGTGACCCACAACAGCAGGTTGCTGGGTTACAGCTCCTGACCGATGTCGGACGAACCTGAGTCCGTCCGACATCGGAATCAGCCCCATAGTGGGGTGGCTGTCCGCAATCATTTGCAGACGTATGGTGTCACTGTGGATGGCATGGCAGTAGTTTTTGTGGTGAGTGCTGAAGCGGCATACCTGTTTGAGCTTTTCTACTCATGGGTTGCCGTTCCTGCAGTCAATGCGGATTCTGGTCTGTTTCATGTTTATACTCCCCCCAACTACACCCCATATAGGATGCTGGAGATTCCTATTTCGGCCTGGCAGCATCGAGTTTGATTTAATGGCGCCCTTCCCCAATCGGTGACGGCGGTTCGGTTGGGCCCTTTGTCTATTCCACGTGGCCGGTTTTTGCCGGTTACACACCGCATCCGCGTTACCTTACAGTCACTATTGATGAGTTACGTGTACTCTATGCCTCTTTAGTTGGGGTGCACCGGGCTCTAGTTCAATACGTAACCCACAACGTCCAGGTGGGGCCACCTGGTGCTGCAGCGCAACCAGCTGGACTGGTCAGGATGAAAATTAATCCCGTCATGGTTAATTCGGTTATGGGCATGAGGCCCCAAGATAAGGATGATATGACTTTTTGACTTGCTGAGAAATTTGATCAGCTGGAAGCAGTATTCCCTAATACGTCTCCTGTTGAGAAACACAGGATTCTAACAATAAGTTTGCAGAAAGACTTTATACCAGAGGTTTTTGATTGTGAAACCTGGGGTAAGATTTTTGCGACAGACGGCACTCCATCTATGGCTGTCCTTCCCTCCGTCATTAAGCATGTACAGGATGAGCACGGTTCGGAGGCAGCTGTTGAGTTGGGAATGACACTCGCGGGGGTGTTTGACGTTGTTTCTGATCTTGTTCTTGCTAATGTCAAGGGAGATGCTGTAAACTTCCAGGTCACTAATGCTCTGACCGATGTTCCCTATGCCGAAAAACCCAGACAGTTCCCGAAAATCATTGCTGCGGCCTATAAGACCGCAATAGTTTGGGTGTTAAGCTTTTTGCTAAAGCAGCACAGAAGCAAACTCAGGAGCAGAAGTCTAATAAAGATGAACGCCCCGTTTTTCCAAAACAGAATTGGAATCAGAATAAGAAACAGGGGAAAAGGCACCAAAAACAGGGGTCCTGTCCTTCTTCGCCAATACCTGTGTCTACTGAGCGCACTTATGATTTGTGTGACCGCTCTATTATTAACTCACCTGATCATTTTCAGGTTCCTGATCAACGTTCTCCTCGCTCTTTGCGGGATACATCGGTCTCACCAACTGGTGGAGGAGGCGGCAACAAAGGTCGGGGTGCACAACAAGGCCGTGAGCAGCCCCGCAAGGCTGACGGTAAAGGCAAGATAGACAACTTTCAATGTCCTCGACCCCAGTTTCAGAAGAGGAAAGTTGCAGCTTTGACAGCGAGATATGCCACGGATAGTGAGAACACAGCTTCGGAACCTGACGTGGGTGCTGACGCTGGTAGACAGTGCAGTGGAGCGGAAATTACAGTAGTGCAGGAAGTATTGCGTCCATTTCTGAAGGTGACAGCAACTGACACATTCGTTGCTGTTGAGACGGCTGACACTAGAGTGGCTCCCCCTGAAAGACTCTATGGAATAGTTCTTTTAATTGAAGTTGACATACAACGTACTATAAAAGGGGTATTTTGGGAAAATCTAATGACTACTTATGACATTTCGTTAGCGGAAGTGGATTGGCCCCCTCTTTTTGTTCTAGCCGCTCCGCAGGGGGAGGAAGTAATCCTCCCTGCTTTTGCACATACTGTGCCTAAGGAGCAGGCCCTGCATTTTGCAGAAGAGTGGGCTAAGGTGCTTGCAGTAATTTTCTCCCAGACATGAGATTCCATTACTATCCATGCCACAGCTTCAACCCCAGTACCCCATGTGACATGAAGCGAAACCTCCCGTGGCAGAAATCCTTGAACAATAGGAATATCAAGGTGTGATTGAAACGTGTGTGTCTCTGATGAATAATCCTCTTTTTGCTGTGACCAAGCCTGAGGGCTCATACCGTTTGGTATTGGATTACCGGCACTTAAACTCCCATTGTCGGACCTGCGCCGTACAGAATACTCACAGTTCTGCCCTTGTGGATAGTCTTGTGCGTAAAAGGTTTAGGACCACACTTGACATAGCCAATGGCTTTTTTAGCCATAACCTGTCCTCTATTAGTAGTCAATGGATAGCTTTCACCTGTGGCGGTAAACAAAGACAGTTCAGAAAATTAGCTATTGCACAAGCACAGTCCTGGCATCTTTGCCGCCCGCGTAGTCTCTCTTTTGGAGAGGCTTGACCCTGATGCGTGCTCGTATGTGGATGAAATTTATCTCACAGACGACGAATTATGGCTGCATCTTTGACACGTTGGCTGCATCATTTGCATGTTTGCGGACTTCGGTTACAAATGTAACTTTGCAAAATCACACATTGCAGAGTTTACAGTGTTATTCTTGGGCTGTGAGCTCAACAATAAAGGTCGAGGTTTGGGACTTCACTTCCTGGAGAAATGTGCACAGTTGCGTGCTCCTTGAACTCTGAGAAAACTACAGTCTTTTCTTGGTTTTCTGAATTTCGGGCGTACTTACATTCCTGATTATGCCCAGCGTATCAATCCGCTTTATGCCTTGTTACAACCTACTTACTCCAAATCTTGCTGGCTGCCTGAACATTTTGCTATTTTGATTTTCTTGAATCTAAATTCTTGCTGATTCGTGACAACCACACCAGCCTGGTTACAAGAATTGTGACTGGGGAGGTGGGTTTCACGTACCTAACTTTTAATGAGGGTGACACAGTCCCTATCGATTACAAGTCACACTTGTACACTTCGGCTTAAATTCGATTTTTTTCTTTAGAAAACATTTTGACTGCGGTGTAGAAAGAGATTCTGAAAGAACGTGCATTGTCGCAGTGGAGACGCATGTTGGTTGTTACACCATATCCTGCCTTAAAGGCAGTGACGAAAGCCAGTGTACCGAAATTCGAAAGCTTTGCATCATCAGTGGATACAATGGGCCACATTTTCTGATGTCTCCGGATGTCACTTTTATTTTTGATTCCTCTTTGCAGACTCAAGAGTACTTACAGTATGAACTCGTTCATCCTGCTCCTCTGACCATGCACCCGCGGGAGCATTTCTATTGTATCATATACACAGATGGATTGGTCTAAGCATGCATATTCAGCAGCCTGCGCAATAGTGGTTGGTACTATGGTGAATGGAGAGTTCAAGTCCGATGTCATGCAGTTCAAGAAGTCTTTATTCGATTAATTAATCATAAAAGACATAAATACAAATACACAATGACATATAAAACCAGTATTAAATATTCGACATCGAATTGACTACATACAGAACTTTACAAAAATTTAAAAAGGTATCGTGCATGACCATATTATCACAGTATGTACAAAAAATTTAGGCAATCTCCGCTGTTATGTGTTTGATAAACCTACATCTGATCACCCAAGCCCACCCAAGAAACTTAGCAACCCCCACAACAATGAGTGGATCCAGATTGGTTTTTAGCAGTCTCAAGGCTTCAGCAGCCGATCTGGTACCTAGTTGACTACATATTGTTTTGAGCCACTTGGTTCTGGGGGCTGAATATAGTGGGCACACGTACAAAAAGTGAGAAAGACTTTCCCCAGTGCCCTGACATTTAGCACAAAACCCCAAACTGTCCTTTCCCCACTTTTTGGTAAAGTCCCCCAAGGGAAGAGAACCACATCTAAATTGAAAAAAGAGTTTACGGTCCAAGGGTTTGGTAATGGTTTCCCAGTACCTTTCTAACCTGGGTGAGTCTTTGTGTACCATAAATAGACCAGAAAGACTGCTCGAGCTCGTTTTTGAGAAAATGTTGTGCGTCACCCATTCCCAGTAACATTTTTTAAGCTCTTTTTTAGATGGGAATTTGGCTGTCTCGGGCGAAGACCACAACTCAATGAGGCCCAAAGATAGTAAAGTGGCCCTAAGATCTTTTAGCCATCCGATTTTAGTGGCTCCAGGGCTGTTTTTTACCTCCAGACAGGCTTCTGCGTAGTGGTGTAGTTCTGGTGTTGTCCACAGGCGTCGCCAGAATGATAAAGGTCGAAATTTAGCATAGTCGACCACCGAGTGGCAGCCCAGATCAAATAGTAGAGGGATTAGAGGAGTTGACTGGGGCAGGCCTGTTGCCATCCTTAGAAACTTGTTTTGGGCATGTTTCAGGGATTCCAGATTACTTCCACCCCAAAGCTCTGCACCATATAACACCGCTGACAAAACCTTCCCTCCATAGATCTTCATCAACGGCGACATGGGCTTCGTGAATGACCCTTTGTGTTCTTTAATCAAGACTCCGCCCAACTGTTGATGTTTCAGGGTCATGAGCTCAATCTGGTGGGTCCAGCTAAGGGTGTCACCGAAGGTAACGCCCAAATAGGTGAAGTGCTTGGTCTGCTCCAGGGGGATATCCCCCATAGTAACCCTAGCCTTGACCTGTTTGTGCCCCCTCATCACCATAAATTTGGTTTTGGCTACGTTCACCTCCAGCTCATGCTCGCTGCAGAAACTCTCAAACCTCGACAGTGCAAGCTGAAGGCCCTGTCTGGTTCGTGAAATCAGGAGAGTGTCGTCAGCGAACATGAGCAGGGGGATTTTCATGCCAGCCAAGCTTGGTGCATCAGTGGGAAATCCGTCAAAGTACTTGGTAACTCTATTAATATATAGAGAAAACAAGGTTGGTGCCAAAACACATCCCTGTCTGACACCTTTCGACACAGGGAAGTTCTTAGTCACCTCACCAGGTTTGCCCCATCTTACAAAAGCATAGGTCTCTGCATGGAGGTTAACTATAATGCGGACCAAGTTGGGAGGCATACCCATTTCTAGAAGGCTGTTCCAGAGCCCAGCCCTCGGGACAAGGTCAAACGCAGACCGAAGGTCTACGAATGCCGCAAATAGGTTCCCTTTACCAAGGTTGACCGTCTTCCAGTGTAGAAGCATAAAGCGAAAAGCCTGGTCCAGGGTGCTTACGTGGGGTCTAAACCCTGCTTGGAGAGGAGTGAGTACATTAAATTCCTCAATCCATGCCTGAACCCTAGAAAGGACAAGACAAGATACTATCTTTTGTACCGCGTCAATAAGGCTGATCGGCCGGTAGTTGGAAGGAACCGACCGATCACCCTTCTTGAAGATGGGCAAAATCTCGGCACCAGCCCATGAATCAGGTACCTTGGCGCCCCTAGCCAAAGAGTTTGCCAAATACAGTAGATATGGTACCCATAGGTCTTGGTCCTGCTGGAAAATATCTGCTGGGATGCAGTCTGGACCGGGCGCTTTGCCCCTGGGGATGGCATTCAGAAAATTTTCAACCTCTTTGGCAGAAAACACAAGGGTATCAAAGGTCAGTGGCCAACTAATGGGAGCATCCCCCATCCTAAGACACCTAAACTGTTCCTCAAAGTGGGACACCCATGTAAGTTGATCAACAGAAGCAGGGCTAGGTCGATCAACCTGGGACTGTCCCCATTTGAGGAGATGCCAGAATTGCGTGAGATTCCCAGAGCCGCAGGCCTCAACAAGAAGAGCCCAACGGTCATCATCCCATGCGGCTTTAGCCCGCCGTTTAGCTTCATTGTAAGCCTTCCTGCTTGTTTTGATGAGGGCTGGGTTCCTAGATTTTAGTGCTTTAAACAAGTTTGAATGGGATTTGCCACACTCTTCATCAAACCAGGTCGCAGGTTTCCTCACCTTACCTAAGCCCTTTTTGGCTACAATTTTAACAAATAATGTTTTTAGGGATGCAAACAGACTGGCGTGAATGTCTAAAATTTTAGGGTTTGTCCTGTTCGGGTCGTCACACTTCTCTAGTTCCCATAGGGAACTAGAAACCAGAGATCTTATTTTACTACGTGCATTCACGTCTACAGCAACCTTTGGCCATCGAACCCTCCTCATATCGTTAGTTAATGCCACGGCCTCTTGAACGAGATTAGAATGTCGCACAATCGGCCCGGCAAAACTAAAGTCCTTCAGTTCTGCAATGAGTGGTTCGTGATCACTTTCGGGCCGTGGTCTGATTGACATGTCCGTTACCAAGGGCCACAAGGTTGTATCAACTAGGATATAATCAATGCGACTACTATGCCTGCCATTGAAGAATGTTGGGCTGCCCATTCTATCCGATCTTGTACGACCGTTTAGGGCGCGCAACCCCCAATTCAGACATAGGCCTTTAATAAAAGTAGCGCATTGGGACCACTTAGTAATGGGAGGAAGCTCGAGTTGAGGAATACCCCACATCATGTCCTCGGCCTCTGTTAGCATCCCATCCTCCCTGCTTAGAGGTTCGAAGCAAGTGTTAAAATCACCCATTACAACCACCTGACCCACTGAAGTAGTAGAGCCAAGGAATTCATCTAGACATGTTAGGGTGGATGATACACGACCACCCGGGGTTCCTCTGGCATATACATTAAACAACAAAATATCCAGCCCACTATTAAATTTCATGTTAACTATAAGGATATCGGGACAGTCAATATAAATTTCCTTCACAGAGACCCCTACTGTTTGTCGAACCCAAATGGTGAGGCCCCCCATAGCCCTGCCTCTGTGGCCTCTAACTGCAGGTTTGTTGAAGCTCAGAAAACCTGGAAGAAAAACTGGATGGGTTGACCATGTCTCCTGAAAAGACCAAATATCACCTTGACTGATAAAGTCAGCCCAGTCAGGAATACACATACAGGTTTCTATACCCGCCACATTCCAACATCCCAAAGTAGTACCCTTAACACAAGCTTGGACACACGGAACTATTGTATCAATAGGGGGGGTTCACAGGGTTGCAGGGAGGATTCTTCAAATGGAGGTACCTCGTTGAACACCCCTTTCCTTTTCGTACTTATTAACCCATCCTTAGTTACTTGCACTGCAGAAAAGCCTGGGGGGGAAGCAACCTTAGGTTGCAGTGTATCAGGAGACGGTGTTGGTGTGGCCAACTCACTAGGATGAACTAAATTTCCCTCCTCACAACACCGCATTGAGTCTTTGGAGCATACAACAATACGTGGTAGGGTACCCGGGTCACTTCCCGCATATGAATTGTACAGGTCTTCGTTACTTTTCTCTCTTGTTTGTCAATCATTAGACGACAGGCCAGAGAGAGGATCATATAAGTTTCTCAGTGGGATGTTCCAAAGATCTTTGGGGTAAAAAGGCCTGATGGTGTAAGGATTCACTGAAAATAAACTGGGAGGCTGCTGTAATTGTGTAAAGACAGGCGTTGGGGGAGCCAAAGGAAACGGGGGATTATTTGCAAGTGGCAGTTCCAGATGTGATGGGGGACCAGAGGGCTGAGTATATGGTTTAGCCCAGCCCGGCGTTTGTACTGGGCAGTTGTAAGTAGATTGGATATAGGAGCGATATAGCGCCTCTGGGTTAAAGTGGGGAACATGGAAGCTTGGTGTGAAGTTGGTCCATTTAAGGAGGCTTTTAGTGTTTTTATTAGCTCTACCAGGAGGTTGACTATTAGTCTTAATCAAGGTTTCGGGGTAGAAATAACTTAGATTCCTTGTGGAAATCCCTCCCTCGTTGCTTCCCACATACCAATCTGTAAGATGAGATACAACCCGATGGTCCCTGAAGTTGATGATCACAATGTCCCCCTCAATATCCTTAGGGTGCACCCCAACCCACTGACATCTTCTGACAGTGTCGATATCCCCATTAAGATTAGGTGGAAGGGGTCTGTTTGTTTTTAGCCAGAAGATGACTTTGTTTTTTAAACTTTCGTCATTTTCTCTTTCCCCTTCATGAAGTGGTGGCACACCTGTCATGACAATAACAAAAATTAGTGAGTCTGGTGGCAAGTCAACATTTCTCTTTGATGGTAAGGGTTTATTCTTGTTACCATTTGCGCCAGCGGGTTTACCCATCCCTTTCTTTGTCTGCGGGGCTAATCCCTTAGCCAGTGATTTGCTGACTACCACACTGGAGTTAGCTGTCACAGGGGGTAATGTTGAAGTGGGTTTCGCAACCACCATCGGTGCTTTATTTGAGATGGTGACTGCTTTAGTGATATTGGAGGTGGGTTGGCTGATACTTTTAGGTGGTTTGCCAGCAGCAAGAGATGAACCGGCTGGTTTAGTAGAGGGGCCCTTGTTCTTATCCAGGCCAGTGGTGTGTGTAGATTCAATGGTCGCCACTAGGCGATCCAATTTTTCACCCATAATCCTCACACGTTCTAATAGGGGAAGCATGTAGGATTTAATAAGCTTCTCCAAAATCTCAAAGGACACCTCACTTACCCCTACAGCTACTAACTCTGGGGAAACATGAGCACGTGTGTCTGAGGGAAGAGGCTCTACTAAGGGAGGTGGACCAGGATCAATATTTGGGTTTGATGGAGGTGGGGGTGGAGTGAGGCGGCTACGCCCTTTCCTTTTGACTCCTCCCTTTCTGCTTTTCTTCCTAGGAGGGGAGTGAACAACCCTTGTAGCTTTGTCAGACGTGGTTCCTGGCTTTAGTCCACTCGTCTCCGGAATGATCTCACCTGGATCAATACAGACCAGAGACAAGTTGGACTGCAAGGGGGTTGGTTCTACTTCCCTAATAGAAGTCTCGGGGATGTTTATATCAATTATGCTTGAGTGATCAATAGGAGGACAAAGAAGCTGACCTCCGCAGGTGGCACTACTACAGGGCGGGGAGATAGCAGGAAACCTAAATATACTAGGGTTAAAGTTGAGATCAGTCGCGTCAGCGTCAGTAACGCTCAAACCTTGGGCGGGAAGTTCTTTAGTGTTTTAAAAAGTGGAAATGGGTTCTTCTTTAACTGCTCAATTGAGCGTCTACGCTCTGCTCTTCTTTCAGCTAGGAGTAAGTCCATATCTACCTCCTTAGTAGATTTCTTAAAGAATTTATCCAAGGGGCCCAGAACAGAGACACTCACACCAGGCGGAGCAGAGTGGCTCATATTCAAGGAGGATAGAACAGAATAGAGACGCTTGGTGTAATAGCTATAGACCACTACTAACTATCCACAATGTAAGAATACTATAACACTGCCTGTAATACATAAAATGTACATAACCTAGCCCAGCCCGGCCTCCCTCGGCCCCTGACGGCCACAGACGGTCCCGCCCTTGTCCCGGGCTTCTCCCGGCGCCCTCCCGCACGCTCCCGCGCAGCGGGTATGTCCACTCCTCTTTATAGGTGACCTTGAGTTACCAAGGGGGCGGGGCCGGCAGGGAGAGGAGCCCAGCTGGAAACGGGCACTCGGGGACTCCTGGTCCGTGGAGTCCACCCGCTGTTTCCTCGCAGCCCTGCCGGTCACCAGCTGATACCCCTTACAGTCAAGCAACAGCCGCTGTCACCGCGAAGCGGGACCCGCGCAGCGGGTCCGGCGAGCAGCAGCGGTTCAGCAGGCTGAATCAAAGGAGGTCCGTGGTGAGTGGCGTGGCGTGGCTCCAAACAACAAATCCGCCGAGGGAAGGGCAGAGCGCCTCTAAATGCTTGCGGTGGATGGGGGCGGGGCCGGCAGGGAGAGGAGCCCAGCTGGAAACGGGCGCGCGGGGACTCCTGGTCCGTGGAGTCCACCCGCTGTTTCCTCGCAGCCCTGCCGGTCACCAGCTGATACCCCTTACAGTCAAGCAACAGCCGCTGTCACCGCGAAGCGGGACCCGCGCAGCGGGTCCGGCGAGCAGCAGCGGTTCAGCAGGCTGAATCAAAGGAGGTCCGTGGTGAGTGGCGTGGCGTGGCTCCAAACAACAAATCCGCCGAGGGAAGGGCAGAGAGCCTCTAAATGCTTGCGGTGGATGGGGGCGGGGCCGGCAGGGAGAGGAGCCCAGCTGGAAACGGGCGCGCGGGGACTCCTGGTCCGTGGAGTCCACCCGCTGTTTCCTCGCAGCCCTGCCGGTCACCAGCTGATACCCCTTACAGTCAAGCAACAGCCGCTGTCACCGCGAAGCGGGACCCGCGCAGCGGGTCCGGCGAGCAGCAGCGGTTCAGCAGGCTGAATCAAAGGAGGTCCGTGGTGAGTGGCGTGGCTCCAAACAACAAATCCCCCCAACTACACCCCATATAGGATGCTGGAGATTCCTATTTCGGCCTGGCAGCATCGAGTTTGATTTAATGGCGCCCTTCCCCAATCGGTGACGGCGGTTCGGTTGGGCCCTTTGTCTATTCCACTTGGCCGGTTTTTGCCGGTTACACACCGCATCCGCGTTACCTTGCAGTCACTATTGATGAGTTACGTGTACTCTATGCCTCTTTGGTTGGGGTGCACCGGGCTCTAGTCAATACGTAACCCACAACGTCCAGGTGGGGCCACCTGGTGCTGCAGCGCAACCAGCTGGACTGGTCAGGATGAAAATTAATCCCATCATGGTTAATTCGGTTATGGGCATGAGGCCCCAAGATAAGGATGATATGACTTTTTGACTTGCTGAGAAATTTGATCAGCTGGAAGCAGTATTCCCTAATACGTCTCCTGTTGAGAAACACAGGATTCTAACAATAAGTTTGCAGAAAGACTTTATACCAGAGGTTTCTGATTGTGAAACCTGGGGTAAGATTTTTGCGACAGACGGCACTCCATCTATGGCTGTCCTTCCCTCCGTCATTAAGCATGTACAGGATGAGCACGGTTCGGAGGCAGCTGTTGAGTTGGGAATGACACTCGCGGGGGTGTTTGACGTTGTTTCTGATCTTGTTCTTGCTAATGTCAAGGGAGATGCTGTAAACTTCCAGGTCACTAATGCTCTGACCGATGTTCCCTATGCCGAAAAACCCAGACAGTTCCCGAAAATCATTGCTGCGGCCTATAAGACCGCAATAGTTTGGGTGTTAAGCTTTTTGCTAAAGCAGCACAGAAGCAAACTCAGGAGCAGAAGTCTAATAAAGATGAACGCCCCGTTTTTCCAAAACAGAATTGGAATCAGAATAAGAAACAGGGGAAAAGGCAACAAAAACAGGGGTCCCGTCCTTCTTCGCCAATACCTGTGTCTACTGAGCGCACTTATGATTTGTGTGACCGCTCTATTATTAACTCACCTGATCATTTTCAGGTTCCTGATCAACGTTCTCCTCGCTCTTTGCGGGATACATCGGTCTCACCAACTGGTGGAGGAGGCGGCAACAAAGGTCGGGGTGCACAACAAGGCCGTGAGCAGCCCCGCAAGGCTGACGGTAAAGGCAAGATAGACAACTTTCAATGTCCTCGACCCCAGTTTCAGAAGAGGAAAGTTGCAGCTTTGACAGCGAGATATGCCATGGATAGTGAGAACACAGCTTCGGAACCTGACGTGGGTGCTGACGCTGGTAGACAGTGCAGTGGAGCGGAAATTACAGTAGTGCAGGAAGTATTGCGTCCATTTCTGAAGGTGACAGCAACTGACACATTCGTTGCTGTTGAGACGGCTGACACTAGAGTGGCTCCCCCTGAAAGACTCTATGGAATAGTTCTTTTAATTGAAGTTGACATACAACGTACTATAAAAGGGGTATTTTGGGAAAATCTAATGACTACTTATGACATTTCGTTAGCGGAAGTGGATTGGCCCCCTCTTTTTGTTCTAGCCGCTCCGCAGGGGGAGGAAGTAATCCTCCCTGCTTTTGCACATACTGTGCCTAAGGAGCAGGCCCTGCATTTTGCAGAAGAGTGGGCTAAGGTGCTTGCAGTAATTTTCTCCCAGACATGAGATTCCATTACTATCCATGCCACAGCTTCAACCCCAGTACCCCATGTGACATGAAGCGAAACCTCCCGTGGCAGAAATCCTTGAACAATAGGAATATCAAGGTGTGATTGAAACGTGTGTGTCTCTGATGAATAATCCTCTTTTTGCTGTGACCAAGCCTGAGGGCTCATACCGTTTGGTATTGGATTACCGGCACTTAAACTCCCATTGTCGGACCTGCGCCGTACAGAATACTCACAGTTCTGCCCTTGTGGATAGTCTCGTGCGTAAAAGATTTAGGACCACACTTGACATAGCCAATGGCTTTTTTAGCCATAACCTGTCCTCTATTAGTAGTCAATGGATAGCTTTCACCTGTGGCGGTAAACAAAGACAGTTCAGAAAATTAGCTATTGCACAAGCACAGTCCTGGCGTCTTTGCCGCCCGCGTAGTCTCTCTTTTGGAGAGGCTCGACCCTGATGCGTGCTCGTATGTGGATGAAATTTATCTCACAGACGACGAATTATGGCTGCATCTTTGACACGTTGGCTGCATCATTTGCATGTTTGCGGACTTCGGTTACAAATGTAACTTTGCAAAATCACACATTGCAGAGTTTACAGTGTTATTCTTGGGCTGTGAGCTCAACAATGAAGGTCGAGGTTTGGGACTTCACTTCCTGGAGAAATGTGCACAGTTGCGTGCTCCTTGAACTCTGAGGAAACTACAGTCTTTTCTTGGTTTTCTGAATTTCGGGCGTACTTACATTCCTGATTATGCCCAGCGTATCAATCCGCTTTATGCCTTGTTACAACCTACTTACTCCAAATCTTGCTGGCTGCCTGAACATTTTGCTATTTTGATTTTCTTGAATCTAAATTCTTGCTGATTCGTGACAACCACACCAGCCTGGTTACAAGAATTGTGACTGGGGAGGTGGGTTTCACGTACCTAACTTTTAATGAGGGTGACACAGTCCCTATCGCTTACAAGTCACACTTGTACACTTCGACTTAAATTCGATTTTTTTCTTTAGAAAACATTTTGACTGCGGTGTAGAAAGAGATTCTGAAAGAACGTGCATTGTCGCAGTGGAGACGCATGTTGGTTGTTACACCATATCCTGCCTTAAAGGCAGTGACGAAAGCCAGTGTACCGAAATTCGAAAGCTTTGCATCATCAGTGGATACAATGGGCCACATTTTCTGATGTCTCCGGATGTCACTTTTATTTTTGATTCCTCTTTGCAGACTCAAGAGTACTTACAGTATGAACTCGTTCATCCTGCTCCTCTGACCATGCACCCGCGGGAGCATTTCTATTGTATCATATACACAGATGGATTGGTCTAAGCATGCATATTCAGCAGCCTGCGCAATAGTGGTTGGTACTATGGTGAATGGAGAGTTCAAGTCCGATGTCATGCATACACAGATATTAGGGGACTGTACCCCCTAATTGGCAGAGCTCCGTGCTCTGGTGCTTGCACTGGAGTACGCTGATCCTAGTGTGCCTACTCTTATTGCAAGTGTCTCTTACTACTATGCACAGTCTATCAACAACAACTTATTCTTTTGGACCCAGACTGACTATCGTGATTCCATAGGTAGCACGATTAAGCACAAAATGCTATGGGTTTGAGTGGCTGAACTTACAGATCGGTTCCCACTCGTCTTTGTAATTCATACTCTTGGTCACCAACGCGTGGGGGTACATGCTGTTGGTAACGGTCTTGCTGATGAAGCAGCAAAGACAGCAGTTGCGACTTACGTAGTAGCAGCAGTTACACGTTCCAAAAGTAAGATTGATGATGACATCTTGGCAGCTATTGCCGCAACAGAGAAGGGAGGTAATTATCCGAGATGTTTCCTTTCTAAATACTCTTATCATTTAAGTCCTGATAAAGTTCCCTATGTGAGAATTAACGACGTTGGTGACAGGTTGATTCTCAAGGCAGACCACAGGCAGACTGTAGGCATCTCGATAGCAACGTAAGGTCCGGTGTTACTCGGCGGAGCCAAAACAGAATTTCTCAGCATCGCTGGACAAGAGACCGCAGGTGTCATACTAAGAAGAACGGGCCACTCACTGTAATTTGACATTGTCAATGGAAATGTACCTGTTTTCCTTGCAACCATGAAGTGGAGGTAAATTACTGTTCTTGTGCCCTGCACTCCAAGTACATGAACTGGTGCTCGATATGAGGGGCCAAACTCCTTCTTGCTCTCCACCTTCTCACGGACCAGATCACCAACTCGGGGTAGCCAGCCAACTACCGTAATCTGGAGAGCAGCATCAGATGTGGAGGGCAAGTGTTCCTTTGCAAGACTGTCTCTGGTCTTTTGTAGGTTCTGTAAAACATTAGAATGTTCATCTACATCAAAGGATGTGGCAGACGCCACCATGTCTAGACCCTCAAGGTCCGGAACAAACATTTTGATGCCAAAGAGCATTATGTATGGGATCCGCCCACCTAGAGACCTTCTAGGGAGATTATTAAGTACACGTTGCACGCTATAGAGATGGGCTAGCCAGTTCCGTCCTGTACCTAAAACATTAGCTGTCAAGGATTGCTTTAAGTCACAGTTCATCTGCTCCATAATACTATTTGCCCTCATCCCGGTATGGAGACGAAAATTTGACTTGGACCCCCAATGAAGCCATGGCATCCTTGTACACCTTAGAGGCGAACTCTGGAGACTGTGAAGGACTGGGTTTTTCTAAGATTCAGCGGTGCCAGGGGACAACACCTGAAACCTTCGTAGGTTACCTGTTCTGGCGTACAAAACACAGAGACACGGGACACTTCCTTCAGCGTCAAAGATCGAGGATTATTTACTGCAGGGAATACAGAAGTCGCAAGAAGTACAGCATGTGTAGGTTCTAGGAGACTGCTTCGATTTGCACTAAGTGGGTCGCTCCTTTTATACACATTTTCGTCATAGCACAACATGGCAAACAAAAGGTTACAACTCAGTTCCCACAGTAAATGACAAAAGGGTCGCTTTCATGTTTCAGAAGCCCGGAACATAATTACAGTAACATCGCCGGTTCCCAGCTGTAAAAGTATGTTATCCCATCATTAAGCACATTCCATTAGGCTGTAAGCCAAGCTCAGAGAAGAGACAGAAACAGGTGCAAGGAAGACAGAAAACAGTTAGAAAAGGGTGTGGGGGAAACATCGGAAGCACGATTGCAGGATCAAAAGGACTCGTGCTTAATGCATGCACGGCTGAAACAATAGACCGGCACGGCAAGATGAGCCCCGAGCGGAGCCATCTGCCTTTGCTGTGTCATCCCCCTCATCATAAAGACACCCTCAAAGGAACACGTGTCTTCCGCAAGAGCTTGGGAATCCCAGAGTCAGGAAGCGGACAGTGTCCGTTCGCTGGCTACTTGAGGGCAAGAGACAAAATGGATGCCGTATCTAAAATGGAACCCGTGGGTTCAGATGAAGAAACCCACGAATAAGACGAACGGTACAAAGTAGTGTAGCGAAAACGCGTACACCCACTAAACTCATCGTTTGCGGTTCATAGATACCAAACTCGTCCATATTCAAACGAGTCGAAAACGTCATCACGATTCTCACGGAACCTCAGACGCTCCTTTTGCCCTCAAGTAGGCAAGCACTAGTCGATATCAGAATCGATCTCGATATTCATCAGATCGTTCAGATGTTGCTGCAACATTATTCTATCCATCAGTGCTTCTTTGGTAACAGATGGCCGTCTTATACACGTCGTGGCACAGAGGCCACATAAGGCAGGACGACACTGCACGCAAAGGCAACACGTGAACAGAAACGTCACAACAACCCCGATGATCATCAGATTCTTCCAACCCCACGTCGACATTAGGCCCCAAAACCATCCTAGTAGCGTCCAATCACCTACGTCCACGTGTATGGACTCGGAGATCTTATGCAACTTCGAGATGGCTTGATATAGAGTTGGAGCGTTATCAGGAATGAAAATGCAGCAACTCGAATGGATCACCTTGCACACACCAACAACGTCTAAAACCATACGGTTCTGCAACGTCATAAGCCTATCCGCCTGAAGCTCTGCAGTTAGATTACCAAGGGCACTTGCAGTTATATTAGCAGTCGACTCTACCACACGGGTCAGTTGTCTCAGGTTCCTACTATTGACCATGGGTCCCCAAAACGGCAGAAAACCCTTAAAGAAGTCTCCTGCTTCCTGACCGGCAGTATCCTCTTTGCTAATAACGCCTCTCACAACTCTAATCTTGTGATAGTCCGAGGCAACTGTAAAAGTCGGTGGTAACAGATTCGCAATGTAACAGGTGCCCGAGAAGTCACGGGGCAACCATGTATACGCGCGATCGTAACATATGAAGTATGTACCCTTGGCAGTCAGGAAAACGGGGGAAGAGAGCGTTGGCAAAACGTACGTTTCAGTGCAAGCACTCTCCCCAAGCTGAGCTCGCGGATTTCGACCACGTCCTTGCAAGCAGAAATTACCGAGGTGGGGTACGATCCAGATCGGAGACGAGCTTTTAAGCTGTCTATCACCCACTGACCTGCTATACTCAGCCTCACTCAGATCCTTGTATGCTCGCACCTCTTCCTCTGGGATAAGCGATGCATCAAAAATATCTCAATCTAAATCAGCAATTGCTCTCGCCAAGGGCTTGTGGTGCGGGCCGGGACCAAGGTCTGGAGTGCGTGGCTCTCGATGGGGGTAGGAATCTAGTGCACTACGGAACATAGTTTGGAATGCTCGAGCTGAACCCTGGGAGCTGTAAGGAAGAACCAAATACGGAAAACCCCTATCCATGGTGTGTGGCATTAACCCACACACCCAACAGTTAGTAGTATTCATCACCAACTGATGCTGATGTAGGAGCTGGACAAAGGAGTTGTTCATAAATTCCGCACGTCTAACCTGTTCATGTTGGGGCAGAAGATGAAAGGAATGTGGAGAAACAGTAGGAATAGATTTCAGTTCAGAAGAAAAAGTAGGTGAAACAGAAGGCAATAACGACTGTATTCCAAAATACACACGACCCACCAATAGCATAGAAACAGCCAGAAATAGCAGAAATACCTGAAACAGAAAACATTTTGTTTGTACAACCCTATAAAGCTTAGATCTTAACGCCGACATCCTCTCTACTTCCGACAGCTTAGAGAACTCCATCCTCTAAACACCGTCCGTAACGTTCTTGACGCACTTCGTTCTGAGTAGCGATTATCAATTCCCAGGAGTTCCCAGGAACCGACAAAAGTACCGACCTAGTGTCAGGAACCTGCTAAATAGAAGGAAGTACCGCACGGCCCTACGGTCAACCCGGATGAAAGGTTTTCTTAATTAAACATTCAATTTTAATACAAATCTCCTAGCTGTGGAAAAAGGAACACACATAAAAAAGAACTCAATAATCAATAGAGGATGCAATTGTTCATAATGTTCAAAACGCAATAAGGGGGTAATATGAATTCAAAAAGGGAAAAAAACGAAAAGGAACGTTTATTAGTCTTTGTCACGAGAACGAAGGAAATATCTGCTTCTTCCAGGACGAGTCTGTTCTTCGAATAATTGTTCAGGTTGTGAAACAGCGTTCGATCGGTCTGATGACAATTCAAGCCTCGAGGTTTCCAATGCTGATGGTTCAACAAATGTATCTGACTGCAATGAAGTGTCTCCTACAGGTTGAGCATCACTAAACGGCACAAATCTTGTTGGGGTCTCCGTTTCCGTTGCGACAATTCCAGTTCTCACCCAAGAATCTGCTGGCAAAGGGATAGGCACCTTTTTGGTGTGGGTGGCATGCACCCAGTTCTTCCGGCCTTCCAAACGAACTGCAGTCCTTGTGGCCAGGAGAACTTGGAATGGTCCCACGAATCTCGGCTCCAAATTGCGCTTTCTGCCGAAATTGCGGGTGACCACCCAGTCACCCGGTTGGTGCCGATGTCCAGGACCCTCAGTCTGTGCCGGTAGAGCTTCAAAGACCTGTTGATGAATTAACCTCAGTTTAGCAGTCAGATCATGAAGATAATCAATTAACATTGGGTATTCAAGACTATCAAATGCCCTAGGCCTCGGGACTCCCCAAATGTTCGCAGGACGGCCGAACACAATCTCATATGGGCTAAGCCCTACTCGAGAGTGTACGGTCGCTCTGGTCGACAAGAGAGCCAGAGGCAAGGCATCAGGCCATGACAAACCAGTCGTAGCTTGAACCTTAGCAAGTTTTAGTTTCAGAGTGCTATTGTACCCTTCAACTAAACCCGCTGACTGGGGATGGTTGGCGCTATAGAATTTTTGTCGAATTCCAAGGCCTTTACACACACTCTTCATCACACTCCCCACAAATTCACTTCCGTTATCCGACCATACAATCCGTGGCATTCCATGCAGAGGAAAGTATTCCTTCAGTAGGACTTTCGCTGTGGACAGGGCAGTATTATCTTTCAAAGTATAGGCCTCGATCCATCTGGAGAACGCGCAAACCACAACTAAAACGTACTTCAGGTTATTGCATCTCTCCATATGGATGAAATCCAGTTGGATAACCTCAAAGGGACATGTAGGAGGAGCAAAATGGCCAGGAGGAGTGGGGGTGCCCTTACCGGGATTGTACATCATACATACCATGCAATTCTTAACCACTCTCTCAGCACACTTAGCAATACCATCATTCTTCCATACAGGGGATAGCAACTTACATATACCTTTCGCGCTAATATGTGACAAGCCGTGAGCCATAGTCACAACGGCTAGCACATATGCATCCGGTAACATCCACCTCTGACACTCAGTCCAACATCCATGCGCATCTAGCTTTCCAGTGCTTTCTTTCCACTTAGTCTTTTCAGTTTCGGTGGCCTCATTCTGAATCACTTTCACACTCTCAACAGTGTCCT
The DNA here is from genome assembly GCF_964263255.1 of Lissotriton vulgaris. Taxonomy (NCBI): domain Eukaryota; kingdom Metazoa; phylum Chordata; class Amphibia; order Caudata; family Salamandridae; genus Lissotriton; species Lissotriton vulgaris. The sequence goes on from NC_141691.1 coordinate 1,959,749,840, forward strand.
CACACATACCAGTCTCCGCAGGCCACCTTACTGAACTCGTAACATACATTCGGGTAGCAAGGTTTCTAGCTGTCTCTTTAGCAATCTCATCCGCAAACGCGTTACCACGACCAACATCATCCGTAACCTTTCGGTGGGCGCTGCATTTAATGATTGCCACCTGCTCAGGCAATGTAAGTGCGTCCAAAAGATCATTCACAAGCTGTCCGTGTTGGATCTGAGTACCATGCGATGTCATAAATCCCCTTTCTCTCCACAATCGACCAAAACTATGTGCAACACCAAAAGCATTCTGACTGTCAGTAAACACATTCACTCGCTTTCCCTTAGACAAAACACACGCTCTCGTTAACGCAATCAACTCTGCCGCTTGAGCCGAATTCTGACTCAATCTCGCAGTTTCCACAACCGTACTCAATGTCACCACAGCATACGCAGTCGTCACATCACCATTCGGTAACTTAAAACACGAACCATCAACATACAAAGTACCATCGGGGTCTGCCAATGGAGTGTTTTTTAGGTCAACACGACCCTTCGTTTCTTCCTCAGTTCTTAAATAACAATCATGTGGTGGTACATCATCTGATTCCATATTAGTCAGCAACAATGTCGCCGGATTTAACACATTACAGCGCTTGATCTGTATATGACTTGCCAAAAGCGTCAACTCGTAACCGGACAACCTTGCGCTCGTCAAGTGTTGAGTTTTTGTACGATTCAAGAGAGTGTCAACTGCATGCGGAACCATTACCGTAAGCATATTGTCCATGACCAGGCCTGCAGATTGCCGGATGGACACCGCAGCTGCCGCTGTCGCTCTTAGACAACTCGGCAATGCTCTAGCTACTGGGTCCAAGGTCGAGGAAAAATATGCACATGGACGTTGCTTACCGCCAAATTGTTACGTCAAAACACTCAACGCACAACCTTCTCTCTCGTGAACGTATAGTGTAAACGGCTTACTGTAGTCAGGAGTACCTAACACAGGAGCCGAACACAACGCATCACGTAATTCAGAAAAACTTTTCTGACACTCTTCAGTCCATGGCAAAGGAGTCGAAACCTCCTTGCACGTGAGGGCTACCAATGGCTTCGCTAGCAATGAAAAATTTGGAATCCATTGCCTGCAGTATGACGTGATACCTAGAAAGGCACGCACATCTCTCTGAGTTGTTGGCACAGTCATTCGAGCGATCGCTGCAATTCTCTCTGGGGTCAACCTTCTTCCCTCCTTTGACAATAAGTGACCTAAGTAGGTTACTTCTTGACAACAATATTGCAGCTTAGAAGGTGACACCTTGTGATGCAAGTCACATAAATGCTGTAACAGCGATACTGTAGCAGCTTTGCAAATTTCTTTAGTGTCAGCAGCCACTAACAGATCATCAACGTATTGAATCAAGGCCGCACCAGTAGGTAATACAAACGCGTCAAGTTGACTCTTAAGAGCTTGGCTGTAGATCGATGGACTCTCACAGTAGCCCTGAGGAGCGCGTTTAAACCTAAAGCTGCGACCTCCTAATGAGAAGCCAAATAGATCTCTGCTCTCCTCAGCAATCGGAATGCTAAAGAAAGCATTCTTCAAATCGATCACCGAAAACCAAGAGGCAGAGGCTGGAATCAGAGTCAGTAAAGCCGTAATGTCAGGCACCACAGGAAATTGTGGAATCACAATTTTATTGACCTCCCGTAAATCAATGACAAAACGATACACAGGAGGTTTGGATGGATCAGTTTGTTTCAAAATAGGTAACACAGGACTATTACACACGTTTCCCCGAGTTTCCTCAATAACATCCTTCTTGATCAAGTCGTAAATGATCGCTAATAGCGCTCGCTCACCATCAAGAGAGATAAGGTACTGGAGAATACGTGGTAATCGCACATTAGATTTCAGTTGGACAACATAAGGTGATATATCCAACAGGCCCACATCATTTGGACCTGTTGCCCACAAAGACTCAGGAAGAGAACTCAATTCCGGTGGGCGCTTATCAGTCGACAAGTACATAGGAGAGATCACTCTCTGACCTAATGTAAGCTCCACTCCCGCAGGAGAACAGTACAGAGTCGCATATAACCGTTTCAACAAATCCAGGCCCAAAAGATTCTCACCACAACCGTTAAAATCAAAGGAGCTTCCAGCTCACGCGGCCCAATTGAAAGGGGCAAAGGGCTAGAAACTGGATTGCTAACGGGGGCGCCATAGAATCCAACGGAAACATTCGTTAAGCCAGACAAAGGTGTGCCAGGGAGTTTCGAATGCATGATGGAACTTTTCGCTGCACCAGTGTCCAACAGAAAAGGCTCAACTACACCCGATGTGGCAACTGCGACGTAAGGCCCTCTCTGATCAACCGGAACTGATACTACTCCCTCTCTTTGTCTATGGCTGTCCTAGTAACTACCGTCAGCATCGATATCATGCTCAACGTAACAGTCATCCACATGATATTGTGCAGATCTACCAGACGATGAATTTCGCTGATCAAAACAATTGTTTGAATCTGATGAGGACGTGGAACGCTCGTTCTGGTTTTGAAAAGTACCACGGCCTCTACCTCGAGATGCCTGCTGAGGACCACCACGACCGCCTCGGGCCGAAACGCCATTATGTCGGTCTCGTAGAGCAGGACAATTAAACTTCAGATGGCCCTCAACCCTACAATACGCACATTGATTGTACCCAAGCATAGATCTAGGTGTAGAGGAGTCAGTACGCGACTGCGTCCTAGAAGACTGTGATTGCGATCGATTTTGCTGTTGCGAATCAGTTTGATTCGAGCGCAGAGGATACGCTTGCTGCAACAAAACCTTAGTTTTAAGCTCCTTTGTCTTTTTATCTACACGATCATTATCTTCCTTTTCTCTATTTTCATAATATTGAGCCGTAGCCAATATTTGAGCAGTAGTAGAAACAGCCCATGAACTTTCAGAATTTTTCAACTTGTTGCTGAGGTCAGGCAACAAATTCGATACAAATTTATCAACAAACAATCGCTGACCTCCCTCTGTGCTCATATCCTGACCACTATGATCGATGAATGCCTCTTCAAATCTCGTAAAGAAATCGGAGACAATCTCGTCTTTCTTTTGCTTGCACGCAGACAGTTTATCCCAGTTAACTCTCATTGCTGGCATAAGTGTCTTCATAAGTGTAATGATTCTTTGAGGCAGAGCCGTAATTAGCTGCTCAGGCTTAGCCCCACCAACCTGCAATGCGTCAGCTGCCACAAGTGCAGCCCAATCACCGCCCAACTCAGCTGCGTGATTCTCTTGACGGGTTTTCGCCCAAACCGGTTGCGGAACCACGTTGCCAAACAACATATCAATGTCGGCAAGGTTCATAATAGTAGCATCCACAAGTTGGGACAACTCCTTATAGTATCCTGCCAGATTTTTGCGCGGGTCAGGCAAAGTTTGCTTCACCTGCAAAACTTCTGATCGTTTCCATGGAAGGTGTATCCAAACTCTCTGGAAGTAAGGCAGAATAGCAGGGTTAGCAGCGGGATTACCGGGCATCCATACTGGGGGGACTTCTCGCATGGGATACTGACCAGGTTGTACCATCCACTCCTCAGTTTCATCATTAAACAATGCTCGAGGTTGTACTGTAGGTCGGAAAGATAACAAACGCTCTAATGCACGCCGTACATTACCACCTATAATCATACCGCTCGAAAACTGGTACCGAAGTTCAGTCATTTCTGACGGCACATTGTCTATCTCATCATTATCCCATTCTTCTCGTAGGGCCTTACACATTTCCTCAAACACGAATCTCTGTGTGGGCTCAATAAACTGAGAGAACGTCTCACAAACCATTCGCTGGGTGTATTTAACAGGATACCTAATCCATTTACGCGACATTTTTACTAACGTATCACTCTCCCTACCATCAGGAATTTGACTTCGTCTCTGGGAGACATTGGAAACATCGGACCCAAGAATTGGTCCAAATGGAGAGTAAAGATTAGCCACAGCATTAGGTATGCGACTACGAACAGAAGGAGAAGAGGAGAGAAGTACAGGAGCAACAACATGGGGACAAAAAGTAGGAACAGCAGGAGTAGTCAGGACAGCAGAATGAGGAGGAGCAGCAGAATGAGGAGGTATAGGCAGTGGAGCAGTAGGAAGAAGGGCAGGTAAGGGAGCAGGAACAACTTGAGGAACAAGGGGATTTGGAAGGACAGGACCTACGGCAGGCTGGCCAGCAGCTTCCGGAACAACAGGTTGAGGAACAGGAGGAACCACAGGGACTGTAGTATCCTGTGCATATGGAGGTGGCGATTTCAGTAGATAGGACAACAAAGGGTCTTCTACCGCTTCTTCTCCCTTTTTATCAGAACTCGACGGTAAAACCGGATAACACTTATCCACCGCCATATGATGCAATCTAGCAAAAACTTCTTTTTCTTTCTCTTCTTTGTCTCGCTGAAACTGTTCAGCATTTCTCATCACCGTAACGATACCTTCCCTCTAATTTTTCTTAATCTGCTTGATTTCTTTCTGCTTGGCCTCTTTGCGCCATAACCAAAAAGAATCAACCATGGCCGGCCTAGATTTCCTTTTTAACAATTTTGCTTCAAGATTATCCAAAATTGCTGTTTCGAAACTACCATGGGGTGGCCAACTAAGGACACCATCATCTTTGGTATAGCGGATCCAATAATCATTATATACGATAGGACCCACTCTGTGGCGACTATAGAGCTCATAAATTGGAGTTCCAACTGGAGGTATCGGACATGAGTCCTCCAATCGGGAATCCGTTGCGCAACATTTAAAGCAGCTAAACAAAGTACTACGGCCAGGCATCGTGCACACTAACCAAGTCTCCAAACTTCAAGGGTTATCGAATTACGATATCCTCGCAAAAATGCAAGACCCTCGGTTTTTGGCAATTGCAATCGTCAAATAAAACCCAACAACTAAGCACCAACAACTAAGAATCACAAATGCAATGGAACCATGCATACGACCAAGTTTCAACAACAAAGCAAAGGTCCCATAAAGGAACCAACAACTAAGGACTGGGAGCGACCTACAAATACTTAACTAAAAGATCAATGGCGTCACCAGGAAGGCCCGTCTATCGTCTCGCTGTACAAAGGTCTACGCCAGGCGCCAAAACAGGTCGACAGTCAGGGCATCAGCCCGTCGCAGCCGTCAGGAGGTGGGAATCTTCACGGGAAAAGTCTTCGGGCCACTTATTTCGACAACAGGATCGATGAAGTGGGGTGCACCTTCCATCGGAGATTTCACACGAAGTTCCTCACGATCGTCGGGCTTTGGACCGGTACCGTTGATGTCGCCCCACGTTGGGCGCCAACTGAAGGACTGGGTTTTTCTAAGACCTAGCGGTGCCAGGGGACAACACCTGAAACCTTCGTGGGTTACCTGTTCCGGCGTACAAAACACAGAGGCACGGGACACTTCCTTCGGCGTCAAAGATCGAGGTTTATTTACTGCAGGGAATACAGAAGTCGCAAGAAGTACAGCATGTGTAGGTTCTAGGAGACTGCTTCGATTTGCACTAAGTGGGTCGCTCCTTTTATACACAAATCCGTCATAGCACAACATGGCAAACAAAAGGTTACAACTCAGTTCCCACAGTAAATGACAAAAGGGTCGCTTTCATGTTTCAGAAGCCCGGAACATAATTACAGTAACATCGCCGGTTCCCAGCTGTAAAAGTACGTTATCCCATTATTAAGCACATTTCATTAGGCTGTAAACCAAGCTCAAAGAAGAGACAGAAACAGGTGCAAGGAAGACAGAAAACAGTTAGAAAAGGGTGTGGGGGAAACATCGGAAGCACGATTGCAGGATCAAAAGGACTCGTGCTTAATGCATGCACGGCTGAAACAATAGACCGGCACGGCAAGATGAGCCCCGAGCGGAGCCATCTGCCTTTGCTGTGTCATCGCCCTCATCATAAAGACACCCTCAAAGGAACACGTGTCTTCCGCAAGAGCCTGGGAATCCCAGAGTTAGGAAGCGGACAGTGTCCGTTCGCTGGCTACTTGAGGGCAAGAGACAAAATGGATGCCGTATCTAAAATGGAACCCGTGGGTTCAGATGAAGAAACCCACAAATAAGACGAACGGTACAAAGTAGTGTAGCGAAAACGCGTACACCCACTAAACTCATCGTTTGCGGTTCATAGATACCAAACTCGTCCATATTCAAAAGAGTAGAAAACGTCATCACGATTCTCACGGAACCTCAACTGGTCTGAATGAAAGGTACCACATGCAAAATTTCCCACAAAGACACACACATCCCTTATGACAGTGCAGGCATCAGCATTCCTTTGTGGCCACACCCAAACAAAACGTGTGCACGAATCTACTGCAACTAAGATGTACTCATATGCAGTATCTGAGGAGAAAGGATTGCCGGGATCGAGATAAACACACCCAAGTGGTTTATTAGATATGTACAACTGTGTCTGGGGCGGGTGCGCATCAGTAGAAAGTTTCATCTGCTGACAAATGTCACGATGAAGGACATAATCATGCATATGTTTGTACAATCTGTACCACCAGTAACGCTGTTGTAGGAGAGATACAGTAGCTGACACCTCGGCATGCGCCGAGGCCATACCCTCATGAGCCTACAGTTACAAATCTATTACTGAGTTCACTGGCTGGTGATCCCTTTGATGATACTGAGTATACTTGTCCCACAGATATGCGAATGCCTGATTTGCAGACGATTGCAGTTAACCAATCACGCTTTTCATTTGACACTGACTCTACGACGTCAAAGTCGCTCTCAAAGATTTCTATTTTTGCTGTTTGGTTTAAAAAAACATTTTTTGACACCACCTTGTAGTTACATTTGGCTGGTGCTTTTCTCAATTTTTTTATTCATGTCCATTGGATTTGTGGTGTCTTTTTTCCGCTTTGTGAATTTGTGAATGGTAATTATGTTAAAGAAAGATGTACAATTAGACTAATTGATGGGACTTTGGCACCTCACTCATCGTCACATAGAATGAAAAGGGACCAGACTTTTGTGAATATCACTGCTTGGCCTGTCTTGGATGGGATTGTGTAGGATGCTGTGAAATTTCAGATACATGGTTACACCGAGGTTATAAATGTTTCCAATGTATTACGTGTTTCAATGGGGGATGTGGTGAAACAGCACATAAACTCTGATGATTAGGATGTCCAAGCCGTAGAGGCTCTGTTTTCTGATTTGAAATATTATGGTGCTTTTGATGCTGAACATTTGTATCTAGATTCAGCCAATTATGCAGATTTTTTTTTTGCTACCAACATTATGGCAATCATATTCTGCATAAAGCTAACACGTTTAGAAATGTGGTTAATTACACACAATGGGAACATTGTCCTGCTCCCGTTGAATGGAGGTCGAAAACTCTTTTAAAGAAGTATAGTTATTTTAATGATTTTAATCAGTCCAATGCTGAGGCATTTTATTGTAAGATGACTGCTAAGGCCTCTTCCAAAGTTAGACTTACCCACACTAAATTATTGTATAATAAGTAAGTCCTTTATCGACCAATTGGCTATAGGGGGCTATGAGCTGTGGAAAGATACTGTTGATCTTAAATCTATTTGGGGTTCTAAAGGCTGGCAGGTACAAGGCACTGAGGCTTTGCATCGTGCATGTCTCATCCCGAACCATATGTTGTTTTTGAATTCGACTATTTTGCAAACCACCTGCTTTGGATTGGCTATGTCTAAAAAATTCAATGCTCGTTCTCTTCCTGATTTGGGAGAATACCCTAAATGGTACAATTACACTGATAAGTCCCTTACTGAGTTGTAGGCACTGATACCAAATTCCTCCTTTAATATTTCCAGTTTTGATTCCCGGGGTTGGTTATTATGGCAAAAAATTTCAGATGTGTGCCAACATCGTTTTCTGGGTCTGGCCCCAGGATACACACAGGTTAGGGTGGATCCTCATTTTGAAAGTGATCACACTGTTACTACCTATTCGGTAGGCAAATTATGTCAAAGGTGGCTCAAGCATTCAACCTTAGCGTCAGTTACGCTCCATTTGTCCAAATTGACTGATGATGTTGATCTAGATGGTTTTGTTAAAGGCCCTGCAGGCGGCAGGTTGAAAAGATTTATTTATGGATTATATGCTGTTTATAATGAAGTTTGGAAACTGTCGCAAATAGAAGCTGCATCTAGATCACGTGCTATCGACCAAGCTAAAGTGCTTGCAGTTGCTGATAACAGTCTTAATACCCTTTCTTCCCGAACTTACACATTGGATAATATTGTTTCATCTGTTGTTGATATCATACAGGATGAAGTCTCTGTTTTAAACCATGGTCAAAATCAATTACGTTCAATCATGCAATTTGCTTGGACATTACAATCGTTGAAGGCTGGTAGAGTTCCATGGGACTACATGAATACCTCTTCGCTATTTTTACCATTTCATTTGACTGTTAAGCAACAGTTTATGTATATGAAAGATGCTACATATTCACTTTAGCATTTTGAAAAACTGGAACTTTTACCATTTTCTGCGGCCAAATATAATTCAGCTGTATTGCTCATACATGGGTTAATAACGTTACCTTTTCCCTTATTTAAATTGATTCATGTATGAAGTATTATGCCATAGGCAGATATGAACCTTTGGGTAGTGCCTTTCTCAATGAAGTTTGGCCATTCACCTACAGATGCCTGAGGGAGGGTAAAGAAGTTTATTTGAAGGGTGAACATTGCGCTTCAACACCTGATCACTCATTAGTTTGCAGGAACATCCAATTGCACAGCTCTTGTAATTCTGACCACCAAATTTAGCCTGCATTTTGAAAGGGAATCCTTTCCCGGCTATAACTCTGACTTTCACGTTGCTAGCAAACTGTAGTTATTTGCTTTTAAATAATGAAGATTGCTGTGGTATGCTGGCAGGGATTCTATACATTGTGACTGTTTCCCAATGTGCCTGTTGCAAAAATGTGCTATTCCCTCCTCCGCATGGGAAGCTCCATGTATCCATCTGCCCTTCCATTCCGTCTTTGAAAGCAGAGTTCAACAAGATGAGTCGAATAAGGTCTCTTTTGTCTCAAAAAGAAGTTGCCCTCACATCTTCGCGTGAAATATATGTCCTTCACGTGGCAAAAACTCGCACCGAGGTGCATGCTCTTTTGAATACTGATCTCCCCCTGCATTTCGGTGCTTTGATTCACACTATATTTAATGCCTCATCGACCACAGGCTATGTGCACTTTTTTAAGATAGTAAGTTCTGGCCTTGTGACCTCGTTCCAAACTAAGGGGGTCAGGGACCGTCCGCAAGGGCAGCGGTGGTCCCTCCATGCCAATTAGGATATGACCGCCACCCTGGCGATCACATCCTGTATCTTCAACATTGCGGCGGGTGCTGCTTCAAGCAGCACCCGCCGCAATGTTAAAAATGCATGCATTGCATTTGCATGCACAAAGCGGCAGGCACCACGCGGTGCCTGCCGCTTTGTGCATGCAAATGAAGGGGGGGACCATAGGTACCCCCATGTGTAACCCCATCCTCCCCCTTCACCCTGGGGGCCCGCAAGGGCCCCCCACAATCAAAGGTCCGCATGCTTTTCCACAGCGGAAAAACTGCTGCGGAAAAGCATGTTTACATATGCTTCCTAATTTGGCTGGCGGTGTCTTGCAGACACTGCCACCAAATAGCAGGCTACACCCCGCGGATCAGCGGCGGACGGACCTGCCGTCCGCCGCTGATCCTACCGCCATCCTGATCTGGTGGGTGGTGTTCACAGGGACCGCGGCAGTGAATCTGCATCCTCCGGGCCGGTGGTGGCTTCCACCGGCCCGGAGGATGCGGATTCACCACCATCCTAATCGAGCCCTAAATTTGGTGTGATACCGGCATTTTTTCATTCTATTTTCTCAAGCCTCTTTGGCGGTTTACCGTTAATCCTTGCATTGGCTGCAAGTGTGCTGCTGTTAATTTGCTTGCTCAAAAATGGTTGCACATTCTGTGTCACACAACAACCTGCCCCAGCTGCTCCAGCTTTGTAACTGGATGCTTGAATACTATGGATCGCTATCTCTGGCTACATTGAGTGTGGCGTATGGATTATCTTTTCGGTTCTCGTACTTTACGTGCATACAGCCTGTCTTCCATTGTCTGGATTGTAGTTTTGAATGGGCTCTGGATTTTGATCTACTAATGAGTCCCTTAGTTGCTCATGAGTTAAACTGTTCCGGTGTCGGATTAATGACCTGCGCAGCGGTACATGGAGTCCTAGGTAATTAGAACATATGGACTGCAGCCCATTACATTTCTGGCATGCAGTTATCTCGAAGAACGCCTGAGTTGTCCTCTGATTTTGCTAGAGCCTCCGGTTGTCGAAGAACTTGCATGTTCTTTTCCATTACTGAGTTGGATGGCTGAAAAGTTCTCTGATGATAACAACAACTTCCTATTGAAGGCAGTTTCAACGTGCTGTGCCTATACGCTGTTGGATTGAGGTGACATTTTTTCTACTTCATAGACACGTTCCTGACTCATGATTTTTATAGTTTTTTTCTTTCTTGTCATTATATGTGTTGGACGTTATTCTACCCTTGCTGGGTTTTTGAAAAAAAAATTGTGGTTACTAATTTGGAATTTTACTCCCAATTATCAAGTTGGGCAAAATTTTGAACTTGGTTCTGTCTCACTCGAACTTGTACTCTGCGTTCCAAAATTGCCCCCCTTCTTGTGCGTTTTCTGATCAAGGGAGAGTATAGTGAAGGCAGGCCCCGGCTTGGGCACATTGTTAAGTTAGCATAAGCTTATTAGAAGTTTAAACGCCATTTTGCCCTTTTGCCGCTTTTGCACACAACACTGCATGTAGCTATTGTGGTAAGTTTAACTGCGTGAATATATCTTCACATGAGAATGGCTTGTTTTCAACATCCCTAGACTTACACCGTGACCTTAGTCTGCACAGTGAGTGCTAAAGCCTCCAAGATGATCATAACAATGTTAGCTGTTTTTCAGGCTGATCAGCTCAACCTTAGACACAACATGCACGCAGCTGCAGCTAACTGAAATTCTGGCGCCTTTAATATTGCACTGCATACATGATTTTGGCCACTTGGAGAAAATCCGTTTCCAGAGAGACAGAGAGCTTTTGCAGATCCAATGTGATTCACCTCTGCTGATCTTGGAGGTATGGGGTCCCCTATTCAAGCCTAAGAGACCTTCTATATTTTATGAAACATAGTCCGTAGCTAGGGAGGGTGGCATACAAGGCACTTTAGGACCTGTTCCCACTATCATTATAATATGATTTCTCCTTTTGTGTTTTATGGAATTGTAACAATGCTCCTCATATTATTTTTAATCATATGCCTGCTTATGTTCGCAAAAATACTGCATCTTAGAGCACGTCGTTAAAATAAACATTTTAAACTTTATTGTGTCTCTTTTAACCCATGTGGTGTACTGGTATGAGTATAACAAACGAAAGAGTGTTCTTGATTCCCACCATTCCTGAGAGTAACCTAAGTCGCATGTTCTGGGTTATCTAATCATTGGTTCCTTTGCTATAGGACGAAGAGCTAATATGACACTAATGCTAGTCGGTTAGGGGTTCTAGTTACTGAGGTGAGTTTTTTGGTCAACCACAATTCACTGAGGTCCTGGGTCTCTGTGCACAGTTCTATGTATGAGCAGAATCTCTGCACCAAGTTCTAAGGATAAGGGTCTTATTTAGAATTTGTCGGAAAAAACACTACATCAAAACACGGTTGCCTAACCATCATCTGTATCCTAAGTCCCATAGGCCATAAGTACCTTGTTGTAAATTGGATAGAACATCCGTCACATTTGTGATGGAGTGAGCATACCTCGAAACACTGAAAAAGGCCCAAATCTTTTGTGAGAGTTTGTTCAAGCAATCCAGGGTGGTACCTGTCCTCTGGTTGACAGAGAGAAGTCATACTTAAGTTCACATTTGTTCAAAATCGTTTCCAATGCCACAAACAAAATAACATATCTACACTTAGCACCTGCGAGTACTGTCTCTAGCACTGGCTTAATGTTGCATTTCTTTTTTGAAGTGTGTAGCAATCTACCAGGAGTTTTAGGTGTAGGGTGGCAAAACCATGGACTAATGGTTGCATCCATGCAGTATGGATCCATATTATCGTAAACAGTAAATAGTGGTTTATCTCATTCTAATGGAGTTATTTTATTTGTTTAGTCCTTCATCCACAGAAATTATATAGCCACGAAAATAGCACACCACCTCCTTTATGAAAAATATGATTCATTATGACTGTCATTGTACCTTCTTCATCAATGACAGATACTCCACTCCACCACTGGTGATTCACACATGACTATATGTGCTTATCAATCATTGGTGATGTGGCTTCAGCCATTGGCTTCCAGCTGTGAATGACATCTTGTATTTCTGAGGCATTCTTCATCCATGTCATTTTTGAGAAAAACTTCAACACCAGCTTTTCTGTTGGTTGCCTTTGTGGCAAATGTTCTGTGATTCAAACACACAAAACAAATTGAATAATGATTTCTAAAATATATATTTGTCAATACATTTCAGCAAATCTGAATGTTCGCTTACTCATGGATTACTCCTTTCTCCTAAGTTGCTGTCTAATACGCAACTTATCATACATGTTCTGTTCATGAATTTCAGTGAGCACAGTTCCATCTTTTTTGTTTGGTTCATTCCCATTCAGTGTTACTGGGAATTTTTTTTCAATGTGCATAAGCATATCATGCCCATTTTCTGCAGAACCTCCGGAAATAGACTTCTCGCTCTGATGTGCCCTTTAAATATAAAACAAAATATTGAAATGATGGCACTAACAGATCACAGTAGTGCTGTGTGATAAAAAGGAATGATTGTGATAGAGCTCATTCACAGGTTTGGTTATTTAAGATTTGAAAATGCAGGAAACCCGTTAAATATTAGTAGCTGAATTCCTAAAGAAAATATGTGTAAATTAAAGAATAGAAAAAAAGTAAAACATGTTCTACAAAGTTTTCATAATTTGTTGACATAGATAATCATATATGAAAAACAAAAGAGAACATATTACATTGCATACCTTAGATGTTGATCATTAGGGAGGGCTGTAAAATCCACAGTAGACGTTTGTTTCAAGTCTCTGTAAATGAAAACAAATAATATTAATGGCAAGTGATTCTTTGAAATAAAGGTCTAAATATAGCAATTATTTGTCATTAAAGTATAATGATTATGGGTATTGCAACTAGGTTTTCTAGAAGTCAGAGAGAGCAAAAACAATGATTGTTTTTTTCACTGTGGTATTTCCTGGGTAAGCTTATTCATCAGTTTTTCTGCAACACAGATATTGTCCATTCTCATCACGCTGTAATGTTTTTCAGCAGTTGGTGTTGATTGTGCCATATAATCAGCAACAAGGCTCTTTTCCGTGTCAGAGCAGTCTCTTTTTGTTGCTGTCTCATATACACGCCTCGCTTGTTAGCTTGTGATTGAAGGGACATTGTATCTGTAAGAATTATTTACATGGGACACCTGTTTGACATACTATGAATATTTATTTAAAGGTTTTATATGTCTCATGAGCCAATACCATTCACAACAGAATTAATAATAAAGTCATCTATTTGGATAACCCCTATCCATATTAAACTTGTAGACAACCAGCCATTAGGAATATGGGAACTCAAAAGGGTGCAGCCATCACTGCAATAATACCTTTCATGAAATTGGCGGTGATCATTAGACAGATTATATATTGCTCTCCCAGTGGATGATATAAAAATTGGATCATTTGTTGAAGCAGTCTTCCTTTTCCTTAACATCTCAGGGCTGATCATGATGAAATATTGCTCACACCACTGCAGTAAAGAGGGAAACTAATATGAATTCACATTGAAAATGCATCTGTGAATGACGTATTTACAATCTGTTATATTTTAAAGGTCAATACAAATTGATTTGTTGATACACTATATAAATGGCACTCAAATAAGCCGTTTTAAAGCAAACAAGTATAGGGATGTGAAGATTGTATCTAACGTAGTAGTGCTGGGTATATGACTATCTTGTTATAAACAGTTTCCTCTGCACTGATTACCTGTTCTTCTTCATGACTTAAACAAAATGATGCAATCTGATGAGCTGCAGTCTTGTGTTCTTTGTACAAATATTGTGGAGCTCGCACAGCTAAGGTGAACCAGATGATGAAATTTGTAAAGAATTCTTGTGTGCTGCTGGGGGAAAACACTGTCTGGCCTGGCAGTGTGGAGTGAGCAACTAGAAGGTAGCTCTCCCGCCTAAGGAGAGAACACCCCTGCGCACAACTTCAGAAGGACCAGGAGGTCTAGTTCAATAAACGGATAATCAATAATATGTATTCACAAGATTTCCGGATTTATTTGAGTTCAATGATGGTGCATCATTATTTGCAATGCATGTCAGCAGTTGTAATCCAAAACAGTATACATAAATTCAGGCGTGTTTTTTCATCACACAACCCAATGCATTTCGGGCGAGGCCCATCGTCAGGGGATTACTCTACGAACAAAAAACAGAAATTCCAGCTATAATCTCAGTACTGAACGGTAACCAAGACACAATGTAAAAACAAGTAACGTGCGGTGTACATCCAAAGGATTAAGGTGATGTGACATAAAAGAAATGTGACGTTAAAGAAACATAACGAGGAAGGTTAAGAGTACCCAAATGCTCCTATGGAACTGATGATAAACGTGGTACCCGGAGAGTCCAGGTAGAGAAATTCGAGAAAATAGTAAAGCGCTATAACCATAGAGCATGCATATTAAGAGGAGGTAGAGCGAGATACGCCGTGTTAGCCAAAATATGAAGAGCGTAACCGTGAAGGTGAAAGAAATAACAAAGTCCCAAGCCAGGGTACTTACGAGTGTAATGACTACGCGAGGACTCCGCGGAGTTCCGTGGAGGTTGACAATCGGGGGGAAGAGAATGAGGCAGGAAATACTAAAAACGGAACAGAGAAAAGGGACTAAACGAAGAAAAAGGACTAGAAAGTGTAAGCGCCATGTTGTAAGGTGCAAAAAGATCCAAGATTATAAGGAGCAGGGGTAAAGAAGAGGGATTGCAGCATCATGTAGATGAAAACGATAAAGGAAGAGGAGGTGGACAAGAGAATCAGATCATAAATAACACAAAAATTCAATGCGGTCGTTGAGCCCCAAGGGGACCATCGTGGATAAATAACGGATCCAAAAGTTCTCCCGTTTGAGTAAATAGTTCTTATTGTTCAAAGTGATTGGAACTTGTTCCAATATTTGGAATTTGAGTTGAGCCACTGAATGTCTATTTTCCAAAAAATGGGTAGCCACAGTAGATTTCAGGTTCTCAGTGCGAATGTTGCTCTTATGCTCTAAGATCCTAGTGCGGATCTTCCTTTCCGTAAGACCAACATAACATTTACCACATGGGCATTTTAAGACATATATGACGTTCTTACTGTTACATGTGGCGTTCACTTTCAATTTTATAGGATTTATTATAGCTCCACAATATTTGTACATTTCTCCATTATCTGTCCACGGACCTCGGCACGCTTTCACCATGAATTTCGAATCGGTCTCAGGCATGACCGATCAAAAAGCCAGTACTTTCGCCTACACTACAGATGATGCAGATAAGATCTACGGCATGATACAGGATGACATCACTGCCACGGGCAACACCCGCAGTGTAGAGAGCAATCTCCGGCAATTACTCTACCTACTCAAAAAACAATCGAACCAAAAACTTCACGCCAGTACCTTGATTCGGTACCATCGTGTCCAAAGGATCCCTCGTGGCCTACAGGTCCCTTTAAAACCTCTTCTATGCAAGAACAATACCAAATTTGTTGAACGCTGGTACTCTATTCTTAATAAATGCTCCCTCGATCTTATCTTATTGATCGTGGAGGAATTAGCCAAGACTCTAGATGAACTCACACAAGAAATCACCAGCGTTAGAAAGGAACTAGACGATGCCCTGACCGAAGAAGAACTCAAGAAAATGCTTGAGGACATCAACACACAATTAGATAAACATATACGTGAAACACAAGAGAGAAAACTGAGAAAATTCAAAAGAGACACCATAGACTATAAACTCGGCGAGGTGTACACCTGGGCTGAGGTATACGCCCACCGACGTCCTAACAAACCGTACAATCCGTTCTCTGCTAATGAAACTTCATCTTCTGAAGATGATCAAAGAGCGCGACCTACACAGGCAAGATCAGATACTGATGCCCAGACTCCGAGCACCTCAACTGATACTGCGGTTCCTTTTTTAGAGTCAGGTCCCAACCAGCAAAAAGATCCCGGGGGGGAAAAACCCGCCGAGGAACGAGAAAAAACTCCGCCTACAAAAAGCAAAAAAACGAAAGGAAGACGCTGAACACCGATGATAATCTTGTCATTAACATTTCCTCTACCACATTGTCTGATGAAGAAACTCATATCTTACAGAAAGGGCAATCCTTTGTCCCTACCACCAGTACCAACACATTGGAACTCGAAGTGAGCACGTTCAAACTGATACGTAATATACGTTTGAAACATTACTTCCAAAACATCAGTCCAATTACTACCCAGGATGAAGACATGCTTAGAGGATTACGACCCCACAGTACTTTTTTGGCCCCTCAAAGCCACAAAATTATCGATGCCTTTGAGAACTTGGTTAAACAAGAAATATTGAACCTTCCTTTCTTACAACCAGCTACACGTGGGAACCTTACTCGTAAGGAGAGAAACATACTTCAAAAAATCGCTGACAATCCTAACATCACTTGTCAAAACGCCGACAAAGGAGGTGCCCTGGTTATCATGGACACCACCTTTTATGAACAACAGGTCACAGCTCATATTGGGGATTCCAATACCTATGATGTTCTTCCGGGGGATCCCACCCGGAAATATACCAATGACTTGATCACCATCATCAACAGGGCCTTTGAAAATGGCACCATTAATGATAGAACAAAGAGATACCTCACACCTAACAATCCAAAACCTCCGGTACTATATATGTTACCAAAACTTCACAAACACCCGACCAATCCTCCCTTTCGGCCTATCGTGTCGACAAGAAGTAGCATCCATGAAAACGTGGGAAAATTCCTGGACAAATATCTCCAACCATTTGTCACAACATCAGATTCTTTTGTTAAAGACACCACTGATTTCTTACTGAAACTGGACCCCGTCATGAACCAACTTAAAGATGTCAATCTCATCATGTGTACAGTGGATGTCAGTTCCCTTTACACCTCAATTCCTCATGACGGAGGAATTGATGCCATTGTAAGAACCTTGGCCCAATCAGACATTGATCATGATCTCAAAATATTCCTGATGGAACTTACTAAATTCACATTATACCACAGCTACTTCACCAACTTTGACAAATGGTTTTTACAGCTCAACGGCACGGCCATGGGAAATTCGGCTGCTCCTTGCTACGCCAACATTTTCATGCAAATTTTTGAAGAAACTCATATCCTATCCCAAGATGACTGGCAAGAACATGGCCGGTTATACCTCCGCTACATTGACGACATCTTCCTGCTATGGGCCGGTTCCACCGAAACACTAGTCACCTTCCTCAACACTTGGAACCAAGTTACACAACGGATTCAATTTACATGGGATTACAGCACATCTTGCATCCATTATCTGGACGTCAAAATATTAAGAGAATTGGGTGATTGGTCCACCACCATATTTCGTAAACCCACTGACAGGAATTCCACTCTTCATTATCAGAGCTTTCACCGCATGGGACTCAAGAACAACTTACCGTATGCCCAGATATTACGGGTAAAAAGAATAGTTTCCAAATCAGATGAGAGTACAACACAAATCAAAACTGTATTAGAACGTTTACGAGCACGTGGATACCCCACCCCCATACTAGACATGGCTATCCAGAGGAGTGAAAAATGCACCAGAGCCTCTTTGTTACAACCCAAACAGAAGACACCCTCCGACGTATGGTGGTAGTTTCTAAGTTTTCCAAAGCATCCACACAATTTCAAAAAATCATCCGTAAACACTGGTCCATCTTGACATTGGAACCAGACTTCAAAGGTCTGTTCATACAACCCCCCATCTTCGCATTCACCAGGGGAAAGAATCTGAAGGAGATCCTGAGTAAAACCAGTGGACCCAAGACCAATGTCACCAACACTGGTCTAAAACCCTGTCACAATTGCAGCAATTGCAACAACTGTATCCAGGGCAACCTGATTAACCATCCTATGAAAGGCAATCCTATAAAATTGAAAGTGAACGCCACATGTAACAGTAAGAACGTCATATATGCCTTAAAATGCCCAGGTGGTAAATGTTATGTTGGTCATACGGAAAGGAAGATCCACACTAGGATCTTAGAGCATAAGAGCAACATTCGCACTGAGAACCTGAAATCTACTGTGGCTACCCATTTTTTGGAAAATAGACATTCAGTGGCTCAACTCAAATTCCAAATATTGGAACAAGTTCCAATCACTTTGAACAATAAGAACTATTTACTCAAACAGGAGAACATTTGGATCCGTTATTTATCCACGATGGTCCCCTTGGGGCTCAACGACCGCATTGAATTTTTGTGTTATTTATGATCTGATTCTCTTGTCCACCTCCTCTTCCTTTATCGTTTTCATCTACATGATGCTGCAATCCCTCTTGTTTACCCCTGCTCCTTATAATCTTGGATCTTTTTGCACCTTACAACATGGCGCTTACACTTTCTATTCCTGGGCCGTTTAGTCCTTTTTCTTCGTTTAGTCCCTTTTCTCTGTTCCGTTTTTAGTATTTCCTGCCTCATTCTCTTCCCCCCGATTGTCAACCTCCACGGAACTCCGCGGAGTCCTCGCGTAGTCATTACACTCGTAAGTACCCTGGCTTGGGACTTTGTTATTTCTTTCACCTTCACGGTTACGCTCTTCATATTTTGGCTAACACGGCGTATCTCGCTCTACCTCCTCTTAATATGCATGCTCTATGGTTATAGCGCTTTACTATTTTCTCGAATTTCTCTACCTGGACTCTCCGGGTACCACGTTTATCATCAGTTCCATAAGATCATTTGGGTACTCTTAACCTTCCTCGTTATGTTTCTTTAACGTCACATTTCTTTTATGTCACATCACCTTAATCCTTTGGATGTACACCGCACGTTACTTGTTTTTACATTGTGTCTTGGTTACCGTTCAGTACTGAGATTATAGCTGGAATTTCTGTTTTTTGTTCGTAGAGTAATCCCCTGACGATGGGCCTCGCCCGAAATGCATTGGGTTGTGTGATGAAAAAACACGCCTGAATTTATGTATACTGTTTTGGATTACAACTGCTGACATGCATTGCAAATAATGATGCACCATCATTGAACTCAAATAAATCCGGAAATCTTATGAATACATATTATTGATTATCCGTTTATTGAACTAGACCTCCTGGTCCTTCTGAAGTTGTGCGCAGGGGTGTTCTCTCCTTAGGCGGGAGAGCTACCTTCTAGTCTTGTGTTCTTTGACTGCAACAATTGCATAGTATATTCCCTCCATATTGTGGTAAGATTGTTGTTCTTCCCATTCTTCAACCTGCAGAATTGTGAGATACTTATAATAATTACATGATGTTTGTAATTCTTTAAAAGTACTTCTTTTAAGAGATGGAAACATTAAACAATGAGCATGGTCTTGCATAGGAATAAGGAAGGCTCTGATGCTGCATTGATGGATCCTAATCATTATTTTTATTTTGTTTACATACCTGAAAATTCTTCACAACCCCAGGTCTCTGTACATGTTTTAGGAGCAATAGTGCCTCTAAATAGTATAATACCAGCAATGTATCAGGTAAAGAGAATTCCTGTTTGTTATAGAGTTTTTCTATAACTTGAAGGAAGTCTTACTTTGCTTTAACCAAAATATGTCAGCAGTTTCCAGGGTTAATTTTCTCTGCAGTAAGTTCTTTGTATCTAAGAAATATTTGGAAGTACATGGTAACTCTCAGAGAGGAATTGTGAATCTGCAATTAACGGAAATGTTATTGTTTATTTTCCTCTAATGGCTATTGTACTTAACACATCATAAACTGTTTCCTTCTGTGTATCACTTCTTAAGAAATACCTCTACTTATTTTTTCTGCATATCCTTCATTATGCAGAGAAAATGTTGAGTGGCTGTATATAGGCCATTTTCTTGCTCACTCAACATTGTAGCAACAATAAGATAATGTACAAAACGCTTTGGATTTTTCATATAGTTTACAAATGTCTGCTGGGCCAAGCCTGTTGCTTTTAGGACATTGAAAAACTTGCATGTCCGAGGGATGTCCTTAATGAAATTTATAGCTGGTGCTTCAGGACTGTAGAAAAATAAGAATCTTGCTACATTTTCCAGCTTCAATTAAAACAAATACAGATAACACTTATTATATAATTTGCTCACAAATTATGATTAGCAGTAGTAGCAGTAAGAACAGCTATAATAGTAAGAGCATGTTTGCATTACCTCTTGCTTGAAGTTGCAGAAAGAGAGATCCTCTTTCAAATAGTTGCAGAAACCAACTATACGTTTACAATTCAAAGAATGCTTCCTGTGAACTCCTATGTCATTAACCTTCTTGCCTATAGCTCTCTGCCATGATTTTCCTCTTGGACTGTTGAATTGAATAGTGAAATGTTTTGGAAAACAAACTTTAAAAATAAATAGTTAACCGAGATGCATGTGATGCAAACAGCTTGTGGTTATTTAAACTTACAATTCAGATTCTTCATCACCTCCTTCTTCTTCCTCTTGTCTCTGAATTTCAGTATCAATTTCTTCTTTTGATGTCACAGAAAGTCTAAAAAGGAAGGGTTATATTTGAGCCTTAAAAGTTGCGTGGACAAATACAAAAGGTAATAAAACATAGGTTTCCTTACAAGGTTGCAACAATATGCATGGATAGAATAGAGACCCTGCCAAGAATTAAAATCCTCTGTTAGTGAAATTGAGGAAATATAACAACTGACAATGTTTAAAGAGTTAACAATTATAGCAAACTAACAATAATGACCCAAAAATAGTTTTCTACACAACACCTGGATCAACAGGCTTTCCAATAATGAAACAACCATTAGTTTCCAACATTTTGATAACAGTTTTCAAGGCCTCTTCAATGATAAGAAGCTTGGGATTCTCATAATTGTAGATCCTTCCCTTTGCAAGATGGTCAATCATGGATGATCTAGCTTCTTTGACTGTTGTTCTAATCTGTTCAGGAGTGCTCCTCTTCATTCAGACTCTGGTCAAGTGAAGTAGCAACTAAACACTGTTTTGAAACATTTCATGAAACGAGAAGAATGTGATCGACTTTGCTAGGAAGAAAAAAGAAAGTTGCACATATAGAATAGTACATTTTGTTTACAAAATTACATTCAATATATTGCTATTAAAAGTCAAACACTATGTATAAACACAGAAATAATGAAAGAGATATAAAAAGGATTACTGATACTCACATGTCCGTAAAACAGTACATTTCTGTCAAGCAGGTTGAACTTTGAATGTGATCTGGCTCTCTGATGGCTATGTTAATGTAAGCATCAAGTGTGACCTTATCCTAATCCTTCAGCTCAGGGTGTTCAGTACTTAACATGACAGGCAGCTCGCACCTGGCTGAAGGACAGGTAGGCCCATTTAGGTCAAGCAGCCACCTGCAAACACACTCCTTCTACATGTAAAGCAAATATTGCATTAAACAGCTAATCAAGTCCAGAAAATATGTCATAGGCATGGAAGCTACCTTAGCTATATGCCAAATGTACAAAAATTGGTGGCCTGGTCCTGTGAAGCTTTGCAAACTATCAGTTCAAGTATTAATTTGTCCCACTAAAAAAACAGCCAAATGCATGACAATTGGCAAAGGTGGTATAGGTGTTTTGCCATTTAGCCTCGTGTCAAACAGCTGCAAAAGCTTAGGTTGTGCATCTGGAAGCAATGTCAATCCTCATTAGGGTCAGCTCCTCCCACTAGCTGCCAGCTCCCATCGCTGGTTGTGCCTGGGAGCAATGTCACACCTTTCCAGTGTCAACTCTTCCCACCAGCTGCCAGCTCCAAGCTCTGGTTGTGCACCTGGGAGCAAAGTCACACCTCCACAGTGTCAACTTCCCCCACCAGCTGCCTACTCCCAGCTCTGGTTGTGTACCATGTAGCAACAGCACACATTTCTAATGTTAACTCCTCCCACCAGCTGCCAGCTCCCAGTTCAGGTTGTACATCTGAGAGCAATGTCACACATTATCAAGGTTATGCCTGGGATCAATGTTACAGATTATTAGGGTCAGCTCCTCCCACTAGCTGCCAGCTCCCAGCTCAGGTTGTGCATGGGAGCAATATCACCCCTTATTAGGGTCAGCTCCTCCCACCAGCTACCAGCTCCCAGCTTTGGCTGGGCAGATGGGAGATAGTTCACACCTTCCCAGTATCAACTCCTCTCACCAGCTGCCAGCTCTGGTTTTGCCTGGGCGCAATGTCACACCTTATTAGGGCCAGCTCCTCCCACAGCTGCATGCTCTCAGCTCTGGCTGGGCAGATGGGTGGTAGTTCACACCTCCCCAGTATCAATCCTCTCACCAGCTGTGAGCCCCAGCTCTGGTTGTGCCTGGGAGCAATGTCACACCTTTCCAGTGTCAACCCATTCCCACCAGCTGCCAACTCCCAGCTTAAGTCATGCAAAAGGTGGAAATGTCACACCTGCCTGAGGGACAGGAACACAGGTGTGCAATAAGTAAATTAACAAATATTTTAATTTCACGGTCCCAATGTTAAAAGATGCAAACATTTTGGTGATTTGTTTTTGCAGGTTCCCTATATGCTACTAGCATGAAAATGTTCACACTAGGGGGGACTGCGCGTCTCCATGACGATTATAAAACCTACATGGACACGCTACTTCCTTTCCCTACGCGGAGCACACGCGAGAGCCATTTACCAAGAATTCATAAATCCTGGTTATAACCTACTGCCGGCGCATGACACGAGGAGTAGTGTTCCCTCGCGCTGGCTATATGTGTGAGTTCGGTGGCAAGACATCAGACCGAGCACATGACCCGACCCCCTTTGGGGCTCCGAACGCATTAGCGATTTATTATCTTGGTATGCTCACACACTGATGAACATATCAATATGTTTTTATATAAATTTTTTTCTAACCCTCACTGAAGATTCCGGAACGTTACGCGCATGCGCAACGGATCAGTGTTTCCCTTCGCGCTTGCCCGGTTAATTTCTTCCGCATTGTTTATCGCCGAACGGGGGTTATTTAACAGTCTAAGGCGCACCTATCATTACCTCCACGTCCGCTCGGTGCAACGACAGAGGTACCGACGGATAGGTGAGTACACCGCCGGACCCTTCCTCTAGTAGTTAGCTTCTGGAACTCAGTTAGCTCGTTCACCATTTAGAAACTTACCTTTAGACTCAGCCATCTCTTAGCCCTGATGCCACTATGCAATAAGAGAGGACTCCGTTTTTCTATGTCCAGCCTCTACATAGGAGGTCTGCAACACGATTAGTCCAGCAGGTCTGCTTAGGGTTACTCATTCCTCTTTTAAAGCCACATGAGAGGTCTTAAGCAAGACTTTTTTCTATTCAGGTATCCTTCAGCTTTCTACATAGTATTCAGGGATACTTCCATGTGTTGACACCAAATTATGCAACTCGCTGTATCTCGGAGTATATGCAATGGACAATGTGCCTTTGGGGTTGGTGTGGCGGGGACTGTGTCTGGCAGTTGAGCACCTATCACACGTCTGTTGGGTTATTGGTGTAGAGCAATTGGCTGTGACACTGTAGAATCATGTATTCACTTTGTCCCTTTCTACACTGCAGAGCGGGGCCTCATACTCCCGAGCGGTTGCCGGGTGAGGTGAGGTCGTCACCCACACAAGGCTGGGTGAGTATCACTACGAGGAAATTCCTCTGTGTGATTAAGCTAGTATGCTTGAACCTATATATGCAGAATGTAAATTAATTCTTGCAAGTGTTTTTCTATGCGGTTGCTCTGTATGCGGGCAGATGTATGTGTGTTATATGTTGCTGTACAACAAAAATTCTCTTGTTTGTTGATAGGAAGAAGAAATGCTTCTCCTTCGCCAGTGGACGTCCAAGCGTTCTACTTCCTGGTAGATATGTATTTGTCCTGTCTATCGGAATAGTTATTCAGTCCCCAAACTATTTTACCATGTGTGGTTGTAGTAGCAGTAGCAATTATACACCCAAGGTCCTGAAGAAAGCAGGGGAATGGCCCCTTATGCTGAAACATGTCGACTGATTAGCACAGCGCCACTGGGTAGTTTAACCTTTCTACCAGGCGTGTTTTTAACCATTGACACACTGACTTTAGTACGTACACTTTCTCTGGGCCAGTGTAGTCATTTTTACTTTATCACAAAAAATTTTTTGAGCACTGCACTTTATTTAGTCCACTCCATTGGAATCATTATGGCTGGACCGCGGACAACCTTTTCCACTACAGCACTGTTAGGCTGGGTGTGGTAAGGATTGATCAGCAAATCTCCCACATGACGTAAACTCCACCAGCTGGGTGGTCTGATGGGACCTTTTCTAGCCTTTTGTGTCCAATAATTTCCAGCAACACTGATACGCATGTGCATCTAATCGCATCAGAGTCATCTGTTTGGTGACGCACTACCCCCAGACCTGGTCTACTCCTTTGTTGTTGTGTACCTGACTAGGGGATTTAGTAGACAGGTCTATAAATATCCCCCTTGACCCTCCATACAGTTTTGTTTTGTAGTATCTAGAGCAACTTTTTAGTTGCGGGTCTATACATTGATGGTAAACACCATGTGTTTGCATTTTCCTAGCTCACCCAACCTAATTGTGTGTGTTGCTTCTCTGTCCTTCCGGTCGCGGCCGCATCCTCCCCACTATGGCACGTGTTTGGCAATACTCTACCCCTCATGGCCACACTATACTTATTTAACAACACTAAATGAGTTATCAGGATTTCGAGACATGTTCCAATACTGAGCTTCTTTTTCTTTTTGGTCGAATAGAACCCCTTTTTTTCTATCAACATGTGGAGGTGTGGGTATATTGCATAGGTATTCCAACTGACACTGTTATTCAAAACTAAAACTAAAACTAATATGTCAGCACCTTACATCTAAATAATTTTCAACCGAAATCAGTGTGCGCGTCTCCATGACGATTATAAAACCTACATGGACACGCTACTTCCTTTCCCTACGCGGAGCACACGCGAGAGCCATTTACCAAGAATTCATAAATCCTGGTTATAACCTACTGCCGGCGCATGACACGAGGAGTAGTGTTCCCTCGCGCTGGCTATATGTGTGAGTTCGGTGGCAAGACATCAGACCGAGCACATGACCCGACCCCCTTTGGGGCTCCGAACGCATTAGCGATTTATTATCTTGGTATGCTCACACACTGATGAACATATCAATATGTTTTTATATAAAAAAATTTCTAACCCTCACTGAAGATTCCGGAACGTTACGCGCATGCGCAACGGATCAGTGTTTCCCTTCGCGCTTGCCCGGTTAATTTCTTCCGCATTGTTTATCGCCGAACGGGGGTTATTTAACAGTCTAAGGCGCACCTATCATTACCTCCACGTCCGCTCGGTGCAACGACAGAGGTACCGACGGATAGGTGAGTACACCGCCGGACCCTTCCTCTAGTAGTTAGCTTCTGGAACTCAGTTAGCTCGTTCACCATTTAGAAACTTACCTTTAGACTCAGCCATCTCTTAGCCCTGATGCCACTATGCAATAAGAGAGGACTCCGTTTTTCTATGTCCAGCCTCTACATAGGAGGTCTGCAACACGATTAGTCCAGCAGGTCTGCTTAGGGTTACTCATTCCTCTTTTAAAGCCACATGAGAGGTCTTAAGCAAGACTTTTTTCTATTCAGGTATCCTTCAGCTTTCTACATAGTATTCAGGGATACTTCCATGTGTTGACACCAAATTATGCAACTCGCTGTATCTCGGAGTATATGCAATGGACAATGTGCCTTTGGGGTTGGTGTGGCGGGGACTGTGTCTGGCAGTTGAGCACCTATCACACGTCTGTTGGGTTATTGGTGTAGAGCAATTGGCTGTGACACTGTAGAATCATGTATTCACTTTGTCCCTTTCTACACTGCAGAGCGGGGCCTCATACTCCCGAGCGGTTGCCGGGTGAGGTGAGGTCGTCACCCACACAAGGCTGGGTGAGTATCACTACGAGGAAATTCCTCTGTGTGATTAAGCTAGTATGCTTGAACCTATATATGCAGAATGTAAATTAATTCTTGCAAGTGTTTTTCTATGCGGTTGCTCTGTATGCGGGCAGATGTATGTGTGTTATATGTTGCTGTACAACAAAAATTCTCTTGTTTGTTGATAGGAAGAAGAAATGCTTCTCCTTCGCCAGTGGACGTCCAAGCGTTCTACTTCCTGGTAGATATGTATTTGTCCTGTCTATCGGAATAGTTATTCAGTCCCCAAACTATTTTACCATGTGTGGTTGTAGTAGCAGTAGCAATTATACACCCAAGGTCCTGAAGAAAGCAGGGGAATGGCCCCTTATGCTGAAACATGTCGACCGATTAGCACAGCGCCACTGGGTAGTTTAACCTTTCTACCAGGCGTGTTTTTAACCATTGACACACTGACTTTAGTACGTACACTTTCTCTGGGCCAGTGTAGTCATTTTTACTTTATCACAAAAAATTTTTTTTTGAGCACTGCACTTTATTTAGTCCACTCCATTGGAATCATTATGGCTGGACCGCGGACAACCTTTTCCACTACAGCACTGTTAGGCTGGGTGTGGTAAGGATTGATCAGCAAATCTCCCACATGACGTAAACTCCACCAGCTGGGTGGTCTGATGGGACCTTTTCTAGCCTTTTGTGTCCAATAATTTCCAGCAACACTGATACGCATGTGCATCTAATCGCATCAGAGTCATCTGTTTGGTGACGCACTACCCCCAGACCTGGTCTACTCCTTTGTTGTTGTTGTACACCTGCCTGAGGGACAGGAACACAGGTGTGCAATAAGTAAATTAACAAATATTTTAATTTCACGGTCCCAATGTTAAAAGATGCAAACATTTTGGTGATTTGTTTTTGCAGGTTCCCTATATGCTACTAGCATGAAAATGTTCACACTAGGGGGGACTGCTCTCCTTCACATTCCGAACATTAAATTATGTTTTTAGCATATGTGGTTCTTGAGATATACATTTATTTGCATGGTGTACTTTGAAGACTTAGCTGCCAAAATGAAAATATATAAACAATTCCCTGATTTTATTCAGCAAGGTCCCTACAGGCTACCAGTATGAAAATATACACACCAAAGCAGAGTGTCCTCCTTTACATTCTGTAAGTTTAGGTTTCTGGCTTATGTGGTGCCTGAGAAATACATGTATTTGCATGGTGCACATTGAAGACTTTGCTTCCAAAACCAAAATGTATAAACATTCCCTGATTTTATTCAGCATGTTTCCTATGAGCTACTGGCATGAACATTTACAAAATAGGGCACACTAATCTTTTCCACATTCTGTAAGTTAAATTACATTTCTAGCTTATGTGGTTCTTGAGATATACATTTATTTGTTAGGTGTACTTTGAAGACTTTGCTGCCAAAACAAAAATATATTAACATTTGCCTGATTTTTAATTAGCATGTATCCTACATGCTACTGGCATGAACATTTACAAAATAGGGCACACTAATCTTTTCCACATTCTGTCAGTTAAATTACATTTCTAGCTTATGTGGTTCTTGAGATATATATTTATTTGCATGGTGCACATTCAAGACTTTGCTGCCAAAACAAAATATATAAACAATTCCCCAATTTTCTCAGCATGTTCCCTACATGCTACCAGCAATAAAATTAACACTCTAGAGTGGAATGATCCCTCCTATGTTCTGTAAGTTAAATTACCTTTCTAGCAAATGTTGTTCCTGAGATATAAATGTATTTGCAAGGTGTACAGATACAGATTACCAAATGTGAAGAGAAAGGAAGTGGTTACAACCTTTGAGGACGCTACAGTTACAAATGTATGTGACCAAGAGAAAAGCATTGCCTTACAGTAAATTAACCCCTTGACTGCGGTGAAAATTCCACCACGGTGCTGGGGTTTTAATGAGTGGGCGGGGTTCAGGCGGCCATGGGCTGTCCTCTGCGCACGCCCACTGTGACGCGTGACAGCTCCCAGCTGTCACGCGCAAGCAAGGGGTTAAACAAGTATGTGGCAATGTAAACAGACAGCATAAGGGGCTAAATTCCTGCTTTGCGCCCATGTTACTGGAGAAACTGGCCCATTAGAACTCTGCATAAGCTTTTAACACTTTAACGAGACAATTTAAATTTGACAAGATATTTACCCGAAAACTGTAAAACATTCTGTGTAATTTTTTTTTCAGTACCATTGAAAATAGAGTTGCCAGCATCTCCCATGCTCAAGTTATAGAACCACAGGAACAGCAAGGTCAGATATATAATATTAAATTGTATGCAATTAGTGCTAGTGTTTTCACAAATAAATATGAATTTCTTACACAAGCATATTTTAAATGTAAATATGTATTTTACTGGACAAATTGCTAGAGAAAATGAACATCAACACTCGCAGCAGCAGCTTACCGTTACTATAAAAAGCAGTAGAGTGGTTATGGTAAAACACGATTTGAAGAGTCATTTAAAGTCTTTTTGTTAGAACTTCTACAATTCAGTCTTTACCATAGTTATTTTTCGTGGAAGGATCGATACTTCCTGCAAAAGACAGGTACTTCTATGGGTTTTACGGACGCCCCCACATATGCAAATATCTTTATGGCTAGATTTGAAGACACACATATTCTGCATCACAATATGTGGACGTATCATCTATTGTTGTACCTTAGGTACATTGATGACATTTTGATACTGTGGAGAGGCACAGAGAAACAACTAGTAAATGCAATAGAAGCTGTGAATAACTGTCACCCTCTAATCAAATTCATACATTCTATGAGCACGACAGCTATTAATTATTTGGATATTCTGATTGAACGGAAAGGAAACCATCTGGCCACTAGGGTGTATAACAAAACCCACAGATAGGAACAATTCACTGCACTTTAACGGTTTTCACTCACCAACTCTTAAAAACGACTTACCGCTATCACAATTCATTAGAATCAGGAGGATAAGTTCAGATGAGTCTCAGGGTAGACAAGACAATGAGGACTTATCTCATCAATGCAGAATGAGAGGTTATCCACACATGGTGCTAGAAGCAGCAAAACGAAAAGTTTTTGATCTAGATTGAACAAAGTTGTTAAAACAAACAGTCAAGACAACAACAGCTAGGGAAGTTTGTGTTCTAAAGTATTCTACCTCAGCATCTGTAATAAAACGCAGTATCCAGAAACGTTGGGAAATTATTGAGCAGGAGAATGATTTTAAACAAGTATTTATGGCACACCCGATCTTTGCGTACTCAAGGTCAAAAAACATTAAGGAACTTCCTAAGAAAAAGAGTAAGCAGCAGTTGGATACTGACAATCAGGGCATGAGTAAGTGTCACAACTGCGGTCACTGTGGTAACGTGATTGCAGGTGACAACGTTGCTCATCCACATACCGGGAAATGGATTAAATTAAAACATTCTACAGCCAGTATGGTAATATATGCTATAAAATGTCCATGTGGGCTAGTGTATGTTGGACGGACCACCAGGAAGATTAAGGTCAGAAGAACCAAACATAAAAGTATGATTCGAACTGCTAATATCAAGTCTTGTTTGGTATTGCACTGGTGGGAGAAGAAGCACACTATACCACAATTACGTTTCACTATATTGGAGAGGGTGTCAGTGTCACCACATGTTGATGCCACTAAACAGCTGGCACAAAGAGAAACTTTTGGATACGTTTTTAAAAACACTTACCCCTTGTGGACTGTATGATAACATTAAATTGACTTGTTTTTTATGAAGTAGATACTGATGTGATTATGGATATTCATGTATATATATGTAACTGCATTCTGTTGTTTTTTTTGTTATCACATGTGTTTGCATGAATCTTTAATCTTGTAAGAGACTAGTGGGTACAGTATAGCTTGCACTGCATGATGCTCAACACACTTTTTTTGTACGCTAGGCTTTCTTTGGTACACATGTTTTTATTAGGTATGTTAGTGTCAACATAGATTTCTTTTTACTTTACTGTATTCTATTTTAACCTCATGTTTCACTTTTATTCATGATATTGCAACACATAACTTTGTTACGAGGTCGAGTTTAAATCACCTACTAGTTTCAGCATTAATAGTCTTTTTTCCTGTTTCTATTTGCGATGTAGCTATCGTATAAAATTAATGGTTCATTTTCATTATTTAGATATCTTTAAGCTCACAGAATAGGTCACGTTGTGCTAGTTATTTCTGTGGAAACACTAAAGCTGAGCCCTTCCTAACATCGGCAGAGTAGAGTCTGTTGTTTATTTTCTCTATCTGATGCATACGTCACACATAGCCTCACGGGATTAAAAACAAGTGCAGGAGCCGGTCTCCTTGTTGACATTTATTACGTGGGAAGGAGAAGTTTGTGGCTCATGGGGAGAGTTTTTTAAACAGGTATGAACAATCGTATTGGCGCGTGGTAAGAGTTACATTTATTACCGCCTCCTGTAATTTAAAGTTATTCGTGCATAAAGCTTGCGTGGCACGATTAACTTTAAGTATTACTTTTGTTATCTTACAGTGGTTTGCGAAGGTCATTAGCAATAACGTGTCAGGAATGCCGGGAGAGATCGCGTACAGATAGCAAGTAGGTCACTCGCCTGGAACCCCCACTGGGGAATGTTAATATTACGCTTTGTCAGATGGTGGCATATTCGGGCATAACCCATGTTGCATTTAGTTTTTCAGACACCAGCCGATTATTAAAGCATTTCAGCTCATGCAAAGGTGAGCGTGTTTCACGAGTGGTAGTTTGGAGGTAGCAGCGGTCAAAAGGCTTAATTTTGGAGTTTTTGTTTATTGTTTTTTGGCAAAGGATATTGTACTTTCACACTGTGTGATATCAGTGTACACTTTCATTTAATTATATTGTTCATGCAGTGTTCATTTAGCGTGATTTACATCACAATGGATATTGAGTAAGAAAAACAAGCACATATATTCTTTTTGTAATAGATGGAGTTGATGTTGTCTGAAAATGCCTTTGGTACACTTTATTAACATTACAGTGTTTTGAAACAGAAGAGAATTTGTTGTTAGTTTAAATATTGAATTGTATTATTTGCAATTTTTCCCTGAAGAAGGTGGTGCACCGAAATGCATTGGAAAATGTAAATACTTTGGTTGTTTCGAGCTATGAAGAAATGAAAAAAGATTAAGTAAATAAACAAGAAGTCATTGATCGCCACTGGATTGCAAAAACTTTTTTTTTTGCATCATAATTATTGTTAACATTTTCTCTAGAACTTGTATTATAAATATGGTATGGACCTATGACCATATATTTGCATAAGGAATGTGACCGTTTACAAACACCAGAGACTATGGTGATTATTGTTTGTTTTCCTGCATCTTAAAATACTTAGCACCGTAAGGGCACATGAAAAGTGTGTCCTCATATACAAACAGGTTCTGTTTGTTTTTTGAAGTACTGTTATACCTGACAGGGGTTAGTCAGGTCTAGAGCGCAGCACCACTGATTAAATTTATGAACTTGTAATATTTGATGAAAAAGTGTAATACTTTTTAAGTGTGCAGGTGTAAATGTAAATGTAAATGTATAGGCATTTATATAGCGCACTACTTACCCGGAGGGTCCCAAGGCGCTTCGACCGCTGCAAAACCCTTCCTGGCTTCCCTGAGAGATGGTCCCTTAATGGGTATCTCCAGGGTGAGACCAGGCATCCCCGGCGGTCTGGTGGGGCTGTTAGTGAAGATGAGGCAAGCTAATGCCCAGAGTTGCCGAGTGTGATCGCTGATCAGAGTGGGCACCGAGGCGCGAGAATTATCGAGTCCGCTGACCCTGGTCCAGAAACCTGCCGCGCCGGGATTCGAACCCTGGTCCCGGGCCACCCTCTGCTCTTGGGTCTGCCGCCTCTAACCAGTGAGCCACACTACTTCACAGGTTATCAACACTATCATAGATACTGGAGAAACTGGCCCATTACAACTCTGAATAAGCATTTAACACTTTAAAGAGACAATTTTAATTTGACAACATATTTACCCAAAAACTGTAAAACATTCTATTGTTTCTCAGGTCCATTGAAAATATAGTTACCAGCATCTCCCATGCTCAAGCTATAGAACCACAGGAACAGCAAGTTTAAATATATATTATCAAATTATATGCAATTTGTGCTAGTGTTTTCACAAATGAATATGAATTTCTTACACAACCATATTTTAAATGTATATTTGTATTTTACAGGACAAATTGCTAGAGAAAACGAACATCAACACTCGCAGCAGCAGCTTATCGTTACCATAAAATGGATAATGAGTCAGCCATTAAAAGAATGGTGGAAGAGTTTCCAGTGACTCTGAATAGTCAACCGCCAAATATGAAGATCCTCATTGAGCTGGTCAGGGAGCATTCATGGTACAGCTATCACAGTTGGAGAATCTTACAACAAACATGGAGAAAGGAAGAAGTGCAGAGTAAGTGTTTTTGAAGTTTAATGAAATCTTATATTAAGGTTGCAGAATTATATAATGTTACATAACACTCAAGTACTGCCTTTTTTTTTCGTAAGGACCCTTTACAAGACGAAAGTCGAAAGAACACCAAATAAACCTTTTCTAGAAGAAAATGGAATGAAGCAAGAACCTTCCAGGTGTACAAGATATCATTGAAGGTTTGAATTCCTACAGCAACCAGAAAAAGGGCAGTAGGCGATCAAGCAATGAGTGAATGAATGAAAATGAATTTATTGAGCGCAACTAAACCCAAAGGCATCCAGGCGCTAAAGATGGTAAAACTGTTTGGTCAGAAGGAGTGGGAGCAGGTTATTGGTAAGCTTCCTGAAAGAGCCAGGTCTTAAGTGCTTTGCGAAAAAGGGCATGGGAAGTAAGCTCCTTGAGGTCATCAGGTAGAGTGTTCCAGAGTCTGGGGGCGAGAGCTCAAAAGGCCTTTCCGCCCCATCTGGCCTTAGATACTCGAGGCACAACAAGCAGATTTTGGTTGGAGGAGCGAAGTGCCGTGCCCGGGACATAAGGGGACACAAGTGACCGAATTCCTTCGGGCCCAGTGCCATTCAAGGCGCAGAACGTAAGGGAAAGGGCTTTAAAGTTTATCCTAGCCTGCATGGGAAGCCAATGCAGGTTCTTCCTAATGGCCGAACCTGAAGAGTATTTCGGGGCATCCATGACAAACCGGGCCGCTGCGTTTTGCACAATCTGAAGGCACTGGACCAAGCCGATGTTAATGCCTAGATAAAGTGCATTGCAGTAGTCCAGCCTGGAGGCTATAAGAGCCACTGCGACCTGTTTGCGGGCTTCCAGGGAAAGGTAGTGTGTGATTTTTCTTAAAATCCTCAGGGCACCACAGCAGGTGGAGACTGTCCTGCTGACCTGTTTCTCAAGGGAAAGAGTGGTGTCCAGGATAACACCCAAATTACGGGCGGAGGAGGAGGGCGAGGGGCAGGTGCCAAGAGCAGGGGGCCACCAATCCATTGACCAGATCTCATGTTTGGTTCCAAAGATGAGGACCTCGTTTTTGACCATCCAGTCAGCGACCGCCTCCATACAGTTTTTGAAGTTAAGAGCCGTAATTTTCACAGATTGTGTAATGGAGACCATGATCTGCGTGTCGTCAGCGTAGGAAAGAACTTGTAGGCCAAAGGACCTCACAAGCCTGGCGAGTGGGGCCACGTAATGTTAAAAAGCACAGGGCTCAAAGAAGAGCCCTGGGGGCTCCCACACTTCACAGGCTTGATGGGAGAGATGAAGTCACCAAGTTTTACCCTTTGCTGCCGTTGGTCAAGGAAGGATGTGAGGAGGCTGAGAGCGGGGCCATCTACACCCATGCTGCTAAGACGACTAGCAAGGATAGATGGAGAAAGGGTGTCAAAAGCCGCCGTTAAGTCAAGCAGCACCAGTAAAGTCGTTTGGCCACTATCAACCTTGGCCCGAATGCTGTCGACAACAACAGTGAGTGCCGACTCGGTGCTGTGTGCCTTTCGGAAGCCATGCTGAGAGGGGTCCAGAGAGCTGGAACTGTCGAGGAAGGCACTCAAGTGGTGGTTAAGGTGTGCCTCCAGGAGTTTAGCGGGGGCAGGGAGAAGGGAGATGGGACGGAAGTTTTTTAAAATGCCCGGGTCTAGTGTGGTCTTTTTCAGAAAGGGTTTGACAATGGCCGTTTTCCACTTCGAGGGATAAACCCCTTCAGAAATGGCTAGATTCATTACCTCGGCAAGAGGGGGCATAAGTACCTGTCTGCATTCTTTCAAGATTTTCACAGGACAGGGGTCAAGTGGGGATCCGGACCTAAGCCTGTCCAGGAGCGCACTAAGGTGGTCGAGGGTAAGGGGGGGGAAATGGGTGAGCCGAGTGGAGAGCACAGTAGCTTGATTTTCCAGGGTTACGGCAGGTGAGGGGGGGATCACAAGGTGGAGATTGAGGTTAAGAGTTTCCAAATTGGTGTAAATACCAAGATTTTTGTGTGGAAATAGGTGGAAATCTGATCACAAAGAGAAGAGATAGAGTATTGACTATATTGAACAGGTCTCTGGGGGAAGTAAGTGAGCCAGTTAGGTGAGTAAAGTGCGCCTTCTTTTCAGCCAACACTGCTGCTTTATAGCCCTTAAGGAGAGTTTTATGTTTGTCCTTCTCTATGGGGTCCAGATGTGATCTCCATAGTCCTTCTTGCCTCCTACAACCCTGTCTAAGGGTCCTGAGGGAGCTCGAGAACCAGGGGGCCGAAGGACGCTTCCTGGCCGAGTAGTGTTGGTGAACCGGGGCAAGAGATTCGACGGCCTCCGCTAAGATGTTAGAGAGCTCGAGAGCCGCAGTTTTGGCATCCTTTGTAGGCAGGATCGTACGTTTGGATAGGAAGGGAGTAAGAGTCATATTTCTTATCTTCCTAAAATTCCTCCTCAGAACCCACCTGTTGCGGTCCGGCTGGAGTCCAGAGGAAAGTGGAGAAGCAAATTCAAGGGGGACGGCCAGATGGTCAGACCAGGACAGGGGGAGGGGGGATCCACTCTGAAGCCGGGAGTCGTTAGTAAATACCCCATCCAGGGTATGCCCAGCTAAGTGGGTCGGGCTGCTCACTAGCTGTCGCAGACGGCAGGAGGCTAAGGAATCCAACAGATGGATGGTGTCAGGGGAGTTGCGGTTTTCTAAGTGGAAATTAAAATCCCAGAGGATGGTAAGATTGGGGGTATCAATATAGGGTTCCAGAATTTTTAGAAGTTCGAGGCAGAAGGCGGACCTGGGACCAGGCGGTCTATAGATCAGGATCCCTGAAAAGGAGACCGTAGAGGAAGGATTTAGAATAAAATGCATAGCTTGAAAGGGGTCGTGCGAGGAGGAAAGGTAAGAGGTTCGGCATTTTATCGAACTATGATAAAGTATCCCGAGGCCCCCTCCCACGCGCCCTATTCTATCCATTCTGGCCAATGCATAGCCTTCAGGGATGGCATTTATTATGCCCGGCTCGAAAGAGTCCGTGGCCCAGGTTTCGGTAATAAAGACCCATGGGGGTTGTTTCTCGGAGGCGAAATCATTGAAAGTGATGTTATTTTTGACAAGCGAGCGGGTATTGATGAGGAAGCCAGTGCGGGTAGACATAAGAGGAGGACCTGCCCTTGAGAAGGAGGGCAGATATTTACCGGCATCCGGAGCCTGCTGGTGGTTAGCTGCCTTAGTCCAGCAGCCCTCAGGGGTCGTTATGAACGTTTCCGGAGTGATGGTATGATGACAGGGTAGGCGAGGTGGTTTGAGGGCACGTAGGACACTAAAGGTATAAAGAGGTTCCACTTTGGGGGAAAGAGGGGGAAGGGGGGCAGCGTTCCTGGTGCCTCCATGTCGCTGACGGGCGCAGACGGGCTGGACTCTGGCGTGACTCCGGCGCGTCCGCTGGTCGCGTCCGCTGCGCGGAGGGATAACCGTATCCTTAAGTACTGTCCCTCTAGTGGAGAGAAGGAAGTCTCCCAAGCCAAGATGGCCGCTGCAGAAAGTCCGAGACTGAGGGGCTCAGCACCTAACTCGGCTGGGAACCCCTGAAAGGGCAGGGAGAGCGAGGGAATAAGTAAGTGAATAAACTGTTGGGGATAAAGCAGAGTGCAGGGGATGGTTTAAAGTGATTAAAAAACGAGGGGGAATCGCCGCGCTAAAATCCGCGATTATGCCCCAGTGATAGCTCAATTAATCTGGCTACACACAGTTAAAATAACAACAACATCCCGGCTTCCGCCCCAGGAGAAATGCAAACAAACAGCGTATCTGGCACCTACCCTAGGGGGTATGTAACTGTTACCACGCAACTTTTAGCATGAAATACTTTTACCACAAAACTATTACCACGCAGGACCCTTTACCACGAATACCTTTACAACGCATTAAACTACAACGCAGATACTATTACAACGCATACCGTTACAACGTAAGTATAGGTAAGTTTATCTTTATTTAAAAACATTTAATAGGGGTATTGGGTTTGGGTATTTTTAGGTTTCAGGGCTGGGTTTGGGTTTTGGGGTACAGGGGTATTTTCAGGTTTCAGGGTTGGGTTTGGGTTTTGGGGTACAAGGCTATTTTTAGGTTTCAGGGTTGAGTTTGGGTTTTGGGGTACAGGGGTATTTTTAGGTTTCAGATTTGGGTTTTGGGGTACAGGGGTATTTTTAGGTTTCAGGGCTGGGTTTGGGTTTTGGGGTACAGGGGTATTTTTAGGTTTCAGGGTTGGGTTTGGGTTTTGGGGTACCGGGGTATTTTTAGGTTTCAGGGTTGGGTTTGGGTTTTGGGGTACAGGGGTATTTTTAGGTTTCAGGGTTGGGTTTGGGTTTTGGGGTACAGGGGTATTTTTAGGTTTCAGGGCTGGGTTTGGGTTTTGGGGTACAGGGGTATTTTTAACATATATATTTACAAATTAATAAATTAAAATTAATATAAATAATTACAATATTTAATAATAAAATAATTATTAATTAATTAATATAATTAAATTATTATTAATTACATTATTTTAAAATATTATATACTTACCTATACTTACGATGTAATGGTATGCGTTGTAATAGTACCTGCGTTGTAGTGTATTGCGTTGTAAAGGTAATCGTTGTAAAAGGTCCTGCGTTGTAAAAAATTGCGTGGTAATAGTATGCGTGCTAAAAGTATGAGTGGTATCAACATATATCCACCCTAGGGGAGCTCCTTAAGTACTGTCCCTCTAGTGGAGAGAAGGACGTCTCCCAAGCCAAGATGGCCGCTGCAGAAAGTCCGAGACCGAGGGGCTCAGCACCTAACTCGGCTGGGAACCCCTAGAAGGGCAGGGAGAGCGAGGGAATAAGTACGTGAATAAACTGTTGGGATAAAGCAAAGTGCAGGGGAGGGTTTAAAGTGATTAAAAAACAAGGGGGAATCGTCACCCTAAAATCCGCGATTATGCCCCAGTGATAGCTCAATTAATCTGGCTACACACAGTTAAAATAACAATAACCTCCCGGCTTCCGTCTCAGGAGAAATGCGAACAAACAGCGTATCTGGAACCTACCCTAGGGAAGCTCCTTAAGTACTGTCCCTCTAGTGGAGAGAAGGAAGTCTCCCAAGCCAAGATGGCCGCTGCAGAAAGTCCAAGACCAAGGGGCTCAGCACCTAACTCGGCTGGGAACCCCTGAAAGGGCAGGGAGAGCGAGGGAATAAGTACGTGAATAAACTGTTGGGGATAAAGCAGAGTGCAGGGGAGGGTTTAAAGTGATTAAAAAACGAGGGGGAATCACCGCGCTGAAATCCGCGATTATGCCTCAGTGATAGCTCAATTAATCTGGCTACACACAGTTAAAATAACAACAACCTCCCGGCTTCCGCATCAGGAGAAATGCGAACAAACAGCGTATCTGGAACCTACCCTAGGGGAGCTCTTTAAGTACTGTCCCTCTAGTGGAGAGAAGGAAGTCTCCCAAGCCAAGATGGCCGCTGCAGAAAGTCTGAGACCGAGGGGCTCAGCACCTAACTCGGCTGGGAACCCCTAGAAGGGCAGGGAGAGCGAGGGAATAAGTAAGTGAATAAACTGTTGGGGATAAAGCAGAGTGCAGGGGAGAGTTTAAAGTGATTAAAAAACGAGGGGGAATCGCCGCGCTAAAATCCGCGATTATGCCACAGTGATAGCTCAATTAATCTGGTTAAACACAGTTAAAATAACAACAACCTCCGGCTTCCGCCTCAGGAGAAATGCGAACAAACAGCGTAACTGGAACCTACCCTAGGGGAGCTCCTTAAGTACTGTCCCTCTAGTGGAGAGAAGGAAGTCTCCCAAGCCAAGATGGCCGCTGCAGAAAGTCCGAGACCGAGGTGCTCAGCACCCAGCTCGGCTGGGAACCGAGCAATAGCATCTTTGGTGGAGCGTTAGTCTTGGAGAGGGCTTCATGTCACAATTGATACCATAAAGGGATAGGAAGTCATCAATACTAGAGTCTTCAAGAAAGGAGTGATAATTTGTGATTGCCATGGAATGGTAATAACTGCTTAGGAAGGGAATCGAATGATGCAGAAGTCGCAAGAAGATGAGATGGGATACTTATTCTTCTTTCAAGAACCTTCAGGTAAGAAATTGTGTTTAGATGGAAAAACACAGCCCTGCGTGTGTCACACAAATATGAAAATAATAGGATGGTTAATAAATCATTTAAGGAAAAAGTGCAACACAGTTGTATTCAGCAGTATTCAAAATGTAGGTATTTTCACTGCATTGAGAGATATTAATGTTGAAGAAGAGCTGTTTTTTTATTATGGAGTTTCAAGAGAATCATGTAAGGGAGAAGGAGCAGACTTAGGATTTTTAACTTTATCAAAGTAACCACCATTAAAAAATTAATTTTAATTGTTCTTCCCTGATAACATCCAGAGCTTTCAGATCTCTGGTTGAGCCCACCCTGAAGACAATTTCTGGGTGAGGGGATCCAGTGATAAAACATGGCTTAATGGAAATGTGGATGAGGGCTCCTTTATAACCCAAAAGGGCTGTCCCATTCAGTTTTGGCATGTTTTGACCACTGATATAGTTCTGGTCACACTGGGCTAACTCATCTTAGAACATTGTGTAGACTGTATGACAGTGAGTGGCCCTATAGAAATCAGGACAATATATCATTCCGGGGTTTGCCTTGGCTGGAGGTGAGAACAACACCTTTTAGTACAAAGGGTACATAAACACCTTTTAAGTATTAGATATGAACTTTCTAATAAGTATATTTATGTATTGTGTACATAGTGAAGTGCTAGACACGCATTTTTAACTTTATTTTGTATTTTTTGTCAGCTTCTGCTAATTTTCGGTATCAACTCTCATGACAGGTTGTGGGTCCCTGTGGACATTAGGATCCCATATTATACCTCAGGTGATATAGCTTTGGTGCCTGAGACCCAATTCTAGCATCCAGTCACCTGGTATGGTAATATTTATAACATTTGTAGGTGTTCACTTCTTCTACACAAGACTATAGTGCTCTGAGTCTGGTTTGATTGTATGTTTATCCCCTTGGCTGGAATTGAAAAATATCTTCATATAGTGCAAAAGGTACATAAACCTCTTCAAAGAATCAGATCAAAGGTTTATAACAAGTATATATAGGTCCTGTGTGCTCACAAAGTGACTCTGATATCCATCATGAGCAATGTGAAAAATTAGCAAATCTTGCCGAAAACTTTTTTTTGACTGTTTTTGATAATTTTCAGTATCAACTCTCATGACAGGTTGTGGGTCCCTGTGGACATCAGGAACCCATATTATATCTCAGATGATATAGCAGCAGTGCCTAGGGCCCAATTCTAGCATCCAGCCACCCGTTTTAGTAATATTTGCAACATTTTTAGGTGATCAGGGGACAGATTTACTTCTTATACACAAGGCTATAGGGCTCCGAGTCGGGTAGAATTTCATGTGTTTCCCCTTGGCTGGAAGTGATAAAAATCTTCTTATAGTCCAAAAGGAACACAAACCGATCTGAGCTTTCTAGCAAGTATATCTAGGTCTTGTGTACTCACAGAGTGACTCTGATATCCATTCTGAGCTATTTGGAAAATTAGCAAATCTTCTCAAAAAATAAATTCTGTCCGCTTTTGCTAATTTTCGGTATCAACTCTCTTGACAGTTTGTGAATCCCTGTGGACATCAGGAACCCATATTATACCTCAAATTATCTAGCAGATGTGTCTGAGACCCAATTATATTATCCAGCCACCTGTTTTTGTAATATTTATAACATCTTTAGGTGTTATGGGGACATAGTCACTTCTTCTACAGAAGGCTATGGTACTCCATGTGCTCTGAGAGGTCAAAAAATATATCATATAAAACCCATTAATAAGTATATAGGTGCAACAGCAGTGTCTGGGATGCTATATAGGTGCAAGTTCAGTGTCCTGTGTACCTCCAACATGAAATTCTTACAGTTTTTAAGTCTTCCTGAAGCAAAAAATGGCTAAGTTCTAATACATCATTGGCGCATCAAAGTGTTAAAAATGCTAAAAAATGAAATGAATTAAAATGAAAAAACACAGTGCCTAATAACATCTTAAACACTTAAAAATAAAACTGAATGAACATTTTTACAAATACAATTGAAATTATAATTTTCAATTTCAGGTGACCAAAGTCACGTTTGTGTGTGAGGTCATGGAACTCCGAGAGGGGAAAATGTTTTTCCATCCAAGGCCATAGAGCTCAGAGTCAGGTCTCATTTCTAAGTCTTGACCCCAGGACCCAATAGTACAACTCGGATGACATAGCAGGGGTGTCTACGACCTATTTCTAGCCTCGAGGTGCTTGTTATGGTCCTATGAGTGACTTTGATATGTTTGTGGTAAAGGGGGACAAAGTAATTTCTTCCACACAGCCCATGGAGCTCAAAATTCGGTAAGATTTCAGGCTTTTGCCTTGGATGAAATCTGAAAAGAAACTTCATATGGTCTAAAAGGTATATACACCCACTGAAAGCATCAGATCTGAGCTTTCTAAAAAGTGTACTTTGGTCTTGTATACTCAAACAGTGTGTATGATATTCAGTCTGAGCTACTTAAAAATTAGCAAAACTCGATAGAAGTGCTCTCTATTAGCGAGTTGTGCTAATGTTCAGAATCAACCCTCATGACTGTTAGTGGATACCTCTGGACACCAGGACCCAAAAGCATATCTCAGGTGACATATCAGGAGTATCTAGGGCCCATTTGTAACCTCCAGGTACATATTTGACTCCCATTTATGGCATGCTGAGGTGTTGAGGCTCAAACTTATTTTTTCTATTCCCGGCCATAGAGCTCAGATTAAGGTCACATTTGTCGGCCTGGACCCCATAGTATACATCAGATGACATAGCAGGAGTACATAGAGCCCATTTCTAGCCTTTTTTATGAGTTTGGAGTAAAGGGGGACAAAGTCACTTTTTCAACACAGCCCATGAAGCTCATAATCGGGTAAGATTTCAGGTTTTTCCCGTGCCTGGAATCTGAAAGCAATCTTCATATGGTGCAAAAGGTATATACAACCCATGAAAGCATCAGACCTAAGATTTCCAATATGTGTATTTTAGTCTTGTACACTGAAACAGTGTATCCATGCTGAGCTATTTAAAAAATTGGCAAAACTCTTTAGAAGTGTTCACTATTGGCGAGTTTTGCTAATTTTCAGTATCAACCCTCATGACTGTTAGTGGGTACCTGTGGACACCAGAACACTAAAGCATATCTAAGGTGACATATAGGAGTGTCTAGGGCCCATTTCTAGCCTCCAGGTACATGTTTGACCCCATCTGTGACAGTTAGAATTGTTTGGGTCAAACATTTTTTTCTATTCAAGGCCATAGAGCTCAGATTCAGTTAACATTTCGAGCTCTGGAGCCCAGGACCACATAGTATACCTCAGATGACATAGCAGGATAATCTATGACTAACCCTGGGCGAAGCACTACGCTATGCTCGCGTAGTTTGCGAAGTTTGTGCAACTTTGCACTACAAGAGCTGCACGTAGCACAGTGCGAACACGTGTAGTGCAGCGTAGCGTAGCGTAGTGCAGCGGTCATTTTTTGCTTGTTTGCGGTCCTCAACGTCATGTTCGCGACCGCGAGTAAGCAAAATGACATCCCGGCGAGATTCTCAAAGCGGGGAGATCAGGTTTCTCATTGCGAGTGGTTGCGCATGCTTGGGACCGCTCGCGA
Organism: Lissotriton vulgaris; assembly: GCF_964263255.1. Taxonomy (NCBI): domain Eukaryota; kingdom Metazoa; phylum Chordata; class Amphibia; order Caudata; family Salamandridae; genus Lissotriton; species Lissotriton vulgaris. The sequence goes on from NC_141691.1 coordinate 1,959,792,277, forward strand.
TGAGAAACTACCAGTTCGCATTGAGAAAGCTGCTGCTCGAGTAAAAATCTACTCGAGCAGCAGAAAACTACAGTTCGCACTGTGCAAGATGCCGTTTTCAATGATTGCACAGTGCCGGATGCTTGTCCGCACTGAGCAATCATTGAAAACGCATCTTGCACAGTGCGAACATGCTACTACGCAGCTCGCGTAGTGCTACGTGAAGTTCGCGTAGTGCGAAGTGCACTTCGCGTAGCTTCGCGTAGCGCTACTTCGCGAACTACGCCCACCTTTATCTGTGACCCATCTCTAGCCTCTAGGTACATGTTTGACTCCTATTTGTGGCATTTTGAGATGTTAAGGGTCAAATTCATTTTTTCCATCCAAGGCCATAGGACTTAGAGTCAGGTTGCATTCTAGGTCTGGACCCCAGGACCCCAGCAGGGGTGTCTAGTACCTGTTTCTAGCCTCCAGGTGCCTGTTTAGATTCTATATAGGAGCAATGATAGTGTCCTGACCTGATTAGCTCTAAAACACACTTTGGGAGCTTGCCTTATAAAAACAAATGACAAAAGTTCCCCCAAAAATTCAACCTATTAAAGTGAACAAAATGAGTATAAATTGATATAAATGCATTTTACAATGTCCCAATAACATGCTGAACACTATGCATGGCTTTTACATAAAAAAAATAATTCCTAGTCCAGGGGGGCAAAGTCACTTTTTGTGCACAAGGTCATGGAACTCTGACTGGGGTAAAAATGTAACCTTGCCCCTTCATATGGAGGTCAAATTTTGTTGTTTTGTTTTATTCAGTCCAAAACTATATAGGAACAATGACAATGTCCTGATTAGCTGTAAAACACTTTAGGAGTATCCTTTATAAAAAAAATGAAAAAAGTTCTGACAAAAAATCAACGTATCAAAGTGCAAAAAACACTAAGAAATGGGTGTAAATTGATATAAATGCATTTTACAATGTCTCAATAACATGTTGAACACCATGTATGGCTTTTACATACAAATAATCAAGTACCAAGTTTAGGGGACAAAGTCACTTTTTCTGTCCAAGGTCATGGAACTCTGACTGGGGTAAGTTTTCATCCTTCTTCCCCTACAGACCTTATGGAAGTATAACTTGAATATGTTTATTCATCTAAAAACGATATGAGTGCAATTGTAGTGTCATGAATACATCCCACATGAACGTTCAACACTTCAGGAGTATCTCTGTTTAAAATAATCATCAAATTCCCAAAGCTGCACCAATGTTTCAAAGTGCTCAAAAACACTTAAAAATGGTCAAAAACGAAAAAAGATATTTCTGAGACTTAATATTGTGAAACGGAAAATATGTCTCCAATCAGTTTTAAATCCCCTCAATAAAATGTTTCTCTTTTGTGCGCCCATGGTGCAACAGCTCAAGTCTGAGAAGCTTCACCAGTGGAGCAATGTCTACACTGGTGCAGCTGAAGCTACACTCATGGAGCGCGCGTGAAGCTTCTTGACTTCGCCAGTGACAGGGGCGCTCTTACAGGCAGCCTTGGCTTTTCAGCTCAGGATAAGGGTAGAAAAAGCAACATGAGTAATAAGAGAAGAGAGTTTGTTTTGTGTATTGTGTACTTTTAATAAAATCATGAAATTCACAAAGACCTTGGCTTGTATCATGGGCTAAAGATGCCTCTTCCAAATGGAGAATTCTTTAAAATATGCTGAAAAAAGATAGGAACTTGGACATGGCATGTTAACAGTGAAGTACCTTTAGAGACATGTCCAAGGCCAGAATATGTTAAATAGAGTAAAAAACCACTGATACACATTGATGGGAGATACATGATGCTGCAAAATGTTAGCTTGGGAAAGTAAGAGTAACATATTGTACATTACAGAGAGGGTTCAATTTACAAGTATTGTTTATCCAATAAAGGTCTGCTATGGGCTAGAATAGTTATATTTACAGCTGCTAGGTATCAACATAATAGCAGTCTGACTCATATCTGCCAACATCTACCTGCCAGATTGTGATCTGCCTTTTCCACTCCACTGGTTGCCACAAACAGTAGATCAGGGAGGGAAATCGCACAGAGAGGAGCATGGGTAAGATGGTTATCAACATAATAAGATTAAAAAGCTTAAAATCTGTGTTTGAGGGCATGACACCCATACAAGAAGAAGAAGGGAAACAAGAGAATCAGAGGCTAGTCAGAACATGGAAGTGAGTTGCAGAAACAGGTAAGGCTTAATTCCCAGTTTGTGGCTCGCCAGAATTAAAAAAGCTATCAAAACATGCCTTCGTTGGCACAATATAATTGTTCCAGGGAAGGACAGAATGTACAAAAAGAGACGTAAGATTAGGAAAGCTGTAGAGTGGATCTTCAGGTGCACAAATTGAAAAGGTCTTGGGTGCATTATAGTGCACGGGGGACTTTTACACAGTGAGAACTCATAGACATCACCAAAGTATACTGTTTGTCAATGCTCTTACTACTACGCACCACACATGCATACAGTTATGCAGAAGTAGATGCCACCACCTGGTGACAGTGAGTTGCACAATGCCTGGTTTGCCATGAGAGTTTATGAATGTCCACACACTTGTGAGCTTGTGGCCATTCACCTTCCGATTGTTTCCCTCCTTGGAAGTGATGTTCGATTTTGACCACCACAAAGCAACAGAAGGGCTGGAGCAAATCCCCTGCCGGGATCAGGAAAGGAACAGGGCACCCAAAAACGTCAGCGGAGAGTGTGGGGGTTTTACATGAGGTAAAATGTTTCCCTGTGAAGAAAAATGAGAAAAAGTGCATGTATACAATGGGCTCCGTTGCCCAATCTACAGTGGAATTTTAGGGACCACGTCCACCACGTTTCTGCAAGAGCAACTTAAAATTGTTTTCTACAATTTATGTAGCGAGGCCTTCACTATAGTCAATTAATTGTTTGGTAAGTAGGTGTTAACGTATGCATACAGGTGTCTGTGATCATGTGATTGCTAAGCGAGGTCGGTTTGGATGTAAGCCTGGAGTCAGGCCGGTGAGTATGGGTTCGATTTTTTGTAAAATTCTGCAGCCGATCTTGTCAGTAATGTGGTGCGATGGCATCTAGATAGTTTAGAGGAGTTGAGGAGGCAATGGCGGTTATGAGACAGGAACTGACACACCTGGACCTAGTGAATTGCTTCCAAATACAAGTTGAACAGGGTGTATTAAAAAATGTATTGGTAGCTGCAGAGGAGTGGATATAGGACTTCTGTTATGATTTGTTTAATTGAACGTCTATTTAGATCACATAGGTATATCTTTCATTGTTTTCGCTTTAAAAGTAATACATTTATATTGCACATTCTCTTAATTACCCTTCACCTGTTTCTTATTCTTTTTCTTCAAATATAATATACCGTTGATTTAGATAGGGTAATAAATCATTCATAAATGTAACGAATTTACATTTCTCCATCTTCTTCCTGCACACAGAAATACAGAGCAGTGAATTAAGTCAAATGTCAGCAAATATGTTCTGCAATTCAGGAGACACGTCAATTAAATACCCTTTCAGAAACAGATTGGATGAATTTCTTGTAATCAGATACAGGCTGAAAATCCACTTCGGTGTTAGAATCACTTTATTTTCCTGCAACAGGGAACATCACAATTTGTCAAAAGTAATACAATGCCACCTATTTATTTGTATCATATTTTGTATGACACCGATTTTATACAGAAAAATACTCATCTATTCTGATCTGTTGATTTTACTGATTAACTGCTCAGCGAGTTAATATTTTTTTTGTTTTTGCATGAGCATTAATTTCATGTAAAATGGCAAAAGTAGGAACAACTATTAATAATAACGCAGCTATTTTCAGTTTACAGTTTCGTAGCTTTTGAACTTTTATGGCGACTCTCAGAAACCTTCAGTATTTCTTTTGAAAGGCTAGTGGATTAGATCTTTATTGTGTGCTGCACTATTTCTCATCGCAATGTGTCATAGCCGATCATCTAATCCCACACTTTAATATTGTAAATATGGTAAATAAATTAATTGCTATAGGTCCGTATCACAAAGGCATTAAATCAAGGGCAGAATCATCTGCAGCTCCACATGCAACATGATATTCTGACATTCTGCTCGTAACAGAGATTCCCAAAATTAAGGCGGGAAAGAGTTCACATTTCCAGACTTTCAAATGGGTAGGTTGCATGGCTTTCCCATCAGGTTCTGTTGCCCGGTATGGAGGTCCCCATTGCAAATAACCCTACACAAGGGAAACAGGCCCCCCTGTATAGCTGCACTTTTTTTTTCTCTGCTAGGAACATATTTTTCCTCGTAAAGAAATGTCTCCAGCTACGGAGAGCGTGTTCTGGAACAGAAGGACACAAATAAAAGCAAAAAAATGACGCCTAAATGCCAATGTTTCCACAATCCCCGAGAGTCTTTTCCCTGTGACTGGTGACATTTCCGCTTTCAAATAACTAAAAGAACACTGTTTGCTAATGGTGCTAAAAAACATGGGAAATAAAATGTAAAGCTTACTTTTGTGTGTACCGATGCATCTTGCCCGTTGCTTGTAAGGGGGATTGGGTGAGCGGCTGGAATATACCACAATAGTCTGGATTGGGAAATATTTTCATATTGTTTTCAAATTGTCTCCCATTTTCCACGCGCTCTGCTTCCTGGGCGTTGTTCCTCATGGATCTCGTTCTTGTGTCTTTGCTGGGCTGTGTAGGGGAAAAGAGGTTTATTTTCAAAAGGGAACGAAGCCAAAACTCAGACTCACTGAAGGTGGAGAGCAAAGTGACGTTCTTGCAAGTCCACTAGCAGTTTCAGATCACGCAGGTGGCAGCATGGGAAGCTGCCCACCCCTAGTACCAGTGGCTTGCAAGGGGCTTGGGATGAGGCACGCAGCCCTTCCAACGTGTGGGTTGACTGATGTGGGGGTTCAGCATTCCCTCCTGAAACTTTGAATTCGACTCACAGGCGACCGCACTCTACGCACGCCTGGATCCTGGGCTGCGGGGGGGTTATGGAATCATCCCAGGGCCCCCAATTGAGCTAAAACAAATGCATATCTGTGAGATATGGGTGACTCAGGCGCCCCTTATCACATTCTGCAGGGGGTCCCCATCATTTTGTTTAACGCCACCGGACTTGGAACGTGACATACACAACTACAGTGAGCTACCCGTATCTCAGCGCTGTGGATTGGCAACAGCTTCAGATGCGACATACATTTGCATGCCTTTCACATTTGCACTGCTTTGGTGGATGCTGTGGGGAAAGTGTACATAGATTGTGTGTGGACTCTTAATAAAACCTCCTCAAATGTTCTCAGACTGCTTGAAACAGAGATCCAGTCACCATGCTGCACTTGTCATTGCCCTGTTTGCTGGCACAATCATTAACGTTGTCGAATCTGGGGAACTGGGTTTGAGTATCGGCAATAACGCTGAACATCCTGTGATTCTGGGCAAATCACTTAATTTCCCTGTGCATAACAAAAATGAATGTGTCCTCATGTAATGCAACTGGTTAAAAAAAAAAACAAAAAAAACCCACTCAAGGCTTTGATTGCAGAACGGCTGTCATTTTATTTTGTGATATTATGACTTCATTATTTTGTCAAATTTAAACTTGTTAACACTGTTTGGGCACAAGTTTCACCTTTTTAGTGCTAGTTAACACCCAATATTCATATGTAGGTCTCTCCATCGCACATTACAAAGACAGTGTGGAGTAGAGCAGCACTCTTTGCCATCTTATAATCAAGGGCACTGGAATTGTTCAATTGTGTGGCCTCCGGCGATTTTCGCCTACTCATAGATTTGCCGCATTTGCTACATAATCCATCACCTGCTGCATAATCTTCAGATTTTAACCCCCCCAAAAATTTTTCTAGCTCATACAGTTTAAAAGTTACTAAAAATGCAGCACCATGTGTTCCCGTGCAGTGGAGGGCCCTTTGCGACATTGAACAGGTCACCTTTCTGTTGCTTATTGCTATAATTGGGTGTTAAACTGGCACCGAAAAGGTGAAATTTATGCCCAAACACTGTTAACAAGTTTAAATTAGACAAAATAATGAAGTCATGCTATCCAAAAATGTGCTGCATAATGCTGCACAATTTGCCTTTTCTTGCCACATAATTTACTCAACCCTGCCGCATATTTTGGTCCTCCGCTGCAGCATAATTCCAGTGGCCCTGCTTATAATATTGAAACCTATCATCCCTTCTCTGTCAGGCAGGCTGCAGGCTGCTGCAGAGGGACATTGTGGCTGTGTCCCTCTCAGATTATGAATGGGGTCACGCCCACATGCTAAACAGAGATAATGAGATGTATGAATGCTTTTCTTTCAGCTGTTACCATTAGACACTTTCCTTGTTAATGCCTGCTCAATCAGGAAGTAGCTGCGTACAATTGCGAAGACCCCGGGCAGACCTCTAGGCTTGGAACGACTCAAGATGTGAATGGTTTGTTAATGCTGCACAGGTCTGCTTGATGCCCCAGTGTAGGTTATCGCCCCTACATTTCAAATTTTGTTCTAAACCCTCTGTTCATACCTTATTTTGTCTGTACAACCAGCTTATTTCATTAACCTCAGTGTCTCATTGAATGATTGCTTCATGTGTGGCCTAACTGTCAAAGCTGCAGACATTGGGACAGTGTCAGACTGAGTCAGAAAACAGGACCGCATATCAAAATAAAAGAGGCCCCTATTAGCAAAAAGCTAATAGATAGCTAAAAAAGAGATATTTTGCTCGCTGCTGAAAATGTTTATTTTAAAAACAGTGAAATAAGCAGTAAAAATAAGCCCAGCAGACCATATTTGCCTGGAAGAGTGGGTGGATCTAACCTTATATCTATGCACATCCATGATGGTTGCGCAACAGGTCTTGCATATACGCGAGTTTCAGCTCTTGGCATTGTAAATAACAATGCCTTTTATTTATATTTTATTTTTTGAAACATAAATAAAATACACTGTCATTGCAATGCCAATAGCATAAACTTGTTGTATTTGTCACCCCGAGTAGGACAGTTATGCTCAGAGGTGGGACCCGTACTCCCCATGCCACTGGAGTCAACCTATCCTGGCTGATGAGGGGTGAAAACACAAAACCGGTCCTAGGATGCCTGTTTCAAGTCCAGGGAGGATACAAAATTTTCTAGCTATCGCGACAAGAATTTTAGATTCTATTAAGGACACGGAGGCGAGGATTATACTTTCTCATTTCTTTACTGCACAAACAGCAGCCAATGAAAGTACAACTACAGTAATGAAAAACAACATTTCCCATGAGGCTTTGAACCACGCCTCCAGTAACATTAGCCAATCACAGCAGTCACAAGCATATAAGGAATAGAGACACTAATCTGGCCTCCTCTTTCTTTGCGCGAACAGTCTGTATATAGTGAAACACAGTCTTAACTCTCAACGGAGAGAACAGTTCCAAAGGGGATTCTCAACAGAGAAAGATCCATAACCATGAGGTATCTTCTTCCAACAGGAAGGCAAGGCAGCACCATCCAAAGAAGGCAATCAACTCTTGTTGGAGTCATTTCCTGAAACAGAAAAAAGAAGTCTGAGAAAAGGAGCTCACCAATTGCATTTCTCACAGGGTGGGTACAAAGTTGTTAAACAACATCATATCAAAACAACTTTACAGTGATCAAACTGTCCCAACGGGTGGGATAATCCTTGCCTCAGTGTCCTTAATAGCTCTAAAATTCTTGTCTCGATAGCTAGAAAATTTTGTATTCTATGGCAGGACCGGAGGCTTCTGATTATGCTGGTTCAAAGCTCATCAAGTAAGCTCATCAATCACAGCATCAGAAACATGAGGAATAGGTTTATAGTAAAACACTTTAAACATTGAATCCAAAGACCAATCAGCTGCTTTTAGGACATCCTCCAAGCGAGAACCCAATAAATAGGCTTTAGAAGCCATCGCCCCTCTAGCAGAGTGAGCACCATATGCAGATACATCAATGCCCGCCTCAGACATGATCCATCGAACCCATCTGGCTAAAGTAGCAGCAGCCTCTGGCCTGAAGGGCTTTTGAACACTGATCAACAGCTGACCTAAAGGATCAACCCTGTGTGCAATAGTACGTTCTTCATAACACTTGAGACACTGCAACACACACAATTTGCTGTTATGAGGAAAGGCAGGGTACTCAACTGAGCGTGACATGATCTTAGTCCGCCGGGTGATAACAAAGGAGACACCCTGAGGAGAAAACATTCTACCAGCTAAATCTAATGCTCTCACATCTGAAACTCTGCGAAATGAAATGAGGCACAATAGCATAGTGAGCTTGGCAGAGAGCTGCTTCAACGACAAATCACCATTATTGGGCCAGGTTTCCAACAAATGAAGCACCTTAGTAACATCCCACATTGTGGAATACCTGGGCCGAGGAGGGTTGGCCACACGAACACCTTTAAGCAACTTACAAACCAGGGCATCCATCCCCACAGGCTTACCATCGATATGGTTGTGACCAGCAGAGATTGCAGACCTGAAGTTATTAACCGACCTGTAAGCCAGGCCTGAGGCTGCACACTCGGATAAGAAATTCAGAACCTCAGTTACATTTGATCCCACGGGATCCACCTGTTTTGAAAGGCACCAACCTACCCACTTCTTCCATGATGCAGAGTATCCTTTTCGGGTGGAAGGAGCCCACGCTTGCTGCATAAAGCTGGAAGCCTCTCGTGAAAGGCCATCAAGGCATTCATGTCGCCTGAGAGCGTCCACACCATTAAGGTCTTCTGGTTCTGCAGGACTAAGGGATAGCATGCTCCTACTGGGTCCTGCAGAAGCGTCGGTAAGACTGGGAGCCGGAAGGGGAGATCCACAGATAACTCCAACTGTGTGGGAAACCACGACTGAGTCGGCCATAGCGGAGTCATCAACCCTATTGTCGTCCTCTGCCGGTGCACCAACGCCACTACCCTCGGAATCATCGCAAACGGTGGAAACGCATAATTCCTCTGATGCCCCCAATGGTGAAGGAACGCGTCCATCCCCATTGCCATTGAGTCCGGTCTCCAGCTATAGAATAGAGGAAGATGGGAGTTGAGGCGAGAGGCAAAAAGGTCTACCTGACAGGGGCCTCGCATAGTCCTGATCTGAGAGAACAGCGATGGGTGAAGTCTCCAATCGCTGAAGTCTCGGAGAAAACGGGAATTCCAGTCCGCCACCTGATTGAACTTGCCCAGAAGGTATTCCGCCACCACAGAGATCTTGCGATCCAGACAGAAGTGCCAGAATTCCTTCACAATGTGGACTAGCATTCGGGACTTCGTTCCCCCCAATCTGTTGATGTATCTCACCGCTGAGACATTGTCCATCCGAAGTAGTATACAGCAATTGCTCTTCAGAGGTGAGATAGACCTGATGGCAAAAGACCCTGCCAACAACTCGAGACAATTTATGTTTAAAGACAGCTCGTCCGCTGACCATCGTCCTCCTGTGGTATAATCCCCACAGCGAGCGCCCCATTGACTGGCGTCCGATTCGATGATTACATCAGGGGCCGCTCCGAAGATGGCCCGACCATTCCAGGCCGACATGTCCTCCAGCCACCACTGGAGTTCCTCCCGTGCTTCGGGGGAAAGAGGGATTAGGTGATCGTAATGAAACTTCCTTTGCAAGTAAAAGATTTTTAACCTCTGCAGGGCCCTGTAATGCAAAGGGCCGGGAAAAATGGCTTGGATCGACGAGGCCAGAAGGCCCACAATCCTTGCCAGTACACGCACGGAGATTTTCTCTTTGGCCAAGGTGGATGTTATTTCCCTCTTGATTGACCTGATCTTGGGAAGGGGAAGAAGCAATTGAGCTGAAACAGAATTGATCATGAAACCCAGGAATTCTATCTGTTGATTCGGTACCATTGCCGATTTCTTGGTATTGACCACGAATCCCAGATTCTCTAGTAAGGACGTCGTCCACCTTAAGTGAGAGAGGAGAAGGAACCGGTCCTGGGCCAGAAGGAGCATGTCGTCTAGGTAAATGATGAGACGCACTCCCATCTCTCGAAGGCGAGAGATCGCCGGTTTGAGAAGCTTGGTGAACACCCAAGGGGCTGAGGACAGACCGAAGGGAAGTACCTTGTAGCGATACCAACGCCCTTTCCAAGGGAATTGTAAATACTTCTGATGAGAGGGGCAGATGGGGACTGTCAGGTATGCATCTTGTAAGTCTAATCTGACCATCCAGTCGTTCTCCAACAGAAGGTCTCGCAAAAGATGGATGCCCTCCATCTTGAAGTGGCGATAGGTTACAAAGGGGTTGAAGTCTCTCAAATTTAACACAAGGCGTTGACCGCCACCCTTCTTTTGAACAAGAAAGACGTTGCTGCAGAAGCCCTCTGGAATGAAGGGTCCTACTGCAACAGTTTCTTTTGTCAAAAGCTCTTCCAGTTCTGAGTCGATAAAATTCTGTTTGAGATGGGAAAAAAGGAGAGGTCGGGGGGGAAGGGTTGCAGGGGACATTCCACTAACTCTATCTGGTAGCCCTTGACGGTCTGTAGGATCCAAGCATCCGCAGTGAGATACGACCAATTCATTGCAAAATGACGCAACCTTCCCCCCAGAGGGAACAAAGGGCACATTTGACTTACCAGAGGATTGATTATCGAAGTTTTTGTAACCTCTGTTGACACCTCGATTATATGGGCCTCGGAAGCCGTGTGATCTGGATGGATAGAAACCGGCCTGGTCCGGTTCCTGTGTGTAGTCTCTGCCCCGTCTAGGGGCATATCCTCTCTGAGGACTGGTATTCGAGTAGCGGCCGGTCGAGCGTCCTCTCCAATGCCCGGCCCTGTTAGAGACCTGGTGCAACACTCTCTTCAAGGAGGCCTGCGACTTATCTAGGGACGCAAAGGTATTAACAAACTTGGCAATGTCCTTCACAAAGTTGTCCCCAAACAACTGTCCTTCCGCCAAAGGACCCGGTTCAGATGAAGCCAGTTCAACCAGTTGAGGGTCAATCCGGAGCAAGACTGACTTGCGCCTTTCAGAGGCCAACGCACAGTTGGCGTTCCCCAACATACAGATGGCGCGTTGTGCCCAGCCCTCCAGGACTTCCGGATGGATGGCATCACCAGTCTCTTGAGCTTGAAGGGCAAGTTCTAGGATCTTGGCCAACGGCCCGGAAAGGTCAAGGACCTTATCTTGGCACGCTCTGAGCGCGCGATCAATCCCTTTCTTGGGGTCTTTTTTATATTTTTTGAGGAACGTGGTCATAGAGGGGTCAATGTCGGGGGTAACAGCCACCTTGTGGGCCAGGTCGGGGCGGGGGCACTCAGACTTAAGGCGGGCTCTCACCTCTTTATCGAAGCCTTTACGGAGGTGAGTTTCCAGGTACTCAGCCACAGCCGGGGGGGAAGCCAATCAGAGGACCTGGGGTGCACAATGTCCGATGGGTCAAAGGAGAAGGGCGGAGGGGTGACAGCCGGGGAGGCATGTTTGCGTTTCTTTGAGCGCTTGCGAGGAGCAGCATCGAAGGAATCAGTGTCTGTACCAGTGTCGGTGGTGGTATCCTTCAGGGGAGGGGAGGGGGGGGGGACGGGACGGAAGGTATTTGTCACCAGTGGAGGATTCTTTGGATTTATAAATCTTTTCATAGGACTGGGCGTGGGGCCAGGAGGGGTCAAAGGCCACTTTCTTAGGAGGGGGGGGGGACATGAGTGATCCTGTCCAGGATTGGGAAGTGGCTTACCAGGGACCAACATCTCCAATTTCTTGGCTAGTAGAAGCAGGGCAGAGGAGAGAGCTTTATCAAGCTTAGCGTCCAGCTTCTTGTCAATGATATCCCCCATAGACTCCTCCTAGTAATACTCATCATTGCCCTGGTAATCGCACGCTGCACCCTCCTCTTCGCAGTACTCAGTATCTGCCATCATCACCAGAGATTGTAAATCTCACTCCAAATCCCCAGAGGGAAGTAGAATTGCCAGCCCAAGAAAAAGGCATCAAACAGGGGAAGTGCCAGGCGCAGGAGCCGTAAATACCAAGGATAAAATAGCATAAAGTCCAAATCTAGGACTAATGGAGGGAGAGAGAACCCTAATCAGGAGTGAAAAGGGTTTCCAAAAATTTTACCCTGCTTCCTCTGTCACTGGGAAGCCAGGGGTTAATGCACCAGACCTCCGATAATTAGATCGGTGAAAAACGCTGCCCTTTTAGGTCAAAATACGGCCCTCGGCTCCTGGCCAACCTGCGTGTAGTCCCCTTTCAGCCGGGGCTAAAGCGTCATATTCAGGCACGATCGAGGCTGCGCACGCACACTGCGTGCGAGAGCCCCTGCAGACGCACGCCGGGCCTCGGCAGGGCTCCCGCGTGCGTCCTCTTCCCCGAGGGGGGGCCAAGTCCCTACAAAGCGCAACCGCGATTTTGCGGCGGACGGCGGGCAGCGAGAAGAAAGGGGGGAGAGGGTAAGTCTACCAGCGCAACACGCACTCTTCAAAAACTAGCAGGACACCGAGCACCGCTCCGAGATCGGAGGGAAGGGAGGAACCAGTGGGGTACGGAGCACCGCTCCGAGATAGGAGGGGAGGGAGGAGTTCAAGGGGAGAGGAGCGGGTCGGCCTAACACCGCATCGAGGACTCGGGAGAGGGAAGCCGAAGCGGCGGGAGCAATCGGCAAGCAAGGCGCCACAGCGCGGTAAAACTTAAGCATTCAAATGCAAGTCAAGCACAAGCACCTATAACGTGAAGAATTACAAGCATGAATGGTAAATAAAACATACGCCAGAGGCGAAAAACACTTTCAGTGAAAAACAAGCATATAAGAATAGGGAGCACTTATCTGGGCTGCGGAGCAGCAAAGAAAGAGGAGGCCAGATTAGTGTCTCTATTCCTTATATGCTTGTGACTGCTGTGATTGGCTAATGTTACTGGAGGCGTGGTTCAAAGCCTCATGGGAAATGTTGTTTTTCATTACTGTAGTTGTATTTTCATTGGCTGCTGTTTGTGCAGTAAAGAAATGAGAAAGCATAATCAGAAGCCTCTGGTCCTGCCATAGAATCTGGCCTGACAGTTTGGGCTGGACTGTTCCCATTGGGCGCAGGGTCAAGACTGATTTGCATACGGCTGGGCTCAAACTGGAATGGCATGGGGAGCAAACAAACTATGGATTTAGGCCCTGATATCTATACTGGGGTGAATGTATGATATTGTTCTGCATTCTGGTCATCCATTGTTCTTTTTGCATTTGTCACCCCGAGTGGGACGGGTATGCTCAGACGTGGGTCCCGTACTCTCCATACCACTGGAGTCCAGCTATCCTGGCTGATGAGGGGTGAAACCCCCAAATCGGTCCTAGGATGCTCATTTCCAGTCTAGGGAGGACCTGGCCTGGCGGTTTGGGCTGGACTTTTCCCACTAGGTGCAGGGTCAAGACTGATTTGCATATGGCTGGGTTCAAACTGGATTGGCATGAGGAGCAAAAAATGATGGATTTAGTGCCAGATCGCTGTACTGGGGTGAATGTATGACATTGTTTTGCATTCTGTCCATCAATTGTTCTTTTTGAATTTGTCTCCCTGAGTGAGACGGGTGTGCTCAGACTTGGGTCCGATGCTCTCCATGCCATTGGAGTCAAGCTATCCTGGCTCATTAGGGGTAAAACCCTGAAACTGGTCCTAGGATGCATGCTTCCAGTTCAGGGAGACCTGGCCTGGCGGTTTGGGCTGGACTTTTCCCACTAGGTGCAGGGTCAAGACTGATTTGCATATGGCTGGGTTCAAACTGGAATGGCATGAGGAGCAAATAAACAATGGATTGAGGCTCAGATCTCTATACTGGGGTGAATGAATGACATTGTTCTGCATTCTGTCTATCAATTTTTCTTTTTGCATTTGTAGCCCTGAGTGGGACGGGTATACTCAGAGGTGGGTCCTGTACTCTCCATGTCACTGGAGTTAGGCTATCCTGGCTGATGAGGGGTGACAACCCAAAACCGGTCCTAGGATGCTTGTTTCGAGTCCAGGGAGGACCTGGCCTGGCAGTTTAGGCTGGACTGTTCCCATTGGGCGCAGGGTCAAGAGTGATTTGCATATGGCTGGGTTCAAACTGGAATGGCATGGGGAGCAAAAAAAACAATGGATTTAGGCCCAGATCTCTGTACTGGGGTAAATGTAGGACATTGTTCTGCATTCTGTCGATCAATTTTAATTTTTGAGTGAGGAATAACAGCACAAATTAGACAATGGGTGGTTATTATCTGGGCAGTTATCCCTGATTTTGCGGTAAAAACCATTGACATTTTCTGCCTGCTCCACGCAGATGGATAGTGTCAGAGGGTGGAATGGCAGGGAGGAGTTGATGGGGTATCAGGGCTACATGGAATGCTCTATATATATTATGTGCATTAAGTACACATCTGACTTAGCCTGTACACACTTTAAAAGCTGTTCAGCACCAACTTAGAGGTCACTTTGCTTTTCTTGACTATAATGTCAGTATGCTCATCAGGTTGTCCATTTCTGCTTACACTATATGTCTGCACTGTGTATAATTGCCCTGGTGCCCACCTTGCATTTCTCTGCTGACCATATTTGGCACCCGGCCCATTTATCAGTTCTGCTGAAGTTGCAATACTAAGCATATATATGGCCCAGAAACCAGTCACACAGGAAAAAAGCAGGCTCTGAGCATCATTGTGTGCAGTGACTTCTTCCTTGCTGGCCAGCAAGCCTGTATGGGTCCTAACAAATATATTTTAATTTACATGCTAAATTCTCACCAATATGTACGATTTACTAACATTTCAAATTGCACGATGCCCTGGGCATCGGTATGTATTGGATTCATAGCTAGTGAATTTAAAATACACTACCAATTGACAACACTCAAATATATGAGTTTATACCTGCTCGTTCCATGCTTTAGAGCACTTGCAGTCTTTACCCACAGGTACTTAAAACTTACTAATATTAGGATACCCTATGTTCAAGAGACAATTGCATATGGCATAGTTTACAGTTTATTACTTTGCTGTATATGGATGGCATATCTCACAGAAGAAAAGATAATAACTTGTTGCTTTTAGACTAGCTAAAGAACAGCAGAGTAAAGTCAATGTGATAAATGAACCTCCCGCACAGCCCAGCATAGTTAAGCATGTTAAATATATAAGAGCATTTTTATGCCCTCATTATGAGTATCAAAGAATTCAGGATACAAAAATACAGGTATCTACAAAACCAGCCAGTATCTCTCCACCAAATTCCGGCATTACACATTTTTTGCCTGAATGAGGAATAATACACAGATTAGGCATGGCTGGTTCTTGCCTGGGCAGTTTTCCCTGATTTTGAGGTGAAAATCAGTCCAGTCTGCTGGTATTGAGTGCGTGGGTGACTGTCTACCTGACTCGGGGGGGGGGGATCCATTTGAAGGTCTTGTCGAGGATGTGGAGGGTGTTGAAGCAGCTGGGGGCGATGGTATTGACCTGTCTGTTCATGGAGAGGGAGGAGTTGAGTATGATGCATAGGTTTCTGGCGTGGTCCGTGGGGGCTGGAGGGCTGCAGAGGGCAGTTGGCCACCAGGTGTTGTTCCAAGCCGATGGGTGGTTCTGAGGATGAGGACTTCTGTCTTCTCCGTGTTGAGTTTCAGGCAGCTGTTGCTTATCCAGGTTGCAACATCCTGCATTCCTTCCTGGAAGTTGAGTCTGGTGGTGGTTGGGTCCGTTGTGAGGGAGAGGATGACTTGGGTATCGTCGGCATAGAATATTATCCTGGGGCTGTGCTGTCGGACAATGGTGACGAGGGGGGGCCATGTAGTTGTTGAAGAGGGTAGGCCTGAGCGATGATCCCTGGGGCACTCTGCAGTTGATTTCTGTGGGTTCGGACAGGAAGGGTGGCAGTCTAATCCTTTGGCTTCAGCCGGTGATGAAAATACGATCCAGTCGTGGGCAGTTCCTTGTATGCCGGCATGGTGTAGTCTGGTGGCGAATGTGCGGTGGGAGATGGTGTTGAATGCTGCTGACAGGTGGAGTGGAATCAGGGCTGCCTGTGACATTGGTCGAGGAGGGTGGGAACGTCGTCTGTGGCAGCGAGTAGGGCAGTCTCAGTGCTGTGGTTGCTGCGGAATTTGGATTGAGAAGGGTAGAGGATGGCGTTGTCTTCGATGAACCTTGTCAGTTCTGAGTTGACGGTCTTCTCAGTGACTTTTGCAGAGAATTGGAGGAGCGAGATGGGCAGGTAGTTTTTGAGATCCGTCGGACCTGATGAGGGCTTCTTGAACCATACGTTACCCTAAAACTCAATCCACAATGGAGCCAGAAGCATTGAATACTTAACAGATTTGTCTTTCACTGCTTTCTTCACTTCACGCTCTGTACCTTCATGGTTAAGTCGGGAAAGAAGGTGATCTGTGTGTTCTCATAGAGGACAGGTGGAGCTGTGCACCCCGGCTGCAGAATCACAACTCGGTCTCAGAAAAGCTGAGCGAGGGTAGTTCTTGCCAGGGCACCCAGTCAGACCCGGCCACCTGGTACTCATTGAGCCCTTTCCACAGAGAAAAACGTAGGGCCCGATTCACAGAACCAGTCTGAGACAAAATCCTAAACTACTCATGGTATTCACAGACTGCACTTACGACTGTCTTAAGTTTACGTCTGCACTCGGGTCGGAATTTCCGCACCCGGAGCGGAAGCTCCGAACCCTGATTGGAAAAATACTGAATTGCCAAGGGGGACAGGGTGTCACTTTGACACCCTGTTACACCCCTGTTTCTGGCTTATGTGGCCATGTGGCACACATACATGCCCTAAGGGAATGTATGTGTGTCACATGGCACAGGTGTACATGCACAGATGTGCATGTACACACAAATTCGTTATTTACCATGCAATTGTATTACATGGTAAATAACGAATTCTAAAGGCCCTGTAGTACTGTTAGAAATGCTACCTACATAGGAAAATACAGATTCGGTAATTTTACCGATCAGTACATTTACAGAATCGGTAAAATGTACCGATTCTGTAATTTTACGGAATCGGTAATTTTACCGATTCGGTAAAATTACCGATTCTGTAAAATTACAGAATCTGTAGGATTTTCAATGCCCTACATACCAATGTCAAAATACCGGTTGGAAACGGCTGAAAATCTGTATTTTCGGCCGTTTCCGACCGGTATTTTGACACCTACATCGGGCCCCTAGTGTTAATGATTATGGGATTCTATTGTCTTTATGTGCTTCTCTTGATGGACCTGTCGCTACAGCCACACCAGGCTATTGCTATTGCGTCTGATTCTTCTTTTTTTTCTTTCTTTTCTTTTTTTATAGTTAATACTCAGTGCTGTTACTACTAAGATTACATTGTCTACTTTTCAGGAGCTTTTATTCAGTACCATTGTCAGGAATATTTTTACAATTCTCTATATGATAATATTCATGCATTCCAATGATATGTTATGGAATTTACATATGACTCTTATTATATATGATTGTCATGGCTCCTTTCGCTAAGTGATTTTATTGTCACCTCTTACAGCAATTGCACTGTGCAATCTCTATTTTATTCAAACTTCAATAACATTGATTGAAAAAAAATCAAAATACAAAATATATGCCATGAAAGCTCAGATACAAAGTACATAGTCAGAAATCCGAATTATTCTAAGTCCCAATAAGCAACAAAGATCATAAGGACAGCCTCTCTAATAGAAAGGAGGTATCTCAATTAAATGGATAAAGTACCTACAAGAATAGGAAAATTTTCTCTGAAATAAACATGACAGAGTCTCTGGTAGAAATTGGAAGTCATCTGGCTCGCCCCCAAAACCACACAGTGTCCGGTGTTCTCTGAAGGCTGTGGATAAAGAACACACTCAGTGGAACATTGATTGAGAGGAGTAAATGATCAGGAGCCTGATGAACAGAACAGAACACCAAACCAGCATCCATATTAAGAAAATGGTATCCTGTAAAATGTGGCACAACTAAATTACCTTAATAAACATCTAATAAAAATTGTTTAAAGTACAACATTAATGATTCGTTGGTTACGACTAGATTCATCCCAAAAAAAATGTTATTATTCAAAAATGATTTGCCATCCAAAATTGGACATGTAGAAAAAGCTACTCCAGTGGTGTATTGTTTTTTCTGATGGACAGAAGAATCTATGATGACCACCAAAGCTTAGGAGAAATATCCTGGCCTGTGGAGGTCATTAGTTTTTGATTTTCAGAAACATACTGCTTCTTTCTGAATTTGTTTCCTGCAAAACAAAAACTTTGAAAATGTTTGGTGAACGGCTGTCAAAACTGATGGCAGCCGTCCACCACCCTTTTGATACTTAGACAGGAACCACCATGATGGCCGTCCCTTTCAATGTATAGAGATGACTCTAAATTTGGCAGACGGTAGTCCATCAGAGTAGTGGAAGTAATGTCCTCTGCCACTGTGACAGAAAGAGTGCCCCCCACCACACAAGAAATCAGCCCTACATTTTGCAACTGGTGGTAAAGTTCTCATTGGCCAGTCTTACAACTCCTGGGTTTTCAGATTAAGCTTCTGGCACTCTATACCTCTCTATTCAGGTTTCTTGCAGGGTCCAATACTAAGGAGTCAGCAGCTGGACTAAGGTGTCTTTTTTCCTGCCAACAAGGCTGCCTTCTTCAGCTGTAGTCTTACCTGGTTGGGAATTTTTATTTGGATGTTGTAGTGAGGCGTCTGTTTTATCCTGTGCAGTAGCCATTCACCATCAAATCAGATTTTTTAAATTAATAGGATATTAACATTGAAATATTATTGTTTAGTATATTCCAAAATAACAATGAAAAGTAAATATATTAATCACACCCAGCTTGTTTTATGGAAAATGTAGCTGAACCTTCATAGTGGAAATAGCATTTAGGCCTTCATTCACTGTAAGGGTAGTTATTTCAAATCCATAATGTGCCTCGTCAATATGACGCGGTAAGCGCACCCCATCATTGATCGGTGCAGAGCTCCCCAGTTGACCCGGAAGCGATAAAATCGCTTCCTGGTCAAAGGGGGGAGCTGAGGTTAGGCCAGTTGGAACTGGTCTGACCAGTGAAGGTTTAAAAGGCCGGAGGGCGCGGGGGCGTTCTTTTGTTCCCGCGCTCCCCAGGCCTGCCCATTGCCCCCTCAGCCTTCGTGGTTATCTTTTTCAGTTTTTTTGTTCCAGCACAACTTGGATCCCGCGGATTAGGCGAGCGACCCCCTTTTGTTCTTTTTCTCTGCAGGTAGCGGTGGATTTGGTGGTTGTGGAGCGGAGATCAAGAGTGCCCGGGAACATCGATTGTGGAGTGGGGAGCCGGCGCGCTGTCGGAGAGCCGGCGCGGTTTGCGGGCATCGCAATATTTTGGTGCTCCCAGGTGCTGCAGGTACCGGGGCGGGGGGGGATTTGGGCAGCTGAGCGCAGCCAGATCAGGTGGCGAGGCTTGCGGTAACGGATAATGGTTGGGCTGGGCCAATTTTTCGTCCTGCTGCATATCGGGTGTGGGCTCCTGATAGAAGCGGTGGTGTTCTTCCGGTCGGAGCTACCGAATTCGAAGCGGGGGGGGGCGAGGTTCGAGCTGTGGTGCAGGATTCTTTATTAGGCTCCGGAATTCATTAATCTATTTAAACAATGCTTCTGTTGCTTGTTTCGATCTGTTGCTTGGTTCGATCCTCGGAGTCGCGTCCACATACTTTGCTTTGAGCTGGTGGAGCCGGGGCAGGGAAGTACGGGGGGATTGTTCTGATTTTGTGCAAATCTAGGAGCAGGAGGGCACGTTGTCTGGGGGGGCTTTTGGGTGGGCAGATAAGAGCAGCAGCTCAATAAGAAATTTAACTTTGCATACAAAAGAACTGAAATACTGTGATTCTGGGCAGATCATTTAAACTCACTGTGCCTTGAATGCTTGTGTAAGGTTACTGGTGCTCATGTGAAGTGCTCTGATACCTGGGGTCGTGGTTTTCTTTGGGCCCAATATAAACCAACATACTTTATTGGTTTGAACTGAATTGAATCGGTGGATACCGCAACTGCTGGTTTGAGTAAATTATATTGCTTGTGTGTCCTCAAACATGTACTAATATTGTTTTTTGCATCGCAGGTTACATAGGGAGTGCTCTGCATACTCAACGACAAGGAGCGCAGCTGGGGGACACCGCTGAAAGGGGACACAGGCAGGCCTGCATTTCACTGCTTCTGAGGACTGCCGGGCTAGAGTGCGCTCGCCCAACACCCAGGCTAGCTGGTGTGGCGCGGTCCCAGTTGTGTGGTGCTTACGGCCAGTCTGTGTACCCCAACTTCTGCAGGTAAAAGCCAAGTTAGCTCCTGGTGGTAGCAAAAATAGCATTGTGTTCGCAGTGTTATCACAGGTGTAGGTTACCTAGCAGTTGTTGCGTGAAAGAGGATGGCCAGTAAACATGGCGCAAAGCGTTCCCGCATGGAACATGTGCTGCAAGGGATGATGAGTAGTATGGCAACGATAAACAGGAGATGGGGGAAAGTAGAACAGATAGGAAAGAGCGTGGCGGAGCTCAGGCAGAGGTTGGATGAACAGACTGGGCCATCAGGCAGGCCCAAGTGAACGATAGGGCCCCCGCAACTCAGGGGGGAATTGGATCCACTCCCCAAGCGGGCTAGAGCCAAGAGGGGGAATGTTCGAGATCCAAAGTGGCATGGTGGAGAGGGTCCTTCAGGGGAGGTCCTTTAGGGGGGCTGGTGCCACCTGTGATCCCTATACTTACTCCTCAGATTCCGGCAAGTATACCTGCAACCCCGGCACCTGCCACGCCGGGGCCAACACCAAGTTCAGTGCCTCCAGTGGTCCCAGGTGTAGTCCCGGTGATGCCCACATCTAACCACGTGCCAGTCCCAGGGATTCCTGTCCCGAGCGCAGCAGCCCCCATCCCTGTTTCAGCACCAGCAGTGGTTGGTCAGGTCCCACCTGAGCTAGCGGCTCAGATAGTGGCAGTTCTCCCTTGGCTAGGAAAGGGGGGGATGTTACCGTCTTCAGTGGGCGCAAAAGAGGTGGGGGAGGATCCTTTAGCGGAGGCACATAGGATGGTGGCGAAGATCATGGCTGCCCCAAGTTGCGAGGGGCCAAGTATTCCTAGTCCACCCCAAACAGCGCACCCAAACAACAACACCGGAAAAGACAAGATGGTAGAACCAGCGGGTGCCGGGGAAATTGGTAAGGAGGTGGCATTGCCATTGCTGGGCGAGGGTACATTACCCTCTAGGAGGGAACATTTGGCAAGGCATGTAACACGAGAAGTGAAGGAATTCATTTGGGCTGGCGCTTATGTCTATATGTTTTCTTTGCTTGTGGATAACAGGGAAATGGAATATGCTAGGAAGCAGAAGGATTGGATGTTGCCTAGTGAACGGCGGGTGGAAATGGCGAGATTCAGGGTGGAGGAAACTTTGAACAATTGGATTAGGGCCTTCTCTGTATTTATGGCTATTATAGCTGAGCGTTCCCCTAACTTGCAAGCAGAGATGGCGTGTTACCACAGCAGGATCACAGTGTTCCATGATAAATATGGGGGTGTAGGATGGAAGGAATATGACATGAGTTTCAGGAAAGCTAAAGAGTTTGACTCATCACTTACCTGGAACCAGGTTGACTCGATATCCTGGTACAGTCAGTATACAGCAGGACAGCCTGGTAATGCGGGGCAGAGCTGGAACAGAGGTTACACGCCCAAATCACCTCAGCCCTTTCGGCCGGTGCAGGGTGGGGGCACGGCCCCTAGTGCAAGGAGCAGTGGTAGATAAAAAGGGGTTTTCTGGGATTTTAATTAAACGATCATCCACTAGGGCACAAGGCACGTGTACGGTCAGACATGCACGCTCCATTTGTAATCAACCTTCTCACCCAGAAACAACATCCCGCAAAAAAGGTAGCGCCTCCTCTGGAAACAGGGGAAGAAAGAAACAGGAATAGGGAGAGAGTACGGCTGGTGTTGCATTCACCTATTGACATCCTTGGCTGAACAGGTACCAAGACCATGCCTCTGCTAGGATGTTGCAAGAAGGTTTTTTGTATGGCTTTAGGATCCCAGCAGTGGATTACACAGGAACATCAGAGTGTAGAAATCAGCTGTTTGTAGGAACAACCCGGAGGTGGCAGCGACCAAAATTGCAAAAGAACTGCGTCTGGGCAGAATAGCGGGTCCTTTTGATCCTATCCCTGTGCACAATTTTGTTTGCCCACCCCTGGGCATAGTGCCAAAGAAAGAGGAGGGCGAGATCAGGCTGATTCATAATCTGTCAGCGACAAGGGGCGCATCGCTGAATCACGCCATCAATGAAGACATTTGTTGCGTTAATAGGCCTCCTTTGACCAGGCAGTGGATATGCTGAGAGCTTTGGGACCAGGGACCTTGTTGGAAAAGTCAGATATTGAATCCCCCTTCTGGCTACTGCCGGTTCATCCTCTAGATCACCATCTGCTTGGTTTTTCATTTCAAGGCAAATTCTACATGGATATGTGTATGCCCATGGGTTGTTCTGTTTCCTGCACCTACTTTGGAAAATTCAGTTTTTTTTTTGAGTGGGTCTTTAAACAGACAACTGGGCACCAACACGTCATGCATTATCTGGATGACTTTCTCTTCCTTGGGTCGGCGTGCTCTTGGGAGTGTGCGTTGGCATTGCAGGAATTTTGCGTGCTCATGCGGGCTTTCGGGGTCCCGCTGGCGCTGGGAAAGACGGTGGGTTCAGCAGCAACAATAGAATTCTTGGGCATTGAATTGGACTCGATAGACTGGGTAGACAAAATCATGAAATTTAGAGTAGCACTCCAGCAATGTTTGGCCAAAGACTAAGTGACACTGCATCAGCTACAGCAGACTGTTGGCCAGTTGAACTTCGCATTGATAGTGATACCCATGGCACGACTATTCTCCTGCTCAATCTCGCAGACCATGACAGGTCTGCCGAAGAAGCACCATCACACGAGACTGCCGGCCGAGGTCTGCGGATTTGGATCGCATTTCTGGAGTGCTTCAACGGCAGGGTAGTGTGGCTCGGTCCCCCCACCACATCTGCAGAGTTAGTTTTATGGACTGACGCTGCGGGCAGTGTGGGGTTTGGAGCCATACTTGGAAACAAGTGGGTGGTACAGCAGCGGCCGGCCTGGTGGGAGGAGAGTGGTCTGACAACTAATATAGGTTTCCTGGAACTATTTCCAATCTGGGTTGCACTGACAGTTTGGCCTCAGCAGTTGTGTAATCCATCTGTAATTTTCTGGTCTGATAACATGACAGTAGTTAAATGTATCAACCAGCAGGTGGCCCGGTGTAAAATGATACTCTACCTACTGAAGGAGATAGTGCTGGTGTGCATGGAACTGAACATACAGTTTATGGCCAAACATGTTCCAGGGTTGCTAAATAATGCATCTGACGCACTCTCTCGCTTCAAGATGCAGGTTTTCAGGGCACATCTACCATCCGTAGAGGCGACGCCAACACACTTCCCGGAAACACTTTGGCAGATTTGTGCCCCCAGCTACAGAACCTCGTGGCAGCTAGCTTAGCGCCCAGGACCAGAACGGCTTAAGAAGGGGCGTTTTTGTCTTACTGCGCTTTTTTGGGGCAGGGTAAGGCGGAGAGATGGGATCAGTCAGGGAACTTCATCCAGTACTTGGACGCATTGCACAGGGAGGGGCGCTCTGTGGCAACAGCCAGCCGGCATGTGGCAGCTGTTTCTTTCTTTGCACAGATCAAGGGTACCAAGGACCCCACAAATAGTTTCATTATAAAGAAGGCTCTGAAGGGCTGGCGGCGCCTCCAGGAGACCGCCATGGACAGGAAACAACCGATAGGTTTAGAGCGGCTGGCATCACTGTTGAATGCCCTGGGTGGCATTTGCAGTTCGACAGGGGAGGTGCTATTGTTTAGAGTTGCCTTTTCACTAGCCATTTATGGAGCATTTAGGGTAGGGGAACTGGTGGCTAGCAATAAGCAGGACCTGCTAGGTGGACTCCAGCTTGAACACGCTCAGATACTAGTTGATGCGCTGTTAATTACCATTAAGAAATCAAAAACTGATCAAGAAGCCCGTGGTGAGGGGCTGGTCCTTCATCGGGCACAAACTAACCCATGCTGTCCAGTGATGCATGTTAAGGCCTTCCTCCGCCAGAGGGTAGGTACAGTAGGGCAACAACTATTAATGCATGCAGATGGTACCCCACATGCCAGGTTCCAATTCAAAAGGGTGTTGGCTATGGCAATTGACAGGACTGGTTTAAATCCAAAAGACTTTGGGACACATTTGTTCCGAATAGGGGCTGCCACAGAGGCAACTGCTAGAGTATTGCACAGTAGCAGTGTGAAAAGAATTGGGAGATGGTCTTCTAACTGTTACAAGCGCTATGTGCGGCTGCACATGTTGTGAGGTTGGCTGAACAATTGGACTGATGCCTGTCTTGTTTGTTTGCTTATATTTCAGTTTTTCAAACCTGTCATGCAGGGCGAAAATTGCCGTCAGCACATCACTAGCAAGTGTCTTCATCACGGCGGACACATGCACAGGACAAGGATGCACAAGTTGTATGGGATATTGGTCATTCTTATGTAAAGTGTGTCATTCTTATGTAAAGTGTATCGGTTTTTCTTGCAGGTAATTACAGACAGAGGGCTGAACAGGGAGGTTTCAGGGTTTCCTTTCATGGTAGGGAGGTCTCTGCCTCAGTCAGTTTAGGGGGTTTGTTACAGAGTTGCTAAACAGACACACCCAGCTGCCCACAGTTGTTATCTTGCACTTAGGCAGAAACGACCTGGTAAAATTGAAGAGAAGGGTCCTGATGGAGGGGATAATCTCTGAGTTAGGCTGGTTAGCTAAGATATGCCAGGGCTGCACCATAGTTTGGTCCCAGATGGTTCCCAGACTCAGATGGCGGGGGGGGGGGAATTCTGTCAAAGCTTTGATTCACTCGTTAAAGAGGATCAACAATAAAATAGAGAAATTATTTCGGTCAACTCAATTGAAAAACATAGCACATGGGTGTGTCAGGGGGGATCTGTGCTTCTTACAAGACGGGGTTCACCTGACTAGTGCGGGCAACAACATATTTTTGGAGAACATCTTGGCTTGGCTTGGGGGTTTTAGGTCAGGGCATGACCTTTCAGTGTAGGAGGGTGGGGGGGGGCAGATAGTCGGGCAACTACGCTGGCCTGTGGGGGTAAGGTCATTATTGGTGAGCAGTCCCTTCCTTCTGGGCGACCCCTTGAATGGGGTCGCCCAGAAGGAAGGGACAAGGAGTCTCTCCTAGAACTCCAGGGGCGGTACATCGGGTTGGGTGGATGGGTGCGGGGGACGAGGGAAGTCACACTTTCTTTAGGCTGGTTGGTCACCCCACACGTGCACTAGGATGTCATTAAACGGCACAGAGTGCAAGGGCCCCCCTTTGTTTATGGAGTTCATGGAGCGTACAGGGGTAACTGGGGGGGATTACCCTATTGGTAAACGGGCCCCCTGCGCATGCAAACTCATACGTGAGGGTGTGGCTGATTGATAACGATCTGACACCGGCTAGCGACCTTGCCGTAGGCCGAAATAGGTTATGCAGAAAATTCATAATGTGTGATTATGATTCAAAATGTTAGTTTTGGATAGGAAATACTTTGTATTAGAAGTATGTTAAGGTTAGCCCTTTGATACCTATCTACATGAATTGTGATCTAATGTCAATTACGTTTTATGCATAAATCATTGGGAAAATATTGTTTATTTCAAATTTTATTTGTTTTTATGTTTTAATAAATACGGCCGGGGGGTTGTAAGACCCCCCGCCTTCCAAAGAAAATCCTCTCTCATGTCCAATTTCTAATAACTGTAGGGGAAACAAAAGGAAGGGAAGGGGGATAGTCGGTAATCCGTGACCATATCCCTTCATGCCATGTTGTATCACAATGAAATTATTATCTGAGTAAATAAATGAACAATAACATCTGTTTTAATACCTCCCCACCCACCACCCCTGTTGACGGCGCCTTACATTCCCACAGCAGTTTTTAATTAATTCATTAATTGCGGGTTTCTAACGCGCTAGAATCGACTCCCGAAGGAGTATCTCTGCGCAATAGACCGCTGGGGAACCCGTCCTGGCTTTCCCTGTGAGATGGTCCCTACTTGGTATCTCCAAGGTGAAACCAGGCATCCCAAGCGTATGTGGGGGGCCGTTGTGGAGATGAGGCAAGCTAATGCCCAGAGTTGCCGAGTGTGATCCCAGGTTAGAGTAGGCACCGAGGTGAGAATTATCGAGACCACTGACCCTGGTCCACGACCCTGCCGCGTCGGGAAATGAACCCTGTTCCCGGGCTGTCCTCTGCTTCCGGGTCTGCCTCCTCTAACCAGTCAGCCCAATACACCATTGCCTGGTATCCAGAATAAGCACATCCATTAGGTACGAACCAAATGAAAAAGAAAGAAAAGGGAAAAAAGGGTGAAGTAAAGTACACTTGTACAAATATCAATCAGGCGGAAGATAGTCATTGAGTTATACCATCTATAATTGAAAAGTATCAAAATCTTTAAAAGTTTCCAACAGCTGGTCCCAGCTCATTGCAAAAGGGTCCTTCCTTAGGCCCTTTTCTCCACCCTGCGGTTTGCCACACTCTCTGCCAGACTCTAACGCTCCACCTCGTCTTTCCAGCTGAGTGTTGTAGGAAACTTTGAAGATTTCCACCTCTGGGTGATACCACACTTAGCAAGTATTACGGCCAAGTCAGCAAACCTGATTTGTACGTCTTTTATATAGACCCAGTATACTTGTTTCTACTTTGTGCCAGCCCATGTCTCCCACTACATCCTGTCAGATAGTGATTATTACCCCAATATACTTTCAAGGTAGGACAGTTCCACAGAATATGTAACAAATCAGCGTCCTGCTCAGGGCAGTAGGTAGAAGGATGGGGAAGATGGCGTGTAGTCGATAGGGTGTCAAGTAAGCTCTTTGTGTAATCATGTATAGAATGTACTTAAAGTGAGAATTACAAGAGGTTTGTTTTGGGTATTCGAATACTGTTGCCCACTCTTTATCAGAGAATGGCCTATCAATATCTTGTTCCCATTTGGCCCGTGTGGCGACGAGAGGGTTAGGACGGTGAACATGTATGCCCCAGTAAAACCACCTTGTTAAGTGGCCGCCAGTCTCCACACAAATATGGCATTTAACGTCCAGTTAAATATCATGAATCTAGAGCTCATACACCGTGGCACTAAATCACACTGTCACAGTGCATAGTCCTAATGTTATTAAAACATCAGGCCCAAGAAAAGGCAAAAAATCTGGGGGTATATTATCAAGGTGGGCGATATGAGATTATCGCCGCTTTTGCAGCCGTTTTTGGCCGCAAAGCGGCGATAAATGTATCGCCCTATTAGCAAGCTGTCGCTAACAGCAGTTAGCGACAGCTTGTAGGCGATAGCGAGAGGTTTGTGGCCCGCTTTGCATGTCAGCGATATTTATCGCTAATGAAATGCCAAGTGGGCGTACCCAACCTTTTAGCGACTGAAGCAGTTGCTAACATCGCTATCGCCTATTATCACCGCAGGCGTAGCGACAAGAAAATTTGTGCTAAGCGCGAATATCGCTGAAAACTAACGCCTGCTCAGACCAGTTCTTAGCCTGTATATCCAATGGGAGGCGGATATTCAGGCTACGTCCCTATTAGCGATAATGCCAGAATATCGCTGGATTTCCAGGGATATTCACGCATTTTGCTGCTATCGCCGGATATATTATCTCTTTGGAGATAAACGTTGCTAATAGCATGTTTTCTCTGCGATAAAATCCGGCAATAAAAAAATGTCGCTAAGCTTATTTAGTGATAAATATCACTATTTGTCGATAATATGCCCCCTGGTGTCCATGCAGAAAAGGCGAATTGGCGATAATTTGTGAATTGTGCAATTTACTATTTTTTACCCAGTCATTTGTTAATCAGCTCCTATACGTGGAAGATCAATTGAAGGGTGTTTTTTATGAGAGATCTTGCAAGGGTTAAACATTTTGCAACTTTTTGAATCCGTAATGAACGATCTCTAAAACACTTCTGCGGAAACATTTTCCTACAGTCCGTTTTTGCAAAGAAAATGATCCCATTCACTTCCTATTTATGCAGGCCCTGCAAACAGAAAGAGAGAATTATTGCTGTCCTTAGGAATCCAATTACGAGCTTTGGTATTCACAATGGGGCACACGTGAAGATGTTTGTGCTTCCACACTCAATTCACGTCTCGCAGTATCTTTATTTACAGGCATTTCCCCGCTATGTTTAAGTGGGTTTGACGTTCAGAAATCTACTCAGAGAAAATTGCTGGGGTCAGAAGTGTATTGCACTCTATAATTACTGAATGCATTAACATCTGCACAATGAGTTATCCATCTGGATGTTGTATACATTTTTACTGCTAATTTGTTTCACAAACTTGACCAAACTTGATACGTTTATAAAAAAAAAGTCGAACATTTTCAGAGAAAACCTTCGTTACTTGTCCCTTTCTTGTGAATAAGAGACATAAATATTCTACACAATCAAAGCAGTATGACATTTTTTTTAGTGTAAGGTGCTCGGAAGAACACTGCTGAACTATAAGGGTTTGAGGCCTTGTTTACACCTTGCTTCAATTCCCTAAAAAACAACTGACGTCCTGGGGAGCTATGTAAGTTACAATTATATCTCAATATTGGTCATTTGATCACGTTGTAATTATTAGAGTGATATAAAAGCATTCCTGCCACAATGTGACATGATAAGTAGAAAAACTGATTGATGTTCCCCACTGACAAATGAGAGATTGTCTGATATTTACTTTGCAGTTAATTGGATCAGCAGGGTGCTTTGCAGGGTTACTAGATGCGTTTTAATAAAGACTTTTTGTAATGTGATAACTGTAAAATAAATGTGCATAGATGGATCAATGAATGGATTAAGGTTGTTATTAAAATAGTATTCGGTATATGACTTTTTTAAGACCTGTGAATTTATGTTTTCACACTTGTACTAAATATCACAAGTTTGATTTAAGAATGAACATTTTCATAATTGGACAGGCGGGCTTGTGTGTAGAAATAATGGTGTGAGTAGATTTATAGCTTGATTTGATAACACTTGTGCAAAGGATGCACTTTTAGCGAACCTGATTGCTGCCATGTTAGTAGCCCCGTGTCCTTTTTTTCTTTATTAGAAAACAACCTCAAGCCCAGGGATTATTTCTTTAAAAAAACGGCCAATGTTCCTGACATGCAGGAATTTTACCACTAGGGGTCATATTTAATGCCACTGTAGCGTCATTTTTTTAAAGCTGGGGCTGCTTTTTTTTATCGCCTCATTTACAAAGTGTTGACAAACCCCTTTAGCAATGTTGTCCCACAGTCAGCTCCTATTTTCAACAACTCCAGTTCAGCTAGCATGGCTTACCGAAAATGTTATGCAAGGTAGGCGCTCCCACCCACTAAACCCACTCCGCCATATGTACAAGGAATTTCAGCTACGCTGCTAGATATCAAAAACTGCCACTAAGTCCCATTAGCAGCAGTTTTGGACGGCTAGGATTTACCTGGTCCTAAAAATGACGCTAACACACTTGTACAAAAATTGAAATGACCCAAATCACCTTGGCAAGCTTAACTACACCATGGATCTCCTGCTACTGCAGCAAGGAGCACGAAGGAGACAACTACCACCCCTGGCACCATCACAGAGGCAACGCCGGAGAAGGGAGTGGATATACTGTTAGATGCTTACCCTCGTTGATCACAGGCAAGAGGAGTTAATTGCCCACTACCGGCTCTAGAGGAGATCCATTGTTCAACTTCTGAACCAGATTGCATCAAGGCTAAAGCCCACATCCCAGCACTGCACCAACATCCTTCTGCAGTCCAAGCTACTCGCTATCCTACACATGTTGGCGTCAGGAACTTTTCAACCCACTATCGCCACAGTGTAGTATCCCAGACATCCTTTTCCAGGTTCCTCTGCAACGTCCTGGATGCTATCATTAGCCTCACACCACAGTACCTCTACTTCCCCAACACCTTCTCAGCAACAACAGGACAACAAACAAGACTTCTATGCCATTGCTGGGTTTCTGCATGTGTTGGGTGCAATGGACTGCACACATGGGAAACTTGCACCACCTGCAGAAATATCACTCATATACCACAACAGGAAGCAAACCTATTGAATGAGCATGAAGGCAATTGTGGACCATCTGGACCTATTCATTAATGTACTAGCAAAATACCCTGGCAGTGCACATGACTCCCATATCTTCTGGCACTCTGTCATTAATCAGCGTTTTGAGAATGGGACCTATGGGAATGGTCTGCTTGTTGGTAAGGACATTGCAAAAACACGCCAGACCGCCAGGCACAGAAAACAATGTCAAATAGGTTTTGTGTTGAATTGTACTGTGAAGATATTGTAGCTGTGCCCCCCTAAATATTTTCACACATGAAGAGGCAAAAGTACAACATAGATTTGACAAGGTGCACATGTTGACACTAATTAAGCCAGTGTCGGCCACAATAAATCAATCCACCAATCAATCAGGATTCTTGTATAAAGCAACTACTCAACTGTGAGAGTTTCAAGGCGCTTAGGGGGGGTGGATCTGCAGTTCCGTAGAAGAGCCAGGCCTTGAAGTCATTTCTAAATTGCAGCAGTGATGGTGATTGCCTGATGTGCATTGGTAGGGAGTTCCAGGTCTTCTTCCAGCTGTGGTTTTGTGAATCGGTGGGATCTTGGCAGGAGCCGAGATGTCTAGTGGGAGTGGAGGAGAGGCGGTGATTGAGCAAATCATGTCCGGCATTGTGGAGAGCTTGGTAAGCGTGTGTGAGGAGTTAAAAGGTATTCCCTGTGTTGATAGCTAGTCAATGAAGGTCTCTAAGGTGGCCGGTGATGTGGCAGCGGTGTGGAATGTGCAGGATGAATCCGGTGGAGGCTTTCTGGATGGTCTGAAGTTACTTTTGAAGTTTCTGGGTGGTGCTAGCATGGAGTCCTCTTGTTTTGCGCTCTGAGTCTTCTTGGTACTCTCCTCATGATGCTTACCTTCCTTCTGTCCTTCTCCTTGACTCTACAATGCAATTTCTGTTTTACAATCCACAGGCCTTTGTGTCTCCTGCACAAACAAATGGCAAAAGCTGAACTCAACACTCCTGCTTACCTGCAGAACCAGTCCAGACAGGCACCCAACACTGAATGGCATTCCCAAGGGGAATGCAGATGCGCCACCTAATTTTGCAATGCAGTATAATTTTTCTTTTAACAATCAAATTTTTAGAACTGGGGGGTTCACTCTTCCATCATTTGATTTTTTCAACCCTAGAAGACCGAACTATTATATCTCTGGGACAGTTCTGCTGTCTCATACTCATTCCTACATTTCCTTCCACAACAGAATGATGGCACTGATGCATTGCCCAAATGAATGTTGTCCTTGTGTAGAGTTTGTTTTTGTCACACATTTCCCCAAATCCCTTGGATAGTGTGACTTGTTGAGGTGCGACTTAATTTACATTATAAATGGATCACACACTTGGTGGGGTGGAGGTGGTGAAAGCGACACAAACCCACTGTAGGATCTACTATTACCCATAGCAATCGCCCACACTGGCCCCTTTAACCCTCTCAAAGATAAACAGGAGCTACATTTCAGATATAGAAGAACATCAGTTGTCAGTATCATTACTCTGGCTGTGTGCTGCGTAAACGCTTAACCTTGTCCACTGCAGACTTTGAGTCCACTTTTTATGACTCAAGGATTTCATACCTTTAGTTTTAATTAAATACTAGCTCCCCAAGAAAGTTGCTATTGCTATTTTTTTGTTATTTTATCACTATAAGTTATTCTTTGTTGTGTCATGTAGTAGTCTGATCTCAATTCTTTGTAAAGCTATCATATAATTTATAATACACTAACTCAGTGATTTTATTCCCAATTAGATTCCTGCGATGGATAATTCTTCAGATTAATCCTACAGATGGAACTCACATGGTTGGGAGTGTGACATGGCTTGTGAAGTTTTGATGCATTTCCTGTTATTGCTTCATCTATATTCAGGTAAGAGAACTATGGAGTGAATTGAACTAGTTAAGTTAGAAGGTAAGCAACTAACTGCTATTGCAGATAAGTAATCGTTCATCTAGGTTGTTGTAGGCAATATACAGTGTGGCAGCATCGCCCCTAATGGTCAAGATGATTACAGAGGTATATAACTAACCTGCATACCCTTTTATAAAGAAGTTTTTTTCTTAAAACAGGCTGCGTAAAAAGACAGCAGTGCAAAGTAAATGTAAAACACAAATAAACTACTTCAGGCATAAATCGTAAAGAAATAAAATTGTCACTGTATTTCCTTGCAACCCCTCTCCACCTACAACAGGCCCACTCCTCTCCCCAAACAAACTGACCCATCCTCATCCTCAACCAATGTCCAACAACTAAAAGAAAATGGTACCAACTCCCTTCCCACCCAGTCTACCCATAAGTCTCTCCCATCAAAAAATATATTTTTTAAAGGGTCCCAGCTCAGCTCTATCCTGTTCAGCCCACTTTCCATTTGCCTCTCCATGGCAGTCCAGCGGCTGCAGGATGGGCCGCAGCAAAGTCCCGTCAGAGCGGGAGGGGGCAGCAGCAGTTCTAGTCAGAGCCCCTGACAGCTGGCTGTTGTGTCAGCAATGGAAGCTTTACCAGCAATAGCGGTCATTGAGTTATGGCCTCTTCTATCTGCAGCTCAGCAAAAGCTCACTAATGAACACTAAATTGATGGAGTGTTCTGACATGGCGCTGAGGGGAAGAAAAACAGCAGAAGGAAGGTAGGAAGGAAGGCAGGCAGGAAGGAAGGCAGGCAGGCAGGCAGGCAGGCAGGAAGGAAGGAAGGAAGGAAGGAAGGAAGGAAGGAAGGAAGGAAGGAAATGAAATACAAAGGAAGTAAAGGAAAAATAAAAATGTACAAAAGCCACAAAAAAACTAATGTTTTTAAAAAAAATGCTAACTACTAAGACACAAAAACACACACTAATGTAAAATATAATAAATAAAGAAAAAGTGGTGGATTAATTAGGAGGGTGGAGGATTGAAAGAATTAAAAGGGCATTCAAAAATAGGCCCTTGAACAAAAAACAAGGTTGCTGAACCCATGCGAGCGGCGTGAATTTCAATGCGAAGACTCACTCTGTGTTGCATTTGACATGGAAAGCAACATGAATGAATGCACCGGGAAGCTTCGTCCACTCACGAGAACTCCGCATAAAGCATGGGAGTTTTTTTTACCACTTTGCGGAGTTCCACATCGCGCAACTCACAAACTCCGTACATGCATAGACAAAATAAGAATTGACAAAAGGCTGGCAGCCATAACTAGACCGATTGGTTTTGCAAATGATTGTGTTTAAAGTTACTGTCATAAAGTCTGTGACTGATATTGCAGCTGTCTGTAATGTGAGTAATGATGTTAAAATGCATGGCACAACTAAAAAGCTTGTTATTAAGTAAACCATGGCCATGTTTAGCTATCAATATGTGTTATTGATCTTCTTTTTGTGCCATATGTTTGCAATAAAAAATATGAAAATTGCCATAATTTGTCAAGGCCAGAAATTTGAACTTTGCCAATGCATATTTTTGCATGCATTGTTGTTTTCAGACTGTTCACAAACATGTATTTCTCACACTACCAATTTATTTCGCAGTGGATGATTCAGTTTGTGAACCATTTGCTAACCAGCACTTTGATCAACCTTACATCCGACCCGCTAACCTTGAGTAACATATTTTTAGGCGAAACTAGTATTTCCTACCTCTGTTCTTTTTCTTTATCCCTTCTGCTGTTGTGCCCCCTACATTACACCTAGTCATTTTTCTGTATAGCCTGAGGATTGTGAATGCTTTTTGAACGGCCTTACATAACTTACGCTGTCTGGATCAACATTGATATTCATCATCAGGTTTATGGGGTGCACTAACTTGATTTGAGGTTACTAAACTTTCATGATGGGAAAAACAGATGTCTCAGTAAATAGGATTTATTTCAGGTTTTGATCTGTGAACCTTTCACAAAGCAAACATTGGTGAACAATGCTCTCAAATACAAATAAAATGAAACTCTTAAAACATGATTGATGGTCAGACTAAAAAACTATTGATGCATTTTCATCAAGCATTTGCATTAGATTTTGAAATGCACACAAAACAAACTAGGCACTTTGGCCAGTGACCATGTTAAGAGTGGTACAGCAAACAAATGATTACCGGAATGCTGACAATGCAAACATTCCCCCCCAGTCAAAAGATCTGGGTTAAAACCATCGTTTTCTTGCCCACTACGCCACCCCAGTTTATACCCAGCCATATGCAAATCAGTCTTGACCCTATGCCCCATGGGAACTGTCAAGACCGAACTGCCAGGCCAGGTCCTCCCTGGACCGGAAACAAGCATCCTGTGACTGGTTTCAGGGTATGTCACCCTCCTTCAGCCGGGCTAGCTTTAATCCAGTGGCAGAGTGAGCAAGGGACCCACGTCTGGGCATACTCATCCCACTAAGGTTGAAAAGTGTTACAGCAAACACATGATGGATGGATTGCTGACAATGCAAACAATTTCCCCCAGTAAAAAGATCTGGGTTAAATCCATCGTTTTTTTGTCCACTAACCCACCCCAGTTTGGACCCAGCCATATGCAAATCAGTCTTGACCCTGTACCCCATAGAAACAGTCCAGTACCTGTATACTAGACATTGCTGAATGTATTTTGAGTCTTCAGCCTGTGTTTACCTTCCACCTACCTACACGACCCTTAAGAAACCTTGGACTGCTCAACCCATGGTAGCACTGAGAGTCAAGTGATGAAGGTGTAATACTTGGCTCAGTACTTCAGGGCCCATAATAGGTCGGGTCCCAGGACATCTTGAGTAAAAGGCCTTAACCTCCACAGTTTGGCCCAGTAGCTTCTCCTTGCTCTGTAGCCCTATGATCAGGGTTCTAACAGCAGCATTTCTCACTTTTGCACTTTACTTTCTGACAAAGAGGTTAACATCCCCTTTAGGACAAGACTAGAAATTGCGGCCTACTGGGGCTTTATATGTTGAGTATGTTGTCTTAACAGTCCTGCTGGATTCCTGAATTTTAAAGTGAAATGCTAAGTGTTGGTAAATCGTGAGATCTTGACTATTAAAGTTTTGTCTTTGTTAAAGACTTGGTCGCTTTTTCAAATAGCCCTGATATAAAAGGCCATAAATTTCAGAACCTTAGGAAAATTAGTATAACTTCTTCTCTCGTAATTAACAGTTCCCAAAGTTGCAGAGAATCCCATTGGAACCCTGAAATGACTTCAAGAATTAAAAAAGGATTTTCCTTACAGCAAGTCAGTAAAATAGTCAGGGGCACATCACCACTTACATTTCCAGTTGCCTTCAGGCAGATGCAAATATTTATTTTTGATTTTGACCTTCGCTCTGGAAGAAACCTGCAAATTGGGGCATTCCATCTTCACTTCTAATTGCCATAACGTCCCTTTACTCAGAAACCTGGGTACGGTAAAAACAGGTGCTTCATTGTTGGTGAAAATCTGGACGCCCGGAGTTTTGAAAGAAGGCTGTGTGCCTGCTCCCCTCCTTTCCAATCTGTACTGAGCCGACCTGGGAAAATCCCTAGCCAAAAGCAGCCTGGCCCCACCCCAACTAAGTAATCAACCTTTACACCTCCTGCAGTATGCGTATGACATCGTCATCATGGACTACACCAAAGTGGGCTTCCAACATGCCCTGACTAGCTTACCCGAGTACAGTATACAGAACCATCTCATTATAAACTCAGATAAGACCAAGATCATAGTAATAGGTCGTCAAAAGCACACAAAAAACATCACATGTAACATTGGATCCAGGAAAATGAATTTAGTGCAGAAATACAAGTACCTGGGGGTCTGGTTCACAGAAACGATGAGACCCACCACCCACAAGAAGATCTGACAGAAAAATAGGCTATAACGTATTTTCTAATAAAAATGAACAACGAGCTAAAACGTCCTTCAGCGGAGAGTATTAGGAACGTTACTCAAGCTGTGCTTCTTCCAACACTTGTGTATGGGCATATGCGTTCCTGGGTGCTAGATCAGAAACCATGGAGCGGGCTCAATGTGTGGCCTACAAAAAAATCTTTCAACTCTCCAAACACCTTTCCAGGGCTAGACTCAGGTTGGAGCTTGGGCTGGTCAAACCATCATTAACCATCGCGGGCGACTACTTAAAATACTATATTTGAATGTTAAACGCACAGGGGGAAACCTTAAAGTGTTGTCTCAGAGATATATTTGAAAAACCTGGCTAGCAATGGAATACGCAACTTATGAGAGCTTTGGCGACCTCCAAAATAAACAAACCAGCACTCGCCTTGCCCTATATCGCATGCACCACATGGAAAAATTGAACTAACAAACAAGTCCAACGACCTTTATTCCAGCATGACCGGGCAACATTAAAGACATTAGCCTTCCTTACACCAATGAATGACACACATACGGTAAACAAACCGCAGACTTACCTTGTCGCCCGCTGAACCCTAAAGTCAGAAGAGAAATCATGTATATGCCATGGCTGGCACTGCCAATTACGGATTTCAGCCAAGTTTGGGCAAATCTATATACAGGAGGGGCATGCTGTCTGTGTAATTACAAACAAGAGTCTTGGCTACACCTCCTGTGCCTGTGCCCGGCCCTACCAACCGAAAGGAGGATCCTTCTCAGATAACTATGCCTAAGAGAAAAAAGCAAACATTTGCCTCAAAGCCTCTGCTGTATGTCTCACACAAAAAGAACCACACATTCTGCCCCGCTGTGGACGATGTGTACAATCTATCTGGGGTGCCATTTACCCTGCTCTGCCAGTGGACCATGCTCTCGCACATCCAAAAGATGATTCTGGATTACTTCAAACACAGGACCTTGAAAGAGCACGGATCAAGCACAGGAAGCAGCAACTGAGCTCAAACCTCCCCTCCATCAGCTCCATCATACTAAAAACTGAAATTCATCTATTCACACCATGCTGGCTGTCTGGACTACAGCCAGTAAAGAACGGTACGGGAGGTGTTGGGGCCAACACAAGAAAGAGACGGGCACCCTCATCCGGGGACTGGCAGCAGCCATCAGACAAAAGAAACTACAAGATTATGGCCCTGTGTCCTCAGACAGCTCACAATAATTGCACACAATTTAATACAAATCTGGCACATCAGCCTATATTGCAACAAAGCACTAGCACTTTACATGAAAAACAACTCCAAATGTGAGGAGTGGTAACAAAAGTAGTTCTGGAACATCAAACATCCAAGGTGGTGATACAAATCTGAAATACCAGCCCACGAATTAGCTAAGCATTAACACCTTACATGAGAAACACATCTAAATGAGAAGAATGGTAACAAAAAGTGCCCTAGATCTCCAACCATCCTGGATGGTGATACTCTCCCATGTTACTGGCCATAGTGCAACGGTCAAACGCAATCTTGAAAACAAGACCCAAGACAACTGATGGCACCTAATAGTGGCATTTTACTAACTTTCTTTATCCTTATATATCGCACAAGATATTGTTTTTATTTTTTTGTAATGCAATGGTTTTAGTTTACTTATGCAAATAAACATATTGATTAATTCATTCGTATTCATTCATTCATTTGTTATTCTGTTCATCAGCAAAGACATTCCACCATAGGCAATCTTCTCCCCAAAAGATCCTCTGCCCAGTGGGTCATATGGGTCACCGGGATGCCAGGGGCCTTATTTATGAAAAGTGACGCATCGCTGCGTGAAAACAGCGATGCGTCACTTTTCACTGCGCACTCCTTGCGACACCAATGATGCGTCATATTTACTGTATGACGCATCATGTCGCAAGGAGTTACAGATACGTCAATATTTCTGACGTATCTGTAAGCGCAAAAGTGACGCATTGCTGGAGTGTGTCACAAAAGCGACACAACTCCAGCAATGCATCCTTTCACATCGGGAAAGCCCCATGTGAAAGGGCTTGCGTCAGTCTTACGCCTGCTGTGAGGCAGGCGCAAGATTTTGACGCAACAGCGTCCTAAAGGTGACGCAGTGAAATCTCATAGATTTCACTTCGTCACTATTACGAGGCTTTTTGCGGGGGAATGCCCCCTCTGCATACATTATACCTGACGCAGGTATAATGTGGCGCAGTGCCCCAAACATTATTTTTTTTAATGTTATGCTTCTACTAATTTTTTATGAACAGCTGTGTCTCCATCAGCACTTCACTGAATGACATTGGCAGTAACGCATTAGGATCCAGGGGATTTGTCATGCAGATCACAGGCAGAATGAGACTTCCTAGCCTGAACTCAATCAGCCATAGCTTTCCATTGATTGGAATGACAGTTCTGTTATATCCTAATGAGTTACAGAAAACGACAGTTGCTACCCACCAGGGCTTATAATTACAATTAAACATGTCTGCTGCAAGTATTGAATTCTGAGGGCTCTTTGATAGTGTGTCTATTGTTTTTCAAAGAAAGAGTAAGGAAAGGCTGGGCTACAACCACCCGTTCAGAGTTTGAAGAAAAAGTATAGCACATCATACAATGGACACAGATGTGTGGACCTTCTCTCAAATTATGTGGGAATTGTGCTCTGATTTTTAAATTAAGTGATATCTGGAATTAGATCTTTGGCACTTGACCAAAACGTTGTATCGATTTATGCCAATCGTTTTTTCTCCGCTGTTTATACCTGTCCCACTTGCACTTTCCTCTTCCTTCTTCTCATCAAAACTTATTGTCTAGATTATGGTCAAAACAAGACCCATACAGCATAGTGATAGAGAGATTTAAATACAACATAAAATAATATAGTTTATAATAAAAGTGCAGCACTAACAGGGAAGCTTTAATGAAAGAAAATGTGTTTAAAATGTGATGAAAATGCACACTTGCCACTATATTTACACATACCATCAAATGGCTAAAGAAACACTGCTTGAAAACTTGACTTGCTCAGAATTCCTAAACACATAAAATGCTATTTCCTGTGTAGTACACAATGTTGTTAAAGAATGCATATATAACTAAAATGTTTAACTCTTTACCTCTACATAGAAATGGTTTTCATATTACAGTTAAGGTTTTATAAAGTTTCATGCACTTCTGCAAAATGTTTCTACTTAAACAAAGCTCACTGATACAAATGATTAGAAATTATTATTTTTAATGGGGAAATAAAGTATTCATACGTGTAGAATCAGCATTTAAACTTGATCTTAACCTCTTCAACTAAATTGTATTTCCTTTTCAGTGAACATTTGCTGCAAAATGTTTTTCTTTCCCCATAGATGTTTTAACTTCTACATAGCCTATTGTGTAGATATTAGATTTAAAAGGTTAGAAGTGTACATGTGTGCAAGTGTACATAGGAAAGTGACTCGGAATGAGAAGCTGACCAATACTAAACATTTATCAATACAAATTAACACTGCTGTTTGAAGAACATTTGTATTCTCGGTGAGATGATCAATTTGCCTAATCCCAGGAGAGCACTGAATGCTGATTGACTGAAGGAAGACTGAAGCAACAAT
This sequence comes from Lissotriton vulgaris, assembly GCF_964263255.1. Lineage (NCBI taxonomy): Eukaryota > Metazoa > Chordata > Amphibia > Caudata > Salamandridae > Lissotriton > Lissotriton vulgaris. The sequence continues at coordinate 1,959,831,845 of NC_141691.1, forward strand.
TGTAACTGACTTTCTTGAAATGTGTTCCTTATATACGAGTGTGATCCTACAGCAGGATACCATTTGCCATACCTACTCGTTCCAACACTTCTTTTCCAAGGTTTTTACCCTTACCCAGACCCTACGCTAAGTTGCTCCGAGACTCTCCTGAGTTTCTTGAACTTCTCTTTATGGGATGTTCTGCTTTTACATTTTTGATTTATTGAGCTGACCTATTGCTAAAGCTTTATGCTAACTCTCATTCTCTCGAATTAGAATTCTTTATGGGTTCTGACTGACTACTTGCTCCCATATTCTTTGAATAGAGATTATTTCCTTTATGTAACATGCTCTTCTTGTTGATTGATTGATTCTAACAAGATTCTAATGATTAAACTTGCTGAACTTATTTTGTGACCTAGTAAGAAGATCTACTAAAGTATTTTGATTAATAAAAACTTTAAAACTTACACCTAACTCTCTATATTGACTGAAAGTATTATTAATGATTGTGATGATAATTTACCTGATGCTTTCACCTTCTCTTCTCAAAACGACAACAAAAATCCATTTGACCATAGGAAGGTATACAGGGCGGGAATTATCCCAGGTGTTTATAAACCAGAAACTCTTGATTTAAAACTGAGTTTTGCTTCAGCAATAGTGTTGCATGTACAACACCTCTCATGCTCAGATATGTTATATTACGCAGATTTAAGGAGTACACTATCACCCAGGAAGTTATCCTGGTGTTCAGCAGGTGTGACTCTAGACAAATCTAGGGCGTAATGTGACAACTCCAAAAGCAAGGCTTTCAGCTTCTTGTGTAATTCAAGAAGTGAGGAGGTGGCTGTTATTGGTAGATCGTTCCTCGCTCTATGAGCGATGTAGGAGAAGGCTCAATCACTGGATCTGGTTTTCCATATGCGTGGTATGTGTGAAATTAGTAATTAGGATGAAGGAAGATGTCTGGAGAGTTTGTGAAAGTAGAAACAATTGTTGAGGTATGCAGGGCCAGTTTTATGTTGTGCCTTGAAAGTGTGGGTGAGGAGTTTGAAATGTGGTCATTTCTGCATGGGGATCCAGTGTAGCTTCTTCAGGTGTGATAAAATGTAAGTGTGGCATTGGAAGTTGAGAGGGATTCTGGCTGCCGCGTTCTGAATGGTCTGCAGCCACTGGTGAGTTTTTTGTTGATCCCAATGTTAAGGAGAAAATGAAATGCAGGAAATCACGCTACCGCAGACATTAGTATAGACCAATACGTGGTTACAGAGCAATATGTTTCCTGGTTTCATGTAGGTGCAATGTAGGGTAAAGTTCACCAGAAAGCAGAAACATGAGTTCAGCAGGTTTTCAGTTAAACAGAAAAACATGTTTACAAGCCTTGAAGAGATTATAATCACAGCACACAAGCAGTCCATTCTCGCTGTTAATTGAAACGTGGTTCAGAAAATGTTGGTCAAAGATGACTTTAGTATAAAGCATACAGAGTCAGATAAGAAGACTTGGGAACAAAGTAATAAATAAAAATTAACACACTCAGGGAAAGAATGTTAATGTTTCATTAAAAGTTTGTTGGAACCGTGATAAAGAGAATGTAGAGAAAAGGGTACGTGGTTAAAAAACACAGGCGATGTAATGTTTATGTAAAAGTATATTATTAACTCATGTATTCTTGAACTCTTATTGGCTTTTTTAGACAGCTTTTCAGCTCTGTGGAGGTGACTGGTCTCCCGACCATTGTAAATAAACCTACATTTTCCTTGCCAGAGAAGTCTTGTCTCTCTTTAGTCCAGTTTTCTCCTAACATTTGGCAAGCTGAGCCAGGAGTTCGATTTACCCTTAAACAACTGCTGTCACGTAAAACCACCTACCCCACAGCTGCAAAGAATACTGTGCTTTTATGGCAAGGTAAGCAGACACTGTGTTCCTGAAAAGTTCTGCCTATTCACGAGGGATGGGTAGGACCCAAAGATTGCTATCTTTAAGGTGAGGACAATGTGGACTCCGTTCCATGTATGTATATCATATGACTTTTTTCTTTGGCAATGGTGAACGTGGACAAAATGTGAAATGGGTTATCACATGCAAGAATGTGTATGAACATTACACAATATTAGGTTAAGGCACTATGTAGTCAGTAGAGGGTTTTTCCCAATATTAAGTTGGAAGTCAAGGATTCGAGGTTGGGAGTCTAATATGTGTTCCAATATTTTGACATAAAGGGACGGCTAAAAGTCCAATGTCACTAAGCTTTACCTCCAGTAAGAACGGAACACTTTATTCACTACCCAGACCATGGGGCATATTTACAAGGAGTTAATGCCGCCACAGCGTTACTTTTGTGATGATGTAGTGTTTTTTGTTTTGCCATATTTACCAAAGGACATTAGAACCCCTTAGCGCTACACCAATATCCTTCTACAGGCCAAGCTTCTGGCTATACTTCACATGCCGGTGTCTGGAACATTTCAACCCACCACTACCAGAGTGGCAGAAGTATCCAAGGATCCTTTTCAAGGTTCCTAACCACCATCCTGGATGCTATCATTAGCCTCATGCCCCAGTACCTCTACTTACCCAACACAGCACAGCAACAGCAGGAGCACAAGCAAGTCTTCTATGTCATTGTAGGATTCCCACATGTGTTTAGGGCAATCAACTGCACCCATGTGCAACTTGTTCCTCAAACTGCAACATCACACATCTACCGTAACAGCAAGCACTCCTTTTCCATAAGCGTACAGGCAACCTTGGACCATCTGGGTCTCTTCATCAATGTAGTTGCAAAGTGCTCTGGCAGTGCTCATGACTCATTCATCTTCCGGCATTCTGCTGTCAATCAGCGCTTCCAGAAATGGATATATGGAAATAGCCTACTGGTTGGTAAGTACACCTCAAGCACATGACAGACCACATGGCAGTCAATGATGTAGGAATACATTGACATATCAGTCTTGGGTTGGATGAGGCAGTGGAAATGAAGTTGGTGGGGGCCTGTAGACTTGTGCCATGCAATATGGCATATGCGCAACACATTTCCTATAAGTCGCACATGTCAAGACCGTTTACACCACTGTGGGTCACATGTACAAGTCAACTGTGCTGATGGAATATCACTATTCATGAAGCTTTGGTGGAGCTGCAATCCAAATCATGTCAGTGTGGCAAGTCAGTCTGCATGACATTGCATGGCCTCATTGGTATGCAATGAGGCCAAACACATCAAAGTGCAGCTGTCATTCACCCAACATTAAGCATGTCTATCATGGGCCTTTCAGTGGCCTTTCCCAACCAAGACCAATTAAGATATCACACATTTCCATGCAACCTCTGTACAGGGACCCTGGGACAGTGTGCAAATAGTGTGCCTCGCAAAAGGAGGTGAAATGAGGATACATAATCACATGTCTCTTTCTGATGTCTAATTACTATGTGTCCAACATTCCGCATGAAACATAGAAGGATAGAATTGCACAGACTGTGTGTTATTGGTGCTAGAATGTGTCCCTTAAAGCATGATGTCATGTGAGGACACTAATCGGACACTAGTGCATCATGGTGCAAGGGGGGGTGCTGACACTAGTCACAATATATGCTGTATGTCAACAGAAATGCACATTACACTACTTCACTTTGAATGCAGGTCAACTCAGCTATTTTACATCCATTGATGCCCAGTGACAACAAATGCTACATGAGACCCTGTGTGTGCATTCTATAGTGTCAAAGAGCCTCACAAATCCAATAACTAGTAAAATGAAACTTGCAAACACCCTGTTGAAGCAAGGCAATGCCTGTGTCTAGTCTGTGCATCAAACGTAAATCCCATGATGAAGATGTATCCCAAAACTGTGAAACTGAGAAATATGGTCGTATATGAACCTCACAGGATCATCTCTACCATGCTAAATTATATCACATCATATACACACATCACATCCTATGTGCACCAAATGTTGCAGAAAGGTACACCCTCATGCACAAACTACACCTCCCATGACAGCCAACAATACAATTCTTAGGAAAATATAGGGACTGTCTTGGAGCAATGCTTGCCTGGTTCTGCCACCGCAGCCACAGAACACTAGAAACTGAATCATGTGGAAGATATAGCCTACACTGCCCCCAGGACATGTGGCACTGTAGTGTTGTTAGTCTACCAGTAGAACTGTACAGTGAAATATTCACACATATATATAACCCCTTGTTTACTGTCACCATAGTGGACACGGTGTACTGCCATGCCTATACTACCATCTCCCAAATTTATATCCACTGACTATCCTTCCCACAGCTGAGCACATTGAACAATATTGAGCAAACTATCAACGCAAAATATGTGTGACTGAATTAACACACATCACCAGCTCCAATTACGTCATTAAATCTGACAGGTATCAGTTCAGGAATGGCAATAGTAACCAATAATAGACACAATAGATGAATGTGAGACATGTGTCTACTCAATGGCAAATATACTCTACTGACTGGTGGTGAAACATCACCTGCATGACATTGGCACTCACCACAATGACAAATAGTAAGTGAATCATAGAGGACAGCACACTTGTATTTGTAGCTCAAAGTCAGCCATTCCCAATCCTTTCTGTGTGAATGCCTCACAATGTCCTAGCATGTCTATTACAGTAAGCTTTTCATATAAGGGGGGAAACCCAATGGTACTGAGACCTGGGTAAGAACTGGTATGCTAAAGAGTGGCCCCAGTAACTAAGAACAAACTAAATTGTATAAATTCCAAAACATGAAATTATAACAGATGAATCTACAATGATTTTTAAAGGGAATGTTATTTAATCACATTACCACAAGCGGATCATTTGTCGTAGTTTAGTCATCATATTTGTTTAATTTTAAAACATACAGTGCCCTACAGGACAGAGAAGGAAGGTAGGTGAATTGGGGGTGAGGATCATAATTAAGTGAAAAGTATGGAAAAATAGGAAGTGAACTCATACATCATTTTACAGAATATAATTGAGCTAAATAGTTATGAGCCAATGCTCCATGACTTCATGTATATATTCTTAAAAAACACACTATGCCCTAATGTTGGAACACAATAGAAATATTTGTTGAGGCAAGGGCTAGTTGTAGACAAAAGAAAGTTGACATTTCGACCCCGTAGACGCAACAGTGGTTGGTAGACACCTTACACTGGGGTCTTCATCAAGTACAAGGATGTGTGTAGGAGGGCACCTGATATAAAAATATAAGAAACGGAATCGATACTGTGTGACCCACTAATTAATCCACAGAAAAGGCCAATTGTGAAAAGATGAATGTTTACCAATAAAGGTCCTACAATTGGACACAGTGCAGGGGAAGGGCCGGACAGCTCTTAGAGAATGGAGGGCGACATCAACCCCTACAAAAAATAGAGGGGTGATTAGAGCGCATTAGTCGCTCCATAACAAATTGAATACATCGAAAGGTATCGAGATAGAAACTCACTCGTGAACAAGCACTCACTACAGAGGCTTTTGTGGTACAGAAACACAGCCCCTTTGCCATAGGGGCATGTCCGACACTCTGTTCATAACATGCAGTGTTTGCTATCATTCAAAAGGCTAAGGCTACCGTAAGCTCACACAGAGTATGAGGGTAATAGGTAATATTGTCACTTCCATCCTTGAAAGTTGTAAAATGTCACAAGGTGAACCCCATAACATTTTGTGCCCAACCTATATTGGACTCAGAGGATGATCAACACAACTATGCAAAGTATGGCCCTAATAAATCTAGCCATGAAGTAGGGGATCCCATTCTCAGTAGTACTGTATATTTTGTTGATGGATCCTCCACTATTGTTTAAGACACAGTAGTAAGACATACAGGGGTATTCAAACTACATATCATAAACAAACTATCGTCATACCAAAATAGTGTCTCTCAAAATATAGGCCCACATGCATCAAGCGTTTTTGCATTCGCAAACGGCGCAAATCGCAAAAATCGTCCGTTTGCGAATGCAAAAACCTTATTTGGGATGCATCATTTTAATTTCATTTTTCGCAATTTAAGAAATCGCAATTTTTTGCGATTTCTAAAATTGCGATAGCATTTAAGAAATTGCAATTTTTGGGATTTCTTAAATGCTATGCATGATTTTTTTTAATTTGCGAATTCGCAATTAGGAAGGGGAAAATTACCATGAAGTGAACCTTCATGGTAATTTGCGAAAAGTTTCAAAAATGGAAAAAAAAAACATTTTTGAAACTTACATTTTACACACACACATGCCCTTGGGACATGTGTGTGAGTAAAATGTACTTACGTGACATTCCAGGGGTGCAGGGAGGGGTCCTTTTTACCCCCCGTGCACCCTTGAAATTGCATTCTCATTTTGCGATTCCTTAATTGCGAATTCGCAAAAAGAGAATGCCTTCCCATTGATTCCTATGGGCCTCTAGGCCCATAGGAATCAATGTAAAGCGATTCCTTATTTGCAATTCGCAATTCAGGAATCGCAAATAAGGAAAATTAAGAAATCGCAAAAACTTTTGCGATTTTTTTGATGCATAGGAATTTGCGATTCCTAAATTGCGATTCCTTAATTTACGCAATTTAGGAATCGCAAATTCCTACAATGATGCATGTGGCCCTTAGTGACATAGAAATATCCTCTGCAAGAATATCGTTGTCAAGAATATCAATTTTAAGGTAAGTAATATTGATTTTGAAAATATCAAAATCATTAATATTATTTACAAAAATATAGTTGTTTATAGTATCGCTTTTTAATTATTGTTATATATTCTGATTGTTTTTTAATATAGTTTTTGTAGTTATAACTTTTAGTTTAATACATTTTTATTATTTTAGTACCATAGTGGGTTGTGGTGTTTATAGGAGTACAGGGTGGAAAGTAAATTAATTATAATTAATTTTTAATATTTTTTTAAAAATAATATATGTGATTGATAATTATGTTAATTGTGCAATTAATTTTTTTCGCATAAAATTTTAGGTGTGGGTTGTGGGTTGTAGGTTCTGTAGGGGTATAGGGTGGGAATTGAATTAATTATGAGTAATTAATAATTAACTTTAATTATTATTAATTATTCAAATGAAAATGAATTATGTTAATTGTGTAATTAAATTTTTTCACGTTAAATTGTAGGTGTCAGTTGTGCGTTTTGTAGGGGTATAGAGTGGGAAGTAAATTAATTATAATTAATTAATAATTGATTTGTCATTGATATTAATTACTTAATTGATAAATACTTATGATAATTGTGGTTTTTAGTACTATAGTGGGTTGTGTGGTTTCTAGGGGTACATGGTGGAAAGTAAATACAATAATTAGTAATTTTGTTATTACAATTATTTATTTAATTGATAAATATTTATGTTAATTGTGTAATACATTTTTTTACATTCCATTTTAGGTGCAGGTTTTGCGTTATGTAGGGGTATAGGGTGGGAGTTAAATTAATTATGAGTAACTAATAATTAACTTTATTATTAATTTAATTGAAAAACAATTATATTAATTGTGTCATTACATTTTTTACGTCAAATTGTAGGTGCGGGTTGTGGGTTTTGCAGGGGTACAGTCATTAATTATAATTATTTAAGAATTAATTTAGTCGGTCCATGGTGTATGGGGTCACCTTGGCAAACCTTCCGCCCATAGAGTCTTCGCACCATGAAACATGGGACACATTGAGAATTAAATCCCTCAACTGGCTAAATTTGAGGTTTGGGGGAGTGCTTTTTCATGTTTCAAGATGGCCAGACGGGTTTGGTGAGTTAGAAGGGGCACCAAAGTGTTTCAGTGTGACTGTGTGGTGTTCTCTTTCAAATCCCCAGGACCGGTAAACAAAATACTGTGAGGGCAAAGTCAATACTCCCAAACCAAAACCACATTTTGGTTCTCCTGCTTGATTTCTTTTATAAACCCCCTAGACAACTGTTCAGCCTGCCAAATGCCTTGACACAACAACACTCCCAAATACAATGTACACTGCAACCACCACCCACAAATTCAAACTATGTAAGTCCCCCTCTGTACTCTATCGCAACGTCTAACAGGATTGATAGTCTATTCAGCCTTACTGGGGTAAATTGACTGAAGGATGAATCATTGGTGGGAACCATATTGCAAAATCCTGCTCCTATAATTCCAACTCCTGTCAATAATATACCGCCAGAGGTTTAGATGTCCTAACGATCGAGGGACATTTCCCATTTAGAAAGGAGTTAATTGTGGACTTTATGTCCCCAGACTTACATAACATCACAGTTTTATGCTGGAACATAGCGGGCAGTGTAGTAAGCTTAACTCACCAGAATGGCTTGAATTTACAACACATTTTACTATTTTTTGTTTACAAGAAACTTGGGTCATTAAACCTTGTCACCTGAACGGTTTTAAAACATTTAATTCTTCTGCTATTCCATCAAGGCATGGTAGACCCAAAGGTGGTCTCTGCATCTGTGTCAAATATATTACCTTCCTCTACTGTAAACTTTAAGTCACCTAGCACAAATTTTTACTGTCGAATTCTCTGTATCCTCCGAGCTGATCTTAGTTAATTTCTATAACAATGCTTGCGAATCAGACATACAAGTTGTATTAGCCCTACTTGATACCGATTTGGAACCCATGCTTTCTAAGGGGAATGGGGACAAGATCCTAATATGGAGAGGGATTTTAACATTTAACACTGTAAACTGCCTTACAACAGTATTTTGGCATGACCTCACCATTAAATGAAGACGTCATTCATTTCCTACACTCAGATTATGGTAATAAACTCAACAAGCTTATTTTTAAATATGATTTAAGCTTTGACAATGAATTTGGGAACAGTCCAGTTGAAGTATCTTGCACCTTCGACTGCACTATGGGTAAAAGTGTCATTGATTTTCTGTTTTTTCCCCTATTTAGCATTAGTCACCAATTTTACATTACACAAGTGTGCACTGAGTGACCACTATCCTCAGAGTTTAGCGCTGAACTCTGGTTAGCAAAAGATCAACGGGTCTGTCATCACACTTTAGCCGTGGAGAAATTAGAGCTCTCTCAAATGAATGGCTATACTACACGTTGGTCCATGATTGACCCGTCTAGCTTCCTAGAGCAATTAATCCAGGAACAAAGGAGTGCCTTTTATGTTTGTCTGGATACTTCGGAGGAAGCCTCTGCCAACATGAAGTCTTTTGACCAAATTAATAGAGCTATTAAAGTGAGGTTAACATTTAAACCGAAGATAGGAGCGGCAAAGAGGAAGGACTGGTTTGATCATGCATGCAGTGAGGCCCACAAAAAACTCATAAGAGCTCTGAAAAACAAACCTAGGAATAATGGAGAGGTTCAGCACTAGAGACGGCTACACAGGCTTACCCCAACAAATCATAAAAAAACTCTAAAAGAGGAGGCCTGGGAGAAACTGTATGAGGCTAGCCGTAGTAATGATACCACCGCTTTCTGGTGTATTATTAACTCTCCATTCTTTAGTGACGGTGATAGCCAAAAATAGAGGCTGCTGTGACTATAGAGGACTATAGAGGACGCGGCATTCGACACTGTCTGCCACCGCCCCCTATTACAGCGCCTCAGCAACATCGGAATCCAGGACAAGGCGCTGGAATGGATCATCTCCTTCCTCGACGGAAGAACACAGAGAGTCCGCCTACCACCGTACAAGTCAGAGGCCTCCGAAGTCATCTGCGGCGTCCCTCAAGGATCATCTCTGAGCCCCACCCTCTTCAACGTCTACATGAGCCCCCTCGCGGCCATCGCACGCAAACACAACATCAGCATAATCTCCTACGCCGACGACACCCAGCTGATCCTCTCCCTGACCAACGACCCCGCCTCCGCCAGAGCCAACCTGCACGAAGGGATGAAAGAGGTAGCCGAGTGGATGACGACCAGCCACCTGAAACTGAACTCTGACAAGACGGAGGTCCTCATCCTGGGCTCTTCACCCTCCGCCTGGGACGACTCCTGGTGGCCTCCCGCCCTGGGCACCGCACCCAAACCAACGGACCACGCACGCAACCTGGGCTTCATCCTGGACTCCTCCCTCTCCATGACCAGGCAAGTCAACAACGTCTCCTCGGCGTGCTTCAACATCCTACGCATGCTACGGAAGATCTTCTGGTGGATCCCCACCGAGACCAGGAAGACCGTCACCCAGGCCCTCGTCACCAGCCGACTGGACTACGGCAACGCCCTCTACGCCGGTACCACCGCCAAGCTCCAGAAGAGACTCCAGCGGATCCAGAACGCCTCAGCCAGACTCATCCTCGACATCCCACGAACCAGCCACATCTCCGGACATCTGAGAGACCTTCACTGGCTCCCGGTCAACAAAAGAATCACCTTCCGCCTCCTCACCCACGCACACAAAGCCCTACACGACCAAGGCCCGAGCTACCTCAACAGCCGGATCAACTTCTACGCTCCCAAACGCCACCTCCGATCAGCCAACCACGCCCTCGCCGCCGTCCCCCGCATCCGAAGAGTGACTACAGGAGGAAGGTCCTTCTCCTACCTGGCCGCCAAGACCTGGAACTCCCTCCCGACCGACCTGCGCCTGACCCAAGACCACCTATCCTTCAGGAAGAAGCTGAAGACCTGGCTGTTCGAGCAGTAGCGGCACCCCCCCCCCCCCCACCCCCCCCCAGCGCCTTGAGACCCTACGGGTATGTAGCGCGCTCTATAAGTGTCATTGATTGATTGATTGATTGATTGACTGGGTAGCACATTTTTCCAGCTTGTATTTGCCTACTACAGAATGTGCTACTAATCATCTTGTTCCAGCTCCCACTGTAGCTCCTGCGATGCTCACTCCTGCCCCTGATTGGTCTACTCTAACCTTCATCCTGGAAGAGGTTTACCTCGCAAATAATTCCAGTAAGGGAAATAAAGCTCCAGGACCTGATAGGGTCCTGATAGACCTGCTAATATTGATCCTTGGGCCCCCTTCTCACGCATGTTTTTAGATCCTGCCAGAATATAGGGTTCCTTTCTTCCTGGACAGAGTATCAGATTGCATCAATATTTAAGAAAGTTGATCTCCTTACTAGATTCGCTGGTTAAGGTGGTGGCCATATTCTCTTAGGTAGACTACAAAACTGGGTGGATGGATTTTGCCAGGGAATTGGGACCATGGAGCAAGCCATCAACTTGAATCTGCTACTGGATAATTATGCGTACATCAAAAGTGGCAACCTGTATATGTTTTTTGTTGATTTATCATCAGCTTTCATCTGTGTAATCCACGATAAGCTTTGGACTGTAATGACTTAGAAGGGTATTGAATGTACTATTGTTAACTTTTTAAGACACTTATATTCAAGTAGTAATGCAAGGGAACATTTTGGTATAAAGGGTGAGTATACACGTCCCTTTAGTATTACAAAAGAGGTTCGTCAAGGGTGCGTATTTGCCCCTTTTCTATTTAACTTGTATACCATTAACTTGGGTAACACACTTGCTAGTACGTGCACAGACTTGCCACAAATTAAGTACCAGCCAATACCTGTTCTGGTCTATGGGGATGACGCATTACATATGGCGCACACCCCTTTGGCCTTGAAGTATCTCCTTCACAGCTTTGTCCTTTTTATGGAAAATCTGGGGTTACAAATTAATATAAGTAAAGACATTTGTTATGAAAATGGGCCGTAATTCAACTAAGTGTTGTAACATCTTAATAGAGAAAGCTATTTTACCTCTAGCCCCGACCTTGTCTTATTTGGGAATTTAAATTGACTATGAAGGGAATTGGAAAAGTGCTATTAACTCAAGAAGGCTACAATTTGTTAGATCTATTATGGCCCTTTGTAACTTCGCAAGGAAATTGGGGAGTAATCAGCCGAAAGAAATGTTAACCATCTACAACGCAAAATTTAGAACTATTGCAATGTATGGTTCTGAAATATGGGGGCACGCTAATGTTGAATCACTACAGGTGGAGGAAAATGCCTTTTTAAAAAAAAATCTTTTAGTACCCCTTTCTAGTGGCTCAAATTGTGTATTTCACTTTAAACTGGGAGCTAACTATCTAATAGATTTGATCAAGATTCAGCCAGTCCTTCTTTGGCATAAAATATGGACCGTGGACTACATAGGCTTGAACCGTGCCATAGTAATGGACTGCTGTGACTCAGAGTTTGCTTTAAGAATCCCCTGGCTAAAGTTTATTAAGAATTCTATGTCAGATGTTAGTCACCCGAAATTTTATGATCAACCCGAAATTTTGAGAAACTTTTCGAGGAAAGCACTAAAGTCAGAGTGTTTAAATCTATTAGAGTATCTGGGGCTGTGTGTAGAATCGGCCAAACCAACTGTTCAACATAATCAAATGGTTTTGACCACCTTCTCAATGCAACTGTACCTTTTTAATGTTTGAAATGCTCAACATAGATTTGTCTTAAAGTGTTTCAGGTTAGATATATTCCACTGCCAGATAAGTTTCCAAAATGTCAACAACTGGTCAAATGATTTAATCCTCTGCCCTTGTGATAACATGTCTAAACAATCAACCATACATATAGTGTTCTTTTGTAAATTCTACACAGATTTGAGAAGATCTTTTATCATACCTTTGATGAAATCTTTAAATTTTAAACAATGTAGGCCAGAATTTTTATATTTGCAATCTCTTCCAAATCTTTTGACATGCTAGGTTCTTGCAAGATTTCTTAGCGTAACTCTAATGAAAAGAAAGTCTTTATCTGTGGTATACTAAAGTGTGATCTGTATTTTATTGTATTTGTTTTATTGTACTATATCTGTTATTTTATTGAATTGCAGTTTTTATGTATTGTTTTAAGAAACACCTTGGGGCCGATTCCGATTTGGTAAAATCCCGTCCGAATTGTAGTACGGAGCCTTTTTCCCATACGAATTGTACGGAGAACCGTACCCGTACATACGATGTAGTACGATGTGTACCCAATGCAGTTCTCTGTACGATTCGTACCAAAGACCGTACGACTCAATGATCCGTACGAATCGTATTCGGAACATGCAGTACGCGACGTCCGTGCGGTTCGAAGCAGCTTTTTCCGACTCAGCAAGTACGAATCGTGTCGACAGCACTCCGTACGACGCTTTTGCTATGGGAGTTTAAAACATCTGGAAAAACAGATTTCGTCCAGAAATGCGTACGGAATGGACCTCCCGTGTACGGTGCGCTCACCCCATCATTGCAGGGGTACGGTGCATCGGGTTATGGTGCGTACACCCCTGGATTACAGGGGTACGGTGCGTACATCCCCGTACGTACCCCCCATGAATGTAAGTGTACGGTGCATAGGGGTACGGTCCGTACCCCCAAAGTCGTACGTGCATACACCCCCTGCATATTCCCCTTGAATTTAGGGGTACGGTGCTTATGCGATAGTGTAGATCTTGGTACGAATTGCTCATACCCGACGTATCCGTACGAATCGCGTCTCCATTCCCCAGTCCAGATCGTACTTGGCGGGTCGTACGGCATGTTTACGATTCGTACGGTTTACTGCGCGGGTCTATGTCGTACGGACTCTCCCTTGACTTGCGTACGGTTCGGGACGATTCGTACGTATTTCGAGCCTACGGATCATACTATGCGATTCAGACAGATTACTACGATTCATCACGAAACGGCTTTGAATACGAATCGTTGTACAGATTTGTTTCCCGAATCAGAATTGACCCCCTTGTGTGAATCGAATAAAGATGAATTGACAAATTGCAGGGGTACGGTGCATCGGGGTGTGGTGGTATACCCCTGGATTACAGGGGTATGGTGCGTATGTCCACGTGTGTACCCCCCAAGAATGTAGGTGTACGGTGCATAGGGGTACGGTCCGTACCCACCAAGGTCGTACGTGTACAGTGCGTACACCCCCTGTGAACTCCCCTTGAATTTACAGGCACAGTGCTTATGCAATAGTGTAGATCTCCGTACGAATTGCTCATACCCTACGTATCCATATGAATCGCGTCTCCATTCCCTGGTCCGGATCGTATTTGGCGGGTCGTACGGCATGTTTACGATTCATACGGTTTACTGTGCGGTTCTGTGTTGTACGGACTCTCCCTTGACTTTCGTACGGTTCGCGATGATTCGTACGTATTTCGAGCCTAAGGATCGTACTACGCGATAAAGATTAATTGGCAAATTCATTAATATGAATTACTTAATTAATAAATATTTATGCTAATTGTTTAATAATTTGTTTTTTAAAGTTAAATTTCAGGTGCGGGTTGTGTGGTTTTTTAGGGGTAAAGGTTGGGAAGCAAATTAATTGTAATTAATTAATAATTATTTTTAATATTATTTACTTAATTGATGTATATTTATGTTAATTGTGTCAGTATTTTTTTCTTAAAGCTAAGCTTAAGGTGCAGGTTGTGGATTTTGTAGGGGTATAGGTTGTACATTTATTTTAATGAATTAATATTTATTTTTTAATAATATACATTCTGTAATTGATTATTAATGATGGTCATTGTGTAATACATTTTTTAAATGTTTTGTTTTAAGCGCAGGTTGTAGGTTTTGTAGGGGCATAGGGGTTGCACTGACTGCAGTGGGAATAGTAAATGTTATCCCTCCATAATTCAACACTTTCTCTACTGTTGCACTGACTGGAGTGGGAATAGTACATTTTACCCCTCTGCAATGCCACACAGTTACCTTACTGTTGCATACACTGTAGTGGGAGTTATACATATTACTTCTCCACAATCCAACACTTTCACTACTGCTGTACTGACTGAAGTGGGAATAGTCAATTTTACCCGTTGGCAGTTCCACACTTTCCCTACAGTTGCAAAGACTGGAGTGGGAGTAGCAAATGCTACCCCTCCTGAGTCCAACATTTGTGCTACTCTTGTCTAGATTGGAGTGGTAATAGTATATGTATTATTTGCAGAATTTTATAGTGTGCTTTACTTTATTTAAAATGTATTTATTATGTTTCAGCTCTTTCATATGGCATTAAATCCGTCTTTTGTGGCATTGGGCGCCTTCATTAGTTCCCATCTAGTTATTTGCAACCATCACAGGGTCATTCAACTCATTGGGGAAAAGGAAAATCACAACTATGAGGTAGTGATAGTTGTTTCATCGAACAATCATATCAATAAAATCAATAAGAAGAGCCATAAAGGACATTGTGGTCATGGTATTTGCCAGATAAGTCTTGTTTCTCTTTATTCCAGTTTTCTCCAAGCGCCAACATAATGGGTGTTGCTGTATTCCAGCATCCTGGTGACAAGGGCATACATGATTGTCAAACCTGACACCCTTGGGTGGTAGTCCCCCAAACATTTTGCCTTCCCCCTTCCTATTTTGCTTAATTTGTGTTTGCTGGCTTTATGACTCTGTGCACTTTACCACTACTAACTAGTGTTACAGTGCTTTTGCCCTGTCCTTAAAACTTGGTAAGAGTGACCTACTCCAAATCGGGCATTTAATATACTTGTAAGTCCCCAGTAGATGGTGCGATCTTTATCCAGTCCTGTAAATTCTTCTTGTGGACCTGCAGCACTCATTGTGCTACCCACTAAAGTAACACTTTTACATATGTCTTAGGCCTCCCGCTGCAGCCTGTAATACAGTTTTAACTACAGTGTAAAAAACTTTTTGGCATAATATCAACACAATGGAAAGGAGAGACTGCACAAAGGAACTAGAACTCAATAAATATAAAAAACCAAGTATTTTTTATATTTATTGAGTTCTAGTTCCTTTGTGCAGTCTCTCCTTTCCATTGTGTTGATATTATGCCAAAAAGTTTTTTACACTGTGTTGTTCCCTGGAATATGAATTGATCTTTCTCACAGGGGGTCCTTGTTATTTACATGATATAGTACAGTTTTAACTAGACATTTTGAACAGTCAGTCCTAAGTTAGGCCCTAACAGCTCCTAGGACAGGGTGCATGGTAAGTAAAAAGTAGGACATGGGTACTTACGTTTTACATGTCCTGACAGTGAAAAACTCCTAAAAACCGTTTTCACTGTGGTAAGGCCATCTATCCCATTGAGTAACAATGGGTTACCTTATTCCAGCTAATAAGTGTTAACTTTACATTGGGAGAGGATAGAGATATACTATTTAGACTCAAATGAATCATGATTTAAAATCCTCTTTAATGGTAAAGTCAGATTTTAAGTCACAATTCTGAAAATGTCACTTTTAGAGAGTTGGCTTTTCCTTGCCCCAACCCTTTGTGCATCTTTTCAGTGTCCTGGATCACATGACTGTGAACGGCTCTTCTGCTGCGGTTACTGTATTCTGCACAGACAGTGACACAAAAGGGACTAGCTGTGGACATAATGGGACATCCTACCTGGAAGGCTGGGACGCCGCTGTGCCGTACCCCAATTACAATTCAAAGGGCTTGGCCCCCCGCACATTCAAAGGAACCTGACACCAGCCTTTTGACAGTTTGGAGCCTTGACAAGGCAAGAGAAAAGCTATTCAGAACCAGCTATCGGTGTAGGGCAGAGAGTCCACCCAACATAAAAAGGCTGGCACCAGGAATAAATATTGGACCCCAGCACCACTCTTCAGATCACTTCTTGACTTGAGGAAGACTCAAACGAAGGACTGCCCTGCTGCTTGAAGGCCTCCCCTGCTGCCTGAGGACAGGAAGACTAGACAATCTCCTTGACCTGAGGACCACCAGAATGGTGCCAAGGACTAGGTGTCTGCCCTCCTGTGAGAACTACAGGGACATAGCAAGCTCCACAGACCCTGGAACCTGCCTATCTGCTGCTGCGGACCCTGCTGAAGTGAGTCCTAACCCCTAAGTGGTACCCCCTCAGGTCCTGCAGCCTTGGTGTGGTGCAAAAGTGGCCTTCTCCTACCAAAACCAGGACCTACCTACAAACTGATCAGACAAAGGTGCATCCCCGGTGTGATTGACTTTGCTGCAGCTCCCACAGCATTCTTCTTTGCAGTGGCAAATCAATTTCAGTGAGACATCTCAATGACAGTATCAGGCCTCATTGGAGACCTCTTTGACTATAGCCTGTAGCCTCATCCTGCTGGGATATTTTGAGACCAAAGCAAGAAATCTTCATTGGCTCAACGATGCCCAGCACCTCATGAACAATGACAAGCTCCTTGGCCTGAAAATCTAGCTTTTCCTATTCAGAGACTTTCCAGCCATCATCAATGGCTTCACTTAGACTTTGCCCAGCAGCTCCCCAGTGTAGATGACTCCCCTCGAATACAGTCTTGTGCCATGCCCAGCTGAGACTTTACCTTATCAAGAACCTTTTCTGAAATGTCTTCTACATCTAAATGTAAGCTGAGACCGAGCCCAATCCACCCCTTGTATCTGCTCCACTCTCCATTGTAACCAACCTTAACTTTTGACTATGAGCCAGTCTTGCATGACCAGATAGAACTGGTTCTACTGACTAGATTTAATTATTATGGTGGCATTTTATTTATTAAAATGTACTCTATGTATCTAAATTGGTGTGGACTTTTTCTTATATTGTGTTTTCACTTCATTACTGTGTGTGTACTGCATAAATACTTTAAATATTATATTTAGGTTAAACCTGACTGCTTTTGGACCAAGCCAATCGAGGATTAAGCACAGGTTAATTTAGTGACTTTTTGTGGTACACCCTGTCAAGGGCTTGTTATTTGAGTGAGACTTCCACCCCCTCCTAACTAATAACCACATTTCTTACAGTGATGGTCTTCTGAGTGCTGATTGGGAGCCATTTGAAAATCTTCGTCAGCATTTTCAGGTTATGGAAGCATGAGGTTGTGATGGCATTTATCTCACAGCCATGTTGAGTTTGCTGTTGACGAAAAACTTGAGGGGGCATATTACCAAGAATATGCGATAATTATCACTAAAATTGGTTAGCGGCTATAATTTTATGGCCGTGCTTCGCCTATTTTTATCGCTTAGAAACCTTGCTATTATCAAGGTTTATCTCCAGCGATATTCATTCATTACCGAGCTAATGCTCTTAGCCATGTTTTCCACCTACCATTGGATAACATGGCTAAGAACTGCTCTGGGCAGGCATTAGCTTTTGGAGATTTTTGCGCTTAGCGCGAATATTTCCAAAAGTAGGTAATAGGAGATAGCGATGTTAGCAACTGCTTCCAGTCGCTAACATCTTGGCACACCCACTTTGCATGTCATTAGTGATAAATATCGCTGACATGCAAAGTGGGCCCCAAGATGATCGCTATCTCCTACTAGCTGTCGCTAACTGGTGTTAGCGACAGCTAGGTAATAGGGCGATAGAATTATCGCTGCTTTAGCGGGAAAAATTCGGGCTAAAGCGGCGATAAGGCCCTTGGTATGATGCACCGAGGTTCTTCAGGTGGGTGTTAGTCCTAGCTCTATTGGCCACCAGGTGGAGCTGGAGCCCCACAGTAAAGATCTTTTCCTGAAGTTAACATATTCGGTCTTGTCGGTGTTAAGCTACAGACAGTTGGACTTCATCCAATGAGCGATTACAGTTATGCACACCTTGAACTTGGTCTGGGTCCTGGGGGTTTTGCACATCCAGAGATAATGAGTTACGTATTGTCGCACAGAAGAGAATGTTGATGTTTTGGGAACTGATAATGCTGGCTATAGGGATCCTGTATATATTGAAGAGAGTAGGTATACATATAAGATAGTTGGGCTCAGGGAGGAACTCAGGAGATCAGTTAATGGATGTATGAGGTGTACAATGCCAGGTGGACTGACTGGGTCCTTCCAGTCAGGAAGGAGCAGATCAATGAGTGACATCCTTGGATTCCAAATGTCATGTAGGCATTGGGTGAAGATGGGAGACTGTTGTGAACCATTTTAGGACACTATTGTAATGTTCCCAATTCATGCCCTTATATAGGTGTAAATCACAATATCCTTATATAGGCATCGAAATCATAACCATATTTAGGCATAGCTCATGCAGTCCAAATACGGCAGGGCTACTTCCACTAGTTCCAAAAATCTACAACGATTTCTTGGAAAACTCGGCTTCAGCAGCTAGGGACTTTCCCTTGCTCGAGAACTGACATGTCCAAGAACTCTTGGAGTTCTCAAAGAACCGAGAGTCTTTAATGACGTTATTATGTCCACCTTTAAGTCAAATTCGGCACCTTCACAGTATAAATATGCCCACACTCACCCAAGCAAACACACAGTGGTTTGGAGCAGTTTGACTATCTACTTGCCCGACGCGCCCTGCTACAGCAAGTGCTGAAGGAAGCCGACACTCCAGCAGACGCACTGAGAGAGACCGGGCGATACATTATCGCCGCTTTTATCGGCAGGAAACTGCTGATAAAGCAGCGAAAATGGGCTTGATAATATGCTCTATGGAATTCCAATCGAAGCCCATGTTAGATGTGAAAGCATCTAACATGGGCTTGACTGAGTGAAATATCTATCTATTGTTTCCACGACTCTGAAATACGTTTTATCTTGGGGAAACAAAGTTGTCATGTTTATGCAGTTGTCAGAGACTAATCCCTTTCTTGCGACCTCTGAGCTAGCTTGCACACACAATTAAGTCTAGTATATTTGATAGAGACCTAGTCGACCTCAGTCCTAGGTCTAATCTATAGGATATACTATTCCAATGCGCAGAGCCTATTGGAAATATAGGAACTACACTACATGGCGCCCAATGTTTGGTAAGGCACTAATTTAATGCTAGATACTAGAGTAACTGAGTCATGTTTTTCACAGAGACCCCTTTATACCGTAAAAACTCCAATAGACGTCTGGAGTGGGTTAAAGGATAAAATATCCGCCATAAGTGAGTAGGACAAAAATCCTACGTATTAGTTTTTGGTTTGTTCAACGTTGAAGGATACAGTGTTCCAAAATATTGCACACCTAATCTTTGTTTCCTTGAAACTTGCTCTGCAGACTTTCATTAAACAATGTTGAATAATCGACAACAACGCGACCGGTGGAGCTGCAGCAGCGACAAACTAGGTCTTGACACAACAGGCTTGAGTGAAGCCGACAATGATGCTATAATCATCCCAATCAATGTAAGGAAAACCATAGCTATAAAGCTTATGGAAAATGGCCTATCAGCAAGAGGTGGTAGAGTCATATTTGTCATAGAGGCACATGAATATCGGAAGACAGAGGTATTATATTTATGGATTGTCTTTCCACAGGCAAACCAACAACACAAGTGTTCCACTACTATAAGATAGAGGAACCTCCAGCGGAATATGTTCCTTTCGAGGACATTGAAATTCCACTAACTTACCAAGAGCATCAACTCTGGTTTAAAGGCACCCTACAACATCAAAATCACATTACCAGGCTCGGTCCACTAGGTAGACCAGGAGCAACATGGCTGGTGCTAGCCAGCTATACAACACATCCTGACATTGAACAAATGACAGGAGCAGAATTGTTAGCTCAGCTAAAACAAATAATTAAAATACAATATGTCATGCAGGCTTTAACAGTCCAACCTGCTATAAGAATTCCACAGCACACCCTCATCAGGGGAACACAAACAAAATCACACCACAGACTATACAATCAGTCATTGGTAATTGCCCGCAAAAAAGGGAACAAATTCCATTCTGGTTAGCCCAGAAAATTACTCAAATAGAGGCAGTATTTCCTGATAGTACACCTCATGAGAAACACAGGATTCTAACAATCTGTTTACCAATGGGGATTGCACCACACGTGGAGGACTGTGACACTTGGGGTACAGTATTTGCTTTAATCTACACAAAAACACATGGTGTCCCGTCTATGGCGGTAGTACCAGACGTTCTGAGACAGATTCAAAATGAATATGGTCCAGAACCGGCCTTGAATCTAGATATGATATTACTGAAAGATTTAAAACAGGTTTCAGATATCTTATTAGCTAACATTAAAGGTGAAGCAGCATCAGTGGCAATCCGCCAAAAATTAAAAGAACTTGATATTACTGAGCAACCGTATGAATGAAGAACTAGGAAGAGATAGTTTGGGAGGGAAACTTGTAAAGCCTGAACTAACAGAAAATCCTGAAAAAGTTTTTGTTAAACACAATCTAACTACTCCTAAAAAGAAATGGGGAAATAGTAGACAGTCACTACCTAAAGAGAAGCGCTCTCAGTCCAGAGTTAGATCTCCTCAAAAGGAGCACTCTGAAAAGAGATATAACCTTAGAAATAGGGATAATATAAAAAAAAATGATAGATATCAAGATACTGATACACGATCCTCGCGTACCTTTCAGACTTCCTCGCAGAAATCCAAAAGAAGAGGACGATCAGAACACAAGGAAGAAAGTGTGAAGTCCAAAGACGATCAGCACGTTCAGAAAAATAAGAAATCCCAATTCTCCAAAAAGAAGGTAGCAAGTCTAAAAATCAGACATGCTGAGGATCTTGAGCACACAACTCAAGAACGGGGAGTGGGCCCAGACAATGCTGGACAGCGCAGCAGAGGTCACCATAGCTCGCAGGATCCTGAAAGATCATTTGGAGACAGTGGATCTGAATGAATACATTCAGGTTGAAACTGCCGAAACCAGGGTTAGTGTACCCCATAAGTTATATGAAGTAACACTCTGAATAGAGGGGGATATAACTAGGAAGATAAAAGCACTCTTTTTGGAAAAACTATCTAAAGGTTATGACATCCTTCTAGCTGAAAAAGACTGGCCACCTGAATTTGTCAGGGAGTGCCCACATGGCAAAGAAATAATTATGCCAGCCTTCTCTAATCATATTCCGATTCATAAACAAATATACCTATGCCAGGAAATGGGCTGTTGCCCAGGCTCCAGCATTATATAAACGTCATGTGGGATGGGATGAGGACTCTCCTCACCATAAAATTCAGTTAAAAATCAACCAACTGCTCAGAGACAGTATCCAGTTAAGCAGGAAGCTAAAAAACAAGTCAGGGAGATCTTAGATCAACTTGAATACCAAGGGGTGATTGAAACAGGCACCTCGTCAATAAACAATCCTTTGTTTCCTGTCTCCAAACCAGACGAAACATATCGTCTAGGTTTGGATTACAGACATTTAAACTCTTGTTGCAAAACTTTTGCAGTACAAAATTCACACAGTGCAGCACTAATGAATAATATCGTTCGGAGGAAATATAAAACTACTTTAAATATTTCAAACGGTTTCTTCTGCCAAAACATTGCACCAGAAAGCAGGTACCGGACCGCTTTCTCAATAATGGGGACACAACAACATTTCTGTCGTCTCCCCCAGGGATTTAAGAACAGTCCTGGATTATTTTTAGCCAGAGTAACAGAGTTACTACAAACGTATGATGATGAGGCATTATCTTATGTCGATGACATCTGCCTTACAGATGACGATGTGAACAGGCACTTGAACAGGGTGAACACCATAATACTTGGGTTCGCCTCAGAAGGGTATAAATTCAACTTTAAAAAATCAAGAATTGCCCACCTCAACGTCCTATTCTTAGGATACGAACTTTCAAGTGAAGGCAAAAGCCTGGCAGAAAACCTTTTAGAAAAATGTGCGCTGCTCCAAACTCCAAAAACGCTGAAAAACTTACAGTCAATTCTAGGATTCCTAAACTCCTGAAGAACTTACATTCTGAATTACGCAGAAAGGGTTAAACCTCTCTACGAACTAATCAAACTTGATTTCAAACAAACTAATTGGACTCTAAAACACACCAAAATTTGGCGTTCAGTACAAACAGACATGTTGGCAACAACACACTACAATATATGCAAGGGAGATGCGGATTCACATACCTAACCTTTAATGAAGGTGAAAAGGTACCAATAGCTTACAAATCACACTTGTACACACAAGCTGAAATGAACTTCACTTCAACAGAAACATTTCTCACAGCGATTTAGACTGCTGTAGCAAAGGAGAGAGCCCTCGCACAGGGATAAATGCATAAAAGTCATTACACCTGTACATGCCTTAGAGGCAGTGACAAAGTCCAAATGCAAAAGCTCTAGATCCAAGATGGATACAATGGGTTAATTCTCTTGCTGCAACAGACGTTGAATATGTTTTTGGCCCTTACTTGAAGACACAAGAATTCCTGGAAGACACAAGAATTTCTGCAATACGAACATGAATATCCTCTGCCTACTGAAATTCTACCTCTAGAACATTACGACTGTATAATATATACAGACGGATCAGCACAGCCCGCAATTGGGGGTAAACAAGCTTACAGTGCAGCGTGCTCGATTGTTAAAGGTAGCTGGGGCAATGGTGAAATTCCCCACACTCATAGTGTGCGATTCGTATTACTGTGTCCAGTCTTACAATGAATATTTTCAGAACTGGGTTCAAAACTGTTTTTAAAGACGCAAAAGGTGGCACAATCAAGCATAAACTGCTTTGGGAACAAGTAGTTGTGTTACAGAAAGAACTACAAAAGACTCACGTGATTCATTCACTGAGTCATCAACGTGATGGCGTTCACGTAGAAGGGAATTCATTGGCTGATGAAGCCACAAAGGCAGCTGTGCAAACGGCTTCGGTAGCAGCACAGCCCGCAATTGGGGGTAAACAAGCTTACAGTGCAGCGTGCTCGATTGTTAAAGGTAGCTGGGGCAATGGTGAAATTCCCCACACTCATAGTGTGCGATTCGTATTACTGTGTCCAGTCTTACAATGAATATTTTCAGAACTGGGTTCAAAACTGTTTTTAAAGACGCAAAAGGTGGCACAATCAAGCATAAACTGCTTTGGGAACAAGTAGTTGTGTTACAGAAAGAACTACAAAAGACTCAAGTGATTCATTCACTGAGTCATCAACGTGATGGCGTTCACGTAGAAGGGAATTCATTGGCTGATGAAGCCACAAAGGCAGCTGTGCAAACGGCTTCGGTAGCTGCAATCACATGTTCAAAAACAACAATAGACGGTGAAACCATGCTCGCTGTCAATGCCACAAGCAGAGGTAGCAGAGCAGCGTTACCTCTAAATTATCCACTCAAATAGAAATACATAATTGATGCAAACTCTGTTCCTTTTGCTCGAATCCCTGGAGTGGGGGATAGGGGAATTCCAAACAGGAACCAGAGAGGTGCTCTGATTCACGAAGCACATCTGGGAGAGGGTCTTATACATCAAGGGATCTCTATATCTCTATTAGAATTAGAAGAGATGTACTGGTGGCCAGGGATGAAAGCTCACATATACGAATTCGGAATTAATTGCAATGACTGTTACAAATAGCAAGCTTTGAACACCACCAGATTCCTGACTACAGTGTAGCCAGCCCAGTACAGACACCACTGTTAGACAGCATAAGGCTATCTACATGCGGACGTCCGAATGGACTGATACAGTCCCACAAATATTAAGACAAGATTCATTTGGATGTGGCCTCAGCGCTCAGCTGATGCCCGAACTGTTATAAAAGATTTGCGAGTCTTTATCGGCACATACGCATTCGGCACGCTACATTCTGACCAGGGTCCTGCATTTAGCTCCAAGGCTTAAAAGGAGGCCATGGCCAGTTTGGGCATTGCATTGCGATTTTCAAGTCCATTCCATCCTAAGGGAAATTCGGTTGTGGAGAGAAAACATCTGTGACATAAAGCAATCTATAACAGCTAGGGTATTAGGTTCAGGTGATGGGTGGGTCAAACATCTAATAAATGTCCAATGTAGTCATAATAACTTGCCAAGAAATTCTCTGGGTGGAATCACTCCATATGAAATCCTTTTTGGTACTAGAATCTTGGTTGAAGACCTCGATAGTCACACTTCAGTGGTGGAACAAAAACCCTTTGATATCAAAGATCGTTTGGCTGTTTTACAGGACTTAAATGAAACAAGAAGAAGTCTAAGCAACACGAAATGAATGAAATGAAATGAAAGGAGTCTTGTCGTGCGCAAACATAGCCCAGTGGGCGTCAAGGCGCCTAATTCAAAAAACCAGCTCATAACAAAGACCAAGCAGTTCATCCTAGATAGGCTCTTGAAAAGCACCACGTTTTTAAGGCCTTTTTGAACAAATCTAGAGAAGGAAGAGTTTTAATCTCCATAGGCAAGGTGTTCCAGAGCTGAGGGGCAGCGACAGAAAAGGCCCTGGCTCCCCATCTGG
This sequence comes from Lissotriton vulgaris, assembly GCF_964263255.1. NCBI lineage: Eukaryota > Metazoa > Chordata > Amphibia > Caudata > Salamandridae > Lissotriton > Lissotriton vulgaris. Next base: position 1,959,856,882 of record NC_141691.1, read on the forward strand.
TAAGCCTGAAACGAGGGACAGCAAGCTGGAGTAGTCCCGAAGAGCGAAGGCACCTTGTGGGAAGGTAGCGGGTAAGTAGGGAGCTGATAGCGCCATTAGATCCGTCCTCGAGAGCTCTGTATGTCAAGCACAAAATTTTTAAATAGATTCTGTGCTGGACAGGCAACCAGTGAAGGTCTCTCCTCGCAGTGGTGGCAGATGATGTCTTAGGAAGGTCTAGGACAAAACGTGCAGCAGCATTCTGCACGGTTTGCAGCCGATGTATGAGGCCCTTGTTAGACTCCATGTATAGAGAGTTGCAGTAATCTATCCTGGAGCCAACAAGGGCGACTGCAATCTGCTTACGTGCTTGAAGGGACAGATAGCTGCGAATTCTGTTGAGTATCCTGATCACGCCCCAACAGGTTGCAACAGTCCGATTCACCTGAAGAGACATCGAGAGTGAAGTATCAAACACCACACCGAGATTTCTGGCAGATTGAGAAGGAGTGGGGCAGGTGCCGAGAGAGGAAGGCCACCACTCACTCGACCAGACATCTTGGTCCTTCCCAAAGACCAACACCTCTGTCTTGTCGCCATTCAGCTTCAGGGAGTTGATGACCATCCAGTCTGCTACGTGTTGCATACATGACCTGAAGCTGAAGGCAGATGTAATGACAGAGGAATGAGTGAATGACACCATGATCTGTGTGTCATCGGCGTATGATACCACCTCCATCCCCTGCGATCTTACCAGCCTAGCAAGGGGGGCCACGTAGATGTTGAACAGGGTCGGACTTAATGCCGACCCCTGTGGCACCCCACATTGCAAAGACTTGGCAGGGGAGAGGTGGTTTCCGAGCATCACTCGCTGTTCCCTATCCAGGAGAAAGGCAAAAACTAATGAAGAAAAATCACTTGTCCCAGCAAGACCTGTCTGGATTCCAAAGATTGGGAATCTAGTCAGGGAGAACATAGCGGACAAGAAGGAATTTGGGCCTTCTTACAGAAAACCAGTACCTGTACTTGCAATCCACGGATCAAGAACAGTGCTACTGCCGCCCCTTGCTGGAAGAAAGGAGAACTGGTCTGTATCAATTGACCTGGTAAAACCACACCATGTGGCCGATAATAAGTAGTAGGCCCAGTGGGCTCCCAAGATGTAGCAGATGACCATATCTTGCTACCATCCAAGAGGTTCAAACTGAAAGACTCATCACCTTTGAAGATTCTAAAGTGAGAAAAGAAGGACTATGCAACAAAGCCAAGGAACTTGTGCCTCTTGAAGCCCAAATAACAGTTCGTCAAGAAACTCCTGTCTACAATTATGTAGCATCTGACTATACAAACATGTCAAGGGAACAAGCAACTCCAGCGATTTCAAAGAATCTGGATGCAATACCAACTATTGAAAGAACTGTTTCTGGCTATTTTATCAACTTTGATAACTTTTCTGAGGATCCCAGTGAACCTGAAACTATGCCAGCAAATAAAACCTTCAAGGAAAAATTAACAGAACTTGGTCAAGAGCTTGCTAAAACATATCTGGTTTCACCCTGGGTTGAATTTTGGATTGGGTTAGGTGTATTTTTTCTCCTGCTATGGCTCATTCTTGTTTTAGGTCTGGGAAAGCTGATAGATGGGAAACACATAAAATGGACACAGCAAGTAAGAACATCAACTTGCTCCTGAAGCCACACAAATCATTTCATTGTGAACAACGAGACCTGTCATCAGTGAACATCACAGCGGTTCCTCTACCAGGTGGAATAGCGTGGGATACAACTGATTATGATAATTATGGCCCTGTCGAGCTGCTGAAAATTCCACACCAGTTTAAGGTTTCCTTGAGTAACTTCGTTTCACCCAACACATTTTCTGATGATTGGGACTTTGAAACTGTCAATAACATGATGGCAGACTTAGAAATGTCAGCAAAATTTACAGAACATGAATACTTAGAAGGTTCATCAAATTAAGAAGAAATGTATTGTTTTAATCATTTTGGCCATCATTACTTGCATAAATCTGCAAACCCTAGAAATGTTTTGACTTATAATCAATAAGAACATTGTCAAACTCCACCAAAAGGTAGCTCTAAAAAATTTCCTAGAAAATGTCCATATTTTAAAGGTTTTATTGTTACAAACCCAGAAAGTTTTTACTTCAAAAATGTGAAGAAGACAGGCATGAAAAGTATGTTTACAAACACTAAACAAATTTATTCTGTGACCTTTTATGCTCAATTGTCCACCTTAGGCTTTGACTTTTGGAAAGACAACATTGAGACAAAAACTGTTTGGGGCACAAAAGACTGGCAGGTACAAGGTTTAGAAGCATTGTTCAGAGCCTGCATCATCCCAGAACAAATGATGTTCCTAAATGGCACTGTTCAACAGACATCTTGTCTTGTCATTGCTAAGATAAAAGATTTAAACAAACCGTCCATACCTAATCCCACATCTTATAGTTATTTAACTTCAAGTGAGGAGGTAGACGTAAACCATATTTTACAACAGAACAGAACAAATCCTGAATGGAAAAAATGGTTAATCTGACCCACAGACACGAATAACTGTCAAGATAGATTCCTGAACAGGACACAAGGGTTCACAGTATCTCGGCCAGATCCAAGATATATCGAAAGACAACATCCAGGGATAATAACAACTTATAGTGTAGGAAAAGTATGCCTTGAGTGGCTACATAGATCCACAGTTCCAGACATAAAACAACACTTATCTTTGCTTAAAGATGGTGTTGATTTACGAGAATTCTTACTGGGACCCCTTAATCCACGTCATAAACGTTTCATATTCGCCGGTATATACGCTGCATACAATAAAGCATGGAAAGTCACGCAAATTGAAACAGCTGAAAGAATACGAGAAATTGTTTGTATTAACCTAGAGAAATCACTCTCTGTAGTTGACAATGGGTTAACAACTCTGTCGTCCAGAATATATTCTTTGGGCAGCATTGTATCCTCTGCCATAGATAAAATGGAACAAGACTTGCTAATGTTACAACATGGCCAGTCTCAATTACGTTCTATAGTAATGTTAGGCTGGATGTTACAAAACCTTCGTTCTGGCTATGTGCCCTGGCGGCTACTCAACACTACGTCATTGTTTACTGTATTTAACCTTACAGATAACCAAATCTCATTGGCACAGAGGGGAGCAGACTATACAGTGCTAAGCATAGAAAAACTGGAGAGATTACCATTGGCCGTATCTGAGAAACCATCAGTTGAATGGATAATACATGGCACCATCACGATACCAGTGACGACTTTCCAGTTTCAGTATTGCTTAAAACACATACCAGCAGGCCTGTATGAAAGGTTGGGTAAAGAATACATTAGGTCGACCTGGGATTTACCATACACACACAAATGTTGGAGTGGGGAAAAGGAGGTATTTCTCAGTGGTAAAAATTGTGAAAACTCACTAAGCGGTACACTATTGTGTCAAGGTATTAATTTACACAGAGCCTGCAAGGGTTCTTCCAAAAACCTTTCTTGCCACCTGCAAGGTTCGCCCACAGCGGTGATAGATCCAATTTTCAGGCAGCTTTAAATGATCACAGCTGTTGTGGAATGATGCCAGGAATAGCCTATCTCGTTAGTGTGTCAGCCAGGGTCACTTGTTGTATGCAAGTATTGTTTACTAAAACTAATGGGGAGTCGCCACTATGTCCTTTACTGAACATCTCTTCCATACGAATTGATACTTTAAGCAGAATGAAAGCCATTCTTTTGCAAAAAACTGTGCCACTGACCTCGTCCAAAGAGACGTATGATCTGCAAGTTGCAAGGACTTCTGCAGAGATACATGCATTATATCAACAAACTGCCCAGTACATTTCGCAGAAATGTTAGGTCGTATCTTTAACATGTCTGATGCCAGCGGTATTGCACATGTATTTAAGACGATTTTTTGGGGACTGTTAGTACCCTTTGAAGCAGTCCTGGGCATTTTTCCTAACTTCGTCCACTCTGTGTTCGGCGGCCTGCCTCTCATATTGGGATTCGTAGCAGGGATCTTATTTTTATTCCTCCTGCTCCGTTATGGCACATCCGGCCACCAGCGATACCCAAGCCAGCATGGATAATGCGCTGCAGGCTATGAGGTACTGTGACAGAATAACACAGATCCTTGGCTTGGCTCGTTTGAGAGATCTGAATACCACATGGTTCCTGTCATTCAGACCAATCTGGCAAGATTGCATCTTACCTGTTCTACGATGCCTGCTTTGTGGAGAGTATGTATGTCTAACACTACCATCGGTTATGCCAACGGATGCTGATGCATTACTGGGTCCGGTAACGGCTCATGTGTTGTGTTGCCCCCAACTGGCTACCAATCCTGATGACGGCATTCATTGAGATCTCACCGGCAAATACAACTGGAGGTGAGATACGCGGACCAACAGGCACACAGGTACCATCTGCTATGAACATTGCTAATGCGGATGACGCTGACGGCGATGCTTCACATCAGAGCACAATTGACCTTCTTAATGAAGTGGTCGAACTTTCACCTACTATGGTAGACGATTTCTTTGCCAGCCTTGATGACTTAATGTTTTCTCCTGACACTAAGAATAACTTTTGAAATTATCACACAGCGTTCTTTTGGAACTCTGAAATTCGTCCTTCACTTTTTCAAGATAAAAGCTTCGAAGTTTGGAACTCTATTTCACTACAATTTAATTTGATTTTTCCAAAACAGACTGAACTTTGGCACAAAGTAATCTGCATAAAGTAGAACTATTCTTAGAGAACAAGAATTCCTTGAACACTTCCTAGAAACAATATTGACCAAATACACAAATCAAACTAGCTTGTATATTCTTCTATGGGATGGTCTCGAATTTCTCTTCTGTATCTAGAGCCATTTCATAAATGAAAATTTCGTGATTCATTTGGTTAGCATTGCTAAATATCATATCATATGCTTACAATGAAATCATTGCTTTTAGATGCATACTGTACTAATGCTCATTTTGTGTACGACCATTTTTTAAAAATGCATTTCATGTATTTTTTGGGTGAGATTGTAAAAACACATACTCTGGCTTCTACGTTTTAGAATTTACTCTTAGATGAACATAATAGCGTGGAGTGGGTGTTGTGAACCATTTTAGGACACTATTGTAATTTTCCCGATTCATGCCCTTACATAGGTATAAATTACTACATCCTTATATAGGCTTAGAAATCATAACCATATTTAGGCATAGCTCATGCAGTCCAAATACGGCAGGTCTACTTCCACTAGTTCTGAAAATCTACAATGATTTCTTGGAAAACTCGGCTTCAGCAGCTAGGGACTTTCCCTTGCTCGAGAACCGACTTGTCCAAGACCTCATGGAGTTTTCAAAGAACTGAGAGTCTTTACTGACGTTATTATGTCCACCTTTATGCCAAACTCGGCAACTTCGTGGTATTAATATGCCCACACTCGCCCAAGCAAAAACACGGTGGTTTGGAGCAGTTCGACTATCTACTTGCCCAACGCGCCCTGCTACAGCACGTGCCGAAGGAAGAAGACCCTCCAGCAGATGCACTAAGAGAGACGCTGTCTTTTCTCCTGCCAAGAAATCCAGCTCCAGTGTTTCCAAGCTACCCTTGCGGGCTGTTGGGAAATCGAGTCCCGAGACTGACCATCTCCATTCTAAACTAAGGTACAGAGCTGATTAGACCCTAAGAGAAATCTTGGACAGATTCTTAGCAAAAGAATACTACATTTATGCTACACCTCACTTACTTCTTCCCTCGTACTAAGCTTAGGTTAGGTACATCGGGGTAGGCGTATTTTAGAAGCACCAGTACTTTTTAGCTTTGTTATTTATGTAAGTATTTATCTATGGTTTAGGAACCATACAATGCTCTTACAGTATTATTTTATTCTACTCTTTATACTGTATGTATTATATTTTACAACCGGTTTTACGATTGTAGCAGTTCATTTCTTATGCTTGAGAAAGAAGACTGTTCAATAAAACCTTTTTATTGAAAACGCCCGTCTCTCTATTTCTCTGCACCTCTAGTGAAACGAAGCATGCACGATTGACTGAGTGAAATATCTATCTATTGTTTCCATGACTCTAAAGATATGTTTTATCTTGGGGAAACAAAGTTGTCTTGTTTATACGGTTGTCAGAGACTAATCCCTTCTTGTGAATTCAATAAAGTTTCTTGTGACCTCTGAGCTAGCTGGCACACACAATTAAGTCTAGTATATTCAATAGAGACCTAGTCAACCTCAGTCCTACGTCTAATCTATAGGATATACTATTCCAATGCACAGAGCCTATTGGGAATATCGGAACTACATTACAATACCATGTCAAATGCTTCAGACAGGTGCAGGAGGATGAAGGCTGCCGTGTCTCTTCCATCGAGAGTCGTGCAGCTATCATTCATTGTGGCAATGAAGTCAGATTTGCATGCTCTGGTTGAGTCTGAACCCAGACTGACTGGTATTGAGGAGTTGGTGATTAGTGAGGTATTTGGTGAGGTGTGTTGATGATTTTCTCTAAGAGCTTGGCCGGAAATGGTACCAGGTAGATCAGTCTGTAGTTGATGAGCATTGAAGGCTCCCCTGACTGTTTCTTCAGTAATGCAAGGACAGTTACATGTTTCTAAGCACCTGGGGAGATTGTAGAAGATGTAGAGGGATTCAGAATGGGTGTGACCATGGCACTAATGGGTTGCGGTCCTTTGGAGTAGGTGTGGTTGGGAAGATGCTTCGATGAGGCCCCTTCAAGGATGCACTTCATGGTGGTGGCAGCTTTTTCTGGGGTGATTATGGGCCATTTATCAGCATTGATTCTTTGAATAGAGTCCCTCTGGTCTGGTTGTTGAAGTTGCTGCAAATGGCAGTGATGTTGTTGCTGAAGAATTGAGATTGTGGCAAAAGTCCGGTGAGGGGTCCATTGAGTTGGAGGTGGCCTCAAATGGAGTGAAAACTTTCACAATGGGGAACAATTATTTGTTTCTGTTGGTGCTATCATTGAAATGGGCTGACAAAGCAGCGTGTTTGATGGTCTGGATAATTTGGTGATAGCATCTCAGGGCAGATTTACCCATACTCATGTCTTCCTTACCCTTGCACTCCAGCTGTTTACAGTGTTGTGTCATCAGTCTGAGTGCCTACGTCTACCAACTGTCCTGGGGTTTGGATCTTGCCGTATTGCTGTGTTTCAGGGGGACAGGCAATCAGTGCAAGAAGTGATCAAAATGTTGAAATTCTTGATGGCTTTAGGGAGGCTGTTGCTGTGTTCATTTTGGTGGGTGTTTAGAGTGGTGTTCCAGTACTTGTCTGTGATGCTGTTTGAGTTTCGGTGGGCTGGTCTGGTGGTGGTTTATCAGCATTGCACTAGTGCAGGGATGTTGAACTTGGCGAGGGAGCGGTCTGTCCAGGAGACTGGTGTGAGCTTGTCGAATCAGATGTTGTCGAAGATGATGAAAATAGGGTCCAGAAAGTGTCCTGCAACTTGGGTAGGGCCCTTTACTCTTTCAATTAGTGCTTTTGAGTTGGGGTTGGCATGGCTTTCCAGGTGAAGCTTCATGTCTCCATAGAGAATGTAATTGCTAGCCTCCAGGATGATTGGTGCGACAAAGTCCGTGATGGTGCAAGTGAAGTTAAATGGTCCCAGTGGTCCGTAGATGAGAGTGTCACTTAGAGTGAAGTTAGCTGTGGGGTGGAATTTGAACGACAGGTGTTCCACATTGGTGGATGATGTGTTCATGGAAGTGGTGTAGCTGTCCTGCTAAAATGCAAATATTCTCTCTAAAGCAGGTGTCTCCAACCAGTCGATCGTGAGCTACCAGTAGCTCACAGACACCTTCAGAGTATCTCACAACCTTGAGTTTATTTTAAGGGAATGCTGTGTTGTCAGGCTGCAGACAGCAGGGCCTGATAATGAGGAAAGCTGGGGTCAGATTTATGACCCAGAGCACAAAGTTGAAGAACTGAAGCACTGACTTATGGAAATCTTAAATAAAAGTCCTTGTCAACTATATGGTTTGCTCAATATCCCTATTTATCGGATGATCTTGTGTTTGGTTCTTAGCCTTGCATATTAGCTTTCTATCCCTATTAATCTGTTAGTTCTGTGCATTACCCTTACTTGGTAATTATCTTTGTTTATGACTTACCTACTCTACTCTCAGAATATGTTTTGATATATTTGTGACTCTCTTAATAGAAACTCACATGCCCCTCAATCTTACCAATCTTATTGATCACTATTATGTCGCTACACCTTCACAACGTACTGCCCAGCCTATTAAAATGAATCATATCCAAACAAATTGCTCACTGCTCATCGTCACTCCTTCACCACACCTGGCCAAACCTTTTATGCACTCCCTTATGTCGCACCATCTTACTGAGAAATGTTAATCAGCCACTAAATGCCTCTTATAATGTACTCCCACAAACCCCTCGACTCTGCACTTTTGAGATATAGCCCTAACTCATGGACCATCCCGTATCCTAAAAATGTCTCCAATAATGCAAAAAAGAATCTCAAACACAAACTACTAAAGCAGCACCCGGAAACACTAATAGCTGATACCTACCATAACGTGACCAATGGCACCAAGAAAACCGACTTTGTCTTCTATTCCATACGCCCAGCAAAATGGAAACACATCTTCCTGCTCCTCCTTCAAGTTACTTAGACAATCAAGATACGCTATGGAAAAAAGATGACAATTTCCCCCTCCCCATCCATTTTCCAGACAGAAAACACACTTATACAAGCGACCGACACTCACCTCACCATATGTGCTCAACACTTCCTGTAATTTTTCAGCCCACTCACACAAAAGAGCTATCTGCCCCAAATGCCTTTTCACCCTTACCTTTGACCATCAGCTCAGAACCACCTGCCTTCTCCCCCCACAAATTCACCATCCAACTCTGAAGCACCCCTTGACGCTACTAGCAACCTTGCCACCCCCATCAACACACACCGCCCACAAAGGCCCACTGGAAGGACTTCACTTGTTCCCACCCTAACCAGCAGACACACAGTAACACATCTCTATGTTGCTCACCTTAAGCCTAGTGACGTGGGTCCCTACATTATACCAGCATCTTCAGAATCCTCAGCTGATGCACCCCTCCCTACTAATGCAGACCCTATTCAGCCACTCAGATTGTCTATAATTCTAGTCCCAACGACAAGGAGCATCCCCATAGCACAGCACTCTCTGCTCCGTTATACCCAGCATTTGCAGCACATCTTCCCACTCTCAATGCTGGAAGCATCAATAACACACTGAAGCAGATCATGAACCAAATGGAGCAAAAGATTGATTCTCTTGCAAATGACATATCGCACCTAAGACTAGATCTCTCAAGTCAGGCTAAGTTATCCCGCTATCCCACTCCTGAGAGTTATAAATTGCCTCCACAAATAGGTTCTTTTACGGCCTTAAAACGCATCCCCTGGCCCTCTACTCCCTTGTGTTGTCTGTGCCACCGTGCTCTCTGCCCCTTATCCAAACTTGAAGCTGAATTTTACGTCACTAAGAATCGTACTAGGGTTCCCAAACCCCCCTTCACAATCCCAGTAATAGTGAGCACAAATAGAATCCCTATAATTATCAACGTTCCCACCATTCAAACACTACATTCCACTAAGGAAAATCCCTGCCTTCTCTCATGCCTGCTCCTCAACTGTAGATCAGCAGTCCAACACGCTACAGATATCGCAGAATCTATACTCAGTGAAGAAATTGATATCGCCTTCCTCACGGAATCCTGGCTAAATGACCACTCTACCCCCATATTTGACCTTCTGACTCCACCTGGGTACACCACCATTAGACATGCAAGACCTAAAAGAACAGGTGGAGGTCTAGCCATAATTCACAAAGTAGGAATACATCTTTTCACTTTAAATAACGGTGAATACTCGACTTTTGACATACCTTGGTGTTGAACTTAAAAGCAAATGTTCCCCTCCTATCAAAAGTCAAAGTCAAAGTCAGATAATTTATATAGCGCCCTACATACCCAGAGGGTCTCAAGGCGCTTGATGAAGGGTGGGGAATTACTCGTCGAATATCCAGGTTTTAAGTTGCTTTCTGAATGCTAGGTGGTTCTGAGTGAGGCGAAGGTGAGTGGGAAGTGAGTTCCAGGTTTTAGCCGCCAGGTAGGAGAAGGATCTTCCTCCCATGGTGGTTTTGTTGATGCGAGGTACAGCGGCAAGGGCTTGGTTGGAGGAGCGTAGCTGGCGGGAGGGAGTGTAGAAAGAAAGTCGTGTGTTGAGGCATTCGGGTCCAAGTTCGTACAGTGCTTTGTGTGCGTGGGTTAGGAGGCGGAATGTTATCCTCTTATTGACGGGGAGCCAGTGGAGGTTTTTCAGGTGATCAGAAATGTGGTCTTTACGCGGAATGTCTAGTATGAGTCTGGCTGATGCGTTCTGGATGCGTTGGAGTTTTGTCTGAAGTTTTGCGATGGTACCGGCGAAAAGGGTGTTTTCCATAGTCCAGGCGGCTCGTGACCAGTGCGTGGGTGACCGTTTTTCTAGTTTCGGTGGGGATCCAGCAAAATGTTTTTTTGAGCATGCGAAGAATGTTGAAGCAAGATGATGAAACGGCGTTGACTTGTCTGGTCATCGAGAGTGAGGAATCCAGGATGACGCCCAGGTTCCGTGCGTGGTCCGTCGGGATGGGTGCTTTTCCACGGGCCTCTGGCCACCAAGAGTCGTCCCAGGCGGAAGGGGAGGTACCTAAGATAAGGACTTCAGTTTTGTCTGAATTCAGTTTCAGACGGCTGTGTTTCATCCACTCGGCCACTTCTTTAATTCCTTCATGTAGGTTGGTTTTGGCGGTGTTGGGGTCTTTGGTGAGTGAGAGGATCAGTTGAGTGTCATCAGCGTAGGAGATGATGTTGAGGTTGTGTTGTCGTGCGATGGCCGCGAGGGGGCTCATGTATACGTTGAAGAGGGTGGGGCTAAGTGAAGATCCTTGTGGCACGCCGCAAATGACTTCAGTGGCCTCTGACTTGAATGGTGGAAGGCGGACTCTCTGAGTTCTTCCGGTAAGGAACGAGGTGATCCATTCCAGTGCTTTTCCTTGGATTCCTATGTTTCTGAGGCGTTGTAACAGGGTGCTATGACAGACCGTGTCGAAGGCTGCGGAGAGGTCGAGGAGGATGAGGGCGACTGTGTCTCCATTGTCCAGTAGAGTTCGAATGTCGTCTGTTGCTGCGATGAGGGCGGTCTCGGTGCTGTGTTTGGCTCGGAAGCCGGACTGTGAGGAGTCAAGGGATTTGTTGGTTTCGAGGAAGGCGGCGAGCTGGCTGTTGACGGCTTTCTCGATGACTTTGGCCGGGAATGGAAGGAGCGATATGGGGCGGTAGTTTTTGAGTTCGGTGGGGTCAGCTGTGGGTTTTTTCAGAAGGGCGCTGAGTTCGGCGTGTTTCCAGCTTTCCGGGAAGGTAGCGCAGTTGAGGGAGCAGTTGATGATGTCTCGGAGGTGTGGTGCTATGATGGAATCTGCTTTGTTTAAGATGTGGTGAGGGCATGGGTCTGTGGAGGATCCTGAGTGGATGGAGTTCATCAGGCGGATGGTGTCCTCTGTGGAGATTGGGTTCCAGTCATTAAGGATGTTCAAGGGGGGTCAAGGTACGGCAGAAGGTTGGGTGGGTTGGTCTCCGGATTGGTTGTCGAAGCTGTTGTGGATGTCTGCGATTTTGTCGTGGAAGAACGAAGCTAGGGAGTCACAAAGGGTTTGAGAGGGAGTGATGTCGTTGGAGTTGGCAGTGGGGTTGGTAAACTCTTTAACGATGTTGAATAATTCCTTGCTGTTGTGGGCGTTGTTGTCTAGTCGGTCTTTGAATGCGGCTTTCTTGGCAGTCCGGATCAGTTGGTGGTGTATGCGAGTGGCGTTTTTGAAGGCGTCCTTGGTGTTGGTGTTTGGGTCTTTTTTCCAGGCCTTCTCAAGGGAGCGACAGAGTTTCTTGGATTTCTTAAGGTCATCGTTGAACCAGGGGGCTTTTTTGCTGCCTAGTTTGATTTGACATTTTTTCAAAGGTGCTAGGTTGTCGGCGCTGTTGGTTAGCCATTGAGTGAGGTTAATGGCTGCTTGGTTGGGGTTCGAAGAGTGGGTAGGGGGGTATTGAAGAAGTGATGAGGAGATCTGGTCAATGGTGATTTTGTTCCAGTTTCTTCGCAGAGTAGGTTGAGGATGGTTGTGGGTTGTGGTCTTTTTGTAGATAAAGTGAACGCAGCTGTGGTCCGTCCAATGGAGAGCTGTGGTGTGACTGAAGGAGATATGTTTGCTGGAGGTGAAGATAGGGTCGAGTGTGTGACCTGCGTAGTGAGTGGGGGTATTGACAAGTTGTTTGAGTCCGAGGTTGGCGAGATTGTCCAGAAGGGTGGTGGTGTTGCTGTCGTTGCTCTTTTCCAGGTGAAAATTGAGGTCTCCCAATAGAATGTAGTCCTCGGAGGGGAGGGCGTGTGGGGTGATAAAGTCAGTGATGTCTTCACTGAATTGTGCACGGGGTCCTGGTGGCCTGTAGAGGAGGGTGCCTCTGAGTGTGGTCTTGGGGTCGGTGTGGATCTGGAAGTGAAGGTGTTCGGCGGTAGCAAGGTTGACGTCAGAGCTGGTTGAGATGCGGATGGAATTCTTATGGACGATAGCGATGCCTCCTCCTGTTTGGTAGGTGCGGTCTTTTGGAACTCTGAAATTCGTCCTTCACTTTTTCAAGATAAAAGCTTCGAAGTTTGGAACTCTATTTCACTACAATTTAATTTGATTTTTCCAAAACAGACTGAACTTTGGCACAAAGTAATCTGCATAAAGTAGAACTATTCTTAGAGAACAAGAATTCCTTGAACACTTCCTAGAAACAATATTGACCAAATACACAAATCAAACTAGCTTGTATATTCTTCTATGGGATGGTCTCGAATTTCTCTTCTGTATCTAGAGCCATTTCATAAATGAAAATTTCGTGATTCATTTGGTTAGCATTGCTAAATATCATATCATATGCTTACAATGAAATCATTGCTTTTAGATGCATACTGTACTAATGCTCATTTTGTGTACGACCATTTTTTAAAAATGCATTTCATGTATTTTTTGGGTGGGATTGTAAAAACACATACTCTGGCTTCTACGTTTTAGAATTTACTCTTAGATGAACATAATAGCGTGGAGTGGGTGTTGTGAACCATTTTAGGACACTATTGTAATTTTCCCGATTCATGCCCTTACATAGGTATAAATTACCACATCCTTATATAGGCTTAGAAATCATAACCATATTTAGGCATAGCTCATGCAGTCCAAATACGGCAGGTCTACTTCCACTAGTTCTGAAAATCTACAATGATTTCTTGGAAAACTCAGCTTCAGCAGCTAGGGACTTTCCCTTGCTCGAGAACTGACTTGTCCAAGACCTCATGGAGTTTTCAAAGAACTGAGAGTCTTTACTGACGTTATTATGTCCACCTTTATGCCAAACTCGGCAACTTCATGGTATTAATATGCCCACACTCGCCCAAGCAAAAACACGGTGGTTTGGAGCAGTTCGACTATCTACTTGCCCAACGCGCCCTGCTACAGCACGTGCCGAAGGAAGAAGACCCTCCAGCAGATGCACTAAGAGAGACTCTGTCTTTTCTCCTGCCAAGAAATCCAGCTCCAGTGTTTCCAAGCTACCCTTGCGGGCTGTTGGGAAATCGAGTCCCGAGACTGACCATCTCCATTCTAAACTAAGGTACAGAGCTGATTAGACCCTAAGAGAAATCTTGGACAGATTCTTAGCAAAAGAATACTACATTTATGCTACACCTCACTTACTTCGTCCCTCGTACTAAGCTTAGGTTAGGTACATCGGGGTAGGCGTATTTTAGAAGCACCAGTACTTTTTAGCTTTGTTATTTATGTAAGTATTTATCTATGGTTTAGGAACCATACAATACTCTTACAGTATTATTTTATTCTACTCTTTATACTGTATGTATTATATTTTACAACCGGTTTTACGATTGTAGCAGTTCATTTCTTATGCTTGAGAAAGAAGACTGTTCTATAAAACCTTTTTATTGAAAACGCCAGTCTCTCTATTTCTCTGCACCTCTAGTGAAACGAAGCATGCACGATTGACTGAGTGAAATATCTATCTATTGTTTCCATGACTCTAAAGATATGTTTTATCTTGGGGAAACAAAGTTGTCTTGTTTATACGGTTGTCAGAGACTAATCCCTTCTTGTGAATTCAATAAAGTTTCTTGTGACCTCTGAGCTAGCTGGCACACACAATTAAGTCTAGTATATTCAATAGAGACCTAGTCAACCTCAGTCCTACGTCTAATCTATAGGATATACTATTCCAATGCACAGAGCCTATTGGGAATATCGGAACTACATTACAATACCATGTCAAATGCTTCAGACAGGTGCAGGAGGATGAAGGCTGCCGTGTCTCTTCCATCGAGAGTCGTGCAGCTATCATTCATTGTGGCAATGAAGTCAGATTTGCATGCTCTGGTTGGGTCTGAACCCAGACTGAGTGGTATTGAGGAGTTGGTGATTGGTGAGGTATTTGGTGAGGTGTGTTGATGATTTTCTCTAAGAGCTTGGCCGGAAATGGTACCAGGTAGATCAGTCTGTAGTTGATGAGCATTGAAGGCTCCGCTGACTGTTGCTTCAGTAATGCAAGGACAGTTACATGTTTCTAAGCACCTGGGGAGATTGTAGAAGATGTAGAGGGATTCAGAATGGGTGTGACCATGGCACTAATGGGTTGCGGTCCTTTGGAGTAGGTGTGGTTGGGAAGATGCTTCGATGAGGCCCCTTCAAGGATGCACTTCATGGTGGTGGCAGCTTTTTCTGGGGTGATTATGGGCCATTTATCAGCATTGATTCTTTGAATAGAGTCCCTCTGGTCTGGTTGTTGAAGTTGCTGCAAATGGCAGTGATGTTGTTGCTGAAGAATTGAGATTGTGGCAAAAGTCCGGTGAGGGGTCCATTGAGTTGGAGGTGGCCTCAAATGGAGTGAAAACGTTCACAATGGGGAACAATTATTTGTTTCTGTTGGTGCTATCATTGAAATGGGCTGACAAAGCAGCGTGTTTGATGGTCTGGATAATTTGGTGATAGCATCTCCGGGCAGATTTACCCATACTCATGTCTTCCTTACCCTTGCACTCCAGCTGTTTACAGTGTTGTGTCATCAGTCTGAGTGCCTACGTCTACCAACTGTCCTGGGGTTTGGATCTTGCCGTATTGCTGTGTTTCAGGGGGACAGGCAATCAGTGCAAGAAGTGATCAAAATGTTGAAATTCTTGATGGCTTTAGGGAGGCTGTTGCTGTGTTCATATTGGTGGGTGTTTAGAGTGGTGTTCCAGTACTTGTCTGTGATGCTGTTTGAGTTTCGGTGGGCTGGTCTGGTGGTGGTTTATCAGCATTGCACTAGTGCAGGGATGTTGAACTTGGCGAGGGAGCGGTCTGTCCAGGAGACTGGTGTGAGCTTGTCGAATCAGATGTTGTCGAAGATGATGAAAATAGGGTCCAGAAAGTGTCCTGCAACTTGGGTAGGGCCCTTTACTCTTTCAATTAGTGCTTTTGAGTTGGGGTTGGCATGGTTTTCCAGGTGAAGCTTCATGTCTACATAGAGAATGTAATTGCTAGCCTCCAGGATGATTGGTGCGACAAAGTCCGTGATGGTGCAAGTGAAGTTAAATGGTCCCAGTGGTCCGTAGATGAGAGTGTCACTTAGAGTGAAGTTAGCTGTGGGGTGGAATTTGAACGACAGGTGTTCCACATTGGTGGATGATGTGTTCATGGAAGTGGTGTAGCTGTCCTGCTAAAATGCAAATATTCTCTCTAAAGCAGGTGTCTCCAACCAGTCGATCGTGAGCTACCAGTAGCTCACAGACACCTTCAGAGTATCTCACAACCTTGAGTTTATTTTAAGGGAATGCTGTGTTGTCAGGCTGCAGACAGCAGGGCCTGATAATGAGGAAAGCTGGGGTCAGATTTATGACCCAGAGCACAAAGTTGAAGAACTGAAGCACTGACTTATGGAAATCTTAAATAAAAGTCCTTGTCAACTATATGGTTTGCTCAATATCCCTATTTATCGGATGATCTTGTGTTTGGTTCTTAGCCTTGCATATTAGCTTTCTATCCCTATTAATCTGTTAGTTCTGTGCATTACCCTTACTTGGTAATTATCTTTGTTTATGACTTACCTACTCTACTCTCAGTATATGTTTTGATATATTTGTGACTCTCTTAATAGAAACTCACATGCCCCTCAATCTTACCAATCTTATTGATCACTATTATGTCGCTACACCTTCACAACGTACTGCCCAGCCTATTAAAATGAACCATATCCAAACAAATTGCTCACTGCTCATTGTCACTCCTTCACCACACCTGGCCAAACCTTTTATGCACTCCCTTATGTCGCACCATCTTACTGAGAAATGTTAACCAGCCACTAAATGTCTCTTATAATGTACTCCCACAAACCCCTCGACTCTGCACTTTTGAGATATAGCCCTAACTCATGGACCATCCCGTATCCTAAAAATGTCTCCAATAATGCAAAAAAGAATCTCAAACACAAACTACTAAAGCAGCACCCGGAAACACTAATAGCTGATACCTACCATAACGTGACCAATGGCACCAAGAAAACCGACTTTGTCTTCTATTCCATACGCCCAGCAAAATGGAAACACATATTCCTGCTCCTCCTTCAAGTTACTTAGACAATCAAGATACGCTATGGAAAAAAGATGACAATGTCCCCCTCCCCATCCATTTTCCAGACAGAAAACACACTTATACAAGCGACCGACACTCACCTCACCATATGTGCTCAACACTTCCTGTAATTTTTCAGCCCACTCACACAAAAGAGCTATCTGCCCCAAATGCCTTTTCACCCT
The DNA here is from genome assembly GCF_964263255.1 of Lissotriton vulgaris. NCBI lineage: Eukaryota > Metazoa > Chordata > Amphibia > Caudata > Salamandridae > Lissotriton > Lissotriton vulgaris. Next base: position 1,959,873,805 of record NC_141691.1, read on the forward strand.
TACCTTTGACCATCAGCTCAGAACCACCTGCCTTCTCCCCCCACAAATTCACAATCCAACTCTGAAACACCCCTTGACGCTACTAGCAACCTTGCCACCCCCATCAACACACACCGCCCACAAAGGCCCACTGGAAGGACTTCACTTGTTCCCACTCTAACCAGCAGACACACAGTAACACATCTCTATGTTGCTCACCTTAAGCCTAGTGACGTGGGTCCCTACATTATACCAGCATCTTCAGAATCCTCAGCTGATGCACCCCTCCCTACTAATGCAGACCCTATTCAGCCACTCAGATTGTCCATAATTCTAGTCCCAATGACAAGGAGCATCCCCATAGCACAGCACTCTCTGCTCCGTTATACCCAGCATTTGCAGCACATCTTCCCACTCTCAATGCTGGAAGCATCAATAACACACTGAAGCAGATCATGAACCAAATGGAGCAAAAGATTGATTCTCTTGCAAATGACATATCACACCTAAGACTAGATCTCTCAAGTCAGGCTAAGTTATCCCGCTATCCCACTCCTGAGAGTTATAAATTGCCTCCACAAATAGGTTCTTTTACGGCCTTAAAACGCATCCCCTGGCCCTCTACTCCCTTGTGTTGTCGGTGCCACCGTGCTCTCTGCCCCTTATCCAAACTTGAAGCTGAATTTTACGTCACTAAGAATCGTACTAGGGTTCCCAAACCCCCCTCCACAATCCCAGTAATAGTGAGCACAAATAGAATCCCTATAATTATCAACGTTCCCACCATTCAAACACTACATTCCACTAAGGAAAATCCCTGCCTTCTCTCATGCCTGCTCCTCAACTGTAGATCAGCAGTCCAACACGCTACAGATATCGCAGAATCTATACTCAGTGAAGAAATTGATATCGCCTTCCTCACGGAATCCTGGCTAAATGACCACTCTACCCCCATATTTGACCTTCTGACTCCACCTGGGTACACCACCATTAGACATGCAAGACCTAAAAGAACAGGTGGAGGTCTAGCCATAATTCACAAAGTAGGAATACATCTTTTCACTTTAAATAACGCTGAATACTCGACTTTTGACATACCTTGGTGTTGAACTTAAAAGCAAATGTTCCCCTCCTATCAAAAGTCAAAGTCAAAGTCAAATAATTTATATAGCGCCCTACATACCCAGAGGGTCTCAAGGCGCTTGATGAAGGGTGGGGAATTACTCGTCGAATATCCAGGTTTTAAGTTGCTTTCTGAATGCTAGGTGGTTCTGAGTGAGGCGAAGGTGAGTGGGAAGTGAGTTCCAGGTTTTAGCCGCCAGGTAGGAGAAGGATCTTCCTCCCATGGTGGTTTTGTTGATGCGAGGTACAGTGGCAAGGGCTTGGTTGGAGGAGCGTAGCTGGCGGGAGGGAGTGTAGAAAGAAAGTCGTGTGTTGAGGCATTCGGGTCCAAGTTCGTACAGTGCTTTGTGTGCGTGGGTTAGGAGGCGGAATGTTTTCCTCTTATTGACGGGGAGCCAGTGGAGGTTTTTCAGGTGATCAGAAATGTGGTCTTTACGCGGAATGTCTAGTATGAGTCTGGCTGATGCGTTCTGGATGCGTTGGAGTTTTGTCTGAAGTTTTGCGATGGTACCGGCGTAAAGGGTGTTTCCGTAGTCCAGGCGGCTCGTGACCAGTGCGTCGGTGACCGTTTTTCTAGTTTCGGTGGGGATCCAGCAAAATGTTTTTTTGAGCATGCGAAGAATGTTGAAGCAAGATGATGAAACGGCGTTGACTTGTCTGGTCATCGAGAGTGAGGAATCCAGGATGACGCCCAGGTTCCGTGCGTGGTCCGTCGGGATGGGTGCTTTTCCACGGGCCTCTGGCCACCAAGAGTCGTCCCAGGCGGAAGGGGAGGTACCTAAGATAAGGACTTCAGTTTTGTCTGAATTCAGTTTCAGACGGCTGTGTTTCATCCACTCGGCCACTTCTTTAATTCCTTCATGTAGGTTGGTTTTGGCGGTGTTGGGGTCTTTGGTGAGTGAGAGGATCAGTTGAGTGTCATCAGCGTAGGAGATGATGTTGAGGTTGTGTTGTCGTGCGATGGCCGCGAGGGGGCTCATGTATACGTTGAAGAGGGTGGGGCTAAGTGAAGATCCTTGTGGCACGCCGCAAATGACTTCAGTGGCCTCTGACTTGAATGGTGGAAGGCGGACTCTCTGAGTTCTTCCGGTAAGGAACGAGGTGATCCATTCCAGTGCTTTTCCTTGGATTCCTATGTTTCTGAGGCGTTGTAACAGGGTGCTATGACAGACCGTGTTGAAGGCTGCGGAGAGGTCGAGGAGGATGAGGGCGACTGTGTCTCCATTGTCCAGTAGAGTTCTAATGTCGTCTGTTGCTGCGATGAGGGCGGTCTCGGTGCTGTGTTTGGCTCGGAAGCCGGACTGTGAGGAGTCAAGGGATTTGTTGGTTTCGAGGAAGGCGGCGAGCTGGCTGTTGACGGCTTTCTCGATGACTTTGGCCGGGAATGGAAGGAGCGATATGGGGCGGTAGTTTTTGAGTTCGGTGGGGTCAGCTGTGGGTTTTTTCAGAAGGGCGCTGAGTTCGGCGTGTTTCCAGCTTTCCGGGAAGGTAGCGCAGTTGAAGGAGCAGTTGATGATGTCTCGGAGGTGTGGTGCTATGATGGAATCTGCTTTGTTTAAGATGTGGTGAGGGCATGGGTCTGTGGGGGATCCTGAGTGGATGGAGTTCATCAGGCGGATGGTGTCCTCTGTGGAGATTGGGTTCCAGTCATTAAGGATGTTCAAGGGGGGTCAAGGTACGGCAGAAGGTTGGGTGGGTTGGTCTCCGGATTGGTTGTCGAAGCTGTTGTGGATGTCTGCGATTTTGTCGTGGAAGAACGAAGCTAGGGAGTCACAAAGGGTTTGAGAGGGAGTGATGTCGTTGGAGTTGGCAGTGGGGTTGGTAAACTCTTTAACGATGTTGAATAATTCCTTGCTGTTGTGGGCGTTGTTGTCTAGTCGGTCTTTGAATGCGGCTTTCTTGGCAGTCCGGATCAGTTGGTGGTGTATGCGAGTGGCGTTTTTGAAGGCGTCCTTGGTGCTGGTGTTTGGGTCTTTTTTCCAGGCCTTCTCAAGGGAGCGACAGAGTTTCTTGGATTTCTTAAGGTCATCGTTGAACCAGGGGGCGTTTTTGCTGCCTAGTTTGATTTGACATTTTTTCAAAGGTGCTAGGTTGTCGGCGCTGTTGGTTAGCCATTGAGTGAGGTTAATGGCTGCTTGGTTGGGGTTCGAAGAGTGGGTAGGGGGGTATTGAAGAAGTGATGAGGAGATCTGGTCAATGGTGATTTTGTTCCAGTTTCTTCGCAGAGTAGGTTGAGGATGGTTGTGGGTTGTGGTCTTTTTGTAGATAAAGTGAACGCAGCTGTGGTCCGTCCAATGGAGAGCTGTGGTGTGACTGAAGGAGATATGTTTGCTGGAGGTGAAGATAGGGTCGAGTGTGTGACCTGCGTAGTGAGTGGGGGTATTGACAAGTTGTTTGAGTCCGAGGTTGGCGAGATTGTCTAGAAGGGTGGTGGTGTTGCTGTCGTTGCTCTTTTCCAGGTGAAAATTGAGGTCTCCCAATAGAATGTAGTCCTCGGAGGGGAGGGCGTGTGGGGTGATAAAGTCAGTGATGTCTTCACTGAATTGTGCACGGGGTCCTGGTGGCCTGTAGAGGAGGGTGCCTCTGAGTGTGGTCTTGGGGTCGGTGTGGATCTGGAAGTGAAAGTGTTCGGCGGTAGCAAGGTTGACGTCAGAGCTGGTTGAGATGCGGATGGAATTCTTATGGACGATAGCGATGCCTCCTCCTGTTTGGTAGGTGCGGTATTTTCGGATGATCTTGTAGCCTTACGGGATGGCGATGGTGATGTCTGGGGCTGAGGAGGCGTTCACCCATGTTTCTGTTAGGAAGGCGACGTCCGGAGAGAAGGTGTCTAGTAGATTCCAAAGGTCGATGGCGTGTCTGTGGACCGAGCGGGTGTTGAGTAGGATGCATTTTAGGTGGTTGGTGTCAGATCTCTGTTTGGTGTTAGTGGATGAGGAGTTGGTCTTGGTGCAGTCATACTTGCAGGAGTTGCATGTATTGTATTGTATTGTATTGTATTTATTATTTGTAATGCGCAACTGTCACCCTACGGGTATCCTGGCGCCCAACAGGAAGTAGTCAGATGGTAAACAGATGGTATACAATACACTAGCTGTCATGACATAAAAACCAGCCGCCAAAGCTATTAAATAGAGTCAGGGGGATTATACTTTGGCGAACAGCCAGGTTTTCAGGCTCTTTCTGAAACCCAGTAGGGTGTCAATTTGTCTGATGCTCTGGGGAAGCTCATTCCACAGCCTGGAGGCAGAGGTACAGAACGCTCTGCCTCCCATCCTTGATCTCCTGATCCTGGTAATTGCTGCCAAACTCTGGCTAGCAGAGCGCAGGGACCTGGACGGACTATACCAGGAGATCCTTTCCTGTAGAGGGATAGGTCCTGTGTTGTGCAGGGCTCTGTACACGATACATAGGGACTTGAAGGCAACTCTACTCCCGATTGGCAGCCAGTGTAGATCTCTTAGCGCCGACGTAGTGGAAGAACTGCGAGGTCTTTTAAGTGCCATCTTGGCCGCTATAGACTGGACCCTCTGGAGCCCCTGTAGGATATATAAGGGGGCCCCTAGATAAAGCGAGTTACAATAGTCCAGTCTGGCCAGAATCACACTCCTAACTACTAGTGGTCTAGATTCGTCAGGCAGGAGGGGCAGAATCTGTCTGAGTGCCTTCAACAATCCATAACAGACACTGATGGTTTTATTGGTCTGAGAGGTCATTTGAAGATCCGCATCAAACAGTACCCCTAGATTGCGCACGGTCTTAACTGGGATGCAAGGTTCTGCTCCCGGCGCGAGCCTGATCTCATGGGAGGGTTGTTGACTCAGCTTGGCTGACGAACAATAGACAACCTCTGTCTTCCCCTCATTAAATTGAAGGGAGTTTATTGTCAACCACCTGGATACCTTGTCCATGCAGTTCTGGAAAGTCTCCATAGACACCGCCTGTCTTCCTTCTAGAGAAAACACCAATTGTGTGTCATCGGCGTAGTTTATCAGATCTATACCGAAGGATTTGATCATGGGGATCAGGGGCTGCAGATAAAGATTAAAAAGAATAGGGCTGATCGAGGAGCCCTGAGGTACTCCATGACTGACCAGGGACTTGGGCGATGAAAAGGGTGCTAGGGTTACCATCTGTTGTCTCCCTGTCATGTAGGATTGTATCCACCTCAGGGCTTTGCCCTTCACGCCCAGTTTTTCCAGCCTGTTTAGCAGAACTGCATGGCTGACCGTATCGAATGCGGCCGACATGTCCAACAGCACCAAGACTGAGGAGTTGCCATTGTCGGCGCGCATTCGAAGGGTGTCCAGCATGGTTGCTAATGCAGTTTCTGTTCCGTGGCCTGGGCGGAAGCCGAACTGGTCCTTATCTAGCAGGCAGTTATCTTCCAGATAGCCTGACAAGGATCTACTGACCACCTTCTCCAAAATCTTTATCGGGTAGGGCAGGAGAGAGATGGGTCTAAAATGCGCCGGGATAGTAGGGTCAAGCGAAGGCTTCTTAAGCAGGGGGGTAACCACTGCCTGTTTCCATGCTTCCGGCACTATGCCTTCTTCAAGAGATTGGCGACAGATCTGATGCATCCAGGGGAACAACTCTGGCCCATATTCTTTCCAGATCCTGTGCGGAAGGGGGTCTAAAGGGGACCCAGATGATACATTCTGGGCCAGTCTAAGAAAGAGCTCTTCTGTGAGAGGGGTGAAGTTTTCCAGTGATGACAATATTGGTGAGAGTTCCTCTTCTTCTGTCTGTGCCTCTGCATCTTTGCAGCTATCCCTTTCCTCATTCAGCCCTCCCACAATTTTAGCGATCTTTTCCTGAAAATAGGTCGCAATCTCATCACAAAGTTCTTGTGTAGCAACCACCTTATTACTCGTACAGGTGGGATGTGAGAGATCCCTTATTATATTAAAAAGGGTTTTAGTACTGTTAGGGGACTGAAGAATAGTAGTGGCATAGAAGAGAGCCTTAGCTTTGGCGATGGCTCCTTTGTATTTAGCCTGTTCCACTTTCAGCAGTTTTTTGTCCATCTCTGAATAATATCTACGCCATTTCTTTTCTGCCTGTCGGCGTGCATTGCGTAGGGATTTCAGCTCCTCATTAAAGGAGGGTCCATGGGTGTGTCTAGGAGCGGCTTGGGCGCAGTTGGGGTGATGGCCGGGGTTTAGGGCTAAGAGGGTGGAGGCATCGTATGTAATGCGGGTGGGGTGGGTGGTGCGGGGACCAGGGGGTCTGGCGCTGGGCGCGGGCTTGGCGCGGACGGGTGTAGACGGGCTTACCTTTGGTGCACCTTCAGCGCGCATGGGGCGCGACCGCTGCGCGTGAACCCTGCGTGTAAAAGCATCTGTCATATATAGATAGTGGAGGGGGGCGGAGCGTGGGAGGGGCTGCTGGGAGGCGGGGAGCGGGGAGGAGACACGGTCCACGAGTGACCAAACACAAAATGGATGGGCTAAAACGAAACTGGGACCACAATCAAAGCAAGAATACAGTAAATACATAAAGAGTCAATGCAGCGCAATATGCAATGAAATGAATCAAAGATAAACGATACCAGGCGCTATGCTCGCCTCTAGGCACTCAGGGAATGCAGGCGACGTCGGAGCGCGCTCACCCAGGCAGGCAAAGGGTGTCAGGAGCAGTAGCTGGGGCAGGCAGCCGGCAAAACAAGCAAACTCTGCAGGAGGAGTGGAGCAATCAGCCAGGAGATCGTGGCTGGGAGCGTGGGGGAGCGACCGCTATGGAACTAGTCCAGCTGGTCACAGAGGGGTGTAGGGAGGATCGGGCTGCTTTGCTTGTGGGTGGGAGGGGCTGCTGGGAGGCGGGGAGCGGGGAGGAGACACGGTCCACGAGTGACCAAACACAAAATGGACGGGCTAAAGCAAAACTGGGACCACAATCAAAGCAAGAATACAGTAAATAAATAAACAGTCAATGCAGCGCAATATGCAATGAAATGAATCAAAGATAAACGATACCAGGCGCTATGCTCGCCTCTAGGCACTCAGGGAATGCAGGCGATGTCGGAGCGCGCTCACCCAGGCAGGCAAAGGGTGTCAGGAGCAGTAGCTGGGGCAGGCAGTCGGCAAAACAAGCAAACTCTGCAGGAGGAGTGGAGCAATCAGCCAGGAGATCGTGGCTGGGAGCGTGGGGGAGCGACCGCTACGGAACTAGTCCAGCTGGTCACAGAGGGGTGTAGGGAGGATCGGGCTGCTTTGCTTGTGGGTGGGAGGGGCTGCTGGGAGGTGGGGAGCGGGGAGGAGACACGGTCCACGAGTGACCAAACACAAAATGGACGGGCTAAAACGAAACTGGGACCACAATCAAAGCAAGAATACAGTAAATAAATAAACAGTCAATGCAGCGCAATATGCAATGAAATGAATCAAAGATAAACGATACCAGGCGCTATGCTCGCCTCTAGGCACTCAGGGAATGCAGGCGACATCGGAGCACGCTCACCCAGGCAGGCAAAGGGTGTCAGGAGCAGTAGCTGGGGCAGGCAGTCGGCAAAACAAGCAAACTCTGCAGGAGGAGTGGAGCAATCAGCCAGGAGATTGTGGCTGGGAGCCTGGGGGAGCGACCGCTATGGAACTTCACACCATCTACCACCCTCCTGGTGATCGCGCCCTCTTCGCAAAAGAGTTATCTGGCCTAATAGCTCGGTTCTCCGTAACTAACATGAAGGATGTGTTCTTGGGTGATTTCAACATTTGTTGGAACAAGTCAGAAGACAACACAGTCCGGCTACTCACTAACCTTCTCAAAATAAACGACCTTAAACAACTCTGCAATGAATCATCACACATCAAAGGCTCCACTCTAGATGTGATGATCACTAAAAACTAACTGGTCTCTCTCAGCTCCATCTCACCTATTGACTGGTCAGACCACCATCTCATACTGTTCAAGATCAATAGCCCGGTCAGACCCCACCTAGACATAACAAATACACCTAAACAGTGGACCAGAAATCTCTAACAAATCCCAATAACTGAACTGGAATCCAAGATTCGTGAACAACTACAGCGTCACCCCCTAATGCATACGCTGATGATCTCACTGCCCACTATAACACAGCGATGTCGGAAATTCTCGACCAAGTGTCACCTCCCAAACTAAAACAACTGAGATCAATCCAATCAAAATCTTGGTTTAGTTCAGATCTAAACAATGATGAAGACAACTCAGACTAGCAGAAAGGACAAGGAGACAAAACCCCTCGACAATCCACCTAGCACTACTTAGAAATACAAAGCTGTCATATAAGAAACACATTTTTAGAGAAAAAGCCTCTTTCTTCTTCAACCAACTGGACTGTGCAAAGAATAGACCCAGGGAGTTATGTAACATTGTCAAACGACAAACTACATCTTCACCCCCTCATGAAATTATCGCCATTAATGAAAGCATTTCTTACTGACAAAGTCGCAAAAAATTGAACAATCCTTCTTAGAAGTAACAAATCTACAATCCGTTTTAACCATCCTCACCGACCCACCTCCCTCCACGGCAGCTCCACACCCAGAACTCATCAATGACCAATTTTCCCCAAAAGAAACAAACAACAACCATACACACCCAACTGAAAAACAATGCCAACTGGTCTGACTTCAAACCCATGACAAAAATTGAAGTCTTCAATATAATCGCCAAATTAAAGCTCACTCCCATCCGCCATTGTACAAAATCTCAACCACATCATTGCCCCGTTCTGGACAAATATCATCAACACATCTCTCACCTTGGGCTGTATACCTGACTCTCTACAACTAGGACAAATCACACCCATACTCAAAAACCTCAGGGCTGGCCGTAATGATCTCAACAACCTCAGACCAATCTCCAACCTCCCGTTCCTAACCAAAACTATGGAAAATGTGTCTTACAACAACTTAATCATCATATAGAGGAATTCAACCTCCATGAAACCTTACAATCAGGGTTCAGGAAAGGCTGTACTACAGAAACTGCGATGCTCAATATCTCAGATGACATCCACAGATCCCTAGACGATGGAGACGCATGCCTACTTATCCTACTCGAGTTATCAGTAACTTTTGATTCCGTAAATCACCAAGCCTTACTTGAATCACTGTAGAGCCGCTCTAGTATCAATGACACAGTCTTAAAATGGTTCACATCATACCTACAACACCGATCGCAACAAATCAAAATCAACTCCTGTCTCTCTAAACCTTGGTGTGCCTCAGGGCTCAATTCTCTTTCCCTCCCTTTTCAATCTCTTCATGGAACCCCTTAGTTTCTTTCTGAAGCAAGCAGGGATCAAATATCACCAATATGCTGAAGACACCCAACTCTATTACAAAAGCAAATCACCCAGTGACCTCCTACATCTCAACACCACACTGAGCAAGATACAATCTTTGTTTAACTCTACCCACTTAAAGTTAAACCTCAACAAAACAGAAATAATTCTGTCCTCCCCAAAAAGGGCCCACCTACCAATCCACGAATGGCTCAGTGACCTGAATGCTGTAAATTGTTCTCTCAATCTGTCCACCTCTGCAAAGTGTCTAGGCTTCATCCTGGACAATAATATGTCAATGAAAGGATCACATCAAAAACCCAGCCAAAGGAGCGCTTACACACTACAACAACTCAAGAAAATTAAACCATTCATTGCCTCTGATTATTTCAAGATGGTTGTTCAATCTCTTGTCCTCTCCGTACTGGACTGTGGAAATGCTATCCTCACAGGGATGCCAAAAACTCACCTCCCCCCCATTAGATCAGTTCTAAACATGGCAGCCCCCCGGCTCATAACAGGTGTTCTATGGTTTGAACACATCACACCAGCCCTCAAGATCCTCAATTTGCTTCCCATCGAAGGAAGATGTACTTACATGACTGCCTGCATCACCCACAAAGCCCTTCACTCACATACCCCCAACTGTATATACAACAAGCTCACGAAAGCTGGAAGAACCTGAACTTTGAGAAGCTCCAACTCACTTCTTCTCGTACCTCCCAAACTGAAAAGGAAATCAACCCAGACTGGAAATGCACCCAGCATATGGAACTTTCTGCCAAGCGATCTACATTGCAACCCCTCCTTCTCTTTTGGTTCAACAGAGACCTGAAAATCCTCCTCCTCAACAAATACTTTAACATTTAAGCATACTGAACGTTGTTAATTATCTCTCTTTACAGGTCTAGACCCTCTGTTAAAGGCGGTTGTTTGTTTGCTTCTGATGTCTATTAGATCTTTCTCTCCCTTAACACATACTCTTCTTATTGCCTGCATACGATTATCCACGCTTATTGCCTAACGATTTCCTTTGTATTGTTTTATGCTTGTACTAGAATCTAATGAGTCTCACATCATATGGTAAGCGACTTGATTGTTATGTTATGTTATGTTATGTTATGTTAAATCAGTCTTTTATAGCGCACGGCTACTCCAAAGGAGTGTCCCGGCGCTTTTATTGACAGCCAGAAACAGACAAAACACAACACAGTAAAAATAGAAACAGAGCAGTAAGAAATAAAAACAGATCCAGCAATAGAAAAAAAGAGCGCACTAAAGGGCAAAAAGCCATGTTTTGAGGCCCTTCCTAAAAGTCAATAAATTAGATGTGCTGCGCAATGCCAAGGGCAAAGTATTCCAAAGCTGCGGTGCCCGCAACCTAAAAGAGCGACCTCCAATGCGGGTCTTTTTTACTCGAGGAACCACAGCAAGGAACAATGATTCAGATCTCAGAGATCGGGCCGGATGGTAAAAGTCAAGCCTCCTTTGGAGATATTTAGCTCCCGAGGCATGAAGAGCCTTGTGAGCTAGGGTCAAGGCCTTAAACATTATCCGCTTCCGAATAGGCAGCCAGTGGAGTGGCTGCAAAAGGCCAGAGGCTCTAGCTCGCCTGTGAAGGCCAAAAATGGCCCGCGCGGCCGCATTCTGGACCACCTGCAGACGTTGCAGGAGATACTCCGGCAGGCCAAAGTATAAGACGTTGGAGTAGTCCAATCTTGAACCAATTAAGGCCTGCACGTAGTCTTCCTATGATCTTCTGAGAGCAGAGGGAGAATCTTCTGGAGCATCCTGAGGAGGCCGAAACAAGTTCCCGTGAGAGCAAGGATCTGAGATCTTAGCGTCAGCCCATTATCAATCTTGATTCCCAAATTCTTTGCTAGCTGGGACAAGCGCGCTGGAGGGAACATATTAGCAGGCCACCATTCATGCCAGTCTGGATCCCATGGGCAGCCGAAGAAGAGTACCTCAGATTTACTGTGTTCTTCACGATCATGTAAACCGCTCCGATACCTGCCGGTCTAGCTAGCGCTATATAAAACCTATGAAATAAGTAAATAAAAATATTGGAGCATGAAAACACAATGATGTTTCTGAATGCTTTTAAATATGTGAAAATTAAGAGTTAACAATAATTAAGTTAACACTTCATTTTATTTTTATCCCATTTCAAAGTGTTGCATTTACAAACAGCAGGCCTCTTGCCCCCAGTGGCCAGTAGACACTGAGCCATATTTATAACTGTAAAATACTGTCATTTTTTTCAAATCAGTGTAATTTTAAAATGGATACAAATATTTCTAGGAAACATTGAGTCAATGATTTTCTCTACCTGCAATTAAGCCAAGTACGGCATAATATTTTATGACTCATGTTTCTTCACTTTAAATTCCTACTATTTAAATAAATGGATGCATGTTTCTGTCTTCAGGCCGCGGGGTGCAAGATCCCTGCTGTTTGTAAATGCAACATTTTGAAAAGGAAGCACATTTAAATGATGAGTTTTATAGAATCCATATAAACATAGGGGCATATTTACAAGCCCCTTGCACCGCTGGTGCATCACTTTTTTCGACGCACCAGCAGTGCAGTTTGGCGCTCCATATTTACAAGGCCACGTAAAGCTATCCTGCGTGACTTTTCGTGGTCTTGGAAATACCCGTCCTTTTCACACAGCACTTTGCGTGAAAGGGGCGTGCCATGGGCATTCCCACGCAACACCCTTGGATTCTACAGCATGACCAGATTTACAACATTTCGTAAACCTGGATCCCACGCCTCCCCAGTGGAGGCGCAACGAGGAGAAATACTTTTATTTCTCCTCATTTTTTCCACTTTCTATGTGTACTGCATTCTGCAGCACACAAAGAAAGAGGAAACACCTCTAGTGATTGTTTTTGTGCAGGAAGGTGCTCCTTCCTGTACAAAAACAATAATCCTTGCAACACAGACACCCTTCCTCCATGCTGCCTGCATTGGCGTATGGCATGCGATTGTGAGCCACCACAGGGGAGGGCTCAGGGATACGTCATACTGTTGTAATTATGATGCATCCCTGTGCTTTGAAAGAAACATAGCACGGCGCAGACAAGTGGCTTGCGGGACCATGCTGCATTACTTTCTTCTAAATAAGGAACTCAATTTACTGTTCAGTTTAATCTTTTTCAAGAGGGAGAAATTGAAAGAGATTTAAAGTGCAGAAAAATGTTTCCTATTCTGAACATTTTTTGCAGAACATTTTTCTGCACTTTCCATTTTAAAAATTGTTGTATGTTTGTGTTATACATATAGCAGTGCCACTTGGCGAAAGGTATGTCCTGTCACAAAAGTACATACTACACAGACTCTCTTTCACCCATAAACATATATCCCATTCATACAAACACATGTTCATATATCCCCAAAGTCCACTCTCTCACTGACACACATGGCAGCCCTGTTATAGGGCCCCTAGTCAAAATATTTTTTTCAAACCCTAGCCTTTGGCTCTATGGACATTAGGCTTAGATTCAATGAAACTGTGCATAGGGGTGTCTGGGAACATTGCGCACACAATTATTTTCACTGATCAGAAGTAGCTCTCACTACAGAAAAGGTTGGAGAACTCAGCTATAAAGCGTCCCTCACCTCCTTGAAACTAGGTCTTACTTGTATGAGATACATACAAAAGAGTCAAAACAGATTGGAGGCGATATTATCTGGATTCAAATTTTGCTCTAAGTGACAACATTATTTTTCTTGCACAATATGTATATTTTAATTGTTATTAATTTTATTTCATCACAGACATACTGTATGAATCAGATTGTAGCTATATTGACCAGGTACATTTCAATTTAGTGCCATAACCAAGCAGATGGTATTTACATTAACCATATTTATCTGGCATCACAGAGAGTGACACCACCTCCAGGGGTACAAGGGGATGTTTGCACCCCATGGGGAAAGTCTGGCTCAGTCTGTACTCCTTCCGTATAGGGCTGGAACCTGGGAGAAAGAGTGAGCACTGGGGGGACTGGTGTAGTATCTGAAGCCCATAAGAGAGGTCTTTATTTAGAGTTTGGTGTGCGACCTGCCATCCACCAGTGTGGCAAGGTTAATACTTGGGTACTCAGCATACTTTATTATTTTACAGAAACAAAATCGCAAAGGGGGTGTATATTTTTTGTAAATCAAAATACTGACCTGCAGTGGCGTAAAGAAACCTGAGGGAGCCCCCCAGCAAAGTTCACGGAGGCCCCCACGCTCTGGATCCAGACAGGAGTACTCAGATCTCAGGCATGCCACCTGTGCACAGTATGAGAGGAGGCCACTGTAGCTCAGGCCCCCCCTGCAGTGCAGGAGCTGTGGGGGCTATTATTACGCCACTGCTGACCTGACACACTAGGGGCCTAATTTATGAGAAATGACGCATCGCTGCATGAAAGCAGCGATGCGTCACTTCTCAGTGCGCACTCCTTGCGACATTCCTGATGCGTCATACTTAATGTATGACGCATCATGTCGCAAGGAGTTACAGATACGTCGGTATTTCTGACGTATCTGTAAGCGCAAAAGTGTCGCATTGCTGGAGTGTGTCACAAAAGTGACGCAACTCCAGCAATGCGTCCTTTCACATGGGGAAAGCCCCATGTGAAAGGGCCTGCGTCAGTCTTACGCCTGCAGTGAAATCTCATAGATTTCACTGCGTCACTTCTACGACCCTTCCTTGCGTCAATACGCCCCCATTGCATACATTATACCTGGCACAGGTATAATGTGGCGCAAGGGTTTACAAAGTGGCGCATCTACCTAGATGCGTCACTTTGTACATATGGCGCAACAAGGCGCATTTTTTACGCCACAGGTGCATCACAAAAAGTGACGCACCAGCGGCGTAAAAGTGACGCACTGCCTCATAAATGAGGCCCTAGGGGTTTTTCTCCCAGGGTGAGACGGTAGTTTTTCTGTTGGAATCACTTGGCTTTCCCTGGGATTACCGAACAGAAAAATGCAAATTCGACTGTTGACTGTAAACGAGAAGCACTGGGGAAAATGTGAGGGTCTGCATGGCTCCAAACAGAGCAGGCAGGCAATCAGTTTGGAGGACAGGGTACTCTTCCACGTTTGCGGCAGAGTACCTTGTCTTACCCTAAATTAGCGCCTTTGTCTTTTACTGATGTCATATCATTTCTGTGTTTATATTCCTTTTAAAAATTGTTAGAACTTTGCTTTCCCCTTTTAATAAATATTTTTCTGATGTGAAAAAAACACATCTATAGTGATGAATTTCGTGCATTCTCCAGTGAAGACTTATTAGCCGCTGACTGAAAAAATAAAAGTAATTAAAAATAAAAGAGTAACCATATCAACGCTTTCAAAAGTGCTTGAGATGATGGTAAGCCAGTGAAGGCAAATGTTGGCACCTAATTAAATAGTCATTATTGTTAGGCCTGCACAATTCTGTATCGCATGAAAGTTCACTCATTTCAGCAGTGCAGTTTGTTGGAGTGAAAGTCACACTGATGTTCACTCTGAATTTGAACTGCCACCGGGGTGTCTACATTTACGAAGATCGGCAAGAGTGAATTACTCTTGTTTGGTGGCACCCTCCGAGAGTTGACCTCTGATCTAGAAAGTGATGCTAAATGTGAGGAATTTTTTTATGAATAACCTCAAACAGAGGAACAAATCTACTGTAATTTTTCTTGAACTTCTCTTGAGCTGTCAAACTCCTTTAGGGTCCTCTGCCTAGTGCTGTGCTGACCAGAGAGCTCAGGCCCAGGATGTGTTGGCTTTGTAATGGAAAGAGATATCAATTCATACAATTCTTTATTTCGGATTAAAAATCCGTAAAACATATAGAAAAGTATAAAATAACATTTCATAGACAATTAGAAATGTCCATATGCATTCTCATAAAACACTTTAAATATTTAAAATAATCAATTACAGCCCAATATAATTATACACAGAAGTTCATTTGTTGGACTCAACAGATTAACATTCCATACAATATTATCTAATAACTGCTTTAAAAATATAAAGCAAAAACAGCATGTATTGCACAATATGGATCCTATACCAAATGCAATAATCACCTTCGATGCCTAAGTAATCTTTTAAGTTTCTAGCCGCTTAATATGGATTATCCATACTGCATGCAAATATTTTGCTAGACTAATAACAATCAACTCCCATGAATCCGTCAGCCGCGGCCTGTAGTGGGATGACCAGCAGGGCGTTGACGTGGGGAGGGGGAAGGGTAGGGTGGGGGGGTAGTAATGTATAGATTACGGAGTTTTACAGGTAAGTAAACATATAAATAAATAAAACTAATTTCGTTGCGCGCACTGCATCGCATTTGGTGATGCAGTGCACGCAACTAAACTTGTTTAATTTATTTATATGTTTACTTACCTGTACAACTCCATACCTCCCATACCTCACCCGTGCTGTATTGATTATGGGGATTTAAAAAAAATCTAGGATGTTAGTTCGAACTCCCATGTTTGATAATACTTCCCATAATGTTGTGTCTCGGGACAGTGTCAAATGTGGACTTTAGGTCAACAACAATGTCCCTTGTTTGGCTTCTATCTTGGCAGCAATAGCTATGCCTATCAACCCCTATATTAACCAGATTTTGAATTCCTACCTGCAGCAGGGGTCTGTCCCCGGCAAGTGGAAGGAAGCATACATACTTCCCTTTTTGAAAAAGCCTAATCAGGACCCAGAGTCATCCGCTAACTATAGGCTCATTTCCCTCCTACTTTCCTTTTCCAAAGTATTGGAAAAATATGTTCACTCCACATTTCTTGAGGCAAACAACATTTTGCACCAAAATCAATCTGGGTTTCATCCAAACTTTAGTACCGAGACGGCTCTCCTGGAAATTTCGGAGTCCATCAAGGACATTCTGGACAGGAGTGGCAAGGCCATGCTGATACTGTTAGACCTTTCAGCAGCCTTTGATACTGTCCCCCATAGCCGACTCCTAATGAGACTCCAGGAGTCTGCTTTTGGAGGGGCGGTCCTCAAATGGTTTGCCTCTTTTCTGTCAGGTCGCCAATAAACTGTCTGGGCACCCCCTTTTTCGGCTCTAATCCCCCCTCTGGAGATGGGTGTACCTCAGGGCTCTGTAATCAGCCCAACATTATTCAATCTGTAAATGTCCTCACTGGCAAGTCTAGCTGAGTCGCAAGGAGCTAAAATAGTGTTGTATGCTGACAACACCCAATTACTCTTTACCTGCGACAAGGATGCAGAGTTTAAGGGGGAAGTGATTAAGGCCTGCCTATCCGCAGTGTTTTCCTGGCTCCAGCTAACTTAACTTAAATGTAATTCTGACAAGTCAAAAATCATTTTCTTCAGCTGTCCATCTAATAACCTGTGGCAGAACTGGTGGCCTCAGGACATGCACCCTCCGGCTAACTCGGTGATGTCAGTTAAAAACCTTGGTGTAAAGCTGGACAATTCCTTGAATATGAAGCTACAGGTTCAGACAGTGGCCGGTCAGTGCTTCGGCTTTTTGAAAATGCTTAAACAATTTCTGCCACTACTTCAGATCCCCTACATGAAAACGGTGGTCCAGGCCTTGATTGGTTCTAGGCTCGCCTAAGTGAACATTCTATACCTCGGCCTTCCAGAGTATTTGTTCATCCGCCTTCAGGTGGTTCAAAATGCTGCAGCAAGGGCTATCCTGTCTTTTAGCCCAGGATTCGGGTGTCTGCTCATTTGACCCCTCTCCACTGGCTCCCTATCCGCAAGAGGATCCAGTTTTAGACCCTTGTGTTGGCTTTCAAGGACTTGCATGGTTCTGGAGCCCCCTACCTGAGGAAGAGAGTTCAATTCTACCATCCACAACGCTCACTTCGTTCCGCCTCCTTGGCGTTAGTCTGCACCCCGGTGGTGAAGCACTCCCATATGGGAGGAAGTTCCTTCCGGCTGCAAGTGGCTAAAATATGGAATAATCTACTGCTCACTCTGAGAGGACTGCAGGATCTGCTTCCCTTCAGAAAGGCTCTAAAACATGGTTGTTTCAGCAATAATTTAGCACTTTGCTTCCAGGATATTATCTCTTCCATATCATGTTAGCCACACTCACCCAGCGCCGGGACATCAATTAGAGTAGCTGTGCGCTTTATAAAACCCGGTTAACATAACATAACATAACATATAAGTGGCCTTTACCTGATAGGATGCTCTTTCACTGAATCAAATTGAACCTAAAGATTTTATCAAGACAACTTACTTTTGGACGAAAACACACTTGTAAATTAGTAAATATATTATTTGCCAGTGCACAATCCAATAGTTTACCCAGGACCTAGAACAGAACATTTTTTGAAGCCCATCAATTAAACTGATGGGTTTATAGTTTGCGGGTTCATCCTGTCGGCATACGGATTTTTTATAAATTTGAACTATCTCTGCACTGCGCCAGGACTCTGGTATTCTGCCACCTCATAAAATTGTCCTCAATTAAGAGGTTTAGGTATTTCGCCCAAATATCTGCCGCTGAAGCGTAAAGATCAGAGGGGATACAATCAGGCCCGGGGCTTTGTTAGTTGGAAGTGACTTAAATGCAGAATCGGTATGAGTTATCTCAAGAGAATCTACATACCCCAGGATGGTGCTTAAATGGCTTAACCCAGTCCTATCTGCTTGGGAACTACTATCCTCTATAGAATATAAATGGGTAAAATGCTTGGCCCACTTGCAGGGTTCAATATGAAATGCAAAAGAACTGCTATCATGCGCCAATCTGACCCAAAATGCTTTTCAGTCCCCCTGTTGTGCTCCATGTACTAGTTCTACCCAGACCATAACCTCCTAGGTGTTTTGTGCTCGTTAATGCTTATTATTATAGTTTTTCTGAGCCCTTAGGACCTTATCTTGGTCTCCTACTTGTATGCAGCCTAAGAGTAGAGTTTTTGCTTTTCTTCATAGCACCGTTTTGGTCTGATGGTAACATCACATTACAAGCTCTTAGCCGAATCTTAACTCCTTCCATGCTCATGACGAGCTGAGCTTGTCATGAGGCATGGTGCTCATGTGCTCATGACAAGCTGAGCTCGTCATGAGCTGTGGAACTCTCACACTCGGGATAATTACCCTGCTGTGCTGAGCGTTCCACACAAACGGGTGTGGCCGTGACGAGCTTAGCTTGTCATGAGCACACGGGTACTGTGCCTCATGACGAGCTGGGCTCGTCATGAGCATGGGGGCGCTTGCTCATGACGCTGGGGGAATTACCCAGTAATTGCAAAAGCCAGGATTGAGCATTTTTGTACTTGGGAGATGCCCACTCCTAGTCAGATATGGATGAAATGCAGCTATCCAAGGGTTCCATTCTAACATTAAAATCGCCAGCCACTATTGAGTAGGCTTTACAAGACAAGGAACTAAGCTGATTTGCAAAAGGGTAAAAACCAAAGATTCCTTGTGCTTGCCCTGTGATCTATTATAAACATTAAAAATATATAGACAGGTGTTGTCTTTTCATAGTTTCCGTCCATGTAATTCAGGTGTAGTTCCAGAGAGTAGGGTGGTTTGACAGCCAAATTAGTTTTTTACCCAAATAAATAAGCCCCCTACAGGGTGACCTTTCCCCTGGATCAGAGCGGGCATGAGGAGCTTGAATAGCCACATCCAAAGCTGGATTTATGGAGCCTAGTTTCCTGGAAAACACAAATATCATGGTCATCTATGTAAGCCCCCCAATCAGGGTCCACAAGTTGCACCTTTAAACCAGCTAAATTGCATGAAAGGATTTTCCATGACAATCTGTCCTTGTTTTGGGAGATAGACAAATGGGCCTCCAGTTGTAGGTAAGAGCCACCTAGAGCCATCTTTACAGATTGACTAATAAGTCATAGACTGCTCTTTCCTGATCTTCTGGAATTGTCAGAATGAGTGCACAGTCATTCAATCTTTTTCATCAGTCTGAAAATGTTACCCTTTTTAGTGGCACTGCTATTTTGGTCAGGAGGACATTGTTGCCCAAGACCATTGAAATCGTCATCCATGCAAGGGCCCCTTTTGGACAAATCCTGAAATTAACTAGTTAGATTCATCTGGTTCATATTCCTACTAGCATCTGTGTTCTCAAGATTCCGTAGCATTTCACATGAAGACATTTGCCTCTGTGTTAGTGTTTGAGAACAACCTTTGCCGTCAATTACACAATCTAGGAATGGTTTAAACTGAATTGTAGAGCCTTGAAGAGGGAAAGAACAAGATTCTAGTGCTAAAAGTCCATCACTATATGACCTGATTTCTTAGAGTCAGTTTAATGGCATCATGAGAAGACCAGTTGTTAGATGCTGGGCAATAAACACATCTGACCGTATGAACGAAAGACAATTACGTTTATGATGAATCCAATGAGTAATCTTGTTACTTAAGGATTCTGGGGGTTCTCTCTGGTCAGGTGCTAATCTAGGAACCCTTGTCATATACATATTTCCACATTGCAGATTGTGTGATGACGTACAAGGGCAGTCATTTGAGGAAAATAGTGTGTTGTTCGATGGCATACCCTCAATTGGAAAATTATGCTGACCATAGCGGGGCCTGATAATTTCAAAATGGGGGATGTACAAGGGGTGGACATTGTTACTGTCCTCAATTGTATGCTGTTGGTCAATACCCATCCCCATAGCTCTATTTGTTGGTGTATAGGCACCTTGACCATAGGGGGATAGAAAGGCTGAGGGTTGTTAGCCAAAAAAAGCTGACCAATGATTTTTTTCTTCCCTCAACCACCGTTTCTGTCTGTGAAATTGGGGTTACCTACTCTTTCCCCCTGATGGTAGATCTTGTTTTCTTAATAACTCTATAGTTGACTTATGATAGCTCTTGATCATGGAGACGAGAGATTGAACAGCCCCTGTCAGGACTTTAAAATATTTCTTTAGGGATCTAATCTGCACTAAGGCACATTCTATATCTATGACCCTATCAGTTAGTGGATTTTTGGCTTTGGCAGCTAGGTTTCCCTAGCATTAAGGATGCATAATGATTTGTGCAGGAGCTGTTAGCCTTAATTGTTCATATCTTTTGGTTATTGGCTTGGAAAGGTCAGAGTAGATTGAGCTGTTACTGCAATAGATGGAGGGCAGGTGAACTTCGATTGTGCTGCCACATTAATTTGTGCAGCGGAATGGCATGCAGCAGGGACACTTTTTTTTTGTTTCACTTAAAGTAGTGCGTTATCTTAGGTTTAGATCCTACCTTCTCATTCCGCTCCGAATCGTCACCTAATATGCCTACTACCTCTTCTATCAAAACATTTATAATTTCTAGTGTGCTGTTCTCTTTATTGGATTTTTACGCTTGCTTCCCGTTGGGGCCAGTATCATTTTCTGTATTTTTCTACTTCCCCACAGTTGCGCTTTTATATAATAAGACAAATGTTACTTTCAGGCTGTGAGCGCAAAATTAAGCTGAAGCTTTGGTAGGGTCAGTCACCTGAATTACCTCTGGGGAGGGGGGGGCGGGGGGGTTATACGCCTGTTTCCAATGGTCCCACTGAAGTCCTCAGTGTCCACACTTGACCACTCCCTTCTAAAGAGGTTAGATGCATCTGATGGTCGCCCGGAGGCACCCACCAGATGAGCAGGAAAATAACTGATGGAGGGACCCATGCTGCAGGTCTGCTGGTGATCTTTTAGCGCATTTGGCCCCACCCCTCTAGTGCGTGGTAGCTGGGGGACCAACAGCCTTATTCATGAAGGCTAAATCGGCTCGCAAAGGGCCGGATTCTGAGAATCCGGCCCTTTGCGAGTGCGATTTTTGCATTTGGGATTCAGCATCCCAAATGCAAAAATCGGTAATTGCTAAATCGCTAAATTGCGAGGAATTACATTTAAGGAATCTCTATTTGAGATTCCTTAAATGCAAATCATGAAGCATTTGAAAATTGCGAAAATGCAATTTTGGGCCGCTATTTACCGAGAGGTCAGACCCCTCGGTAAATAGCAAAAACTTAGAAAAATGCTTTTAAAAGCATTTTTCTAAGTTGCATGTTGCACACGCACATGTCCTTTGGACATGTGTGTGCGCAACACCTGTTTCAATTTGCATTTAAGGGGTGCTACAGGGTGTCCTTTGGACACCCCTGGCACCCTTTAAATCGCTATCTTATTTGCGAGTAGCAAATTGCTAATCGCAAATAAGGAATACTCCCCATGCATTCCTATGGGCCTTTTGGCCCATAGGAATGCATGGGGAGTTATTCCTTATTTGCGATTAGCAATTAGCTAATCGCAAATAAGGAATCAGTGGGAATCGCAATTAATATTGCGATTCCTACATGATTACCGTTTTGCGAGTCTCAAATAGCGATTCCTTATGATTCGCTATTTGAGCCTCGCAAAACGGCCCGATCATGAATCAGGCTGCAAGTCCCACCGAGCCCGTTTTGCAGCAGAATGTCCAGAGGGACCAGGTGAGCAGGTAGGCAACTGATAGAGGGACCCATGCTTCGGGTTTGCTTTTAGCAAGGGGTAAAGTGCACTTTTATGCAAGTCATACCCGGAGAATTTTAATTAATCAAACTGTGTGCATACTTAAGTTTCTACTTAGGTTTTAGCATGTACTGCATGGTAGTGTTACATAAAAATCATTAAACTGTTCTGGTAGCTGGCATGTGAGTGACTCTTTGATCTCTACTGTCCTGTCAGAGGTAAGAGAGACTGACAAATGACTCACACATTTCCACTGTGGCATTGTTTATCAGGCTTCATTATCATTACAGAGTCACTGGTCTGCTTCTGTTTAGTGACTGATTCTGAACCGACCCTCTAAACATTATGGAAACAATTTTGGCATGGGCCTGGCTTTATCTAGTTCCATCAGCATTGCAGAGTGGATCTGAGTATGTGGCAAATGATTCCTCCATTCTTCAGAAGCTCTGTCGAAGGCCAGGCTGGTATGTTGCTATAACAGCTTCTAAAGGCTAACTCAGGACATTCTTTGACTATGCAATGCCCCTGCCAGGCTTCCAGAAATGCACTACCTTGTGACAAATGTATCTTGCATTCCTTGCTAAAAAATAAGTGTTCCCAATTCCAGCACACTAGGACCCACATGCTAGCAGAAGGGAAAGTACATTTTTAAAAAGTTACTTGACCGCATTATGACACAAAAAATGTATCGGTTCAATTACTTGTCCTGGGAAACGACCTTTACAACGACTCATTCACAACGAAGTGCCTGAACCACGACTCCTTAACAATGACTGAACCTGAATCACGAGTCTTTTAACCACTAATGAATTAACAACTACTTCTGACCCGTAGATGGCACTCTTGGATTGTATATGAAATATGTATTACTATTGAAAAAACGGTGGCTGTATTTTGTATTTTATATGGTTTTGTAGAGTGGATTGTTTTTTAGCAAAGTAAGTTTAGGAAACGGTTTAAAATAAATACTTTAAAAAGTATTAAAGGTAAGTATTTTGTGTAATATATATGTGTATATATATATACATATGTATATGTATACATATATCCAATTAACACCACTCCGGATTCAGAAGGTGAGAGGCCACATCAGGGGACAGCAGAGAAAGCTTTTATTAATGACAGCATGGGCATGATGCATTTCGGCATTGTAGCCTTCGTCAGATGCCGCTGTGAGTCCGGTTGTGTCTCCGCCCACGCCTTTATGATCTCCTGTGCTCTCCCCAATTGGAGGGTCAAAGTTCAGCCCCCAGTCACATGGTCGCACTGCCACTGCTACCCAAGTAGAACTCCAGTTCCCAAAATGCAGTGTTTTTCGGGCTGTGGGTGCAGTGAGCAAAATTAGTGGGGAAAGGCGCGTTGTGTGGAGAAAGACAAGCCAGACAGCAGTGATGAATTTCAGCCTCCCTGGGTCCCCTTTAACGCTCCCAACCTGCGTCAGCGATTCAGCCGGGCTGTGAGTCGACTTGACAGTGTGCAAACGGCTCCTCGTGAGGTCACAAGCTGCTGCTAGCAGCATCCCTGGCGTCGTCGGCAACTTGGGTGGGCAGGAGAAAATCCAATTCCTTGGAGAACAGAAAAAGCTGGAACAGCTGATGCCAGAGTCTCCTGCCACTTTGAAGGAGCCAGGCCTCTGTCACGCCACTGGCAGGCGTGTGAAATATCCAATTAACACCACTCCGGATACAGAAGGTGAGAGGCCACCTCAGGGGACAGCAGAGAAAGCTTTTATTAATGACAGCATGGGCATGATGCATTTCGGCAATGTAGCCTTCGTCAGATGCCGCTGTGAGTCCGGTTGTGTCTCCGCCCACGCCTTTAAGATCTCCTGTGCTCTCCCCAATTGGAGGGTCAAAGTTCAGCCCCCAGTCACATGGTCACACTGCCACTGCTACCCAAGTAGAACTCCAGTTCCCAAAATGCAGTGTTTTTCGGGCTGTGGGTGCAGTGAGCAAAATTAGTGGGGAAAGGCGCGTTGTGTGGAGAAATACAAGCCAGACAGCAATGATGAATTTCAGGTTCCCTGGGTCCCCTTTAACGCTCCCAACCTGCGTCAGCGATTCAGCCGGGCTGTGAGTCGACTTGACAGTGTGCAAACGGCTCCTCGTGAGGTCACGAGCTGCTGCTAGCAGCATCCCTGGCGTCATTGGCAACTTGGGTGGGCAGGAGAAAATCCAATTCCTTGGAGAACAGAAAAAGCTGGAACAGCTGATGCCAGAGTCTCCTGCCACTTTGAAGGAGCCGGGCCTCTGTCATGCCACTGGCAGGCGTGTGAAATATCCAATTAACACCACTCCGGATACAGAAGGTGAGAGGCCACATCAGGGGACAGCAGAAAAAGCTTTTATTAATGACAGCATGGGCATGATGCATTTCGGCATTGTAGCCTTCGTCAGATGCCGCTGTGAGTCCGGTTGTGTCTCCGCCCACGCCTTTAAGATCTCCTGTGCTCTCCCCAATTGGAGGGTCAAAGTTCAGCCCCCAGTCACATGGTCGCACTGCCACTGCTACCCAAGTAGAACTCCAGTTCCCAAAATGCAGTGTTTTTCGGGCTGTGGGTGCAGTGAGCAAAATTAGTGGGGAAAGGCGCGTTGTGTGGAGAAAGACAAGCCAGACAGCAGTGATGAATTTCAGCCTCCCTGGGTCCCCTTTAACGCTTTCAACCTGCGTTAGCGATTCAGCCGGGCTGTGAGTCGACTTGACAGTGTGCAAACGGCTCCTCGTGAGGTCACGAGCTGCTGCTAGCAGCATCCCTGGCGTCGTCGGCAACTTGGGTGGGCAGGAGAAAATCCGATTCCTTGGAGAACAGAAAAAGCTGGAACAGCTGATGCCAGAGTCTCCTGCCACTTTGAAGGAGCCGGGCCTCTGTCACGCCACTGGCAGGCGTGTGAAATATCCAATTAACACCACTTCGGATACAGAAGGTGAGAGGCCACATCAGGGGACAGCAGAGAAAGCTTTTAATAATGACAGCATGGGCATGATGCATTTCGGCATTGTAGCCTTCGTCAGATGCCGCTGTGAGTCCGGTTGTGTCTCCGCCCACGCCTTTAAGATCTCCTGTGCTCTCCCCAATTGGAGGGTCAAAGTTCAGCCCCCAGTCACATGGTCGCACTGCCACTGCTACCCAAGTAGAACTCCAGTTCCCAAAATTCAGTGTTTTTCGGGCTGTGGGTGCAGTGAGCAAAATTAGTGGGGAAAGGCGCGTTGTGTGGAGAAAGACAAGCCAGACAGCAGTGATGAATTTCAGCCTCCCTGGGTCCCCTTTAACGCTCCCAACCTGCATCAGCGATTCAGCTGGGCTGTGAGTCGACTTGACAGTGTGCAAACGGCTCCTCGTGAGGTCACGAGCTGCTGCTAGCAGCATCCCTGGCGTTGTCGGCAACTTGGGTGGGCAGGAGAAAATCCAATTCCTTGGACAACAGAAAAAGCTGGAATAGCTGATGCCAGAGTCTCCTGCCACTTTGAAGGAGCCGGGCCTCTGTCACGCCACTGGCAGGCGTGTGAAATATCCAATTAACACCACTCCGGATACAGAAGGTGAGAGGCCACATCAGGGGACAGCAGAGAAAACTTTTATTAATGACAGCATGGGTATGATGCATTTCGGCATTGTAGCCTTCGTCAGATGCCGCTGTGAGTCCGGTTGTGTCTCCGCCCACACCTTTAAGATCTCCTGTGCTCTCCCCAATTGGAGGGTCAAAGTTCAGCCCCCAGTCACATGGTCACACTGCCACTGCTACCCAAGTAGAACTCCAGTTCCGGGTATGTGGCAAATGATTCCTCCATTCTTCAGAAGCTCTGTCGAAGGCCAGGCTGGTATGTTGCTATAGCAGCTTCTGAAGGCTAACTCAGGACATTCTTTGACTATGCAATGCCCCTGCCAGGCTTCCAGAAATACACTACCTTGTGACAAATGTATCTTGCATCTCTTGCTGAACGATAAGTGTTCCCAATTCCAGCACACTAGGACCCGCATGTTAGCAGAAGGGAAAGTACATTTTTAAAAAGTTACTTTACCGCATTATGACACAAAAAATGTATTGGTTCAATTACTTGTCCTGGGAAACGACCTTTACAACGACTCATTCACAACGAAGTGCCTGAACCACGACTCCTTAACAACGACTGAACCTGAATCACAAGTCTTTTAACCACTAATGAATTAACAACTACTTCTGGCCCGTAGATGGCACTCTTGGATTGTATATGAAATATGTATTACTATTGAAAAAACGGTGGCTGTATTTTGTATTTTATATGGTTTTGTAGAGTGGATTGTTTTTTAGCAAAGTAAGTTTAGGAAACGGTTTAAAATAAATACTTTAAAAAGTATTAAAGGTAAGTATTTTGTGTAATATATATGTGTATATATATATATACTTATGTATATGTATACATATATGTGTGTATATATATATATATACACAGATTCCTCCTCACTTACTCGAAAGGACGACAAGCCACACCAGCCAGGTACGTTTAGATATTTTAATCGGGCACAAAAAGATGCGTTTCAAGCTCACGGGCTCTTGGTCACATGACCACCACATTTTTTTATAGTCAGCTGTTATAGCAAAAGGAATAATAACAAAGGAAGCAAGACTCTCTGTTTGCAATATCACACAGAGCTTTTAACAGTGCAGTTAATGAATTCTAAGATAAACTAAATAACAGGTGCACGTCTTCCAAGTGTTTGGTGTAATACAATAGTTGGTATCGTGATATCAGAACATTTACAGCGCAAGCTCGCATAATGGTATTGTACCCATTTTAACAAGGTAGAGGAAAGATATAAGAGAGGAAATGAAAAAGCAAGAATCAGGGCAGAAAAGAGTGAGATAGAGACATGGAAGGGGAGAGAGAGAGTAAAAGAAGAGAGAAGAAGATAACAGGGTAAGTTTGGGTATAGTACCCCAAAATTTATAGGTTAAATCCACCTATGTTTTATTATTGTCCCTGGTCTATTCATACTCTAGGTTCACACCCCACATCCATATATCTATTCCCACTATTGTAAAAATAATCATGTACTCTGGGTCATCTGAAAGAATATAATAAAAGAACATTCAAAAGAGTTCATGTAAGTTCATTGTCTACTCCCATCTCTAATTATTTCAAGATACTACCCCGTGCTCTTAGTCGTAATTTGTAAGTTTTCATGGAATGGTAGTGCTCGTAACTTTATATTCTATCTGTGGTTTTTATTCCTTTAGTGACAGCATGATTTCTAGAGAGATGAAAGAGAGAGAGTTGTGATTAGATTCATAGATACAAATAGATAACTCTGATTAACAACTTAATCATGCCCTTATTCTATGTTAACATTATTACTTAATGTAATTTCCTAATTTACCTTGATTTACCAAGATTTGTAGTACATCAACAAAACACCAAAGATTCAACACAAATAATAATAAACAATTAAAAATCAGATTTGTCATGGAATCTGAGTATCAAGAAGGGGATTTAGAAGGTCTCGGTCAGATTGTTCATAAGTGTACATATATCACCTCATCAATGTTCATCCCAAAAGGTACGATACAGCCTGCCTTTAGAATGAACCTGGATTTTATTTATTTATTTATTTATTTTATCGATTTTTAGAGCGCGCAAATACCCGAGGGTGTCTCTGCGCTATTGTTGCAGAACTCTCTGGCGGATAGGGGGGAATTAGGCTGGGAACAACCAGGTTTTCAGTTTTTTCTGAAGTTGAGCAGGGTTGGTGCACATTTGATCTGGAGAGGGAGTGTGTTCCACAATTTGGCTGTGGCAACAGTGAAACGTTTGTCTCCCCAGTTGGCCCTTCTTGTGCGGGGGACTCTTATCAGGTGAGCCGAGGATGAACGTAATGTCCTTGGGTGTTCGAGCGGGCGGAAAGCTTGCCTTAGGAATAGGGGGCCGTGGTTGTGGATAGCTTTGTAAGCTATGCACAAAGCTTTAAATTTGATACGGCTCCTCATCGGCAGCCAGTGTAGCTGTCGGATGTAGGGGGGGACAGATGCAAATTTGGGAATGGATAGCAGGGTCCTGGCTGCTGCATTTTGTACAGTCTGTAATTTGTTAAGGACCTTTTGTTGTGCGTTTAGAAGCAAGGCATTACAAAAGTCAGTTTTGGAGAAAACTAATGTGCTGACTAAAGTTTTGCCTGCAGAAGATGGTAGGTAAGGGATTAGTTTTTTGATCCTTTTTAAGATGTGGAAGGAGGATGAAACCACCGAGTTGGCATGCTGCTGGAAGGACATTTTGTTATCAAAGATAACCCCTAGGTTTCGTACCTTAGACACTGGTTCTGAAGGTTGTCCCATCTGATGGGGCCACCATAGTGGAGACCAGGTTGGTTGCAGTCTACCGAATGTCATCACTTCTGTTTTATCAGAATTTAGCTTAAGACAATTTGATGACATCCAGGAGCTTATTGCCTTCATTCCAGTTTGGAAATTCGCAGCTACAGCTGTGCCATCGTCATATACGGACAACACCAGTTGTGTGTCGTCTGCGCATGTAGTGAGGGAGATTCCGTGGGATTTGATGACCCTCGCTAAGTCGGACACGTATATATTGAACAGTGTCGGGCTTAGCGAGGATCCCTGTGGTACACTGCAAGGCAGGGAGAAGGTCTGGGAAGTGTATTGGCCTAGCTTCACCGTTTGTGGGCAGTTGGACAGAAATGAGGCGAGAAGCTCCTTGGCTTTGTCTTTTATTCCTATGGCTGCGACAGGGTCGATCAGGGTGGCATGATCGACCGTGTCGAAGGCTGCGGACAGATCTAAAAGTATCAGGATTGCGGCTCCTCCATTGTCCATTGTGGACCGTATCTCGTCCGCAGCTTTTAGGAGCGCAGTCTCCGTGCCATGTCCCTGACGGAACCCGAACTGGGTGTCATCCAGTAGGTTGTTGTTGTGAATATAGGTTGACAACTGGTGGTTCATGATTTTTTCAAAAATCTTGGCCGGAAATGGGAGGCATGCAATGGGCCTGAAGGGTCTAGACTGGGCTTTTTGAGTAAAGGTTTGATAATGGCTTCCTTCCACACCGAAGGGTAGGTGCCGGATGTGAACATTGCGTTGCAAATGGTAGTTAGTGACGGGGCGATAGCTTCTGACATGAGATTGAGAACGCCTGGAGGGCACGGATCAAAAGGTGAGCCAGATCTGGTTCGGGCGATAAAGGGTTGGATGATTTCTTCCGTGGTGTTTTCAAAGGCTGCAAATTTTGGGGCATTATCGGCGGTGGATTGCCCGATAGAGGTTAAAGAAGGGTCAGGCGAGAAAGTAGTAAAAATGGCTCTGACCTTATCTTCAAAAAATTTGGCCAGTGCGTCTGAGAGGGCCTGAGATCCTTCTGAATGGGGTGGCAGAGGATTAGACAGATATGTTTCCACTTGGAATAGTTTCCCTGATGAGTTTTTGGCCTGATTGATATGTTTGGATGTAATAGGTGGATTTTTTCAGCTGCTATGAGTTTTTTGTAATTAGAAAAGGCGTTTTTATAGGTGATCTTATCAGAATTATTGAAGTGGCGACGCCACTGCCTTTCTAAGTTTCTGCAGTATTGACGCTGTAATCTGAGCGATTCAGAGAACCAAGGGGCTGATGGGAGTTTTCTGTTCCGGTGCGAGGTTATTGTGGGTGCTAGCTTGTTACATGCTTCATTCAGATTCTCCAGGTAAGTAGCCGAAGCTGCTGTGGGGTCCTGTTCGTTTGGCAAAGGGCTGTCATGTATCATCTGAGTGAGCTGGTCGAGATTAATGTTCTTCCAGTCTCTGAAATTCGTAGACCGAGAATTTGTCTGGGGGGGGGCCGGAATTAATGGGAACTGAGAAGCATATTGCAGAATGATCTGTCCAAATTAAAGGGATAACCTTAGTGATAGAGATCTCCCTGTTATTAGTGAAGAGACCGTCTAGAGTATGTCCTGCTGAATGGGTGGGTAGTTTAACAATTTGTAGAAGGCCAACTGCCTCTAGGTCACCGAGTATTGTTGCAGTATCAGGGTCTTCAAGAGATTCTAGATGAAAATTGAAATCACCCAAGATGGTAAAGTGTGGGGATCCAATTGACGTCTCATTGATTTTATCTAAGAGTGAGAGAAATTTTGATCTGGATCCTGGGGGGCGGTAGATTAACATGCCTTTAAAGTTGTTTTACTGGAGAGGAATATGGCGAAAAGGAGAGCCTCGCACTCAGAGAAGGTTGTCTCTGTTGTAGTTAGTTTAAGGTGGTCTTTATGAATAATCGCTATTCCTCCGCCTTTTCTTAATGGTCTGTCTAACTTACTTACACAGTAGTTATTAGGCGTAGGGTCTCTGAAGTCAGGGCCAGAGGATTTGTCTCCCCATGTCACGGTAATAAATAGTATGTCTAATTTATGTGAGTCACTGAAATCAGCGATTTCAAATTTGTGTTTTGGTAGGGAACGTACATTTATGAGAGCTGCTGACACTGAACGGGGGGGGATTGTGGGACGTGCCGGCAGAGTCTCAGTGCAAGTGGGACATTTGAGCGGTCCTATACAAGGGTTGTTATAGTTAAGGAGGGGTAAGGAGTGGGCTTTCTCAGCATTAGGTTTCATGCTAAGGAGTTCAGCGAAGGAGTAGGATAGTGGCGATGAGTTGGTGATGGGCCAGGAGCAAGGTGGTACAGGGGGGGTGGCCCTAGGCCCGGCCTCGGCGCGGACGAGCGCAGACGAGCTTGCCTTATGCGCGCCTTCGGCGCGCAATCGTCGCGCCCGCTGCGCTCGTACGCTGCGCTTCCGGTTCTTGTACATGTAAATAGTGGTGGTATGGGTAGCTGTGGGCGTGATCAGCTCAGGTGGGCGTGGCCTGTGGCCGAAGGGCGGCGTTGCTAGGGCAACCCTCTCCGCATCAGCAATCAATCTGCTGGGCGGTAGGGTGCGAGTAGCGAAGCGAGAGCCTCAGGATCAGGTAACACAGTGAATACAGTTTAAAATAGCGTGCAAGTGAGCATAAAATCTCCCGGCTTCCGCCTCAGGAGAGAGTCTGAAACAACAGCGCTTGTAAGCAGCGCGATACTATTTAAAGGCTGGCTGTGGGCATGATCAGCTCAGGTGGGCGTGGCCTGTGGCCGAAGGGCGGCGTTGCTAGGGCAACCCTCTCCGCATCAGCAATCAATCTGCTGGGCGGTAGGGTGCGAGTAGCGAAGCGAGAGCCTCAGGATCAGGTAACACAGTGAATACAGTTTAAAATAGCGTGCAAGTGAGCATAAAATCTCCCGGCTTCCGTCTCAGGAGAGAGTCTGAAACAACAGCGCTTGTAAGCAGCGCGATACTATTTAAAGGCTGGCTGTGGGCGTGATCAGCTCAGGTGGGCGTGGCCTGTGGCCAAAGGGCAGCGTTGCTAGTGCAACCCTCTCCGCATCAGCAATCAATCTGCTGGGCGGTAGGGTGCGAGTAGCGAAGCGAGAGCCTCAGGATCAGGTAACACAGTGAATACAGTTTAAAATAGCGTGCAAGTGAGCATAAAATCTCCCGGCTTCCGGCTCAGGAGAGAGTCTGAAACAACAGCGCTTGTAAGCAGCGCGATCCTATTTAAAGGCTGGATGTGGGCGTGATCAGCTCAGGTGGGCGTGGCCTGTGGACGAAGGGCGGCGTTGCTAGGGCAACCCTCTCCGCATCAGCAATCAATCTGCTGGGCGATGAGGTGCGAGTAGCGAAGCGAGAGCCTCAGGATCAGGTAACACAGTGAATACAGTTTAAAATAGCGTGCAAGTGAGCATAAAATCTCCCGGCTTCCGCCTCAGGAGAGAGTCTGAAACAACAGCGCTTGTAAGCAGCGCGATCCTATTTAAAGGCTGGCT
The DNA here is from genome assembly GCF_964263255.1 of Lissotriton vulgaris. Classification (NCBI taxonomy): domain Eukaryota; kingdom Metazoa; phylum Chordata; class Amphibia; order Caudata; family Salamandridae; genus Lissotriton; species Lissotriton vulgaris. The sequence continues at coordinate 1,959,905,445 of NC_141691.1, forward strand.
GTGGGCGTGATCAGCTCAGGTGGGCGTGGCCTGTGGCCAAAGGGCAGCGTTGCTAGTGCAACCCTCTCCGCATCAGCAATCAATCTGCGGGGCGGTAGGGTGCGAGTAGCGAAGCGAGAGCCTCAGGATCAGGTAACACAGTGAATACAGTTTAAAATAGCGTGCAAGTGAGCATAAAATCTCCCGGCTTCCGCCTCAGGAGAGAGTCTGAAACAACAGCGCTTGTAAGCAGCGCAATCCTATTTAAAGGCTGGCTGTGGGCGTGATCAGCTCAGGTGGGCGTGGCCTGTGGCCGAAGGGCGGCGTTGCAAGGGCAACCCTCTCCGCATCAGCAATCAATCTGCTGGGCGGTACGGTGCGAGTAGCGAAGCGAGAGCCCCAGGATCAGGTAACACAGTGAATACAGTTTAAAATAGCGTGCAAGTGAGCATAAAATCTCCCGGCTTCCGCCTCAGGAGAGAGTCTGAAACAACAGCGCTTGTAAGCAGCGTGATCCTATTTAAAGGCTGGCTGTGGGCGTGATCAGCTCAGGTGGGCGTGGCCTGTGGCCGAAGGGCGGCGTTGCTAGGGCAACCCTCTCCGCATCAGCAATCAATCTGCTGGGCGGTAGGGTGCGAGTAGCGAAGCGAGAGCCTCAGGATCAGGTAAGACAGTGAATACAGTTTAAAATAGCGTGCAAGTGAGCATAAAATCTCCCGGCTTCCGCCTCAGGAGAGAGTCTGAAACAACAGCGCTTGTAAGCAGCGCGATCCTATTTAAAGGCTGGCTGTGGGCGTGATCAGCTCAGGTGGGCGTGGCCTGTGGCCGAAGGGCGGCGTTGCTAGGGCAACCCTCTCCGCATCAGCAATCAATCTGCTGGGCGGTAGGGTGCGAGTAGCAAAGCGAGAGCCTCAGGATCAGGTAACACAGTGAATACAGTTTAAAATAGCGTGCAAGTGAGCATAAAATCTCCAGGCTTCCGCCTCAGGAGAGAGTCTGAAACAACAGCGCTTGTAAGCAGCGCGATACTATTTAAAGGCTGGCTGTGGGCGTGATCAGCTCAGGTGGGCGTGGCCTGTGGCCGAAGGGCGGCGTTGCTAGGGCAACCCTCTCCGCATCAGCAATCAATCTGCTGGGCGGTAGGGTGCGAGTAGCGAAGCGAGAGCCTCAGGATCAGGTAACACAGTGAATACAGTTTAAAATAGCGTGCAAGTGAGCATAAAATCTCCCGGCTTCCGGCTCAGGAGAGAGTCTGAAACAACAGCGCTTGTAAGCAGCGCGATCCTATTTAAAGGCTGGCTGTGGGCGTGATCAGCTCAGGTGGGCGTGGCCTGTGGCCGAAGGGCGGCGTTGCTAGGGCAACCCTCTCCGCATCAGCAATCAATCTGCTGGGCGATAGGGTGCGAGTAGCGAAGCGAGAGCCTCAGGATCAGGTAACACAGTGAATACAGTTTAAAATAGCGTGCAAGTGAGCATAAAATCTCCCGGCTTCCGCCTCAGGAGAGAGTCTGAAACAACAGCGCTTGTAAGCAGCGCGATCCTATCTAAAGGCTGGCTGTGGGCGTGATCAGCTCAGGTGGGCGTGGCCTGTGGCCAAAGGGCAGCGTTGCTAGTGCAACCCTCTCCGCATCAGCAATCAATCTGCGGGGCGGTAGGGTGCGAGTAGCGAAGCGAGAGCCTCAGGATCAGGTAACACAGTGAATACAGTTTAAAATAGCGTGCAAGTGAGCATAAAATCTCCCGGCTTCCGCCTCAGGAGAGAGTCTGAAACAACAGCGCTTGTAAGCAGCGCAATCCTATTTAAAGGCTGGCTGTGGGCGTGATCAGCTCAGGTGGGCGTGGCCTGTGGCCGAAGGGCGGCGTTGCAAGGGCAACCCTCTCCGCATCAGCAATCAATCTGCTGGGCGGTAGGGTGCGAGTAGCGAAGCGAGAGCCCCAGGATCAGGTAACACAGTGAATACAGTTTAAAATAGCGTGCAAGTGAGCATAAAATCTCCCGGCTTCCGCCTCAGGAGAGAGTCTGAAACAACAGCGCTTGTAAGCAGCGCGATCCTATTTAAAGGCTGGCTGTGGGCGTGATCAGCTCAGGTGGGCGTGGCCTGTGGCCGAAGGGCGGCGTTGCTAGGGCAACCCTCTCCGCATCAGCAATCAATCTGCTGGGCGGTAGGGTGCGAGTAGCGAAGCGAGAGCCTCAGGATCAGGTAAGACAGTGAATACAGTTTAAAATAGCGTGCAAGTGAGCATAAAATCTCCCGGCTTCCGCCTCAGGAGAGAGTCTGAAACAACAGCGCTTGTAAGCAGCGCGATCCTATTTAAAGGCTGGCTGTTGGTGTGATCAGCTCAGGTGCCCTTCCCTGCGCAATGCTGTTAAGCGGTCTCCTCCTCTCACGTGTTTTGGAATTGAGTCAAGGGCAAAAAACTTCGCCTTGGTCCAATCGCCATCATGGTATTGGTGGAAATGTTTAGACATGCTGTAAGCGAAGTCCTTATTAGTGATTGCACGCCAGTGCTCAAGGATTCTCTTTTTGACGGGGAAGGTGGTTGAACCAATGTACCATTTGCCACAAGGGCATGTCACAACATAGATTACGTGGTCTGTGGTGCATTGGATGTTCTAATTAATTTTCCACCTCTTCTTAACTCTGTTCAGTTCTACCTCCCTCACATTGGAGCTGTGGCTACAGGCCTTGCATTTTCCACACTTAAAAAATCCTCCCTTCACCGCAAGCCATGTTTTCTTCTTTCCCAGGTGGCTATGGACTATCAGGTCTTTGATGGATTTACCCTTTCTGTAGGTTATTGATGGATGTGGACCTAGTCGATCCTTTAGGGTTTTATCCTGTAAAAGGATATCCCATCTCTTTCTTACAATCTGGCTGAACGCGGGGCATTGAGTGTTGTATGTTGTTATTAATCTTATAGGAGCTTTTGATATTATGTGGGTGGTTTTAGGTGTTTTGAATAATGCATCCTTTCGATCAATTGAGGCCACCCTCTCTTCTCCTTTCTTGAGCATATTGGGGTGGTATCCTCTCACAGTGAACCTTTTATGCATTGATTCTTTGTGTTTCATGAATGTTTCTTTTGTGCTGCAGTTTCTCTTGGCGCGTAGAAACTCGCCAAAAGGAACTGCCCATCTAAAACTGGGGGGTGACAGCTTGTGGAGTGGAGTACAGAATTCCCAGCTGTTTCTTTCCTAAAAATTTCTGTCTCAATCTTATTCTCAACAATTTTAAGTTTTATGTCAAGAAAGTCAATGGTCTTCTGACTGTGTTGCATAGTAAATCTCAGATTTAGACAGTTCAAATTAAGTGCATCCACAAACTTGATTAGTGCTTGTTCTGTCCCCTCCCATACAAATAAAACGTCATCAATATAGCAGAGCCAAACATTCACGCAGGTAGTCCAGTGTTCCAGGGCATCACTCCTGAGCACCTGCTCCTCCCACCAGCCTACCAATAAATTGGCATAGCTGGGGGCAAAACAGGTGCCCATCGATGTGCCCTGGATTTGCTTGTGCAGGGGTTAATTTTTGAAGTTACCGAGGCATCGGAAGAAGCTGTGACTCACCATTGAGACTCACAATTGCACCAAAGCTGCTGTGAATAACGGCGGATCAAGACGACTTGATGAGACGCTGTCACTGGACTTGCACCTCCAATGTGGTGCTTGAAATTGTCTGGATGGGAGAGAGAAGGAGACATTTGGCGAGTTAATTTTTATTTCACAAACGTTTCTCCACAAGCGCTGGGAGCTATCACGCTGCAGTATGGGACCGGTAGTCCCTGTGATTGGAGCAGCGTAAAAGTGAAGCCAGCGCAGGTGAGCCTCATTCCACAAAGGTGGGGCTATACCATAAAGACTATCAGTGGGAAACGCTCCGTAGACTGCTGGCACTGATGAAAGCCATTTGCTGAAACCGGTCTGCCTGAAAACATCTAATAAAAGCAGCCTATGAACCCCAGCTGTACTCCTGCTGTGTCCTTTGTCTTCTACCGGTGGGTGAGAAGTGTTTGAATGGATATATGTTTATATATCTATATGGTTGCAAGGGTATATTTTATGGTTTTGGATGAGTATGAGTTTCTGGGTGGCACAGGAAATTTGGGGATTTAAGGTGGGTATGGGTTTTTGGGTGGGGTAGGTATGGGTTTTTGGGATTGCAAGGGAAATTTTAGGATTTAGGGTGGGTATGAGTTTTTGAGATTTCAAAGGCATTTTTAGGGTTTAGGGTATGGATGGGTTTTTGGGTGGAAAGGGATTTTTTAGGGATTAGGGGGGTGTGGGGTTTTGGGTATAAAGGTCATTTTAGGGTTTTGGGTGTGTATAGGTTTTGTGGGTATCGGTTTTTGGGTGGTAAGTATATTTTTAGGGTTTAAGAGTGGGTACGGGTTTTTGGGTGACAAGGGTAATTTTAGGGTGGAATGGGTTTTTGGGTGGCAAGGAAAATTTTAAGGTTAGTGTGGGTTTTTGGGATTGCAAGAGTGTTTTTAGGGTTTAGGGTGGGTGTGGGTTTTTGGGTGGATAGGGATTTTATAACATTAATAGGGAGTAAAGGGGTGCATGTGTGTGTGTAGATATATATATATATATATATATATATATATATATATATATATATATATATATATATATATATATATATATATAATAATACTCACCAATATTAACTTTACAACGCATATGTCTTTAGCATGCATGCCTTTACCACGAAATGCAAGTGTTTTACAGGTACATACTAACCCGTTACACAAACATACATACATACATACATACATATATATATATATAAACATATATACATATACACACACACATACTTACCAGTAAAATAGATACATTAATGGGGTAAAGGTAAGTGAGGTAAAGGCATAGTAGTTGTAAAAGATAGTTGTTGTTAAAACTGTAGTGACACCTATGAAAACTGGGAAGTCACTGTATGTGAGAATGCTGGGTGGGGATACACTGGTGCGTTTATTGATGAGAGGAGGTGTCACTCCGAACATCGAATTCCATACTTGGTATGACCAACAGCGATAGTAAGGGAAAAATATATTGAAATCCCCCTCACCCGGCTGGCTTGCCTCCTAGGAGTGGTGGCCAGACCCAAGGGTCGCAAGATCCCCTACAAGCTTTCCCAGCTTGCATTACTATTAGAGAAAAGTAGAACAGCCGTTGTACTGGATGGGTAGCGGGCTGCCACAGATTGACTCTTGGCTTAGGGACCTCTGTGAATGGAGGGGCAGCAGAGGAAGTTCATATGCTTCTCGCCTGTACAGAAAAGGCTGAGGATGCAATCATGACTTTGGGGCTACTTCTTAATAAATGTAACAAGAAGGCAATGCTAGCTCGGGCGATGCCAAGGAAAATAAGATGCGAGGATTCTGTTTCTTCTTTGCTACCTAATACCATATATGTAGGCCAAGAGTGATAGCATAAGTCTGTGTACTTCTTGAGTGATTGGTTTTATGCCTTGGGCTCATCATTTTGCTATTGGCAATGGATGTCTTTTACCTAAGTGACATAGTAATGTTTTATTATTTGTGACCCTGCCTGGATCTACAGCAATGGTATTTCCATTGATTTGTATACTGTATTTTGGACTGCTTGCTTTTTTTTTGTTATGTTTTATTTTTGTGAGAAACTCAATAAAACAAAGTTATAAAAAAAACTGTAGTGGTTTAGACTAAGTAGTGGTTAAGGAGTAGTTGTATAGACTGTAGTTGTTCAAGTGGTAGTTGTTCCATCATATAACCACTTGTCCTATCTCAGTAACTGTGCTAACACTGAGGCGCATGTGCTGATGGGGGTAGTTTGTGGCTTTATGGTAATGATGAGAGACACAGAGGCTAGTTATGTAGACATTTGAACTGCTAATGAGAGTGATGTAGGATGATCAATGTTTCTTTACTTTTTATTTTTGTTATAAGGGTACAGGGTGTTACCAATTGAGTAACAACTAGCATATGTTATCAGGCTCTGAGAGGTATGACGATGTGTATCACTTACAAAGAACTTTCTCCATCAAATGTAATCCTTCCTTGGAATTAATGTTGTATCCTACCCAATTTTAGTTGGTGATTAAATATACTTCAAAGTGCACCATTTGCCACAATTTTCCCAAACATTGAGAAAGAACTATGCAATGTGGCATCCCAGGTATACCTATAATCTGTATTAGACATATACACGTGGTTTTATAACTGAAACTGTCTTGTCACTGATTGGTGAGCAGAAGTGGGTTTTCCTGCACTAGGTATTGTAAATAATTGGTGTTTTATAAGTTATGGTATACAGTTTATTAGTGAACATACCTTCCTGTCATGGAAAACTAAGTTGCCTCCTCCATGGGATTGAAGAACCGTTTATACACACTTACTGGGTCTCGGTGGCGGGAACCGCCCAAGTCTTCCATAGCCTCCTTATATAGAAAAAAGGAGACACAGGAGCCTTCGTCTGCATGAGGAACCAAGTTTTATTCAAATAGCCTGGGCTATGGAACAGAGTCCCAAGCTTGTTGGAGACAAGACAGGGTAGGCTGCTGCTTCACTCCGCAGCTTACAGGCCGTATATACACATTTTGCACCTTAAAAATACAGTTCGGATGGGGACCTGGTGCACCCGAGTCAGAATGCAGTTACGCCATTCTTTGTTCAGGTTGGACGGTGCTGCAACAGATGATACAAAAGATTACGGACAGGTCTTGCAAAACAGGATATGTACGTGAGAGAACAAACAGATCTTGAACAGCAGGATATGTGAAAGAAACAAGTTCTGGGATGGTGGTATGACCAAGTCTTGCAAAACAGGGTGGGTGTGTGCAGGAGTTGAGTCCGAGGGTGGTGAGGCCAATTATTTGTTCTCTTTTTCGAAATTGGCTCAACCACAAGGAGCAGGAAGGGCAGGGTGGTCGTGACAGTTAGAGTTTCATCAGACATCAGCAGAAATGACCAGAAGGGTCATGCAGAGGTGTCTGACACGAAATGGCAATGCAAAAATAAT